>NC_056696.1:56375000-57000000 GCF_018350215.1 Panthera leo
ACCAGTGTAACAGAAAGAACAATACATTGGTCCAATTATACATACAAGATTATTATATGATAAAGTTAGCACTGCAAATCACTGATTGTAAGAAATATTATTTCATATAAACTGTGTTGAGATCATGGATACTCCTATGGGAAAGATAAAATTAGATTTTTTTAAAGAAGGAAAAATATTTTATTTGTAGTGAACAATAATTCTAATTGGGTTAAGTGATATTACTATTGACCTTAGAAACAATAAAGGCTTTAAATGTTTCTCAGATGCACAATAGATCCTCTAAGATGATTCTGGCTATTATGTGGGGGAAAGAAAGCATAAAAGAAAATACAAAGGAGAGTACTACACTAATCCAACTGAAAGTGGTACAGGATAAAGGGACTCAGAAGTGGACAGACTGCCATTACACCTTGAAGTTAGAGCCAAAAGGATTTGACTTTGGTTTCTTCAGGATAACAGTATTTAAATTGGAGGATTTTTTGATATTTAAGTAAGCTAATGCTCGCAAAATTCTAGTATTATGATCCATAAATGGCAGTATTACTGTTTGATTGTAGATCCTCTGAAATACCCAAAGGATCTTTGATTATGACTACTGATGGATTAGCATATGAGAAATGTATTTTTCTTTATTTATTGGAAAAAATTGGTTTACCTAGATCTCCTTATAATTTTAGTTTCAGCTTAATTTTTAAATGTTTCATTTTATAACAGATTTACACTTTCAGAAGAATTCCAAAGATAGTACACAGGGTTCCTATGTACTCTACATCTGTTTCACTTATTATTAACATTTTATGTTGTTGAGTATTTATTACAATTAATGAACCAGTATTAATACATTATTATTAACTGAAGTCTATACTTCTTTCAGTTTTCTTTTGTTGTGCCTGATGTTGTTCTTCTCTATTCCAGGATCCCAGGATACTACGTTACATTTAGTTGTCATATCTCTTTAGGCTTCTGGAGTTTCTGAGACTTTCCTTGTTTTTTAATGGCCTTGACAGTTTTGAGAAGTACTGGCCAGGTATTTGGAGAATGTCTCTCAATCAGGATTTGTCGAATGGTTTTCTCATGCTTAGACTGAGACTATGTAGTTTTGGGAGGAAGACCACAGAGGTGAAGTGCCTTTTTCATTATAGCATATCAAGGATACACACTGTTAACATATCTTGTCATTGTTGATATCAACTTTGGCCAGCTGCCTGAGGTAAAGTTTCTCAGATTGCTTCACTGTAGTTAGTCTCTTTTGCTTCCTTTTCATTCTGTCCTTTTGGAAAGAAGTCACTAAGTGTGACCCACACCGAAGCAGTGAGGAGTTAAATTCAAAGTACATATATAAATTATTTGGAATTATTCTATATGTGAAATTCATTTAGTCTCTCCAATTTTGTATCACTTCATTCATTTATCAATATCAATACAGATATTTGGCTTATACTTTCAATGTAATTCAATTATAGTTTATAATTATAATAATTATATTATAGTTCAATACTATTATAATTCAATTATAGTTCAATACTACCTTATTTATGATGTTACTTAAATTGTTCCAGGTTTGGCCATTGGGACCTCTACCCATTGTCAACTGTGGTCCTTTGACACACCCCAACATTGTTGGATTTTTTTTTAGCACTGCTTTATTTTCTGGCACTAAAGATGCTCCAGGTTTATCCTGTGTATTTTCTGCCCCAGTCCTAGAATCAGTCATTTTACCATGGAACTCTGGTCCCTTTTACTGAGAATGCTGTTAGAGAACAAGATATGTGTGCTAGGTGGTGTGCTGGTCGCTACTGAGGTGTCCTTGCTTCTAGGCTCTCACTGTTGACATTGTAAGAAAATATATGCGTGTGTATACCAACGTGTATATATACATACACCTATAAAAACTTCTATGTGTAAGCATTTGTATTTATCTTAAGCTAATATGAATTCATATCGATATCTCCAACTTTAATCCACTGCCTTATGGATGATTCTAACCCATCCCCTTGTTTATTTTTATAGTCATACTGAAAAATCTGGCTCCTACCATCTGTCATCTAGTTAATAAATTTTCCACTTGCAAGTATACATGTATAACACTATTAGAACTGTTCATTTTTACCTCCATAGAATACAACTTTATTAACTAAGGTAAAGTGCTTTAAACAGGGTCTCTTTTGCCCTGTTCTTATGGACTTTTCTCATTTCCAAAGTTACTTAGGTCAGTATCTTTTTCCCCATCCACTTCCATGAGTTATATTGTATTTATAATACAACTCGATTGTTTTGTCACATTCCACATTCCATTGTCAGATTCCTCCAACCTATCAAGTGATTCTTTGAAAATCTTCATCCCGTGCCCTAAAAGAGCCCCTAAATTTTGCCCAGATTTTGTGTCTGTCATTAATTTTGAAAAGTTTTCGGTTATTATTATGCCAAATATTAGACAGATTATGCCTTTTGAAATTGTTCCACAATTCTTGGATGTTCTATTTTTCCTTTCTTTCCTTTTTTTTTCCTTTTTTCTTTCTTGCCTTTTCAATTTGGGAAGTGTCTATTGGCCAGTCTTCAAGGTCACTGATTCTTTTTTATGAGCTCATCAAAAGCATTCTTCATTTCTCTTAAAATGTTTTTGATTTCTTGCCCTTCCTTTTGGTCTTTTTCCTTAGGGTTTCCACTTTTCTGCTTAATAATATCCCTATCTGTTCTTACATATTATCGACTTTTTCCATTAGATCTTTTAACCCATATTAATCATGTTATTTTATTACATTCTTGGAAACTCCAACATCTGTTTCATATTAAGTATGGCTATGATGCCTGCTTTCTCTTCAGATTGCTCTTCTTCCCTTTGGCATGATTATAACTGTTTTGAGAACTGGACATATTGTATGAAGTAATAGGGACTGAAGCTGATAGGCCCTTAGTGTGAGGACTTATGTTAATCTGCCTAGGAGTTGGGCTGTTTAGTATTTGCTGAAGCTTTCAAGGGCTTCATATTTTTCTAATGTTCATGCTGTAGTCTTCTCTCCTGATTTTGGGCTTCCCTAAATACTCCTCTTCAGACAGAGTTTCTTCTTTGAAGCTATTTTAGCTATAATTGACTGTATTTTACTGCAGCTCTGTGGGTCGAGTGGTAAGATGTGGGGTAGGAGACGTATGACATAGTTTTATGATCAGGTCTCAGTCTATTGGTAGACTTGTATCTGCACACTGTAACGAGAGTCTGCACAGATGTTACGCTAATGATATAGCTTTTTATTTTTCCATTTAAGTGAGAGACCAATGAGTTGAGGAAGTCTGAATGGGAGGAATGCCCTTCAACAAGGTCAAATAAGATTTTAGTAAAGTACTGTCCTCTGAAGACTAGCTCTTTCTCACGGAGAACTCTCTGCACATTTTACAATAATTACTCTTCCCTTGCTTCAACAGAGCCATGAGGGGATCTTTTTGAAATCTTCAACATTAGAACATGGGGTGGGTTCCTGTAGGTATAAGTGACAAGAGTGAGGAATTTAACAGTTCATCAAAATTACTATTTAAGTGTTCCTATCAGTTTATGGCTCTAGCGGCTCCTTCTCCAAATAAGCAGACTTCAGGGGTGACTCTCTGGAATCCCCTGTCTTTCTAGAATATCCAGTGGCAGTTTTCCCTGAAACCAGTTCTCCGATGGATCCAAAAAGTCACTGATTTTCAATGTGTGTAACTTTTTTTATCGTAAGAATGGGAGTGATGACTTCCAAGTTCTTTATATGTTAAAGCTGAAACCAAAAGTCAGATTCATTTTTTATACCATATACAAGAACAAATTAAAAAAATGAAAGAGAGATTTTTATGTAAAAACTAAAACCAATATTTTAAAATCAATGATTGGTGAATTTTTCTGTATCTTTGAAGTAGGAAAAAGAATTCCAAACTATAAATCAAAATCTGGAAGCAATAAAAATAAAGTATGTAAATTTGACTACTTTTTTATATAAAGTGTCTTGCCATAGTCAAAGTAAAAATAAAATAATAAAATGACAAAAATATAAATTATATCAAAGAGTTTACATTCCTAATACATAAAGAACCTTTGAAAATAGAAAACAAAAAATTCTCACTGCCCTATAGAATAAATTAGCTAGCAGGGAGACAATGCACATGAGGAAAAAAGAAGATATATAAACGGCTCTTAATAATAGGAAAAGGTAACTAATCCCATTCAAAATAAGAAAAACGCAAATTGAAACTATCCTGTGCTACTATTTCTCATCTAATTGGAAAAAAATCTAAAAATATGACAAAATAATTTGTGAGGCTATGGGGACACATGAACTTTCAATATCACTGGGATGAATGTTAAATAATACATCTCCTGAGGTGGAGGGGATTTGGCATATTTAACAAATCACATACGTGTTTATCCGTTAATCTGAAAAAAATCCATGTTTTACAATCTTCATATTTAGAGACAAAACTATGAAAATATATATGAACAATGCTTATTGCTCCCTGAATTTCTGCTCTCTTCCAAAATAAGTTACTTATGAAATTTTATCCCTGTCCCCAGCTTAACTCTCAGAATGTGATTGCTCAAGTCAGTGTCTTCCCAGTTGCTCTCTGACAGGTTAATGCTGAGACAGAGGAGGTAAAGAGAAGATTCTCTAATTGGCTGAAAAACTAGTGCCTCAAAAGAGAAACTGCTGCCCACTTTTCTGTTTAGTACAGACCTTAGTTAGGCCCTTTGTGGAAAAACCATGCAAAAATACTGTCATCTCAGGACCTCACAGAAAGAATGTACATAAATATCATTTATTAGAAAAAAAGAAGAAGCTTAATTTAAATAAAAACATTCACTATCATCAATTGGATTAAAGAAGACATGATATCTTAAAAAACAAACAAACAAAAAATCCATCAAGAGAAAATAAGATGGCAGCAAGTGTATGTTTGGAGAGGAAAAAACTGTCCCTTCTGAAGGACCTTTTGTGAATGGCAATTAAAACTATTCCTAGCAAAAGAACATGAAAGGAGTCCTCTGGTAAGTGAATGACTCTCTTAGATCTTAGAAATAAACTGATGACCACTCCAAGAGTTTGATGTTAAGGAATTTTCTTATGTTTTACTGTCTGTGTAAGTATTTTAGCAGAAATTTGGGGGAGGCTGAGTTGAAGACTGCCAGTTGACTATCTACTCCATAAACTTTCTCTTTTCATTCTAAATAGTATCTGCAGGTGAAATAAAATGGTTTGGTCCAGTGGGGGACATGGATAAGAATCAGGGTCAGTGGTATCTGACTTCTGGCTTCCTCTTTGATACCTTTATTGTCTACCAAGTTTAGATTGGGACCCTGAATCTGCAGATTCCAGCAACTTGGATAATAAAGAATTGGGATCTTTTTTTCCTCTTTGGGTTAGTAGGAAAAGCCCTGAGCAGAAGGAATGTTTGGTTAGCTTGTGTCTTGAG
The DNA here is from genome assembly GCF_018350215.1 of Panthera leo. NCBI lineage: Eukaryota > Metazoa > Chordata > Mammalia > Carnivora > Felidae > Panthera > Panthera leo. Next base: position 56,380,440 of record NC_056696.1, read on the forward strand.
AACTGCATCTATGAAATTATAGTAGTACAACCCTTGCCATATCTATTGTCAAAGGTATTGGGAACACAAACTAAGATACTAATCACTTTGGGGAAAAAAGTGAGACACTAAGCATCTTTCTCTGGAACCTAGAATTTTGTGTTAAAGTCAACTGTAAAAAAAAAAAATCACATATAAAAAAATAGGATGTCGGGGAACATTTTTTTTCTCATAAATCTAAGTAATTCAATATTAAAATTCTGATCACTGGAGGAGAAAAACACATGCTGAATCAACTGTTTACTCTAATCAATGAGAAAAAAAAATTAAACCCAGATTTTCTCTATTCTTGACTACTTTCCCATTGCTTAAATAACAGGTAGACTCTGGCTTTGTTTTGAGAATTTAATTATTCAGGACTCACTGTAAGAAAGGGAGTAAAGCACAAGGATTGTCAGACCAAAGCACGCAGCATAAAAATCCACCTATTATATAACTATCTTGAACTGAGAACAGCTGCCAATATCAGTAAAAATATCTGAAGTTTCTGAATAAGATTTATTATTCTCACACATGTGATTTCATAACTTATTTGGTCTAATTGGGTAAAGTCAGCTGTTTTGATTTCTTTTCATTTTTAATTCTTATAATTATTTCCATGCTTTGACTCCAAAAAAATATTTTTAAGGTATGAGTAAATCCAACTATTCTTGTTGCCCTCAAAAAAATTAAAGTACTCATAATTCACATACATTCTTCAAATAGCATTAATTTATTAATTTTTTCTGACCTTTTCAGGAAACATAATTAGTTATCAGGAGTATCACCTATTATCAAAATGGAAACCTCAGTTCCAAGCAGTTACATTAATTCCATGATCATTTACTTATCAATATTTATTCAATAATTAAGTTAATATTCAGTCAAGGAGATAATAAATACTTCCATTTTAAAAGCTGAAGGCTATGAGATTTTCCCAAGGTGATATGATAATTTACTGACAAAATATGCCTGAATTTTTTAATGTGAATCATTCTTTGTCCCTTATCCATCTGCAATCACCATATCTAAACTTAAGACAAGTTCATATAGCTATATTCCCCATATTTCTTTTTTTTTTCTCCTGATTTTCTCCTTTAGAATCCAGATATAACATGTAGACTATATCTCATAGGTTTTTCTTGAATGGGATTCTTCAGTATTTCCATTTTTCTGGTTTAGTTTTTAAAGTAAGACTTTAGGGGCACCTGGGTGGCTCAGTCAGTTGAGCATCTGACTTCGGCTCAGGTCATTATCTCATGGTTCATGAGTTCCACCCTCAAGTCAGGCTCTGTGCTGACAGCTCGGAGCCTGGAGCCTGCTTTGGATTCTGTGTCTCCCTCTCTTTCTGCCCTTCCCCTGCTCATGCTCTTTCCTCTTTCTCAAAAATAAATAAATGTTAATAAATAAATAAAGACTAAATTTAATCATGTGCCAAATTATGTTTTAGTTCTTAACTGGTTTTTCCTTATAGTATACCGGGATTCTCTTTCAAAATCTACTTTTAAATTTTTACTTTGTTTTTATTGTTTTTATTTTGTTTCTACTGTGTGTGTATATGTGTTTCCTTTTAACCCTAGTAGAGGGGAAAAATGAGGTGTGAAGTTAAAATGCATGGTTGTGAAGGCATAGTTTATAGGGACATAGAGAAAGGGAGATTACTAATCAAGAGGGATAATATTTTGTAAAAGCTGTAGGCTCTCATATTTTCAAAACTAATGAATAAATCTAATGTTACCTAAATAGAAACTGGTGGGGATAGACTTAAAATCTCAGTGGTCAGAACAGTCCAGAGCTGGGCTCTCAAGTATACTGCTGCACTATCTCTAATTTGGGAAAGCAAGGTTGAATGAATACTGCAATTTTTTTTTTACACAAAATGAGCCCAGTAGTGTGTTTGCCTCTATCTCTGGGCTCAAATGTGATATGTTTTCAGGGTGTAAGCCAATTTCCTTCTTGGTTATGAGGCAAATATTTTCTTGACTCCCTCCCAGCCCTTCTCATTGGAAACAAACATGCCTAGACATGGAGTGAGTGTGAAGGTAAAAGCAATGGGGATAATAATGTAACAAAATCACAGTCCCAAAGTTGAGAATTCCAGAGGCCTGTACAGGGACAAAAAACATCCACCATCAATTAGGCTCTTTGGAATCTAACTTTTTTTGCCTGGATCTGTAATATTATCACAACAATACCTATCTCAATGAAAATGAAAATAAAATATTAAGTACTGAGTAGGCAAGCTGAAGAAATAAAATAAGCAGGTCTTCTGATCTGGTTTCTTTATATTGTATGGAGATCACCAGGAAAATAACTACTGCGGCTCTAATAGAACTCGAAAGCTTGAGAGCTGAAGAGTAAGAGTAAGAGTGATAATGAACACTGCCTGCAAAACTGCTCAAAGTCAATTTAAGAAGATAGAAGCAACGTTTTGAAAAATTCAAGAAAATAATATGAACCTATAAAGAGTACAATGATCCCCTTAGATTTTTAAGTATTTTTAAAAAGTATTTATTCATGATTTATTTGACAACAACACTAGGTGCTTTACAAAAAGAATTGATTGAAGGTTTTACTCTATGCCTGAAACAGGAACGGCACAGATAAGATATGAGAGGGCATGAAGACAGACAATTATCTCAGAAAAATATGCACAAAATAATAATGAATATTAAAAATCTCACTTCTGTTGCAACATCTCTTGGTACAAGATCTGTCCATGACTCCTCCTCATAGTCAAAAGGAATTGAAACCCTGTCTTCAAAGGAATTCCTTGTTGGTTGGCAAATATTCCATTTTCCAATTCACAAATAGCTCTCTTACTGTTTTTGTCCAAATTAGAATGGTCCTTATTAATTTTTCTGAGATCTTACCATCCTAAAGGATATGCAACATATGCTTTTCGTGAAAAGATACTATACCTAAATAAAGCCTTCATTAACAGCCTAGCAACTTAATTTCATTTCCTCCCCCTATACCAAAAGTTATAGTTATAAAAATTTAAAGTTCTCTAACTGAGTAAGTTTCCTTCCTAGTCACTGTTTACTTTGCACATAACCCGGAAAAGATTGTTGGCTGCAATTCTTGCGGTGTTACTAAAATATTTCTTTAACGTCCCAAGCTAATATAGTGTATATGAATAGATGACTAAGACAGAAGCTGAGTTTTCATATTGTGCTTTATCCCATGGTATACAGGGATTCAAAATTTGGCAGGTTTTTGTAAACATTGAACACACTACAAGAGTGTAAGAGCTTTGGTTCCCTTTACCACTGCCCCCCCAACACACTTTCTCCACTGCTCCATATTTAATTAAATTTCCTAATTCAAGTTCATGTTTGTTCCAAACCATAGAATTCCATTTATAATTCACATATTTTGGTAAGAAAATAGAGCACATTATGTACAAGCATATTTTCCATCAATTGCATTTGTCAACAGAAAAAGATGCTATTGAATAATACTTAAGTATTCATTTATCTGACCCTGAAAATCTAACTCATTTCTACTGAAGCTCTTAGAAACTCCAGCTCTAAGTAATTATTCATTTTGTTTGGTCCAAGTCTACACCTTTAAGAAGTTCCAAAATATTTCTGAAGTAAAAGAATGACTTACAAAATTCATGTGGGAATTAGTCACTGGAGGCTTTTAATCATGTCAAGGTGTTATGCTTCAGTGAATAAGATAAGTCTTGAACAAGTATCTAAAATTTTGCTTCTGAGCTCAAGTAAATCTTACACTAATTTTCCATCACCAGTTCTCAAATTTTACAGTCTTTGAGTTGAGAAAATAAAAGTGTTTTTGAAAACCTAAAGCAAACACAGAGAACTGCAGCATAAATAACTCAAGGGATTATCTTTGGATGCAAAGACTTGTTTCCTTATGATAATTCTAAATAATTTTTCAATAACTGTGCCTGATTCGTAACCTAAAAATGTCAATCTCTTTACCACATCCTAATGATGTACTCTACTGTTTTAGAGTTTAGTCCACCCATTATACTTATGAGGAGAAAAAAAGAGGATATCTTAACAATCTAGACTCTTACAAATTTTATGTATGTAAAGTCAATTCCTACTTAGCACTGCTATGCCTCATTCATAAAAGAGGCAATTGTTGTATATTCATTCAACAAATGCCCAACAGTGGCTGAACTACACAACCTCCATAGACATGTCCTGTATAGAAGCTTTCCTTCTGATAGGGGGAAAAGTCATACAACCAGGCAATAAACCAATAAATAATTAATTATTAATCTTAATTAATTCTCTGAGGGAACCCAAAACGATCCTGAGGTTAAATAAATAAATAAATAAATAAATAAATAAATAAATCATGGGGAAAGGGAGGAGGACCCACATATGTTGACTAAACAGGGATTTCTTCTCTGGTGAGGTGACCTGGAAGATGAATATCAGCCATGTGAAGATCTTGACTGTCTTAGGTAGAAGAAATTGTTTATTATGACTTTAAAGTAAGAAAGACCTTGACATGTTCAAGGCATTAAGAAGCATCAAAACATGTGGAAGAGCATGACGAGCTAGGCGTATGAAAAGTATGAAAATAATCTGTTAAATAGCACGTCAAAGGATGTCTTGTAAAGATGGTGTATTGAATTCATGCTTTGACTCACTTCCTTCACCTCAAATACAAAGCAATAGCTCATAAGAAAGAAAAAAAATGGGAGGAAAAAAACATAGGGTGGCTCAAAGGAAAGATAAACATCTTCATGGACTAGAAATGTTGGTGAGTTTAGGTGAAGCCACATACATTATGGACTGCAGGTCTATATGTTGGAAGTGGTGACTGAGAATTTGGCTTTGTGAAGTAAAGGAGACTCAAAAGTCTATTTGCAAGGTTCAATTTCCATTTATTCATGGTTGATATATGGGGAAATGATTGACTTTTGTACATGAATCTTGTATCCTGCAACTTTGTTATAATTTCCTATTAGTTCAAGGAGTGTTTTGTTGTTGTTGTTACACCTTTCAGATTTTGTATATAGAAAATCATGTCGTTTGTAAAAAAAAAAAAGAAAGTTTCATATCTCCATTTCCAAACTGCATATCTTTTATTTCCATTTCTTGTCTGACTGCATTAACTAGAACTTCCAGTACAATGTTGACAAGGAGTGTTAGACACAACAACCTTGCCTTCCCCATAATCTTAGTGGGAAAATTTCAAGTCTCTCACCATTAAGAATGATATTAGCCACAGAGTTTGTTTGTTTTGTTTGTTTGTTTGTTTTTGTAGGTATTCTTTATCAAATTGAGAAAGTTCCTTTCTATTCCTGGTTTGCTGCTAGCTTTTTTTTTTTTTCTATTTATTTTTTGTCACGAATAGGAGTTGAATATCACCAAGTATTTTTTCTTCACTTATTTATAAGATTTTGTGTATTATAATATTGATATTATATCATTAGTTTCTTCTCTAGCCTGATGATATGGAGGATTATATTAATTAATTTTAGAATTCTGAAACAGTCTTATATATATCTACAATAAATTTCACTTGTTCATAATGTATAATTCATTGTATGTATTGTTTGATTTGCTAATGTTTTGTTGAAGAGTTTTGTATCATGTTCAAGAGATATATTGCTCTGTGGTTTCCTTTTCTTGTGATTTGTTTATTTGATCTTCTATCAGAGTGATGCTGGTCTCATAAATTAGGAAATACTCTTTCTGCTTTTTATTCTGGAAGCTATTGTAGAGAACTGGTATAATGTCTTAAAAGTTTCATAGAACTCACAAGTGAACCCATCTGGGCCTGTGCTTTTTACTTTGGAAGGTTATTAATTTTTTATTCAATTTCTGTAATAGATATGGGCTTATTCAGATAGTTCATTCTTTCTTGTATGAGTTTTGTCAGATTGTGTCTTTTCAGGAATTGGTTCATTTGATCTAGATTATCAATTTGTGGACATAGAATTATTCATAGTCTTCCATTATTATCCATTTAATATTCATGAGATCTATAACAATGTTCCTTTTATTTCTGATATTAGTATTTTGTGTCTTCTCTCTTTTTTTCATAATTATCTTGACTAGAGGCTTATAAATTTTATTCATCTTTTCAAAGAATTACACATTGTCTTGTTGACTCTCTCTATTGATTTCTTCTTTCCAAATTTATTGATTTTAGATATATTTTTTATTATTTCTTTTCTTGTTCATATTTAATTTGCCCTTCTTTTTCTAGTTTCCTAAGATAGAAGTTTAAATTATTGGTGTTCAATAGGTCTTCTTTTCCAATATATGTGCTCAATGCTATAAATTTCCTTTTAAGCACTGCTTTCACTTCATCCCATAAATGTTGATAAGTTGTATTTTTATTTTCATTTAGTTCAAAATTTTTTCAATTTATATTGTCTTTTCTTCTTGTAATTCTTGTAATTAACCACGTATTATTTAGAAGTATGTTGGTTAATCTTCAAGTTGTTTGTTATTCTCCACTGTAGTCTGAGAACACACTTGGTATGATTTCACCTCTTTTGAATTTGTTAAGGTGTGTTTTATGGTCTAGAATGTGGTCTACGTTGGAGAATGTTCCATGTGAGCTTGAAATGAATGTGTAATTCTGCTGTTGTTGAGTGAAGTAGTGTACAGACGTCCATTACAGCCAATTGATTGATGGTACTACTGACTTTAACTATGTCCTTCCTGATTTTCTGCCTGCCAGATCTGCCCCTTTCCAGTAGAGTGATGTTGAAGTCTACAACTATGAGAGTGGATTCATATATTTCACTTTGCATTTCTATGAAGTTTTGCTTCCTGTATTCTGACTCTGCTGTTAGAAGTGTACATATGAAAGGCTGTTTTTTATATCTTCTTGGAGACTTGTTCCCTTTTTCATTATGTAATGCTCCTCCTTATCTTTGTTACTTTTCCTCAATCTGAAGCCTGTTCTGTCTGAAGTTAACATAGCTACTTCATCTTTACTCTGACTAATCTTAGTATGGTATACCTTTCATCATTTCATTAATACTTTAAAAAAATTTTTTTAATGTTTATTTTTGAGACAGAGAGAGACAGAGCCTGAGCAGGGGAGGGGCAGAGAGAGAGAGAGAGGGAGACACAGAATCCGAAGCAGGCTCCAGGCTCCGAGCTGTCAGCACAGAGCCTGACGTGGGGTTCAAACTCACGGACTGTGAGATCATGACCTGAACTGAAGTCAGACGCTTACCTGACTGAGCCATCATCATCTCATTAATATTAATCTATATTTGTTTTTACATTTCAAGTGGGTTTCAGATAAACAACATTTAAGTGAGCCTTGTTTTTTGATCCACTCTGACAATGTTTTTTTAATTAGTGTATTTCAACCATTGACATTTAAACTGATTATTGATATAATCAGATTAATATCTACCATATTTGTTAGTTTTCTGTCCATTGTTCTTTCTCCCCATTTTTGTCCTTATTTCTTTCTCTGTCTTTTTGATTTTCATTGAGCTTTTTATTTGATTCTATTTTCTTTCCCTTCTTAGAAGATCAGTTATACCTTTTTTTTTTAACTATACTTAGTGATTGCCTTAGAATTTGCAATTAACATTTACAACTAACTCAAGTCTTTCAAGTAACATCATCTCATCAATAGTACAAGTATCTTATAATAACACAATATTCCCAATTCCCTCTACCAATACTTATATCATTGCTTCCATTCATTTCACTTATACATGAACTATAATAATGCATATGACATAAAAGCACAAACTTATAATACAGAAGCATACATAATTAAACGCATTCTTGCTATTATCATTTGAATACACCATTATCTTTTAGAAAAATTAAGAATAAAGAACTTATCGATCCATTAAGAATTTAAAAAACAAAGATTTTATTTACTTGTGCTTATTACCTTTTCTAATGTTCTTTGTTTATGTACATATGAGTTTCTGACCTTTATAATTCTCTTTCTCTCTGAGCAAATTCTTTTAAATTTTCTTGCAAAGCAGGTCTAATGGAAAAATTCTCTCAATGTTTTAAGTAAGTCTTTATTTCTTCTTTTCTGAAAGATAATTTTATAGGGTATAGAATTCTGGGTTGGTGGGTTTTTTTTCCTCAACACTTTAAATAGTTCACTGTACTAGTGTACCTGGGTGGCTGAGTTGATTAAGCATCCAACGCTTGGTTTCAGCTTGGGTCATGGTCTTGCAGGTTTGTGGGTTCTAGCCCCAAATTGGGCTCTGCATTAGCAGCTTGGGATTCTCTCTCTTTCCTCTCTCTGCCCCTCTCCCACTTGTGCTGTCTCTGTCTCTCTAAAAGTAAATAAATAAATTAAAAAAAAATTGTTCACTATACTCTCTTCTTGTTTGCATGGTTTATGAGAAGTCATGTGGTAATGTGGGTTTTTTTTCCTCTGGCATCTTACAAGATTTTTTCCCTAACCTTTGATTTCTCTGTTTTGAATATGATATGCCTAGGTATTAGATTTTTTGGCATTAATTATGCTTTGGTTTCTCTGAGCTTCCCATGTCTATGGTCTTGTGTCTAACATTAACCAGAGGAAATTCTCATTATTGCTTCAAATATCTCTTCTCTTCTTTTTTTCTCTTCCTTCTCCTACTGATATTCCTATTATGTATATATGACACATTTTGGAATTGTGCCACTGTTCTTGAATCTATTGCTCCATTTTTCAGTCTTCTTACTTTTTGCTTTTCTTTTTTTAAATTTTTTTTAATGTTTATTCATGTTTTGAGAGACAGAGCACGAGCAGGGGAGGGGCAGAAAGAGAAGGAGACACAGAATCCAGGCTCCAGGCTCTGAGCTTTCAGCACAGAGCCCAATGTGGGGCTCAAACTCATGAACTTCAAGATCATGACCTGAGCTGAAGTTGGACACTTACCAACTGAGCCACCCAGTTGATGGTAGCAAGTTATGCTGAAACGGAAAGTATTCTGTAGTGCTATGATTAAGTCAGTTTTGGTAAGCTTATGCCTCTGGACTATGAACTTTACCAGTGCTTCTCAGTCTCCCCCATTATTTGGTGGCACAGAGTGGTAGGGGGGTCAGAAATGGATATCTCCCTTCTTCTATGTGGAACACTAGATGAAATAAAACCTGAGTATTTCCCTTCTTCTATCTGGAAGAATAGAACAGACTAGAGTTGGGTATTTCCCTTCCCCTAGTAGATTAGGCTCTGGTAGAATAATTTCTCTTGAGCACAGGCCCTACTAAAATGAAGGAAATGCTCTGGCATATTTCAAAATGGTTACTTTCCCCCTCTCTCTACCTGTAGTATTGGGGGGGGGGGTTCTCTGATATTTATTGTGACAACTTGGTTGAACTCCCAGAAGTATAGTTGGGGGATCCCTTTTAACTAGGCTTCCTTGCAGTTTTTAGCTCTCAGATTGTACACACAGAGCTTTCAGAAATGCATCAATTATAGTTCAGGTTTTCCTACCTCAATATTGGTTCCAGTTCAGTTTTCTGCTTGTGGGTTTCTGTTCAGGTAAGTTGTATATTTGCTTCTCTGTCTCTCTAATTTGGGGGCAGTGGTTTGTCCTGCGATCTCACTTCTCTGAGAAATGTAAATAGAGTTGCTGATTTTTCAGACTTTTCAGCTTTTTACTTGCTAGAATAGACTTGCAACCTCTGAGATTCTTAAATGCTGCACCAACAAAAAGAAATTTCTCTCTCCCTCTTTTTCAATTTTTTTTTAACGTTTATTTATTTTTGAGACAGGGAGAGACAGAGCATGAACGGGGGAGGGTCAGAGAGAGAGGGAGACACAGAATCTGAAACAGGCTCCAGGCTATGAGCTGTTAGCACAGAGCCCGACGTGGGGCTCGAACTCATGGACCATGAGATCATGACCTGAGCCGAAGTCGGACGCTTAACCGACTGAGCCACCCAGGCGCCCCTCTCTTTTTCAATTTTAATGATTATAACTCATTTCCAAATTTCATATGAGTCCATGTTCATGGATAAGAAGCCTCCATATCATTAAAATATCAGTTCTTATCAAACCGAATCTATAAATTTAATTCAATCCCACTCTTAATACCAGCAAGTTACTTTGTTTTTATTGACAAACTGATTCTAAATTTATTTGGAGAAGCAAATTACCGCAGAATAACCAACACGATACTGAAGGAGAAGAACAAAGTCAGGACTGACACTACCCAATTTTAAGACTTACTTTTGATTCATCAAGAGGATAAAATAGTTACAAACCTAACAACAAAGCCCCAAGATACATGAAGCATATGCTAATAGAATTGAAAGGAGAAAGAAACAATTCAACAATAGTAGCTGGCGACTTCAAATGCCCACTTTCAATAATAGATAAACAATTAGACTGATGACCATAAGGATATAGGAGACGTGGCTGACACTGTAAACCAACTAGACATACCAGACATCTATAGAACACTCCAACAAACAATAGCAACATACATATTCTCAAATACACATGGAACATTTTCTAGGATAGGCTACTAAATCAGTCTTAACAAATTCAAATAATTGAAAACATACAAATCACACTCTCCCACCACAAGAGAATGAACTTAGAGATAAATAACAGAAGGAAATTTGACAAATTCAAAAATGTGGAAATTAAATAACACACTTCTAAGTAACCAATAGGTCAAAGAAGAAATCACAATGGAAAATAGAGAATACTTTGACAAATAGGAACAAACACACAGCATAATTTTGGGGATGGAATGAAAACACTATCCAGAAGGAAATTTACAGTTGTAAACATCTACATTAAAAACAGGAAAGACCTCAAATCAATAATCTGAACTTTCATATAGGAAACTAGAAAAAGAAGAGCAAATTAAACCCAAAGCAATCAGAAGGAAAAAAATAATAGATATTACAGTTTGAATGAGCAAAATAGAGAATAAGGAAATAACAGAGAAAAATCAATGAAACCAAATGTTGGTTCTTTGAAAAGATCAACACATAGACAAGACTTTAGCCAGAATGACAAAGCAAAAAAAAAAGGAGAGAAGAATTCAAATTATTAACGCCAGAATGAAAGAAGGGACATTGCTCTTAACCTCACAAAAATAAAAAGAAGTATAAGGAAGTATTCTAAATTATTATAGGTCAACAAATTAGAAAATTTAGATGAAATGGATAAATCTATCAATATATATCAAGGATTATAAATCATGAGTTTGTGAGATTTATCCCAGGAATGCAAAAGTGTTTCAATATATAAAACTAATCAGTGTAATGCACCATATTGAGAATAAAAGGGAAAAAACACATGATTATCTCATTGAATACTGAAAAATGACAAAATGTAACATTGTTTAATGATTTAAAACACTTAAAAAACTAAGAAAAAATGGGAACTTTCTCAACCAAATAAAGAGTATCTATAATAAAATTTACAAATAGCATCAAAAAGAGGAATACTTAAAAATTTTATTTGCAAAAATCTATGCTTTAAAAATCAAAATATCTTACAGAAAGAAATTAAGGAAGACCTAAATAAATAGTAGGTCATTCCATATTCACAATAGGAAAGCATGATGTCATTTAAGATGGTGATATCACCAAATTGATCTATAGATTCAACACAATCTCTATTAAAATTCTAACTGTATTATTTTAATAAATGGACAAGCTAATCCTAATTCATATGGAACTATAAGAGTCCCAATATAGCCAAAACAATCTTGAAAAGAACAATGTTGGAGTACTCATACTTCCTGTACTCATACAAAACCTATTACAAAACTACAATAATTAAGACAATGCGGTACTGGCATAAGGATAGACTTACAGAGCAATGGGATAGAATTGAAAGACCAGAAATAAACACATACAGCTACAACTTTCAATGTTAAGACCTTTAAATGAGGAAAAATAGTTTTTTGTTTTGTTTTGTTTTGTTTTAACAAATGGTGTTAGGAATACTGGATATCCACATGCAAAACAATGAATTTGGACCTATACTTCATGCCATACACAAATAATAACTCAAGATAGATCAATCTTAAGTTTAATAGCTAAAACTACAAAACTCTTAGAAGAAAACAATGGAGAAAATCTTTATGATATCGGATTTTGCAATTATTTCATGAATATGATTCAAAAGTACAGCTAAAAAAAGAAAATAGATAAATTGGACTAAAATTCCCAAACTTGTGTGCTTCAAAGCACATTATCACAAAAGAAAATAACCCAAAGAATGAAAGAAGATATTTGCAAATCATGTGTCTAATAAGGGTTACATCCAGAATATATTTAAAAACTTCTAAATAACTCAATACTAAAAATAAAAAAAAAAAAGAAAAGAAAAAGAAGCCAGTTTAAAAACATGCAAAGAACCTGGGTAGATGTTTCTTTAAAAAAAGATTGAAAAATGGCAAAGAGGGACATGGAAAAATGCTCAATATCATTATTCATCAGGGAAATACAAATCAAAACCACAATGAGATGCCACTTCACACATGCTCAGATGCCTTTAATTCTTTTAATGGAAGATAATAAATGTTGGTGAGAATATGAAGAAATTGGAGCCCTCATGTATTGCTGCTAAAAATGTAAAATGGTATAGTCTCTTTGGAGAAAAGTTTGACAGTTCTTCAAAAATTTAAATGTTGACTTATAACCTAATCCAGCAATTCTACTCCATGTATATACCTAAGAGAATTGAAAACATATGTTACTATAAAACTTAATACAAATGTTCATAGCAGCATTATTTATAATAGCCAAAATGCAGAAACAACCCAATTGTCCCTTCAACCAATGAATGGATACACAAAATTTATACATCCATATGATGAAATATTATTCAGCCATAAAAAAGAATGTAGTGCTGTTATTATATGCTACAAATTAGATGGACTTTGAAAATATTATGCTAAAGAAAAATAGCCAAATACAAAAGGCCCCATATTGTATGACTCCATTGATATGAAATGTCCAGAATAGGTAAATCCATAAAGATAGAAAGGAGATTAACTGTTAACAGCTAAAGGAAAGGGAAATGGAAAGTGACTGCCAACAAGCACAGGGCTTCCTCTGAAGGTTAGGAAAATCTTCTGGAATTAGTGTTATTTACCAACCTTGTGAATTCCCTAAAAACCATGAAATTGTACATTTTTAAAGGTTGCTTTTATGGTATATAAATTATATTTCAATTTTAAAAATGAAGAATCCAAATATAAATATCCATTAATATTATCAAGGAGATAAGGATAAATATATTGTATCCATAGAAAAAATCAAAGCTACTAGTATAAATAGAAATTGTCAGAGAACAAAATTTTAAAACCTTTCAAAAAGTAAAAATTGATATCAAATTAGAAAATAAAAACTCAGTAAAACAGAGGGAAGATATAGTTAGCAACATTCACAGAAAATTGGAGCAAAAAAGACAGATGGGAAAATTAAAAAAAAAAAAAAAAAAAAAAAAAGACCAGACCAGAGTATACCATACAGAGAAAACAAATAGAGAAAATTTCTTAGTAACCTCATTGTCAAAGATATGATTCCAGAAAATTTCCCAGAACTGAAGAAGAGGGATTTTAAATCATAAAAATCCCACATTTAGACATGTTATCATCATTTTTCATTACAGTGGGAGCAAAGAGTACATCTTATGAAGTTCTGTGTTGCAGATGGATAATATAGTAATTCTTAAAATATTGGGAATCTGGCTTTTTTTCTATTTTTCATCAACATTAAAAACTAGAGATAATTGAATGAGGTTTCCAAAACTCTGAAGGAAAATAATGTCTAACCTATAATTCTAGACCTACTTTAGCTAAAAATAAAGTGTGACGGTAAAACAGAGATATTTTTAAAACAAGTAGGGTTTCAAAAATATTTTTCCCCTGTCACTTTTCTCAGGAATTTACCAAAGAATATTATTTACTAAAGTGAGAAAGTAAACCAAGAAGGAATACCAGGAAAGATAGAGGACAACTAGTCCATATTGGAGCAGATAAGAAAATTCTAGTTTCTTCAGGAAGATTGTGTTCGTAGAATAACTGACTTCTCTAAATGCATTGCAAAAAGACATAGGCAATTAGTAAAAGATGATGTAGTCATTTAAAAATACCTAGAAGAATAAGCAAATGAAAAAATAAGTTAATTTTTAATTATAGAAAAAGCAAATTTTACAGAAAAGAGAGTACTCAAAGTGTATTAAATGGTGCAGCCACGAAGCACATTTGAACAGTCCTAAAAATGTTAACTTTATTTATTTATTTATTTATTTATTTATTTATTTATTGCCTATATGTTTTTAAATGTTAACAATATTTGTATCTGACCAAAATTATCATATAAGCCTACTGATAACAGAAGGATGGGAAGATTGGAAGAGTGCGTGGTAAGGTCAGTGTGTGATACATCAACAAGGTCTTCAGCAGTAGATCATATTAGTAGTCAGTAAATACTCACAATACTGATCTTCCAGGGGACATCATTGTGGACTTGGTTTAAGGTGTTAGCCTTGTGTTTGTTTTGGCCAATGAAGTTCATGCAGAAACAACATGAGCAGAGGCTAGCTACGTGCCTGTGTGGTGTGTCTTAGCCTCTCATGGGTATTTTCTCTCAAGAAGAGCATTCCTTGAATGGCCAATGATCCTAGAATGACCCATGGACAGATCTGAATCTAATCCTCACCTCCTGAGGAAGGACTGCCTCAGCCACTTATAGATGGATGATTGAGAAATAAACACTTGATTCCATATCAATTACAGTTTGAGAGTTCTTTGTTATGCAGCATTATTGTAGCAAAACTTGGTAAGGAGCAGTCACCCAAATCCACCCTCTTGATTTTTAATTTTTTTTTTATCATGGGATCACCATAGGTAATGATTAAATAATTTAAAATGAAAAAAATATATATGTATGACATATAGCATTACATGACAAAAAGATTATCTAAAAGATGTGAAAGTTTATTTCTGGAAAAAGAAAAATGGGGCAAGGAGGGTGAATTTGGACGACCGTTTTTTTGTTTTTTGTTTTTTTTTAATAAACCTGGAAGAAGTATTTGATCGTTTACACTGTATGAATGTATAACTGATAAAAATGTTTTTCCTTTTTAAACACAAAGATACAAATTTAAAAAAATAAAATATACACTCAATAGTCAATAATTACCACAATTAAAAGATAAAGTAATACATTATTCAAGAATTTCTCAGAACTGAA
Source organism: Panthera leo (assembly GCF_018350215.1). Taxonomy (NCBI): domain Eukaryota; kingdom Metazoa; phylum Chordata; class Mammalia; order Carnivora; family Felidae; genus Panthera; species Panthera leo. The sequence continues at coordinate 56,395,607 of NC_056696.1, forward strand.
TTGAAAAATGGCCTGGGTCCATGCGCATATTGAAAATCCAAATATCGAGCAACTAGTTTTTGTTTTTTGTTTTCATTGGTCTCCTTAAATTTTGTAGAACACCTAATTTCCCATCATTCCTTATTCTCAATATCTTTTGACTCCTCATAACCTCAGACCAATCTCTTCTCCACTATATTCTTTTCGTCCTCTTTATTCTTCCTATTTAGTTTCCTTTGTCCTTTGTAGATTTCTCAAGGATGTTTCACATTGTATGTGACAAAGCACTTCCGGAAAGAACAATTAAACAGATTAGAGTTATTTAAAGGAAGAGTCAGGAGGGTATGATAATTATATTTATATATCTCTCATAAACATTATTGATAACAACTAACGATGATTGATTATTGCAATACTATCTTCATGAAACAAAGCTATCAGAGTATTTTCAATACTTTAGGAGAAATATGAAGCTTAGAATATTTAGGAGAAATATTCAGCTATGTTCTTTTCTCCATTTACATTAGCGACTTTCTCCCAATCCCAAATCCTCAGATATGTGCTCAGTAAAATCACAGCACCACATCTTGATTAAATACAGCTGTATAACTACCCAGAGCATAGGTTTAATAGCAATCTTCTTGTCATCACTCAAAGATATTTTAAGACCTTAATACAAAAGGTTACAAATTAATTATTTATAATGTTCTAAATCCCTTTACTGAGTCTCTAAAGCTCCCACACTTTTTAAACCCTCACTTCCTAATAAGTACTTAAAAAAAGAATCCTGGAAACACGTCACTAATTAGAATTCACGGCTTTGTTTTCTTTTCCTAGCTGATTTACACAGTCTCCTCTCTGCAATCTTCTTTTCCATGCTTTCCCTTAACCTTTCCTATTAGCCCTTTTTCCCTAAGATCCTTTGAAATGGAATGTTAACTAGAGCAGTGAGGAAGTGGAGCATTAGCCCGTCCCTGACCTCTCAGGAAAAAACTAACTACTAAAGGCTCCGCTCTTCCGTTAGAACAGAATAATGCCATTGCCTATAATCCTAATTACTTAATTTGTCTGTAAGAAAATTTTCTGGGATGCCAGGCTTTTGAGAACCAAGATAAAAAGCTTCCTAGAAACTGGTGAAGAAAAGAGAGCAACCCTGTTTTAAAGGACATCTTTTCTCAGCTTGGATTTCTGCCAGAGGTTCCTTCCTTTTGTAATGTCATTCAATTCAACATGGAAGAGAGCATTTCTTAGAGCCTAATGCCTTAGTAATCAATTTAGGTTTGAATATTTCATAAATTTAGAGCTTCAGGTTTCTGTCCTGGGTGTCCCTTATAAAAGCTGGTTTTTAAGATAATTGGACCTGCTGACTTTCTGGACATTGCATAGTTTTTTATGAGGTATATGATGAGTTACCTATAAAAGCATAAGGATTTACAAATTTGAAATCCTATTAAATGCACATCAGTTTTAAGAGGAGGAGAGGATTAAGCTATACAATATGTATTTCAAATTTTACTGAGCCTAGATATTTGAAAACTGGTTTAAGGTGTTAGCCAAGCCAAAAATGCAGTAAAATTCAACCAATTCTGATTTATACCATGTATTTAAGCCCACTTCCCATTGGGTTCCTTCCCAGAGTGTGCATTATCTGTTGATTGCTTTAAAGTATAGAGCAAGTTCAGCAAAACATTATATAAATGGAAGAGAATTATTCTGCTCTTTTGTATCAAACTGAAATATAACCCAACATTTAATTTATACTACATTTTGTTGGCCTTGCTTTTTGATGTAGGTCAGAAACAAATGTCTTTTAAGTACATAAAAATCAATGAACTATTGTTTTGCATTATAATCAAAACACTCATTGATCTGTACTTGGGAGAGATTTAAAGTTGTTCTCAATGCTCTTTTAATGTCTTTGACTGTATTTTCAAATTTCACATATTCCACATAAATATGTTGGTTTATTGAACATCAGACAAACATAGATTAACATAGTTTATTTACTGTCACCTCTAACAAATATAATGATAGCAGAAAATCTACATATATTCTCCATTTCAACTTTATCATATAGAGCAGATGTGAAAGGTTTGTTAACTAAATGCTTGGTGTGAATACCACTGTGGCCAATGTTCTCAAATAAGTTCTTAGTTTTTAGGAGATGAACTGTACTATATTATATTTGGTTTGGTTTAAATAACCACCCCCAAAGTTCAGATAAGTATCTGAACTTTATCCGAACTATCCAAACTTCCTTTAGTTTGTGATTCAAGTCTGAAAATCTCATGAGAACAGATGCTCTTGTAGCTTTCTCTTACTTCCTGCTTCATTGTGAGAACTAGGTTTCCAAAGAAATTCTTACACGCCTAAGAAGTCTGTATGTGTGATGCCCTGGGACTTTTTTCCCATTCAAATTAAAATGTTGTTGCTTTTATCCAGTTGAAATTTCAGTTCTTATCTTTCTTAGTACAGTAGTCCTTCCCCCTACTCCCACCCCCACCCCTCAGCCCAATCCCTGTCTTTGCTTTCCATGGTCAGTTACCTATGGTCAACCACGGTCCGGAAACAGAGGCTTCTCTTTCTAACTTAACATCAAAAGGTCAATAGTAGTCTAACCCTATGTCACAATGCCTGTGTCACTCACCTCACTTCACATAGGCATTTTATCATCTCACATCATCACAAAAGAAGGGTAAGTATAGTACTATAAGATATTTTGAGAAAAAGAGAGAGAACACACTCACATAGCTTTTATTATAATATATTGTTATAATTGTTCTATTTTACTATAATTGTTAATCTCTTACTGTGCCTAATTTATAAATTAAACTTTATAATAGCTAGGCATGTATAAGGGAAAAAACGTAGTATACATAGGGTTCGCTACTGTTAGGTTACAGGGACCCACTGGGAGTCTTGGAACATATCCACTGTGGATAAAAGGAGACTATTGTATCTCCAAGATGTTCTTGATAGCTTTGACCACTGTTTTCATCTTGAAGCTCTTTCCTCCTTACTCCTCCACGGTATTAGTTCCTCTTGATGCTCTATCTTTTTTTCTCATCACACCTTTTCAGTTTCTGATTTGACCTTTGCCTAATCTGAATACCCCCTTCTTGTTTGGTATTTTCCAGGCTCTTCATTAACACAGTAAATGTACATTGAACCCTGTCTGTATGCCTAACACTATCATAGGCACTGAGTTTATAGCAATAAACAAAGCAGGAAGAAACAAAATCCTGCTTTCATGGAATATTAACTTCTAATGGAGGTTAACAGATAAGCAAAACAAAAAAAGATATTAAAATACATAAGATATTTGATGGTTTTAAGTATTATAGAGAAAAAATAAAGCAGAAGGATAGGGGAAAGCCTGAGAGCAGACAAGGTATAAATAGGAGGAAGATCTCAAAGGAAAGATGACGTGTGCACAAACACCTGAAGGGGTGAGAGTGAGATCATGGGCTATCTGGAAAGAGACCATTCCAGGCAGAGGAAAGAGCCGGTGAAAAAGCTCAGAGACTGGCACATACCTGGTGGACCATTTGTCTTACTTTTCTCCTCACTCTGCACATTGTCTTTTCCCATGGACCAAGTTACCGACAAATAGGTTCATCACTCCCAAGTCTGTTTCTCTATTACAAGTGCCATATCTCTAACTTCCAGCTGGACATCTCCATCTGAATGTCTTATGAGCATTTGAAACCCCATATATCCCCAAACCTAAGTGTTTTTCCCTCTGACACATATATTGCACCCTGCATTTCTCTTATACTGTTACAAACACTCACTGAGTGATCAAAGGCAGAAGCCTAGAATCCCTTTAAGTTCATCCTTTTCCCTTTCTGTCCACATCTGATTTGCTTTTCCATGTAACACAAATTACTGAGAAACTATTTTGTACTAGCCTCTGGGCTACACAGGGTGTGAGAGGAAGATTGATCAGTTCATTAACTACTTACTTAATTACCTAAAACTTGCTATGAAAAAAGAGGATTGTGAAAAGTTTAGGAAAAGCTGGGAAAATTTAAAGCACATTTCCTTTTTGAGTATTATTAAGGAATTTATTGAAATTTATAATCAGCATAAAAATATTTAGAAACAACTTTCCTGATTTTCTGTTACAAATAAAGGAATTACAGATTCCTAACTACATATAACTACCTATAAGCACTCCCCTCAACTCATGTCTACTCTTCTGTCCACTAAGTATCTCAAAGTTAATATGTCAAACATAACTTTTTATTCCCCTTGCCACCTTCTCCCACACCTACCCCCCAAAAAATCCTTGTTCGAACACTCTTCCCTTTTCCTCTATCTTAGTGAATGGCACCACTGTGTTCCAAACCTCTCAGGCAAAACATTTAGGAGTAGTCTTATTTATTTATTTATTTATTTATTTATTTATTTAGAGAGCCACGTGCATGCACGTGCACACGCATGAGAGCAGGAGAGGTGAGAGTATGCTTCTTGCCTCACAGTTATAATGTGGCTGCTGTCATGCTATTCCTCACATCTGCATTCTAGTCAGGAAGAAGGGGGAGAGGAGAGAAGCTGCATCTGTCTTTTTATTAGGAAAGTAAAAGCTTCCCCCAAATTTCCCTTTATGTCTCATTACATAAGAGACAGACTTCTCTGTAAGTCTCCTGGCTTCCAAGTAGGTTAATGAGCAACTCTGACAAGAAGAGATATTGGGAAACCTCTTATCTAACTTTCAAGCCCTAATACTGGAGAGAGGCAGGGTAGAAAAGGAGTGCTTCCTGGGTGAGCCAAATAATCTCTACCACACTGGCCTTCATTCTGTTCCATAAACATACCAAACTAAGTCCTTTGTTAAGGCCTTTGAATGAGCCAATCCCACTGCTAAGAATGTTTCTCTCCCATAACTTTTCACAACTTCTTCGTTTTTGTAATCCAGGTCTCACTGCAGATATCATTGACACCCTTTCTGATTACCCTGTCTGAAACTGTCCCCCAAAACCTGTCACTCTCTATGCCATTGTATGGTTATATTTTTAAAGCACTTAGAATAAGAAGCATGGCAGAATAGAGGAGTAACTTCTCCATCTTTGGAGGATGGAGAAGTAGAGAAAGGAAATCACACATTAGCTGAAAAAGAACAATCAGAAAAAAAATTTAAAAATAAACAAGCTAGCTTCTCTTTCATCAAATATCCATACTGCACACGTTCATTAGCCTCCCCATATCCCCCTTCATATTACCCAATTTCCCTTCTAGAGCTAGAAGTAACTGACTATTCTAGGGGTATTGAGCAGATGACATAGAGATTGCTTGGAAAGGTGGTGCTGTGGGCTGACCCACTGCCAGGGAGTAACTGTTACAAAAGGATAGCTTGCTTCTGGCATTATACGCTAAAATTGAGACTCTTGACTTTTCAGCCTCCAAAGCCTAAATGTTTGGCATGAATAGCAGAAATCTGGCATTTTCAATGCTCATATGTCCAAAAGCTGGAAAACTAGAAAATGCTAAGAGTCTCAAATTGGTGTCCACTTTGGAATATTTGGCCCAGGAAAATGTATATTCTCATGCTGCAGGAAGTTGGTTTGCAAAATGAAGGCTGAATTGAGGCCAAAAAGCAAGAACCATTTGCCAGAGTGTAGATGAAATATGATAGTTTGCTGCACAAAGTTTCTTTTTAAAAGTTATTTGCAGCTGCCATGACACATCTTTAAAATTGTAATATGTAGAACTGTTATTTAGGAATTCCAATGGAGGGAAACAAATCTCAACTGTTTACATTTAAACATGATGTAGTAAGATACTAAGGAATAAATGTAAACATTATAGATTGGACAAAGTATTACAAGTGAAACATGCCTCAAATCAAAGCATAGACTTAAATGGTCCAAAGCAAAGCAGAAATTCTCATTTTCATAGAAAATCTGCATCACTATTATTCTACTGAGCAGACTTTCCTATGGTATGTTGAGAGAAAATACAATGTTTTAGAAAGTGTTTAAGTCAAAGTAATGCAATGATGGAACTCCACTGCTTGTAAAAGAAAGAATTCTTAACAGATAATAGTACCCTTAATTCCATTTTCTATTTCCTTTGAAGAAAGGAGCATAACCATAGAAACTCGTTATGTGAAATTTACTGGTTAAAAAAACACAAAACATTTGACTTAAAAAGTTAGAAACTATATGTAACCAAGACTAGACTATTAAAATAGATCAAAATATGGCAAGCAGCTAGAAAACAGAGAGTGTTTGCAGAAATGAAGAGAGAGAAGAAAGAAAGAAAGAAAGAAAGAAAGAGAAAGAGGAAGAAAGAAAGAGAGAAAGAAAGAAAGAGAAAGAGAGAGAGAGAAAGAAAAGAAAAGAAAAGAAAAGAAAAGAAAAGAAGAGGAGAGAGAGAAAGAAAGGAAGGAAGGAAGGAAGGAAGGAAGGAAGGAAGGAAGAAAGAGAGAGAAAGGAAGAAAAATGAAAGAAAAAAGAAAAGTTAAGAAGCAGTGAAATGCAGAAGACAAAGCGGAGAGATTTTTAATTTTACTTTTCAGTCTGTTCTATTGAAGAACAAATTCAAGAAAGTGCCAAGATACAATTTGCAATTCTGAATTTTCTATTTTCTGGAGATATCAGTAGGAATTTAAGGTACAAAGCATAGAGGAATAAAGTATGAAAGGGAATAGGAAATAGTTTATTCTAATAAAGAATATTTTTGTGTTTCTCACTGAATTCACACTCTCATTCGGAGAGATGGCAGTTAATGGTAGAAACATCTTTCAAATTCTCCATTCCTTATCTAGTCACCACCCACACTAGCATTTCCACTAATTTGTTACTGTTTTCAGGAGAGCCTGCTAATTGAGGAAGTCCAAGCTTTTAGTGAGAATATACCCATTGGCCTGGGCTGATTTGCCTTTTTGGCGACTTCAGATCATCCTTCACCTTAAAATGCAAAATGCAAAACACCTAACCTCCGTCTGGAGCAAGACTTTCTGGGTTCAGAATTGGCTCTCCCACTTATTCAACGTGTAACTTTAGACAAATCATTTAACATTTCTTGCTACAGTTTCCTCACCTGTATAATAGAAGTAATAGTCCTAACGCCTACCTATAAGGGTGTAGATAAGGGTTAAATAAGATCAAAAAGGTATAGTGCTTACAATGGTACCTGGAATTTCATAAGTCCTCAGTAAGTCTTAGCTATTATTATGATTACCTTGTGCCATAAGTAACTAGTCGAAGAACAAATATGAGTAAACAAGCAAACATTAGTTAATATTAATGAATTAGCTTCCCTTGTACCCAAATAAACTAAGCACAACATTATCCTACTATCTGATTCTAATCTGTGTTGTACCGAGACATTTCATCCTTACCAAACAGTCCATACAATAGACCAAAAATATAGTCCTTACATTTGCCAGCCTCCCTTGCAGTTAATTGGAGCATATGGCTAATATCTGGCCAATGCACAGGAGAAAGTGATAGATACCTCTACCCATGAAAGCTCCAGCTCTTTCTTCCTCAATCATAGCAGCCTTAGAGGGCGGGCATGTGCTCCAGACGGTGAAGTTTTCAGATGAAGGACAGCATCCCAACATGCATCACACTTTTCATAAATGAGACATACACCTGTGTATATTAAACCACCAAGAATGTATGGTTTTTTGTTACCATAACATTGCCTAGCATAATCCTCACTACCACAGTGGTCAAAATGATGCATAGCTTCATAGTAAAGAAATTAAAAACAAAACAAACAACACAACATTATTCCAATCCCTTAATAATATCCAGGGAAGTCTGCTATCTCAGTTAAAGAAGATTCAAAGCCTCCTTCTCCTCTTAATTTCTCAGGCTGGCACAGTGGCCAATTCTGATCCATAGTATTTTTATTTTATTTCCAACCTGGCATTCTTTATTTCACATCTAAGGAGCATATTTACTATGGCCTTAACTCTCTGGGCTGTTTTCTGGAGCTAAATATCTAAACATAAATACAACTAGTGGATTTCTGCTGATTCCTTCATTGGAGAACACACAACATAAAACATCCATTTGGGATATTAGCTGTAATTCAGGTGGAAATGGTGATGCTAAAAGATGGTTCCTGCATCCCTCAGGGACCCTTTCATCCATCCCCCTTAGGGTTGCCTCACTGGTTAACATTTATCTCTGTACTTCTTTCTTGTGTAATCATTAGGCAAGATATCATCCTATTATGTCATAGGTTTATTTGAGTTACTAGTGGATTTATGTTTAGTGAAAAGATAGATGTACTGTGATAAAGCTAAATTGTTAACTTCATTTGAAAAGTTCTATAAGGATGTCTTGCTCTTTAGAGGTCTAAAAAGTTGTGATAAAATACAAATACAAAGTTATCTCAAAAAGGCCAAAGATTTCCCGTGCCCTAGCCAAGAGGCTGAGCACATATTTAAAAACAAAACAAAACAGTGGGCTGGAAAATGAGAAGTCAAGGACTAATGCTATAATGACGACATGAAGTTTGATTTGTATGTCCTGAGGTTTTTAAGGGCAGACATTGATAGATCAGAGATTTGCCTTAGGGACTACACTGGCCCTATAATCTAAAGTACAGGAACTCTTCTAGGGGAAGGACAAATATAAAAGGAATTAGCTTGAAAGACTCATTGGATAAGGTGTTTTTAGTGTTCAAGAGAAAATTTTTGAAAAAGAGTCTCTGGTACCAGGTTTATTTTTATGACACTAGTCAATGAAAACCTTTAAAAGCCATATTTGCAAAGTTATGTATATACTAAATAGGATCCAGGCAGCCAAGAGACCTGGCTTTTGGTATTTTAGTGAAAGACCCAGGGAACAGTCATCATTATTCATGTAAAATTGTGAATTTTATAAACAGAAATAAAAAGAAAGGACAAAATATACTTTAAAAGAGTAAGGCATTTTGAATGATGAAAATACTGTACTTTGCTGTTCTAAGTATTCATCTTGCTTAACTGAAAATACATTACTGGAGAATTTTTACAGTCTTTTTCTACCTGAACAACAATAACCTCTTTAAAATGTGTGAAAAGAATTGCTTGTTTGCCTCTTTGTCCTTAGTTGAATTTGCTTTGGTAAAATACTGATAAACACATTAGCAAAACAAAGTGGAGGAATTGAGTGATTATCCAGATAATTTTGTCTTTATAAGAACTGTTTTCACCTAAACTATTGAAACTATTTGGTCTGTAACATTTTTCAATACTTTGTAAAATGAATTGTAGAGCTAGGTTCAGCAGTTACCTAGACAAGAGATATCTGTGTGGTGAGCTACCACAAACCTTAGGATAAAGGAATTTTTGTTGCTAGTATAAATTATCTAGTTTTCCTGCTGACATAGCTTCTTTTTATTTTACCTCTGAGGATGCAAGTTACAGGAAATTATAGCACTTTGGGGATATTCTAAGCACTGTGACTTTTTCATGAGGCATACTTTACTCACAAGTTTTCTCTGTTTAGGAATTTCTTATTCTTGGTAATCCCCCAGAAGGATAGCCTATACCAGGACATCCTTTGCAAAATCAGTAATTCATTTCATATTTGATTTGTCATCTACATGTGAACCTGGGGAAGAAAATTATCCTGAAGCTTCCTTGGGCACTGTGATGGTTAATTTCATGTGTCAAAATCAGCTGGGTCATGGAGTACCCAGATGTTTGGGCAAATATTATTCCGAACATTTCTGTAAGGGTGTTTTTGGATGAAATTAACATTGAAATTGGTGGACTTTGCTTAAAGCAGATTGCCCTCCATAATGTGTGTGCACCTTATCCAGTCCGTTGAAGGCCTGAATAGAACATAAAGACTGTCCTCTCCTGAGCAAGAGAGAATTCTATAGCATTGTCTCTCAGACTGGAATTGCAGCTTCAGCTATTCTGGATCTACAGCCTTCCACTCAACCTACAGATTCTGGACTTGACAGTGTGTATAATCATGCAAGCCAATTTCTTTAATAAATTGACATATGCATACACACACACACACACACACACACACACACATCCTACTGGTTCTGTTTCTCTGGGAAATCCCAACTAATACAGGTATAAGTATATATCTACAGAAAGATTATCCTGATCTACCCCTTGAGGGGAATATATTAATAGGACAATCCAGATAAGTATGACTCATGCTCAGCAGCCTCTCAGTAATATTATTATATTTTTATAAGAAAAACAAGACAGCCAAAACTATCTGTGATTTGAAAAATGTCATGAGGTCTTTTCACAAGGTGACTTGGATTATGCTTTCTTCTAACTATGGGGAACATTTCTTTGTTTTGTTTCTATCCAAACTACTGAAGAGAAAGATGAAGAAAGAACTTTCTATTCCAAATATCTGATCAACCATCATACTGTAAACTCCTAGAAGATCAAGATAACTCTTTTAGCACTCTTGCAAATGGCCCTCATCCACAATCACATGAGAGCAGATCCTTAATAGATGCTCCTAAAGACATGGACTTAAGAGCAAATACATACATACATACATACATACATACATACATAAAATAATAAAATAAAACCAAAACCAAAACAAAAAAAATATAAAAAACAAATCAACTAAATGTTCAACTTCACAGCATGCACTTTTCCTTCTATGCATCTCTTTAATAATGAAAAAAAAAGGTGGAGGATGTAGGAGACAAGTTAGAATTAGAATTAGTTGAACGAACAATGTAAAAATATTAGAGAATCATGGAATTTAGGCACATGCTATCTTGAAAAGCTTCAGAATGGCAATCAAAGGAATATTCCAAAGGTAGGACCTGAACCAATAAAAATCTTTAGGAAAGATTCATGAGACAGAATGAACGGAGTGGCTGAATATACCAGAAATGGAAGAAAAATCCTAGAGTTAAGAGATGTATTTTTTCATTCAACAGACATTTATTAAACACAGACTGTGTCAAGTGCTATGTTATTTGCTAAAGTACACCAGTTTTGAACTTGGATCAAGACACATAATGCTAGGCAAACATAGATGTAATTTTTCTCCTCATGTGCTACCAACAAATTCTCCAGTCACCACTAGTACCACATTTCAACCTTTAAATGCACATACTTTACCCAGATTCTCATAAGTAAGAATGAGTGATAGTTGTTTCAAAAGTATTTCTCCCATCTGAATTTTTGTTTCTAAAGGAACAATAACTTAAGCCAAAGAGAACAGTAGAAAAGAATAATAAGGTTACAGGAAGGAAAAAGGAGACAGAGAAATAGGAGACAGAGAAAGAACAAGATGGGGTAGAAAAAGATTATGGGGAAATACTCAGACCTTCTCATTCTCCTTAAACATACCCAGTACTAGCTATTCTACTGCAAAACACCAAGAGGCACAGGGACAGGCATCCTAAATTCATGATCAAAGATTTATCTAAGAATGTTTTTAATTTTTTGGGATGTGTGTGTGTGTGTGTGTGTGTGTGTGTGTAGCAACTATATTCTGATTTTATTTGCAAGGGCTAAGATTTAACTTTGCTTGAAGATATCTAAGTCAAAAAACAATAGGACAATAATTAAATTCAAGTTGCTTTGAAACTTAGTTTTCTCCTAAAGAACTCTTACATCAAGGACAAAATCAAAACAAATGGGAAATATTTAGAAAATGACAACAATAACAAACAAAAGACTGTTAGCACCTAACAATAATGGCTAATATTTTTCCCAATTAACCCACATATCTAAGAAGCTCAGTGAGTAACAAACATAACGAAAAAATAAACACACACACACACACACACACACACACACCCCAGAGAACATCACGATCAAATTGATGTAAAGTAGTAATAGACGCTAAATTCAAAAGGAGCCACAGAAGACACATTATGTACAGAATAAGAAAATTAAAAATGACAGCATACTTCTCATAAATAATGCAATCCATAAAAAAAGTATTAGGAAGAAAAATGCCAACCTAGAATTCTATACCCAGCAAATACCTTTATAAATAAAAAGTAAAATAAACCATTTTTTAGGCATCAGAAAGCTAAGGGTTCACCACCTGCAGGTCTGCACTATAAGAAATGTCAAGGAATTTCTTCAAGTGAAAGAAGATTATAACAGTTGGTAACTTTCAATCTACACAAAGGATAGAAGTGTGCCAGAAATGATAACATATATAAGTAAATACAAAAGCCATTTTTCTCATGGTTTAATCTCTTTAAAACACAAGTAACTACTTAATGCAAAAGTAATAAAAAGTATCGTGGATTTTAAAGTACATGGAAATAAAATACATGATAAAAATAGCACTCTAGAAAGGGAAGGGAAAATTGAAGTAACCTGTTGGAAATTTCTTATGCTATATATATGAAGTTGTATAATACTGTTTGAAGATAGACTATAAAAATTTAAAGATTTATATTATAAATCCTAGAGCAACAACTGAAAAAAAAAAACAAGCAAAGAGTTGTAGCTAATAAGCCAAAAGTGAAGATAAAACTTAATTATAAAAGAAACTCAATCATTCTAAAAGACTTAGAAAGAGGAAAAAAGAAACAAATATCTGTTATAATAAATAGAAAACAAATAGGATGGCATATTTAAACTTCACCATATCAAAAAGTATACTAAATACAATTTATCTGAACATGTTGATTAAAAGAGCAAAAAAAATTCATTTCAAAATGAAAAATGAGTCAATTCAATACGAATGTATAGCAATCCTATGTCTATATAGAACAATAGAACTTTAGAATAAATGAAGCAAAAAGTAAAAGTAGACAACCCCACAATTATAATTGCAAATTTTAACACTATTGACTCATAAGTGATAGAAAGAAGAGACAGCAAATTGGCAAATCATACAGAAAATCTGAATATCACTATCAAACAACTTGATCTCATTGATATTTATAGAACGTAGCATCCAAAGACAGTGCAATGCCATTAATTTCAAAGAACATACAACATAGTCCATAATCTAAGGCATAAAACGAATTTTTAAGCAATTTTAAAAAGATTGAAATCAGATGACATCAGCAAGAGGGCAGAATAGGAAGCACCAGATATTCTCCCTCCATGGAGATACCAATTCAACATCAATACATGGAACAATTCTCTTGATGAGAAATCCAAAAGCTAGGTAAGAGTCTCCTGCATTCCAGAGAGGCATGGAACCAGCCACATCAAAACTGCTAGAGAAGTGTATGTCACTCACTCACCAGAGCTCCTCACATCAGCACAGCATGGTGATTGAGGGGAAAATCCCAAGTCCTGGCTTCTCCCTGTGGAGAGAAAGAGAACACTGAAACGTGCATTTAATGTGTAGACTTTTCAGGAGGCTACCTGAGGGACTAGTATTTGCTTTGCCTGAATCTGAGTGCTGGCAGAAAAGGGTCCCCAGTCAGGGGCCACTGCGGGGGGAAAAAAAGTGACATTTTGCACTAGCACATACTCCCTTGCCATAGTCCTTATCCAAGGCTCAGAGTGGAATGAGTGGGAGAAAACTCCCAACTCCTGGATTATCCCCAGGGAGGAAAAGAGTTGAAGCATCCATCCAATAGTCTAGCTTGGGATGCAAGTGCTGCCCAAGGAACTGGCTTCTCTGTCACAAGTCTCAGAGAACTAAACTGGTATAAATGCCTGGGGGCACTAGGTGGCTTACTGCTGCTCCAAAGAGCACATGGAACAAAAAACAGGAAAATACAACTCAGCTGCTTTACTCACAGGGGGAAAAAGGGAAGAGTGGAGGGTTTGTCCAATATTCTGGATTTTAGGGTTGCTGCCTCAGGGACTGGTTTCTAATTTCTCCAACTCAGATTGTTGACAGGACCCAATGTACTCCAGATAACTGAGGACTTCTGAGAGCAAAAAACAGCTGGGCAACTTACAGCAACTCCAGAGAATCTACAGCACTACAAACAGATAACAGAGGGTGTAAGGATTTCTAAGCTTCAAGACAAATAAGTTTGTAAAACCTGTTTAATTGGGAATTTACACACACAAGGCTGGAGAGAACATATCCACAGAAAGCTTGGAGAAGTCCCCAGAATCCTTTGTGGGGCTGATTGGTAAAGATCTTTCTCTGTACTAAGACAGTCTATACAGACTGGAAGAGGTGTTTGATCCTAATACAAAGTATAAGGCATACAAAGGAATGGTAAAACATGACCCAAACAAAGGAATTAATATATCTCCAGAAACTCACCCTAAAGAAACAGAGATATAGGAATTACATGACAAAGAATTAAAAGTAACTGTCATAAAGATGCTCAATGAGCTCAGCGAAACAAGGCATGAATAAAACTGGAATGTTAACAAAGAGAAAATATTTTTAAAAACCAAGGAAATTTTAGAAGTGACCATAAAATAATTGAATTGAAAAATTCGGTAGAGGGGTTCAGTAACAGACTTGATCAAACAGAAGAAAGAATCAGTGAACTCAAAAACAGATCACTTTAAATTATCTAGTCAGAGGGGCAAAAAGATAAAAGAATGAATAAAAGTTAAGACAGTCTAAGGGAACTATGGGACACCACCAGCCAGAACAATATACTAATTATGGGAGTCCTAAAAGGAGAAGAGAGAGAAAGAAAGGGGAAGAAATCTTATTTGCAGAAATAATGGCCAAAAAAACTTTCTATATCTGGGTAAGGAAATGAGCATCTAGATCCAAGAAGGCCAACGGATTCCAAAGAGGATGAATTCAAAGAAGGATACACTGAAACACATTATAATCAAATTGTTAATAGTCAAAAACAAAGAGAGAATTTTGAAAGGAGCAAGAAAAAATCAGCTTTGTCATGTATAAGGCACCCTCCATAACACTATAAGCAGACTTTTCGGTAGAAACCATGCAGGACAGAAGGGAGCAGGATGATGTATTCAAAGTACTAGAACAAAAACTAACCACAAAGAACACTATCTATCTATCTATCTATCTATCTATCTATCTATAGCAAAACTGCTCTTGAAAATTGAAGGAGAAATAATAAAGACTTTCTCAGAAAAACAGAAGCTTAGGGAGTCCTCACCACTAGAACTGCCTTTCAAGAAATCCTAAAAGGAGTCCTTTGAGGTGAAATGAAAGGAGAATAGATAGCACCATGAAAATATATGAAAGGATGAAGCTTGCTGGTAAAGGCAAATAAAGAAACAAATATAGAATACTGTAATACTATAATGGTGGTGAATCAATCACTTTTTTTTATTAAAAATTTTCTAATGTTTATTTATTTATTTTTTTTTTTGAGAGAGAGACAGAGTGTGAGTGGGGAGGGGCAGAGAGAGAGGAAGACACAGAATCCGAAGCAGGCTCTAGGCTCTGAGCTGTCAGCAAAGAGCCTGACACGGAACTTAAATCCATGAACTGTGAGATCATGACCTGAGCCGAAGTTGGACACTTAACCGACTGAGTCACCCAGGCGCCCCTACAAGACTCACTTTAGATTTGAAAACACACATAGGCTGAGGGATGGAATAAGATAGTCCATGCAAATGGTAAACAAAAGAGTTCAGGAATGGCCACACTTATAATAGACAAAATAATCTTTAAACTCAAAGACTTTTACAGGAGACATAGAAGGGCATTATACAGTAATAAAAGGGTCAATTTACTAAAAATATATAACTGTAAACATATAGGAACCCAAATATATGAAGCAAAAATTGACAGAATTGAAGGTAGAAAGAGACAGCAACACAATACCAGTAGATTTCAATACCCTTTCAATAATAGAACAACTAGACAGAAGATAAATAAGGAGGCAGAAGACTGGAATAACACTATAGAAGAAACGGACCCAACAGATACATACAGAGTATTTCACCCATTGGCAACAGAATTCACATTCTTCTCAAGTGTATTCAGAATATTTTCAAAGGTGTATTAGGGTCACAAAACATGTCAACAAATTTAAGAAGACTGAAATGATACCACATAGATTTTTTTTCTGACCACATGGAATGAAACTAGAATCAAAGCAGAAGGGAAGCTCCAAAATTAACAACTATGTGGAAATGAAATAACGCATCCTGAGCAACCAATGAGTCAAAGAAGACATGAAAAGATAAATTAAAAAAATTTTGAGACAAAAACAAAAGTACAATATGACAAAAGATGGGATTCAGCAGAAGCATTACTAACAAGAAATTTATAGCGGCAAATGCCCACATTTGAAAAAGAAGAAAGATCCCAAGTAAACAACCTAATTTTATATATCAAGGAACTAGAAAAAGAAGAATGAATGGATCCCAATAAAATCAGAAATGAAAGAGGAGACATTACAACTACTGATGCCAAAGGGGAAAAAAAAGGATTATAAGAGACTACTGTGTGCAATTAAATGCCAAAAAATGGATAAATTTCTAGATATATAAAATGTACCAAGACTGAATCATGAAGAAATAGAAAAATCTGAGCAAACATATAACTAATAAGGAGATTGAAACACTAATAAAAATCCTCCCAACAAAGAAAAGCCCAGGATCAAATGGTTTTACTGCAGAATTCTATAAAACATCTATTTAGAATTAACATCAAGCCCTCTCAAACTCTTCCAAAAAATAGGAATGTTTCCAGACTCATTTTGTGAGGCTAGCATTATCCTGATACTAAAGCTAGACGAAGACATTATAAGAAAACTATAGACCAATATCTTTGATGAATACAGATAATACTTAACAAAGTATTAGTGAACTGAATTCAATGACACATTAAAAGGCTCAATAAGCTATGACCAAGTGGGATTTATCCCTGGGATGCCAGGATAAAAATAATCAATGTGATACACGACATTACAGAACAAAAAATAACAATCACATAATCATCTCAATCGATGCAGAGAAAGCATTTTACAAAATTCAATACCCTTTAACGATAAAAAAAAGTCAACAAACTAGGAATAGAAGGCAATCATCTCCACACAATAAAGTTCACATATGTAAAGCCCACAGCTAACATCATACTCAATGGTAAAAAGGCAAAGGCTTTCCTCTAAGATCAGTAAAAAGATAAAGGTGCCCATTCACCTCATCTACTCAACATAATACTGGAAGTCCTATACAAAGCAATTAAGCAAGAAAAAGAAAAGCCACTCAAATTGGAAAGGAATAAGTAAAATTATCTCTCTTCATTGATGATATAATATTTTTTTAATGTTTACTTTTAAGAGAGAGACCTGGGGAGGGGAAGGAAGACAGAGGATCTGAGGCAGGCTCCCTGATGACAACAGAGACCATGATGTGGGGTTTGAACTCATGAACCCCGAGATCATGACCTGAGCTGAAGTCAAACACTTAACTGACTGAGCCACCAAGGCTCATAATCTTGGAGAACCCTAAAGGTTTCACCAAAAACAACAACAACAAGAAACCTCCCCCCAAAGAAACACAGAAACACCTGTGAAAATAGTCAAATTCAGCAATGTTGCAGGATACCATCAACACTCAAAAATCAGTTCCTTTTCTATACACTAACAATGAACAACCCAAAAAGGAAACCAAGAAAATGATACCCATTTACAATAACATCAAAAAGAAAATACTTGTGAATAAATTTAACCAAAGAGGTGAAGTGTATTTCAGCACTCTGAAAACTATAAAATCATTGCTAAAAGAAATTAAAGAAGACACAAGTAAATGAAAAGACATCCTGTATTCATGAATTAAAGGACTTAAAATTATTAAAAAGCTCATACCTACCCAAGTGGATTCAATGCATACTCTGCCAAATGGCAATTTTTTTCAGAAATAGAAAAACTATCTGAAATCCAAAAGTTCATATGGAAGCACAGTTTTCAGGCCAAACAATCATGAGAAAAAAGGACAAAACAATCTTGAGAAAGAAAAAAAACTAGAGGCTTCACAGTTTCTGATTTTAAAACATTACAAACCTGCAGTAATCAAAACAATATGGTGCTCACAACAAGACAAACATATAAACCAAAAGAACAGAATAGAGAGCCCAGAAATAAATCCATTCATGGATAGTCAAATAATCTTTAATAAGAATGTGAAGACTACACATGGGGAAAGGACAGTCTCTTCAACAAATTGTATTGGCAGTATTGTATTATATCCACATGCAAAAATGAAATTGAACTTACTTTACATTGTATACAAAAATCAACTAAAAGTGAATTAAAGACTTAAACATGTATATAAAACTATCAAACTCCTAGAAGAAAAAAATAAAGGGAACTCTCCATAACATTGATCTTACCAATGATTTCTTGGAAATGATGCCAAAAGCACAGGCAATAAAAACATAATAGACAAGTGTGGCTATATCAAACTAAAAATCTTCTGCACATCAAAGGAAATAATCAGTACAGTGAAAAATGCAACATAAAGAAAGGGAGAAAATACTTGCAAACCATATATTTGATAAGAGTCTAATATCCTAAATGTATATGGAACTCCTATAACTCAATAAAAAAATAATCAATTAAATAATAGGCAAAGGACTTGAATAGACATTTCTCTAAAGTAGACATACAAATGGCTAATTTGTATGAGAAAAGATGCTCAACATCACTAATCATCATGGAAATGCAAATCAAAATTATAATGAGATATCACCCCTCCATTACCTATTAGGATGGTCATTAAAAAAAGAAATAAATAACAGAAAATAAATACAAGTTTTGGTGAGGATGTAGTGAAATTAGAGCCCTTGTATACTATTAGTAGGATTATAAAATGTTGTAGCTGCTATGTAAAACAGTATGGAAGTTCCTCAAAAAAGTAAGAAATAGAACTACCATATGACCCAGGAGTCCCATTTCTGGGATTTATCTAAAAGAACTGAACACAGACTTTGAAGAGACATTTCTGCTCCCTTGTTCCTTGAAGCATTGCTCACAACAGTCAAGATATGGATACCACCTAAGTGTCTGTCAACAGATGAATGAATAAAGAAAATGTTTTAACATGATATATACGTACAATAGAATGTTACTGAGCCATCAGAAGAAGGAAATCTTGCTGTTTGTGAGAACATGGATGAAACTGGAGGACATTATGCTATGTGAAATAAGCCAGACACAGAAGGACAAATACTGCATGATTTTATTTATTTATTTATTTATTTATTTATTTATTTATTTATTTATGACAGTAAATGAGCAGGAAAGGGACAGAGGGAGAAAGAGAGAGAAGAATCTTAAGCAGGCTCCATACTCAGCGTGGAGCCCAGTGCAAGGCTCAATCCCACAACCCTGGGATAATGACCTGAGCTGAAATCAAGAGTGGGACACTCAACCAGCTAAGCCACCCAGGTGCCCCTGCATGATTCCATTTATACAAGATGTCTACAGTAGATAAACTCAAGGAATAGAAAGTGGAAAGATGGTTGCCAGGGACTGAATGGGAGCGGGATATGGGGAATTTGGTATACAATGGATATAGAGTTTCAGTCATGCAAGATGAAAAAATTCTAGAGACTGGCTCCACAAAAATGTGCATATAGTTAACAATACTATAATATACACTTAATAATTTAATAAGTTAGATTTCATGTTATATGTTTTTACTACAATAAAAAATATTGCAATCATATAAAGTATGATCTTTGTCCACAACAAAATTAAACTAGAATTCAATAACATGAAGTTATCCTGCAAATCCCATATACATGAAACTAAAACACCATACTTTTTAATACCCTTTTTGTCAAAGAAAAAATTACAAGGGAAATAAGAATATATTTCAAACTGAAAGAAGATAAAAACACAAGGGTATTAGATCCAGTTCCAATCAGTAGCTAGAAATCACAACATACTGAATAGAGAAAATTTAATGCAAAGAATTATTAACTAGCAAGAGATGATTAACTGTAGAATATGAGACTAGCCAATGCAGAAACCATCTCCTATTTGTAAGCTGAGGGAGAATACACAAAGGAAGAGCTTAAAATTGGAAAGAAATCCACCTCCCCTAAAACTAGTATAAGTTTAAGACTTTGTTGGAGAGAATATAAATGCTATAGGAAGCTGCAACCTGCCTGTGACAAACAAATTTGCGAGAGGTTGAATCCACAGCTAGTCAGTAAGAAGAGCCACTGAGTGTCTAAGAAGCTCAACAGAGAGTGCAGGTAGACTACAGCTATTCTATCAGGATTACCTGCATAAGGACAATAAAAGGAGTTGAATTAGTGTTGGCTGGCTAGAGCTGGTGCTAAGAAAGAGCTTATATGATGGCCAAGAAATTTACTGTAGAGTATTATGGGGCCAGAGTTGATCCACTATCAGCAGACCAGGAGAAGTTCACTGTAGCGATGGAGTATCTCATCTTCTTTGCAGAAAGTGTCCCCCATTGTGTGCTGGCAGTATGGAGTTGTTCCACTAGAAACAACCCACATGAATGCTGGAAAATTCACTGATGGTTGGCCATTGTCAGGCCTCCCTCATATCATTGGTTGCTATGGGAGAAAAATAAAATCATACCAGAATGAAGACTATTTCTTTTTTGTCTTTTAGTGTTCTACTAGAACCCACTACTGACAAAGCTAACACTGTGCCAACTCATCAAAGGTAAATTTTTACAGGGCTCATCTTCAGTTTCCCAAAAAAGAACTAAGAACGGTGGATACAAAATGAGAAACAATAAATTAATAAACAGCATAATATATCAAAATTTGTGGACTATAGCAAAAACCAGAATTTAAAAAGGTATTTACAATGAAAAAAGAGCATATATTAGAAAAGAGAGCAAGGTTTCAAATCAGTGATGTAATCTTCCATATTAAAAACAAGAGCAAGTTAGGGCACTTGGGTGGCTCAACACCCAAGCATCTGGCTCTTGGCTTCAGCTCAGGTCATGATCTCATGGCTTGTGGGTTCAAGCCCCACATCCAACTCTCTGCTCTCAGTGCAGAACCAGCTCTGGATCCTCTGTCTCTCCCCCACTTGCACTCTCTGTCAAAAATAAATAAACATTTTAAAAAAGAGCAAATTAAACCAAAGTAAGCACAAAAAAGGGCACAAATAAAATAAGCATGGAAATCAGTGAAATAAAAAATAGAGATAAAATGGGAAAATTGATAAAACCAAAAATTATCTCTTTGTAAGTATCAATATAATTAATCAACTAGCCAGACTGAACACAAAAGAATATCAGAAATCAAAGAAGAACACTACTACATATCCTACAGAAATTAAAAAGATAATAAGAAAATATTATAAATACAGTCCTATATCTATAATAAAATATAATTCATAGTTCTAAAAACCTTCCACCAAGAAAACCCTACAACTAAATGATTTCACTGGTAAATTAAAAAAAAATTTATTGACACCAAGAATTCTACACTAATGTTCAGAAAATGCTTGAAGAGAAGGGAATATTACCCAACTCATTTATGAGATAATCAGCAACTTGATATCAAAAAATAACAAATACATTACAAAAAAGAAAACCAAACCTGAATATCCCCCCTGAACATAGACACAACAATTGTTAATTTAAGAAAAGCAAATTAAGAAACACACAATACGGTAACATACCATAATCAACTAGCTTTATCTTGGCTTTATCCCAGGAAAGTAGGCTAGTTTTACATTTGAAACTCAATCCGTGTAACTATCTCATTGTTTATAAGAATTAAAAAAAAAAAAAAAACACTATATGATCATACCAATAGATGCAGAGAAAACATTTGACAAATTTCAACACCCATTCATGACAAAAACTCTCAGCAAAATAAAAGTAGAAAAAAATCTCCTCAAGTTAGAAGAGAACATTTAAATAGTTTTTACTATAGCTAATTTAATACTTACTGATGAAAAACTAAAAGCTTTCTCTCAAAGACCAGTACCCATTCATAATAAAAACTCTCAGCAAACTAAAAGTTGAAAGAAACTTTGTCATTCTGAAAAGAACTACAAAAATCCTACTGCTGACCTTATACTGAATGGTAAAAGAGTAAAAGACCATAAACAAGGCAAGCATTATGGCTCTCACCCATTCTTTTGAACACTGCACTGGTAGCTCTAGCCAGAGCCAAAGGCAAGGAAAAGAAACAAAAGACAAACAAAAGTAAAAACTTCTGTATTAACAGATGCCATAATTGTTTATGCTGAAAATCCTAAATAACCTACCAAAAACTTAACTAGAATTAATATGTGAATTAGCAAGATCACAGTATAAGAGCAATAGTGAAAAACAAAGCAAAGAAAACATACACACAAAAACACTTCTATCTTAAAAATCAAAATATTTCAAGAACATAAAATATAAATTATGGATTAAATTGAAGCAAATACTTGCACCTCCTCTGAAAATTATAAATAAATGCTGAGACAAATTAAAGAAAACTTAATAAATGGAGATATGTGCTATGTTTATTGATTTAAAAAAAAACATGATATTGCCCCCAGATTGATTCTACCAAAGTGTCTCCTCAAATTGATCAGTAGATTTATTTGTTGAAATTGGCAATCCCAATCCAAATTCTAATAGGTTTATTCATTGAAATTGGCAATTTAATTCTAAATTTATGCAGAAATTCAAAAGAATCTTGAATAGTTAAAAACAATTTTGATAAAGAATAACAAATTTGGAAGACTTAAACTATCTGATTTCAAGACTTACTTTACTTGTATAAAGGTAGACATACAGACCCATGGGCCAGAATGGAAAGAAGAGATATAAACACATATATAACCAACTGGTTTACAACAAATATGTCAAGGTAATTCCATGAGGAAAGGATAGTCTTTCCAACAAATGCTACATAAACAATTGGATATTCATATGCAAAACAAACAAACCAACCTTCCTTATCTCATACAATGTAGAAAAGTTAAATTCTAAATTCACACTACCTCTAAATCACAGAGCTAACTTCTAGAATGAAACAGAAAATCCTTGTGACCTTGAGTTAAAGATTTCTCAGATAGAAATAAAAAGCATAAATGTTAAAAAAAAAATGCTAAATTGGACTTCACCAAAAATGTTAAAAATTGCTCTTCAGAGACATCATGTAAAAAATAAAAGGGCAGGTTACATACTGATAGTATTTTCAAAATATGTGTCTGATAAAGGACTTGCATATGGCATATATAAAGAATACTTTCAAATCTACAATTTAAAAAAAATAAATTACAGCTGAAAAATGAGGAAAGATTGGACAAATTCATCAAAGGAGATATGCAAATGGAAGATAAGCATACATAAAGACACTAACTGTCAATAATGATTAGGCAAATGGAAATTAAAAACACAATGACATATCACTACACACTCACTAAAAGACTGACAATTTCAAGTGCTGAAGAGGATATAAAGCAACTGAAAATTACATGTATTGCTAGTGGAAATGCAAAATACTCATCCACTTTAGAAAATACTGACAATTTCTCATGGCCCAACTCCATGTCTCTACTCCTAGGTTTACTTCTATACATATAAATCCTTAAATCCTGATGGGGGTGGTAGTTAACCAACTGAATCTGTCAAAACTTATCAAATCATACTCTTAAAGTTGGTATATTTTTGTATGTATATTACATGTCAATAAAAGCTAATTAAGTTAAAAAATCAGAGCAGCCCAAAGCCTCATCACCTCCTATTTATTTTTATATTCCCAAAAGGAACCAAGTGAGAGGCATCCTTTTGATTCTTTTCCTCTTGAGTAATAAAGTTCTTGGTGTTCTGATGTTGGGTTAAATCTTAAGGTGTCTCTGACATGTTTCGATTACACATTCTACTTCAAACTCCTGTGGCCTTACAGAAACAAAAGGAGCTGTTAGGGTACAAACAGACACTCAATAGTTAATATGATTATTATTTTTTTTAATTTTTGTTTTAATTCTTTATTTATTTTTGAGAGAGAGACAGAGTGTGAGAAGGGGAGGAGCAGAGAGAGAGGAAGATACAGAATCCGAAGCGGGCTACAGGCACTGAGTTGTCAGCACAGAGCCTGACGTGGGGCTTGAACTCACGAACTGTGAGAGAAAGTCTGATGCTTGTGACTGAGCCACCCAGGTGCCCCAATAGTTAATATGATTACTATTATCTAGGGTAACGTTTCAAAATGAATGTTGCAAGGAAATGCTACAAACTGGTAGACTGAAAATGTATCATCATAAATAGTGTTTTAAAAAGTAATATCAATTGTTTCTTTGTTAGAATACATAATCGTCAGTCATTGGTTTCCCTGAAAAAGCATTAACTTTCAAGTTATTTTCCCTCTTTTTCACTGGGGATGCTTGAAATTTTATTCTGTTGATTAACTGAGAAATCTAATCTCAATATCTACCAAAGCCTAGAATTGTTCATGCTAGAAAATCCTCCATATTACAGATATTTTTCCTGCCATGCTTATTAAGCATTATATTTAATTTGTTTTTGTGTTTGTATAAGATTTCAAATCACGTACTGGTATTTGGATTTTCTGTGATTTGAAAATAACCTGTAATTAAATCACTTTTGAGTTTAAATAATAATCAGCAAGACTACATAGGATAAGCTACATAGAATTCAGTCTCTTAAAAATTGTGTTAAAATAAAATCACACAGAATTCATTAAAAAAAAAACTAGAGTATATTACATCAGAAATCCTATTTCTGTCATTTTTCTAATATAAAAAGGGGAGTAATTCTGAGACTAACTGAAAATGCATACTGAATGAAAACACTTACCTATGAAATTAGGTATTTTCAATTCAGATCTCTATTTGGATAATATGTTTTCCATATTCACACACACTATAATCTTGTAAATATTTTGTGCCCAAGTTTGCGTCTTCATGAAGAAAAATAATGAGTTATGAAGAGAAATAAAACAGATCTTATTACTCCCCGGTTTGGTGTTTCAACGATCAGCTTATCTCTTCCTCTTAAATGTCTGGCTGCATTTTGGTATAGAAAGTTCAGTATCAAGGGAATATATGGGGCTAAAGCTGTACACAGATGTTCACATTTTAACTGTAGTTTGGTTCCCATACTAAGGGTCTTGTCCTCACTTTCCTACTTGCACACTAATTTGTTCAAATCCTGCCTTTTGAGCAGTATTATCTACATTCATCATATTTATAGCCCCCTGACTGAGAAATCCTTTGTCACTGTACCCAGCCCTATTATACTTGTACCTTGGCCTGACTTGCCATGTGGAACACCAGAGGTTCACTTAGGGAAGGGAGCTCATTGTTTGAATGGACCACATCAGACCCGAGAGAAAAGGATCCCTGTGACCGTACAGAATTGGCTCATCAGAGGAAGAGCAGAGATGTGGAGCTGCATGAGAGAGAGAGAGAGAGAGAGAGAGGGAGAGATTGAGAGGAGAGGTGAATTATTTTGTAGTGGAAACAAAGCCAAATGGATTGACAGGGTTCAGGAGCCAGCAGGAAGGTATTGCTGAAGTACAAGCAAGTGATGGCTAAGATTGATGGTGTTGAATTGGGCAAAGCTGCCTGAAACAACAGTGATATTTTCTTTATTTCTCTTGGGGAGGTAACAGGGTCAAGACCTAAACATTGTATATGAACCATTTGGCCATTTTAAACAAATCAACACTCTCAAATCATATCCCGCCCTACCCTAAGGTTCATCTGCCCTGTGTAATCCTTCGGTTACAAAAAAGCACTTCAGAACAAAAACTCAGGCCAGTTGTGAAGACTTCTTTCACCAAGGCCCAGCCTCCAGGCTAAATGGGAGAGTTCTGCCAGCCATCAAACTTAACAGCCTTGAAACATATGCAACATTTCTCTAAGCAAATTGGTTCCTTAATATGGTAAAATGTGCGGTACCCAAGGGGAAATGCTGGTGATCTCATAGCCCAAAACTCATGGAGTCACAGCACTGTATTCCTGAAAAGCACTCATACTTTCCACTTTGATAAAACCAGAAGCAAATACGAGAGTCAGTAGGTTTTGACATCCATTGTTCATTCTCGCTGAACTTTTTCTCTTATATAGCAGAGCACAGTGGTTTAATTCATAGCTTATGAGATTTTAAAAATATAAACCATTCAAATTTTTTCTATATTAATCAGTGGTTTCTAAAGATCCACAGGGATAAATAAACCTTGCAAGCTGGCAGGTTTTTTTTTTGTGTGTGTGTGTGTGTTTTTTTTTTTTTTTGTGGCATAACCACTGGTAGTTATAAACAGTAAACAAAACATAGTAACCATTTTAAGCACAAGAGATTGCTGTATCACAGGGGGCATAAATCATTAGCTTAATAATTTCAGCAGCAGTGTCTCCAAAGCAAAATTAAGCCAACAGTTCCCCCTGTGGCAATAATGAAGTACTGTAATGTTAAAGGGGGGGGGGGGGGGAAGCAACCAAGAGAAGGCATTATTGTGCCTTGGAAATGATTGAAAATCCAAGTTCGATAAATAACTGTAGAACTCTTGTCTCTGTCTCGATCTTTTGAGAGATGGGAGAGGGGTTGCCTCCAAACCCCACATCTACTCTTGTAGACAGTTTGACAAGCACAAATGCACTTTCATTAAAGCCCCCAATGGCTAGGATGTGCTGTAGGTAGGGCATGAATGTGATGACATATTACCATTGAGAAGATGACAAATTTCTCTCAGTTGCATAGGCAGACATTATTCACAGACTTAGAGCCAAAAGAATGTGAGGCCCAGGATAGGACAGAGACATGACCAAGCTCCTCTCTCAGGGGCTCTCAAGCTACATACAAATAATCTGAAAGAAAACACCTTCCAATTCTGAGCTGGGCCACTGGACCTAGCCACAGAGTTAAGCCATCCTGCCCACCCCACCTCCCCATGAATTTTCCCAAGTGCCAAAGTTCATTTTTTTTTTAACTGGCTAATGATTTGTTCATTTTGGAAAAGTGTACTTGGCTATGGGACATTATCAAACAAGAGGGATCAAGAAGGTCTCTGTTGTGTTAATACTATAGAACCTTCATTTTTCACCTTGATTTTTTCATCCATTTTATGAAATTAGTATAATCTTGTCATTATCCTTAAAAAAGAAAGCTCTGATTGAAGACAGTTTTCTTTCCCTCAATAATACCATTTCTTTAAGGTAGCACTTTACCTACTAACAACATTCCCTATGTTTTTGGAGCACCTGTTATGGACACAATGATTTCTTAAGAATATATTTGGTTTTAAAAATTATATGATTCAGTCAAGGAGAAGCTGTATTATTTACACAAAGTTAAGTACCAGGTTGACTATTTTACTCAGAGGATTGAGGTGGTGATTTGTTTGACAATATAGGGATATAGATTAAACTAGACTGTATAGGGTCAGAGTCCCCTTTATGGGACGGACACACTGAAGCACTTTAGAAGTGCTTGATAAATGTTTTTTTTCCCCTCATTTTTGTTATACTTTGTTTTCAACTATGACACTTCAGACAAAGTCGTCTTAAAGAATCCAATGACTTTTTTCAGATTTATTTATAGATATACTTTCCTTTGGATACCCACGCTCTCTTTTATTAATCTGAAATGAGAAAACTGGAAGGAGTGATGGCTTTCTCTGCAGCTATTGAAAAAAATATTTTTTTCACCTTTTAAATAAATTACTACATTTTTTCAGTTCTCTGTAAAAAAGAGAGAGAGAGAGAGAGAGAGAGAGAGACATCTAGCACAATCCCTATGTCATATATTGTAAGTGTGACATTGTAAGTATGGCATGGAAGTAACCTTGAGTGCACAGTAGTGAATAGTGCATTTCACTAAAGGTCAAAAAGGTCAAAGCTGGATCCTAAGTAAAACTGTGAGAGAAATGTGTTTGTCTTTATTGCTCCTTTCTCCCTTTTCCAGGATCTCCCTTCTTAGCTCCTCAGTATTCCACCTGACCTTTTCAAGCACTCCACTGATTAATGTCACCATTCTTATTTAAATTTGGTGGCTTCCAAGGTTCTTCATACTTAAGGCTAATAATAGGATAAACACAAAAGGAGGATTTCACACACCTAACTCCAGTAGCCAGAGGTAAGCCTATCTGACACAAAGTGCAAGAAAAAGCTAAGAAGGAACCTACCCAAAGTCAGCTAATCAGAATGGATTGCTAAAACTTTACTGTAATAGGCCACAAAGGTCCCCCAACCTGAATAAGCATCAAAATTGACCAGCAGTATCCAGAGAATGGAAGATCATATTTGAAATCATGTGTCTGATAAGAATCTAGTATCCAAATATACAAAGAAATCTTACAACTCAACAATAAAAAAGCAATTAACCTAATTTAAAAATGGGCAAAGGATTTGAATAGACAGTTATCCAAAGCAGTTACACAATTTACAAATAAGCACTTGAAATGATGTTCAACATCGTTAGTCATTCGAAAATAATATGCAAATCTAAACCACAATGAGGTGCCCACTTGACACCCACTAGGAAGGCAATAATCAAAAGATACACAGCAGCAAATGTTGAGGAGGGTGTGAAGAAATTTCAGTTTTCGAAACTTACTGGTGGGAATGTAAATGTTGCAACTGCTTTGGAAAAACCGTTTGGCTGTTTCTCAAAAAGTTAAACATAGAGTTACCATATGTCCCAGCAATTCCACTCCTAGATATATGTCCAGCAAAAACTTGTACACAAATTTTCAGAGCACCATTATTCGTAATAAGAGTGGAAACAAGTCAGATGTATATCAACTGATGAATGGATAAACAAAATATGGTGTATCTATGATGGAATAAAATCCAAAAATGGAAATGAAGCATTGGGACATGCCACAACATGGATGAACTTTAAGGCATGCTAAGTGAAAGAAATCATACATAGGACACCACATAATGTATGTCCCATTTATGTGAATTTCTCAGGACAAGTGAATCCATAATGACAGAAAGTACATTAGTAGTTTCCAAGGGGCTGAAAGGAAGAGATAACACAGTGTGGCTGCTAACTGTACAGTTTCTTTTGGGGGTAATGAATTAACTGGGAATGACAGTTGCATAACCTTATGGATATGCTTTAAAAAAAGTGAAATGTACACCTTTAAAAGATGAAATTTATGGTGGGTGCACTGTATCTCAATTTTGTTTAAGTAATAAAGGAAAAGTATTAGTTGCCATTTCTGTTTCAACCTACCTCGACAAAGCTAGTAATTCCCCTTTCCTCTTACTTTGATTCAATGCAAAACAGGGTTTTAATTAGATAATATCTTTATTTCCTGCTGTGTCTAGAAATGCCTCAGATCCCTAAAAAGTCAAATTGGCCATAGGTTCTTATACAGAGATTACAGAAAACAATCTGAATGGTATGTACCCCCGTACTCAACCACCTATTCCTAATTTCAGTGGCCATCTTTCTGGGAATACACCCCAACAATCTCCCTTCTCTTACTCTCCTTGATTTTTCTTCAGAGGATTTATAAAAATGAGACAAATCATGTATCCATTTCTTGTTTGTTGCTTGCAGCCTATCTTCTCCTCTAGAATGTAAGCCCCATAAACCAGGAAGTTGGTTTTGTTCACTGTTGTATCCCGACCACCTGGAACAATGCCTGGCACAGAGCAAGGAAAGCACTGAAGAAATGTTTTTGAGTGAGAAAATTGGAGTAAGTTTCTTTTTTCCTCATCAGATGATGAGGAAGAATAAAAATGGTAGAGGCATCCAATACTCAAAGTCAAGAACATCAAGTCCTCCCTTAAGCCTACAGCTTCCCTTTCTCATGGTGATGGACCACATGGTCCATATCCCTGTGGACCTCACCACTGAGCTCTGAGGGACCCCTGTACCCTAGGGCTCCAAATGTCAGCATCCTTGCCTTCATCTTCTGCTTTCTGTGTCTGCTTCCCTCAAAGATAATCCTCAAGTGTTTCTGAACCTAATCTAAACACCTAACCCCTATTCCCAATTGAACTATTTGCTTGATAGTTTGTCTTGGGAATCTAAGGTCTGACCTGGAAATAAATTCTGACTGCTACTGTTCTTGTGGTCAAACCAAAAGGCCAAAGGTCTTTCCCCTTTCTACTACTGTGCATTCAAAAGTCATATTTTGGCCAAACAAAACATTCTGTTATGAAATATGAGGGGTATGTAAGTCATAGACTTTGGCCTTAGGAAGAAGCTAAACTTGTCACAGAGATCCTCTCAAAATAAAACAAAACTAAACTAAAACAAAACAAACAAAAAAACCCTCTTTGGCTTCATTTTTGATGGTACACTTGTTTTGCCCTAGTTTTATCTTAGGATTTATTTTTAAATGTGACATTGTACAGACCTATGTTGAATTATTCCAGATCATTCATTTCATTTATAGCTAGCTGCCTTTTTATACTTCCGCTGCCATGATGTATTAGGTAGAAGTCTTTAATTGTCTTTCAGAAAGTAGGATTCAAAGTAAATTACACACATTTATTTCAAAAAATTAACTGTTCAATCATTTTTAACATACAATTCTCTCACTAGAATCTAACAAGTCAAAGCCCCTGATATTGCTCTCAGGGCCATTAAGACAAAGGGTGGGAACTGCTCCCACCTTTCCACCAGCTCCTTATAGGCTGACTATTCAGAGCTGTCATATGACTCGTTTCTAGTTTAAACTCCATTTCAGTATGATTTCAACTGAACAGAAATATTGGAGGGGAGTGTGGGCAGATTGATGTTTGCCTTCGTCACCCCTCCTCCCCCCGTGATGGCCCTGATGACAACACACATCTGGATGTTTTGAAGCATCTCAGTGATTGATTTGATTTTTCCACTCTTCACCTAGACTTTTGGCATTGCCTAGACAAAGCTATCTCACTTTGGGCTTTAGTCCCCAACTTGCTTCCAACTGCAGGCTACTACACTCTGCTTCACCTTTCTTCTTGGCTACACGCAGCCCGGCCTCAGTATGCTTTCTCCCCCCATATGTCATCCCAGCCCAACTGAGCACCAAACTTCCCTCGGCTCCCTGTCCAAGACACACTTCTTCCATGAATCCTGCTCAGGGATTCGTAGTCACGAGTCGCTGTGTGTCTAATGACTCACTTAGAGCTTTACAGGCCATAGCAATGGGTGAAACTGGTATCATTAGAAATGCCAGCCCCCCATCCAGCAATCAACGAGCATTTATTGAGTGCTTCCTTTATGCTTAGCATGCAACCAGGTCCTGAGCATCTAAATTATGGAAATCCACTCTGTAATCTTACCTCCTCCCAGGGTGAGCCATGTGGAACAATCCCACTTCCTTTAGCCAATGCTGACTGGAACGTCTATTTCTTCAAAGGCTATTGTGAAGATGTGTTAGGGATTACAAGGATAAAAAGCATGCATCCCCTGCCCTCGGACCAGTTTCACAATACATATGAGATTCTAAATTATGAAAAAACTGAAATTGTGGGATTAAAGAAATGTTTATACCAATTTTGAACTGAGGAGACATTCCAATTTATTTAATTCTTGCAGAATTGCATAATTTGAAAACTGACTTAATTGCAATCTGTTTCTGTTATCACTATCACCTACAACACCAGTGAAAAGAAACACAAACCCTTCTTTGTCAGTATGAGAACCACTCTTGATTCCTTACATCGGAACTTCTAAGACTGACTTTTGGTTCCATAATCTAAGCAAGCACTGTTATTATCATTTCAAATCTCATTTTCTGTATCTTTTCACAATGCTGTCCAAGTTCATAACATGGTGCTGCTAAAGCTAATGCTGAAAACAAACCCAAAACCAATAACTACTGAGTAGCAGTAAGATAGGATAAAGCACCACAGAGGAAAAAAAATCCACCAACATTAAATTAGGAAAGAGCCCTCAGTGATGTCAAAAGTAACTTCAAAGAAAATATACACTAAAATAATTATAAAATTTGTAAGTAAGTTCCAAAGATGCATTCCCCCTTTGGGAAAGTTCGTTTTGAATTATTTGAGTTTTAAGTTGTACAAAGTCTCCAGGAATAACATTTCTCTCATATGAAAAGCAAGTACCCTGTACTTAAATTTTATTTCCCACTGATCTACCTTACAATCCCCACAGTTTAGTTAGAAAAATCCCTTTATTATTCCACACATCCTCTGCCAAGGAAACCAGTATTATTCCTTTCACTATTTCTTTTATTATGCTCCTCTTCCTGTTTTAAATATCTTCACTCTTCCTACCCACTAATCCAAATATACAGCCCAGCTTCAAAGGCCCACTCAAGCCCCACCTCATCTGCAAAGTTGCACCTAACTTAGTAGAGTCATAGGATTTTATATTTGGAATGGAACTTGGAGATTATCTAGTTCAAATATTTTCCAACTGTGCAACATAGAGACATTTAGGAGCCTTTTAAAAAGAGTCAGAAATGGGAAGAGAAGTGTAAGTGGGCAGCTGAGTCCTGGGGCTCTCACCCTCCGATCCAGCACTGCCTTCAGCATTGGGATTATTTTACCTTTCCAAGAAAGAGAGTCCAGAGCTTTGGGGGGCAGGAAACTCCACAGTCTAACATGGTAAATGAAGAAACTAAGGCTGTAAATTGAATGTCTCATCCTGGCTTACAAATAGTCTAGGGGCAAAAACAGGCGAAAATCCAAGGATCTTTGGACTCCCAGCCCAGCTACAATGATCTATTTTCTTTCTCAAATTTCCTATTGATGGTTCTTCAGTGTCTTCTGCTAGTTACATATTTGTGTATTGTCTGCCCCATGTGTTGAGGCTCTAGCTGCCTCGTGTTGAGATGTAATTTGTACACTTCTGTTCTTCTCTAAGCAGAGCACCAGGCTCAGAGAGTATGCTTGCTCTGTCCTTCCTTCCCAGAGGCATGGCCATTCCTGATTCATATATAAAATTGGACTAAGTAACGCTAAGAAATCAACCCTAAGGTATTGACTGAAATACCATAAACCCCATCCTTGTTACAGAAACTCTCTCTTCGGGGAGCCTGGGCGGCTCAGTCGGTTGGACATCTGACTTTAGCTCAGGTCATGATCTCACAGTTTGTGAGTTCAAGACCCACATTGGGCTCTGTGCTGACAACTGAGAACCTGGAGCCTGCTTTGGATTGTGTGTTTCCCTCTCTCTCTGCCCCTCCCCTGCTCACACTGTCTATCTCTCTCTCTTTCAAAAATAAATAAACATTAAAACAAATCTTTACTAAAAACTCTTCTATTTCCAAACAATTCATTAAAGCTAGCATAAATGGTAGTTAGTACAGCCTTTTTTTTCATAAAAAATTTTATGAATGTATCTGGCCTCATTTGTATTTTCACTGTCACTGTGTTTACAAATCTAGGCTCAATCAGTTAAACTCCTTGTTCTAAGTGGCACTATGTGTTTGACCTTGAGTCTCATTTTGGTGATCTTTTACAATTACAACAAGACACTTTAACAAGAAAAACTGGCCTCTACTCTTATAAAAAAATTGTAATTTTTTAAATAATTACAAACTTCCCTCAATTTTTCATCCTTTGTAAGCTTTTCATCCAGTTGCTGTTCTTATGATAAACGTCTTGAAAGGGTACAAGTGCAGATGTTACCCTTCTATCCTCTCCTCTCAGCTCCATCTTCAGTTTCTCTACTATTTACCCCTTAAACGAGGTTCTGCGGCCCCATCTCCCCGTCTTCCAAGTTCCATATGCTCTCTGCAACGTGTCAGACTCCAAATCGACTTTCCTAGGACTGTCTTCGCATCACTGCCTTTAGACCAGGGCAAGAGGAGCCCTCTTCTGGACTCCAGACTTTAGATACCTGCTCTGTCCTTTACAGGATGAGTAGTCTGCAGGCCCAGTAGGATGTGCTCACCTGGAGCCTGTGGCCTCCCATTTAAACTACACTCTGAGTACTCAGCACCACAAAATTCCTACCTAAATCTGGCTGAATCTGCCTCCAGGACCTGAGTGCCTTCTTGAATTTGGGCCTGCATTTCTGATGTAACCCAAGGAACTAGGGATGGCCAAGGAATGGTTGTTTGTGAGAAGGGGGATTTAGGCAGTGAGGGTGTGGACAGGGCTTAAGCTTACAAGCTGGAGCTTCCCAGAAGTGCACCTGAAGCCCAGGCTATATGGAGAGGGCCAGGGTGGCAAGAAACAGGTATGGAGGCTCTTCCTAGGCCACGGCCACCACATTTTAGCACAGAAAATCCTAACGCAAACCTAGTCATCAAGGCAATTTTGTCACAAGGTAGTTATGTGGGTAAACTACGTTTAACAGTTTGTGGCTTGATTTATAACTTTTAAATATTTAACATATGGAGGGTGGTCTTCCGTTTTCACTCTTACCCGAGGACCTACCAATCTTAGAGGAAAATGAGTCTTGTCTATCCAAATCCAGATTAATTTCTGAATTCATATTAGTCTTCTTTTTAAAGGTGCACATGCAACTTAAAATATCAAAAGCTAAGTTAATGTTTTCCTTCTCATCTGAGACCTCTTATCCATGTTTGTATCTTTTCTTAGTTAATAGAATTAATTATCCGCTCAGTTACCAGCTAAAGGTCTTGGAGCCATCTTCAACTTTCTTCTTCTCCAACTTCAGGACTTTTTCAGAGATAAGATATATCTTATGGCTAAAACACCTGACTCCATCTTCTTTCAAGCCCCATCTTTCCACTGATTCATTATAATATCCATTCAACTGCCCTCTCTGTTTCTGTCCCTCCCTCCTTAATTCACTGACATTTCCACTAGAATGATCACATTCATTACCTGTCCCCCATCCCTGCTCCATTTTCCATGGAGTAGAAAACAAATTCCTTTCCAGCTTCGAGTTCTTCACAATCCCAATCTACCCTTCCAACTTTATTTTCCATAATCATTCTTGTCTCTTAATCTTCCTACTCATCCACACAGCCATACACATATGCTTTATAATCTAGTCAATCCAGACTATTTGCTAATCCCAGATGATTGGTTAATTTACAAATTTGTCATAAACCTTCACAGAAATGCATATTTATTTAAGCTATTCCTTCCATCTGCACTGCTTTCTTTCTCCTTATACTTCTATAAAAATCCAATTAACTGCTGTAATACCATTTATTCCATGAAGCTTTCCACAATTACTCTGCCAAAATTACTGTCTCTTATGCTCACGTAACATTTATTTATGCCACTATTACAATACTTACATTTTTTTGCAAGTTATGAATGGATGCCTTTGTATCCCTTAAATACAAGTTCCTTTTATGTAAGAACTAGTCTATACTCATTTCTGTGTATTCCTCATGCTTTGCATATTGTCTCACACATAGTAAGCGCTTTGTAAATGTTTGTTTAATTTCTAACCCAAATTTAAACAGAGACTGGTTTTAATAAAAAATTTAAAAAAAAACAAGTCACACACCATATTCACTCAGAGAAGACTATCAGAATGTCTTTGTTCTATTCCAACCCAGTGTGCGACCCTCATTTTCTCTATCAGGAAACTCTAAGATTTCTCTCTCCAAAATGGGTTTCACATCTCCTCTAAAAGCTGCAGTGGTGTGTCTGCAAAGCTTGTCAAGAAGCCCTGATGCAAGGCAGTGCGGAGCTGCAGGCACTATTACAAAGACAGGTAGAGTGTTCAATACAGAACCAGCCACCTGTGCGCCCTTGGTTTTCAGAGATGACTCACACATGCAGGCCACAGCTTCCCCCAAGTCACTTATCACCCTGTGCACAGTGCTCCTTGGATGGAGACCATCTGGGATCGCAGACTTTTCCAACCTTAGCTTGTCCAATTTTTCGATCACCTGCTCTGACATAAACCTGGTTTTGTTTCGCGTTTATAGTGTGTCTCCTGGGCAGTTTCTGGATCTGTTTCTGGCATTTTCCCTCAAATCATCTTGGGAATCACAGAATGAAGTTAGGGGAGCAAAAATATAAGTTGCTGTTTAATTTTCTGTTCTGGGATTTCCATATCCTGTTGGTTTTTAGGACCAGTGACAATAAAATGCTGTCTTTACTCAGTAAATATGTAGACGAAAACAAGTTAAGCCTATCAAATATCTAGACAATAATGACAGTATTACAAACTACTTGACAGTTCAGAAGTGACTTTCATGTAATTTACCTAATTTAATTCTTATTATAATCCTGTGAGGTATGAGTCCTGTTTTATAGACCAAAAACAATGGTTCACAGATTTTTTTTTCTTTCTTGGGATCACAGAGCTAGTAAGGTATTGAAATAGGATACAAGTCTTCTAAGCCCAAATCCCATGATCTTAAGCATAGTATAACATATAGGAAATAGCCAAATAATTTAAAGAAACCATATCAGCTATCTTCCAGATAAATGATATGTTTTATTTATTTGAAGAGCTAAGAATTATTTAAAGCAGAGTAAACTTTCATTCACATATGTCACAAAGTGTGTTTGTGAAAAAGTACCAAAAAATGGAAAGAAAAGTCCAAATTGCAGTATTTTAAAGCAGTTTTATTATTGATAAACATGGCGTGTATGATAAACTAAAATGTAAATGGATAATAAGTTAAATAAGGGTCAGTAAAAGAGCAAGGATAATTTGTACCAGGTCTTTATTATCACCTTCAGTTACTAAAGTCAGTATTATAACAATTATTCAAATTATTTAATACATTCTGTGTAAAGACTGTCATAGATTTTATACATGCTAAACAAAGCTTATTACAAGCTGTGCTGAGTTGTGCCTCACATAACAGGATGTTTGTCTTTCCTCAGCATAATTATTTATACTATTTCGAATATTGTTGCCCATTATGATGCACTAAAGAAACTGGTCTTTTTACAAGTCAATCAATCAATCTTAAGCCCAATTTTTAAAGACCGAAGTAATTGTCATGGTATTGATAGCAGTAACAGCATCAATTTCTGGTATTACCCTCTTGACTTTGGGCAATAGTTTTGTCATTTTATGCTTGTTTTATTTTTCTACATGTAATATCCACCATGAAGTATGATTTCTTTCCCCTGTGGGTGATAAGGAAGATTGAGGAGGAAATGGAAAATGACCAAGGTCAGTATATATATCCTCTGTTATTGCCTAAATTATCTGAGTAGCTATTGATGTCAATAATCTAATCAAATAGAGTGTTTTCACTTTCTTTCTACTTTATGGGAATTTACCCCATTTTAATTCTTGTTTTTTATACTTGAAGTTAATCTTAATTTGTTTTCAGTACATCTTCTTATCTAACATAAATACCTAAGGTTAAAATGGCCACTGATACATTGCGTTAGCAGCACGAAGTGTGTTTGTTGGCATTCAGTATTAAATACTGTACAATTGCCCTTATGATTTATTTTCACCCATAAATTGTTTAGACTTGTGTCTTCTGGTGTTTAAACATAGGTGGAGGGAATAGGCTATGTGTTTTTTTTTTTTTTTTTTTTTTTTTTTTTTTTTTTTTTATTTATTTTTGGGACAGAGAGAGACAGAGCATGAACAGGGGAGGGGCAGAGAGAGAGGGAGACACAGAATCGGAAACAGGCTCCAGGCTCCGAGCCATCAGCCCAGAGCCTGACGCGGGGCTCGAACTCACAGACCGCGAGATCGTGACCTGGCTGAAGTCGGACGCTTAACCGACTGCGCCACCCAGGCGCCCCTAGGCTATGTGTTTTTATTGATTTCTATTTTTATTTCATGATGATCAATGAACATCATCTACTAAAATACTGACTGGTATTTGTGGAGACTTCCCTTGTGTTCCAATACATGTTTAGTTTGTTTTGTTTTTTAATTTTTATTTTAACTTTCCAGGTTTGCTTTAAAAGACTGTGCATTGCCAAATTATACATGGTTCCGTATATGTTCATTAGATTGAGGTTGTTGTTCAAATACGTTCTAACTTTACTAATTTTTATTTGGTTTATCTATCAGTTTCTGAGAAAGTTGAGTTAAAATTTCTTACTATATTCCTTTTAGTGGTCTTACCTGTATATATAAACATGTAAATATAAAATATATAAAAATATATTTTACTTATTTGTGTGTGTGTGTATGTATGCATGTATATATATATATATATGTGTGTGTATATATATATGTGTATATATATGTGTGTGTATATATATATATATATATATATATATATATATATATATATTTATTTATTTTTGAGAGGTGGGGAGGCAGAGAGAGAAGGTGAGAGAATCCCAAGCAGGCTCCATGCTGCCAGCGCAGAACCCAACGCAGGGATCAAACTCATGAACTGTGAGAAAAAAACAAGAGTTGAACACTCAACTGACTGAGCCACCCAGGCACCCCTATTTATTTATATTTTTGAGACTATTTTCTAGATGTGTTGACATTGAAAATTATTCTATTTTCCTAGAGAAACATCACGTTTAACACTAAGTAATGAAAGAGAATGCTTTAAGCTTGCAAGTCTATTTATTTTGTCTGGTATTTATATTGCTACACCAGCTTTATTTTAATCAACATTTACCTGAGAGATTCTCTTTGTATCTTTCTACCTTCAGATTTTCTACACCATTATGTTTTAGAAATGTCTCCTTTAGAAAATATTTTTTGTTATTCATTCAAAATCAACATTTTTAAAAGGCAAGTTTAGATGATTTACATGTTTTGTACTCACTTATATTTTGGATGTATATTCTTTTTCTTTGCTTTTTATTTTCTCTTTTCTACCTCTACTAATTCAATTTTAGTCATTTTCTTTCCTCCTGCTAATGGTTTATGTTAAATATTGTTTCTATTTTTTAGTTCTTGTTCTCAAAATTTTCACATGCATGCTTAAATTAAGTCTACATTAATATTAATTTTCTTGAACAATACAAAAAATATTTAATCTTTTACAAAATCTTTCCCCCTAAGTCTTCCATGTTTATGGTATTTAATTCTTTGGGTAAACACCTAGTAGTGCAATTGCTGGGTAGTTCTATTTTTAACTTTTTGAGGAACCTCTATACTGTTCTCCAGAGTGGCTGCAGAAGTTTGCATTCCTACCAACAGTGCAAGAAGGTTCCCCTTTCTCCACATCCTCACCAACTCCTGCTGTTTCGTGTGTTGCTGATTTTAGTCATTCTGACAGGGGTGAGGTGATATCTCATTATAGTTTTGATTTGTATTTCCTTGACTATGAGTGATATTGAGCATCTTTTCATGTGTCTGTTAGCCATACGTATATCTTCTTTGGAAAAATGTCTATTCATGTCTTCTGCCCATCTTTTAATTGTGTTATTTATTTTTGGGGTACTGAATTTTATAAGTTCTTTATATTTTTTGGATAACAACCTTTTATTAGATATGTCACTTGCAAATATCTTCTCCCATTCCTGGAAACAGTGCAAGTGTCCACAGACTGATTAATGGATTGCAAATAACCTGTTCTGTGAATGTTCCATAAGACGAGCAAACATTTCTAATAAATTTTAACTTGATAAACAAGCAATGTCTTGCAATATGAGTAGTATGTAATGCCAAACATCACATGATCACATCTGAGCCAATGGTACTTCTCTCTCTCTCTCTCTCACTCGCTCGCTGCAGGATTGTGGATGATCATCTCCCATGCTCTGATTCTAGGTCTCAGGCCACAGTGTTTGACATAAATCAGTGATTTTTCAGAATGTTGGAAGGTGCCCACAACTGGCACTAGTGTATTTTTTGCCACTTTATGGACAGTCCTTTGTTTTTTCATACAAAAGTAAGCTTAGGAATGCTTTGCTTCATTATAGGTCATTGGATAGGTTCCTTGTTAAAGTTACACGAAAAGTAAAAGATTCCATTGAGCCAATAGATAGCAGTGATTCCATTAGTGATAGTGGAAGCGATCCTACACAATGACCCTCCTCTCTTGTCTCCCTCACACCAGCCACAAAGATTTCCAAAGGTAAATTGAGGTTAATTTGTTTATTTTTCTTTATATTTTGTATCTTCTTTATTATTTTGTATTATTGTATTGTAATCATTTTTATATGAATATTTTTGGGTTGTGCAATGAATCATCTGAGTTTTCATGATTTCTTATGGGGAAATTCACTTTGATACACAAGTGCAAATACACACAAATACAAGCATGATTCTGGGATAAATTATACTCCTAAACCAAGGTTTGGATAATTATATATAAATATATTATATACATATTTATATATATATATTATGGACTATTACTCAGCCATGAAAAAGAATGCAATGGTGCCATTTGCAATGACATGGATGGAGCTACAGAGTATTATGTTAAGTGAAATAAGTCCCTCAGAGAAAGACAAATACAATATGATTGCATTCATATGTGGAATTTAAGAAACAAAACAAACAATATTCTCAAGAGTAGGCAAACCATTTTACACCCTCAATTTACATTTACATCTACATTACATTTTACAAATTAGCAGTTTGCATTCCTATTCCTACCACATCCTAACACTTGAAATTATCTGTCCTTTTGATTGCAGTCTCCGAATAG
This sequence comes from Panthera leo, assembly GCF_018350215.1. NCBI lineage: Eukaryota > Metazoa > Chordata > Mammalia > Carnivora > Felidae > Panthera > Panthera leo. The sequence goes on from NC_056696.1 coordinate 56,435,776, forward strand.
ATGTGAAGTAGTAGCTCGTTTTGGTTTTGATTTGCATTTCCAAAACAAACAATATTTTTGAGCATCTTTTCAGATACTTATTAGTCATTTGTATATCTTCTTTGAAGAAATCTCTACCCTTTACCCATTTTAATTGGATTATGTTTCTTTCTATAATTCATTTTGAAAATGTCTTTATAAATTCTACATACAAGGTCTTCATTAAATATATGATTTGCAAATGTTTTCCCCATATTGTGGATTGTTTTCTCACTTTCTTGGTAGTATGCTTAAAACAAAAGTTTTTAATTTTGATGAAAACAAATTCATTTATTTTTAATTTTGTTTCTTGTGCTTTTGTGTCATATCTAAGCATCCATTGTCAAATATGAAGATAAGATTTACCTCTATATTTTCTTCTATGAGTTTTATAGTTTTAGCTTCTACATTTAGATCTTTGATCCATTTTGAATTAATTTGTATATACAATGTGAGGTGAGGGTCTAAATCCATTCTTTTGCATGTAGCTATCCAATTATTATCATTTGTTGAAAAGACTTTTACATATATTGAATGGTCTTAAGATCCTATATGGAAATTAGTTGACCATAAATACGTGGTTTAATGGTTTTATTTTAGTTTTCACTCAATTCCATTTATCTATATGTCTATCCTTATGTTAATACCACACTCTCTTGATTAACATTACTTTATATTAAAGTAAATTTTGAAACTGGGAAGTGTGAATCCTCCTATTATGTTGTTCTTTTTCAAGATTGTTTTGACTATTCTGGGTCACTTCAATTTCCATATGAATTTTAGGATAACTTGTCAATTTTTTGTAAAGAAGCCAGATGGGAGTTTGACATGGATTGCATTCACTCCAGATATACGTCATTTTGAAAGTATTGTTATCTAAAAACCATTGTCCTCCAACCCATGAACATGGAATGTCTTACCATTTATTTAGGTGTTTTTTTTTAACTTCTTTTATAGTTTTCTGAATGTAAGTTATATCCTTCTTTTGTTTATTTATGCTCTTTGATTGTAATGCAAACTTAAAAAAAATTCATATTTGGATTGATCATTCCTATTGTATAAAAATACAAATTGATTTTTGTCTATTGATCTTAAACCCTGCAGTTTTGCTGAACTTGTTTATTAACTCTAATAGCATATTCCAGATTTGATGGTGTTTTCTATATACAAGCTAGTGTCATTTGCAAATAGAGACAGTTTTACTTCTTCCTTTCCCATCTGAGTGCCTTATATTTCTTTTTCTTTCCTGATTGCCATGGCTAGAACCTCCAGCACTGTGCTAAATAGAAGTGGTGAGAGTGGACATCCTTGTCTTATTCCTGATCTCTAGAGGAAAGCTTTCAGAGTTTCACCACCAAGCATAATGTTAGCTGAGGTTTTCATTGACACCCTTTACCAGGTGGAGGAAGTTCATTTCTGTTCCTCATTTGTTGAATGTTTTTATCATGAAAGAGTGCTGAATTTTGTCAATTGCTTCTCTAACTTGTTTTTAAAACCCTCAAAATAATCACTATAATTTTAAGTGTTTTACAGTCAAGCATATTTATATTCATCCACTTGTTTATAAACATATAAACTCACCACTGCTTCTTGTATTGCATTCTTTTTCTTTGGGCTTAATCTTGATGGTACTAATGGAGAAGATCTTTTAACAAATCTCTGTGAGTTGCAAGCTTACTCATTCTTTATCTGAGAATTTTTCTCTTTTATTCCCTTTTACTCTTGAATAATAATTATTTAATTGGATATATAGAGAGCTCCAGGTTAACATTTTGTTTCCCTCAGAATTTAAAAAATATCTTTCCACTGTCTTTTTGCTCCTCTTATTACTTATGAGAAGTTGTCATCATTCTAATTGATAACTTTATTTTCCTTTTTTGTTGTTTTTTAAGATTTTATCTTTTAAGTTGATATTCTACACAAAATTAAACTATGCTATGTCTCTATGTGAATTGGTTTTGTTTGTCTTACTTGGGAAATAGTATGCTTCTGCAACCTGAGAATTAAAGTCTTTCTTAAATTCTAAATAATTTTGTCTTTATTTCTTGAAGATTGTCACTCACCAAGTTCTCTTTATCTCTGTCCCATGCAAGTTCTTCCTAATAAAAGTATCTTGCAGCTTATCATGCTATTTCCCATGTCTCTTACCTTCTTTTTTTAAATTTTTAAATGTTTGTTTGTTTTTAAAATATAATTTATTGTCAGGTTGGCTAACATACAGCATGTACAATGTGCTCTTGGTTTTCAGGGTAGATTCCCATGGTTCATCACTTACATACAACAGCCAGTGCTCATCCCAAAAAGTGCGCTCCTCAATGCCCATCACCCATCTTCCCCTCTCCCCCACCCCCCATCAACCTTCAGTTTGTTCTCAGTATTTAAGAGTCTCTTACAGTTTGCCTCCCTCCTTCTCTCTTTGAAACTATTTTTCCCCTTCCCTTTCCCCCTGGTCTTAAGTTTCTCAAGTTCCACATATGAGTGAAAACATATGATAAATGTTTATTTATTTTTGAGAGAGAGAGAGAGTGTGTGAGAGAGTCCAGGGAGGGACAGAGAGAGAGGGAGACACAGAATCCAAATCAGGCTCCAGGCTCTGAGCTGTCAGCACAGAGCTCGATGCAGGGCTCAAACTTATGAACAATGAGATCATGACCTGAGTTGAAGTCAGGCACTTAACCAACTGAATCACTAAGGTGCCCTTCTCTAACTTCTTCATCATTTAAATTATTGATATCTATGCTTCATTCCAAGTGATTTCTTCAGAACTATAGTTACTAATTCTTTCTTCAGTTATATTCAGTTTTACATATCCATGGAAGGTATTGTTTTTGCAATCACTATATTTTTATTTCAGGTGGTCCCATTTTATTTTTCAACTTTTCTTTGTTTCATCAGCATCTATGATCTGCCATTATATCAGATTACTATTTCTTCTTCAACTATTTTAATATTATATTTAGAGAACTATGACCATACTTATTAATATCTTTCAAAGTATTCTATTAAATCATTTCTTAATATCTTAGAGTTATATTCTTTCACTTATCTTTACTAAGTAATTTATTTCTTCCTTTCACAGTACTTATCAGCAACTGACACAGCAGTATCCATATACCTGGTTATGTGTTTATTGTCTGCCCTCTTACAGAATATACATAGATTCTAGAAGGACAAGTTTGGTTTCTTGGGGTTTTTTTTGTTCTTTTGTTTGAGTATTTTTTTTAGTTTTTGGGTTTTTGTTGTTGTTGTTGTTTTTGCTGCTGCTGTGTCCCTAGTGCCTAAAAACATAAAAAGAATTAATCTGAAAGGCTAAAAGAATACCGTAATTTACACTTTTTCAAAAGTGAAAAAAACAGATGCATGTAAATAAAATTTGCTTATGTACACTATTTGAAGGATACATACACCCTCTATATTGGAATATATATTCAAATATAAATAAATATATATTTATTTTACTTATACTATATATTTAATATATTAAAGTTATATTAATCTACATTATAGATTTCAATATAAATGTGTACATACACACATAAACATACACACATAGAGAGAGATAGGGAGGGAGGGGGGAGGGGGGGAGAGAGAGAGAGGGAGAGAGAGAGAGAGATCCATCGGCTCATTATCTGATCCAGAAGTATGGACTTACACATTTTATTGCTAAACATCTTAAGTTAAATATTAATGGAAGAAAAGTGGTCCTTCCTTTCAGTAATTTCTCCTAAGAACCTTCTATCTGCAGCCAATCCATAGAGGAAACACAAAGAGCCCTAAAAGAATCTCATTATCTGTGCCATTGCCAGTATCCTCTTAGAATATGGAAGACAGGGCTTGAGGGCAATGATCTCAGTGTAATCCCAGGGAAGAGAATGCAGAGAAAGAGAATGTTAATGCAGTAAATATTCTGATAAACTAGCCCATGCTGTGTATGTCTCAAAATAAGAATTCAAATGAACATCAGGTTTTTAAGTTATCTGAAAGTTTATGTAAAGTGTTGGTGGTTGAAGAAAATAAACATTATTATACCTTAATATATCTTTCAGCTATAAGGTATGATTAAATCTTAGAGAAAAATGTTTTTGAAATAACCAGTTGTACTACCAAAACATTAAAACTTAAAAACTAATAACAGCAGAAGGAAGAAGGAAATGTAGAGATAGAGTTATTTTTAAATGATTTATTTTTGAGAGTGAGCACACAGGAGTGCAAGTGGGGGAGGACCAGAAAAAGGGGGAGAGAGAATCCTAGGCAGGCTCCACACTGAGCATGGCTCAATCCCACCACTGTGAGATCATGACCTGAGCTGATATCAAGAGATGGACACTTAACTGACTAAGCCACCCAGGTGTCATGAGATAAAATTATTTTTAAATTTCTGATTGCTCCGAGAACATTACTTTTATTTAGCATTAATTACGAAGCAGTAATTTTGAATAAATGGTAGGTTTTTGAGAAAGTTAAAGAAAACTCAGAGAAGAGGCACATTTTGCTAATCAGGTCACCCAGTTCAGTCACATGGATTATCAGTGGCATGTGGTGGAAAGAAGATAAAACATGGAAAAAACATTGGAGATGGAGGTCCACCATTTGCTAATTTGGGGGCTCAGTTATAAATATGTCACATAATATATCAGATCAATGTACTCCGCTTGAATCATGAAACAAATTAGGTAGATACTTGTACCTTTCTTCTTGTTTCTTCTCTTTTCTTATTTTCCTATGAATATATCAGCAATCTTTGCTACTCCTCCTTCAGTTTGATTAACTTGGCTGCTGACATTAGCCAAAGAACAGCCAATCTATTATTTCATTCATCTGCTATAACCAAAGTCTAAATCAGAGTAAAATAATGCTTAAGCAATCAGAGTCTCTTCAGAGGCCATGTTTAATGAACAAAAATCCCTTTTTTGCATATCTCCTTTTCTACTTCATTTCCTATACATTTAATTAAGATATAATTAAGATACTTAAGCCACACTACAGTCAAGTCACACGAATTGTCTCTAGTGTCTGAGAAAATAACAACAGAAACAGTCAGAATGAGGAGTTCTTGGTTTTCATCCCAAAATGGATTTCCCTAGGTCACTTCTGTGACACTTCTATTTCTACAGATTTGTATTTTGTGGCTTTGTGTATTTTCATGGCTTTCTAAGTCATGTGAAAAACACTAGTATTTTTACTAGAATAATTTAACTGGTATGTGACAGCTGAAATTAACAGTTCTCTCTGAGCCCTATAATCTCCTACTTATTTCAAAAAAAAAAAAAAAAAAAAGAAAGAAAGAAAGGAAGAAAGAAAGAAGAAAGAAAAGAAAAAAAAAGAAGAAGAATAAAACCATTCCTGATTATGGAGAAGAGTTTAATTTGATTTGTGCACCTGGATACTATTTGTGGGACCTTGTTTATTTCTGTCTTCTAATAGAATTTGAATTTCTGTGGCACAGACTATGTCTCATCTCCATGGCAAGAAGAGACATGAATGCCAATAACTAGCACTTACCTACATTACTTCTTGTCATGGGTCCGCACAGCCCTATTCTACTTAACTGTGAGTGTACCACTTAAGGCACTGAAGTATTCTGCTAGTGGAAAGGCCAAGAAATAACTTTAAATGCTGGTAATTTGTGATTTGACACCAAACATATTTAAGATGAGGTTAAGAGCTATATACACACATGTGCATTATTGGTAGAGTAAACTTTCTACATCAACAAAAGAGCAGTTTTCCACTGCAAATTAATGGATTATAAAGTCAGTAGGCTTTTCATGAAAGCAAATTAAAAAAAAATGGGAGCAGAAATAACTTCAATCTTTTAAGAATATTTTGCCCTTAAAACAACTTTCTGTAAAATCACCTAAAATAAAATATAAGCTAACTCTGATTCTATGAGTTCAGTGGAGTCAAATTTAACTTGAAAACATCTTTCATTTCTATAGCTACTTTATTATATTTATACAAGACTATAAAAAATTAATTGGGTGATTTAAGTGAGACAACTGTCACATATATTATGAGCTCTGCATGTGTGTGTTATGAAGCAATGTTGACTATGAGTTCAGCCTTTTACCAATTTATTTAGCCAAGGTTGCTAGAAGTTACTTAATGAGCATGAACGCACAAACTGTCAATAAACCTACAGGAGGAAAAGTGGCCCATGACCTAAAAGGACCCCTCTGTTAGGCCAGGGAGATGATGAAGTATGTTAAGTCACCAGTCCCTCTGTGTGATGCTTGTTAATGCTGCCAAGGCACGTGTGGCAAATTTGCAGAGTTGGGGAAGGGGAGAGGGGGGGTAGGTGGGGAGGAGAAGGTCACACTCTAAAAATTCATCTCACAGAATGTATTAAATAAAAAGCCTGAAAAAGTACTTTTTGCCAATTAAAATTTAAGATTGTCTGAATATTCGTAGCATCTAGTCTTTGACCTCTCAGTACCTAAGCTACTCCTTGATTAGACTTGGCAAACTATATTGATGCTTCCAGTTTACTGAAGGTTAGATTCAGGAAAAAAATCTTACAAGTTACCTATTGAATATGTGGAAGGGTTACGAATAGCAGGTCAAGAATTGGGCAGAGCTGGCTTGCACCCTGGCTCCACCATTTACAAGCTGTGTGGTATTGGGCAAGCTGTTTAAACTCCCAAAGCCTGAGTCTCTTTATCTGCTATATGAGGAGAATAAATAATACCTACTGGGGAGGGAGTTGTAAGACTATGTGAAATAAAGCAAAAATTAATGTACTGTAATTGCCTCAGAAGTATTAACTTTTTATAGTTGTCAGGGTTCTTAGCTTTAAGCAATAGAGATTGACTTTAGTTAAATTAACTAAATAACTAAGTTATTGGCAAGACAGCATTAACGTAGAAAATCAACCAAAAGAGTGAAGAATGAGTCTCTGGCAGAAAACCAAGGGACACCAGTTATAAGAGCAAAGGACACAGCTACCGATATCGCTGGTATTGGATTCTTACTGCCATACCATTGGGTTCCCAACTCCTCCCTACTGGCTGGGGAAGATCTCTAACTGACCCCATTCCCACATCATTCAGAGCCAAAGACAAGGGAATCTTATTAGCTAAGCTTAAGATACACACCCTTATTTTACCAAAGAGTAAATAAGGGCCCCTACTGTTTCTAGAGTGGGAGATAGGGCTGGTCTCCCATCTTAAAAATGTTTCCACACAGGGAGAGGATGGGGTATGGGGCACATCCTCGGCTGTAAAACAAGTCTCAATAAATTTCGAAGGATCAATATCAAAAAGAAAGCATTCTCTGACCATAGTTCTGATTCCGATAAGTTAGAACTCAGTAAATAAAGGATAAGTCTTTAAAACCCCATATATCTGTAAATTTTTTTAAGTACATTTGAAAATGACTCAGCCAAAAAAAGAAATTATAATGGAAATTATGAAATACTTTAGAAGTGGATAAGAATAAAAATATCAAAACATAGGATGCAGCAAAACTGGTATCTTGAGATAAAGTTATAGTCTTAAAGTGTTTATTTTAGAAAGAAAGAAAGTCTCAAAATCAGTGACCAAACTGTCCAGTTAAGAAGTGACAAACAGAACCATGTTCGCCCACCTCTCTCCTTCTACTTCACTCTCCCTATTCCCTGAGACACAATACTGAAATCAGGCCAACTAGTAACCCTATAATGGCCTCTGAGTGTTTAAGTGAAATGAAGAGTCACATGTCTCTCACTTTCAATCAAAAGCTAGAAATGATAAGCTTAGTGAGGAAGGCATGTTGAAAGCCAAGACAGGCCAAAAGCTAGTTCTCTTGCACCAAACAGTTAGCCAAGTTGTGAGTGCAAAGGAAAAGTCTTTGAAGGAACTTAAAAGTGCTACTCCAATGAACATGCAAGTGATGAGAAAGTGAAACAGCCTTATTGCTGATATAGGGAAAGTTTCAGTGGTCTGAGTAGAACTAATTCAGAGAAACCTGCTTCAGAGAAAGGCCTTAAATCTCTTGAATTCTATGAAGGCTAAGAGAGGTGAGGAAGCTGAAAAAGAGAATTCTGAAGCTAGCAGAAATTGGCTTATAAGATTTAAGAAAAGAAGCCATCCTTGTAACATAAAAGTTCAAGGTGAAGCGGTGAGTGCTAATGTAGAAGCTGTAGCAAGTTATCCAGAAGATGTAGCTAACATAATTCATGAAGGTGGCTATACTAAACAACAGACTTTCAATTTAGACAAAACAGCTTTCTATTGGAAGAAGAAGCCATCTAGAACTTTCATAGCTAGAGAGGAGAAGTCAATGCCTGGCTTCAAAGCTCCAAAGGACAGGCTGACTCTCTTGTTAGGGGCTAATGCAGCTGGTGACTTGAAGTTGAAGCCAGTGCTCATTTAACATTCTGAACATTCTAGGGCCCTTAAGAATTACATTAGCCTAGCTCAGTTGGTTAAGCGTCTGACTTTGGCTCAGGTCATAATTTCACAGTTTGTGGATTTAAACCACACGTCAGGCTCTACACTAACAGCTCAGAGCCTGGAGCCTCCTTTGCATTCTGTGTCTCCTTCTCTCTCTGCCCCTCCCCCACTCATACCTGTCCTCTCCCTTTTTCTCTCAAAAATAAACATTAAAAAAAAAAAAGAATTATGCTAAATCTGTTCTGTGCTCTCTAAATGGAACAACAAAGCCTGGATGACAGCACATAGTTTACTGAATAGTTTATTTAGAACTACTGTTGAAACCTATTGCTTAGAAACAAATAATAACTTTCAAAATATGACTACACATTGTCAATGCACCTGGTCACCAAAGAACACTGTGGGAGATATTCAATGAGGTTAATGTTTTGAGGCCTGCTAAAATGGTATCCATTCTGCAGCCCATGAATCAGGGAGTACTTTAGACTTTCAAATCGCATTATTTAAGAAATGTATTTGGTAAGTTTGTAGCTGCCCCAGGTAGTGATTCCTCTGATGGATCTGGGCAAAGTAAATTGAAAACATTCTGGAAAAAATTCACCCTTCTAGATGCCATTAAGAACATTTGCGATTCATGGCAAGAGGTCAAAATATCAACATGAAGAGGAGCTTAGAAGAAGTTGATTGAAACCATGACTTTGAGGGGTTCAAGACTCTAGCAGGAAGGAGGAAGTTACTTCCAGGAGGAAGTAACTGCAGACATGGTGGAAAAAGCAAGAGAACTACAATTACAAGTGGAGCCAAAAGATGGGACTGAATCGTGTAGTCTCAGGATAAAACTTTCACAGATAAGAAGTTGCTTCTTAAGGATGAACAAAGAAAGTGGTTTCTTGAGATGACATCTACTCCTGGTGAAGAGGCTGTGGAGATTGTTGAAATAACAACAAAGTATTGAGAATATTACATAAACTCAGCTGTAAAGCAGCAGTTGTAAAGGGTTTGAGAGGATTGACTCTAATTTTGAAAGATGTTCTACTGTGGGTAAAATGCTAGCAAACAGGATCATATGCGACAGAGAAATCGTTAGTGAAAGTCAGAGTCAACTGATGTGGCACACTTCATTGTTGTCCTATTTTAAGAAACTGCTCCAGCACACCAGTCCTCAGCAACTACCACCCTGATGAGGCAGCAGCCATCAACATCAAGGCAAGACCAGAAAAAGATTATGGCTTGCTGAAAGCTCAGGTGATGGTTAGTATATTTTTTTAGCAATAGAGTATTTTTGTTTTATTTTTAAATGTTTCATTTATTTATTTATTTTGAGAGAGAGAGAAAGAGAGAGGACAATTGTGGGAGGGTCAGAGACAGAGAGAGAGAGAGAGAGAGAGAGAGAGAGAATCCAAAGCAAGCTCCATGCTGTCAGCACAGAGGCTGACGTGGGGCTTGATCCCACAGACCATGAGATCATGACCTGAGCTGAAATCAAGAGCTGTATGCTTAACTGACTTAGCCACCTAGGTGTCCCTAGAGTATTTTTAAATTAAGGTATGTACATTGTTTTTTAGACATCATGCTACTGCACACATAATAAACTATAGTGTAAACATAACTTTCACGTGCACTAGGAAACCAATAAATTCATTTGACTCATGGGGTGCCTGGGTGGCTCAGTCGGTTAAGCACCTGACTTCATGGCTCAGGTTATGATCTCGTGGCCTTGAGTTCAAGCCCCACATCGGGCTCTGTGCCAACAGCTCAGAGCCTAGAGCCTACTTCAGATTCTGTGTCTCCTTTTCTCTCTGCTCCTCCTCCACTCACACTCTGCCTGTCTTCCTCAAAAATAAATAAACATTAAAAAAAATTTTTTTAATTCATTTGACTCACTTTATTGTGATACTCACTTTATTGTGGTGTCTGGAACCAAACCCAATATCTTTAAGGTATGCCTGAATTTATGAAACATTGATATATGAGAGATATATACTGTATATCAGCAGAGAAAGTTGGAAGTCAACAAATGGTACTATGACAACTCATCCAGAAAGAGGAAACATGGAAAGTAAGTCTAGGTAGGTCAAGAAATTCAACGTGAAAAGCAAAGCATTTAGTTGAAAACATAGGAGAATCTGGTTAAGGAAGGCTTTTTACATAAAACACAGAATCACCAATCTTAAAAGAAAAAATATATGATACAAATTAACTACATTAAAATAAAGAACATGTGTTCATCAACAGATATCATAGAACAGAAAAGAGAAGAAAAAACTAGCCACAAACTGAGAGAAAACATACGTAAAATTCTTTCCTTGACAAAGAAGTGGAGTCCAAAATCCATCCAGAAACTCCTACAAACCAATAATAAAGCACACAACTAGCAAATCAGGAGAAAAAGTGATATGATCATACACTTCATAGAGTAGGAATGGCTAAATATATGAAGCTATGCCTAATAACAATCAAAGAAATAAATAATAAGAAACTTTATATCTAATAGAGTGGCAAAAATTAGGAAATCTGACTATATCAGGTACTGGAGAGGCTATTCCCATACACTGCTCGTGGGAGTGTAGATGGGAACGACAACCTTGGTGCCCTGTTTAGCATGTCTTGCAAAGTCAAGCGTTGCATACTCTACAACCTGAAGATTTCACCCCTGAGGATACACTCCAGAGACACTCTTGCTCACAAGCACCAGGTGACCACAAGATGTGAACTGTTTACTAGCAGTCCTCTTTAGAGTACTGAGCACTGAAAGTCACCCAGTGTCCAAAAGAAAAAGAGATATAAAATGGTAACACAGTCACATAATTGATATCATAAAATGGTAAAAATGAGGGAACTGCAATGACATGCAATAACATAGGTGAATCCAAGAAGCATAATATTGCATAACAAAACCAAGCCCAGAAGATGACATACAGTATGAGAACTTGCTTGTAAAAATGAGAAACAGGTCAAAGAGACAGTTTGTCATCAAACAGTTTAGGCATACATGCTTATGTGATAAAACCATTTTTTTAGAAGAAAGGATAAATAGAAAATTCACAGGGATCATTGGGAAAGCTCAGATGCCATTAAGAAGACCCAGATAATAGTCAAGATCTGATTTAAAAGGCCTCATCGTGATTTCTCTAAATTAAGCTACACGATCCAGTAAACATATCTCATAATCAAACAATATTCTTATCATAGATTCTTCCCAGGCACCCTCGGTGTTCTCTTTCCCCTCTTCAGGCTCAAGCTGAACCAGGGAGCTGAGGCTGTGATAAGGTGAACATAATTTTAAATGCTAGAAAACAAGAAACAAGAAACAGAGCTAAAAGAAAGAGTTGGCAAGTAAACCATTCAGCATTTGGCCAATTTTGGCAAATTGTCCTAGAGCTAGTTAAGAGCAGAATTAGGGCTATCAGTCAGGGGCTACTGAAATGTTCCAGGTGAGTGATGAAGCCTAGAAGAGAATGTGGTGGACACAGAGAAAAACAGATTCAAGAGATATCGTCTTTGCCATTGTTGCGAAGTGGTACCGAAGATACCGTCTTCGCCATTGTTGGTAGTGGCAGTCATAACAATACATGTATCCTATGCATAGTAATCATCTAATCCAACTGACAGTCTCCAAGAGCTGATAGAGCCTGGATCAGGTGATCAGTGCAGGACATTATTCCAGCCCAGGATGTTTATGTCACTAGGTGGTTGGGTCCCGTACTCAATCTCCACAAAGCTGTTGCAATGTTAAACTTTCTTCTCCATGTTATTTGATGTTTATCTGACTTTCCAGACACCTTGTTCTCAGTGTCTCCACTCTGTTCTGAAACGCTCAGGACTGCTGCTTCACAGTCAGCCCATAGGCGAGAACTATTCACTGAAAACCTGGATCTCCCTTGCAAACTTGTAGGTAATGATTACTGATCCTTTCATGCCTTCATACTTCTGGATTATATTCTCTACTTTTTTCCCATTACCTCTTTGCAATCAGTACTCCCTGATCCTAAACTCCTTGCTCCCATGAGCCTCTCTCCATAGATTTCTTAGATGTGACATCAAAAGCATGATCCATACAAGAAAAAAAATGAGAATATGAATTTCATCAAAATTTTAAATTTCTGCTCTTCCAAAGATACATTAAAACACAAGCCACAGAGTAGGAGAAAATATTTGGAAATCAAATATCTGATTAAGAACTTACATCATAATATAGAGAGATCTTTCAAAATTAAATAACAATATAGCAAAAAAACCAACTGGGTGGCTCAGTCGGTTGAGGGTTGAGCGTTGAGCATTAGACTCTTGATTTCGACTCAGGTCATGATCTCATGGTTTGTGAGATCAAGCCCCACTTTGGGCTCCATGGTGACAGCATGGAGCCTGCTTGGGATTCTCTCTCCCCCTCTCTCTTTGCCCCTCCCCTACTCATGTTCTCTCATTCTCTCTCTCTCAAAATAAACTTAAAAGAATCAAATAAAATAAGCAAAATATTTTAATAAATATTTCATCAAAGAAGATACACATTTGTCAAATAAAAACATAAAAATATACTCAACATCACTAGTCATTAGGAAAATTTGAATCAAACCCCCCATGAAATACTACTAAACACCTATTAAAATGGCTGAATTAAAAAGACAAAGCATTCCAAGTGTTGATGAGGATACCCAGAAACTTGTGGGTACAGAAACTAGACAATCATTTTGGAAAACAGTCTGGCTATTTCTTCAGAAGTTAAAACATGCACTTACTTGTGATCTAGCCATTTCACTCCTAGATACTTTCCCATGAGAAAACAAGGCATATATTCATGCAAAAACAAGTACAAGTATATTTGTAGCAGCTTTACTCACATTAACCAAAAACCAGAAGCAACTAAAATAACTATCTGTTCATCAACAGGTGAATAAATAAAATATGGAATACTCATACAACTACATATTATTCATCAATAAGAAAAAATGCTTATCAGTACATGGAACAGCTTGGATGATTCTCTAAATAACAACGTTACGTGGGAAAAACTAGAAAGAAAAAAAGGATACTGAACGTGTGTGTGTGTGTGTGTGTGTGTGTGTGTGTGTGTGTGTAAGTGCAAACTAATTCACAGTGACAGGGAGCAGAGCAGTGGTTGCGTGGGGAGGGTGGGACAGAGATTACAAAGGGGCACATGGTGACATCTGGGATAACGGATGTTGTATTCACTGTTGTTTATGGTGAGGGTTTCATGGGTGTATACACATGTCAAACCTTATAAAATTGTGCCCTTTCAACCTCTTCCATTTACTGTGTTTTTATTATACTTCAGTGATGTTGTTTAAAATAGTAATTCTAAGAAAGAGAAAAGTAGCTCCATTCCAGACATTGGTCAAAGAAGATAACTTCAAATTCCAAGCCAATATCCTTTAAAACTCAGCTAGAGCAATGATGGCTGCATTTTTCATTCATTATTCATTCAGTCAGTCAAGAAATATTTCTTGAGCACCAAATATAGCACTGGAGATATAACAGTGAACAAAATAAATTCCCTGTCTCCAGGGAGCTCATATTCTAGTAGGGTAAATTTGATAACAAGTAAAGAAATGAGGATGTACAATGTCATATTGATAAATATGATAAATAAAAAAATAAAGCAGAATCCTTTTTTCCTGATGCATCAAATTTTCCTCTGAATTCACCTAACTGTATTCTTTTCATGCCCAGTTAGATTGTTTTTATTGAGTGGCACATTTGGAGGGATGTGACCAACATACAATGAATGATCCGTTAGGACCAGTTGCATAGGAGTTACACACAGAAAAAAAGATAACAGGCAAATTGCCTTCTAGTTGATTTTACATGATAAAAATTTTACTTAGCATATAATTTTATAGCACCTCCTCCATGCCAGAAACCGTTCTACATGCTTTACTCATCTAATTCTCATAATGGCCTTACGAGACAGATACTATCATTATTCCCATTTTCAGGTGGGTAAGCTGAAGTGCAGAAAAATTTGAGTAACTTGTCCAAATCCCAAACAGGTAGTAAATTCTGGAGGCTAAAATACTTATTTTTTTTTATTTAATGTTTTTTCAAATGTTTTATTTATTTTCGAGAGGAGGCAGGGGCAGACAGAAGGGAGGGACAAAGAGAGAAGGGGACAGAGGATTGGAAGCTGGCTCTGAACTGACAGTATGGAGCCTGCTTGGGATTCTGTCTCCCCTCTCTCTCTGTTCTTCTCCTGCTCATGCTCTCTCCCTTTCTCAAAATAAATAAACTTTTTTTTAAAGGTGCCTTCTTCGAAACAAGACTTTAATAGGGATGACTGCTTTTTCAATAGATTTGAGCAATGACATGTAGAATAGGCATATTCCAGGAGAAGTGATAGGGAGGAATAATAAAGGTTAAGAAGAAAGAGTCTTGCATAGAGAAAGGGGGACAAAACAGATGGATCACAAGCGAATCTAGCCACCGGACTGGGTCAGCTTCTCACACTTATGACACCTGCCTGGACTTTGAAAACATTATCTTCTCAGTTCCTGACCAGGAAGATCATAAGATGTTGGGAAGAGAGAGAGAAAGAAGACCCAGTCTCTGGACAAATAGCTCATTATATTTGTTCATTCATTCATTTGTTTTTCTATCTATCAAACTCATTACAAGTATCTATTATGTGCAGGGCCAGAAAAGGCACAGGGTTATACAGTAAACTAGATACACAGTCTCTGCCTTCCTGACGATTACATTTAACTTTCTAGGAGGAGATGCAAATGCTAAACTATGGATTTAATAATTAATTATTAACTTATATCTGTTATAAATTGTCATAAAGAATAAGTTCAAGTGCTGAGGAGATATAAACACAATCACAATGTAGAGTTCAATACTAGGAGCGTTACACATAGAGGATTGACTGGTCATAGAAGAGAGTCTCCAAACCGATCTTTGCAACACTGGGGAGATGGGATGAATGGGGGAGGAACAGGTGGCAGTCAGGGAAAAATTTCAGAGAAGGAATCCATCTTGAATTGTTGAGATGAGAAAGAAGGACGGGAACTGTAACTTCCATTTATTTCCTCCCTCCGTATAGGCTGCAGACACAATTATAGAGAACATTTATCTTCTACCCCAAATTATTTTGCTTTACTGACACATAGGTTTGTCTCAATTTTAATATTCCATTCATCTCCATATGAATCCGGAAAGGCGTGCAGCTCAGTCTGCACTAATGGCGCCACCCTTGCACCATCTGTTTCTAATTAGGTAATTCGGGCTCTCCCTGGGTGAATGACTTAGCATGACTCTGCAGCCTATTTTTTTTTAAAGGAGCCTGATTATTTTATGACACAAACAAGTTACAGGAAACAAAGCTAACCCATGCCCTCCTGAACAAAAAATATATTTCTTACTCGTGAACAGATAGGTTAAACGACTTGTGCAAAGTGCATGCACTGACAGCTGGATTTTAGATTTTTTTTTTATCTTTAAGACTGTGCTCTTTGATAAGTCTGAGTGTGCATTTTCTGAGGGCTCTTCCTGCAGAACAATTTCTTTCAGCAGCCTCCTTTGTTCATTTTTATGAGTTAAATCCAAGTTGCAAATAAATGGATCTGTCATCATTTCTCAGAATGTGTTGTTTTCAACATGACCTGCTGATTTTCCCAAGTGCTCACTGTTATTGCGGAGTCATGGTAGCATGGCCCAGCAACCCCTTGCGCTTGCTTTTTGGCCACTGAATCCCTTGCCTTTCCTTTGACCTCCACCCAAGTATACAGCCTTGCATCATTCTTTTCTCCAGATGTCTCTACTTTTTTTTTTTTTTTTTGATTCAAGTCCAAAGTATTTTAACTTGAATTTCTTGACTTATCCCAAGAATAAGAACAGCTGCTGGAAACAAGCCCAATCTTGCACAGTGAATTCTAGGTAGCAGGACTCCCTCACGTGCATAGCAACCTCACTGTCATATTTCTGAAAACAGCCCCTCCACTTTTCTTTTACTCCCTACAGTGTTGTTGAGAGACTCAAATGAGATCAAATACATGAAAGCGCTTTGTATACTCTAAAAATATGAGGGGAGATAACTGTTTTGTGCCTTTCTTCTTTATTTGAATTAGCTTTGTTAATCTGGTAAACAGTAAACTGAATGCATGGTTTGTTGGACTGTGATGTAAATTGACTGCTTGATTGTGACACCTGCTCTATCTACTTCAAGGTTTCCTCAAGGGATCACTTCCTCCAGGAGCCTACTGTGAACATCGATTCTCCACTTAGCTGCACAGTGGAGTCAGCAGGGAAGCTTTTCATGCCCAGGCCACATATCTCAGAATGATAACATTACTTGTTCTGGAAGCAGAAGGCAGGCATCAGTATTTTTTAAAGCATCGCAAGTGATTCCAGTGTGTGGTCAAGCGTGAGAATTACTGGTCTGTTTCTAAACACTGTGTGCAGATCCCTGTCACAGCCCTTAGTATACTGTACCAAATCGGTGTGTCCATGTGTCCATCTCCCCTCCTGGAGGATAGCCTCCTTCTTTATTTGATTTATTTAATTTCACATCTAGAGTCTGGCACAATGACTAGTACTAAGTGTTCAATAAATGTTAAATTAAATAGAAGAAAATTATAAATTGCTCCTGATTCCTCTGGATGATTTTTCCTACTTGTACTGACCAGGAAAATGGCTCAAAAAGGAGACTGGGTAAAAGCTGAATTTTTGCTTGTTTTGAATATTTAAAACTATTGGTTGTGAATTTTATTTTTTAAAATTTTTTTTTCAACGCTTTTTATTTATTTTTGGGGCAGAGAGAGACAGAGCATGAACGGGGGAGGGGCAGAGAGAGAGAGGGAGACACAGAATCGGAAACAGGCTCCAGTCTCCGAGCCATCAGCCCAGAGCCCCACGCGGGGCTCGAACTCACGGACCGCGAGATCGTGACCTGGCTGAAGTCGGACACTTAACCGACTGCGCCACCCAGGCGCCCCTATTGGTTGTGAATTTTAAAAGGTAGTTGGAAAAACTATTAGAATTTTGTCTCTGAGAGAAGAGCAAAATCTTTTTGATAGGCAGTGTTTAGCTTTTAGAGTGAAAGTTATGGCGCCTAAAACTGGGTGGTAAATGTATTAATAAATTTTGACAATTTTAAAAGAAATGTGTTAGAGTTCTCTAAAAATGATTTTCTCCCAGTATTCTAAAACACTCATCCTAGTACTTTAGTAGCTAATTGACCTTGCAATTTTGTTAAAAATTCAGGGTCCTGGCTGTTAGTACCAGAATTTCAGATTCAGGAAGGCTGGAATGGAACAGAGGCATTTGTGTAGGTAATTCTGTGTTGTTGTTATTGTTGTTGTTTCCTATGCCCAAGAAATTCTTATTCTGTATACAAATGTATACCATCTCAGGCTCTAATCAATATGTTAGAGAGGCAATATCAGAGATTGCCATTTTGAAAAATAAGACATCACCATCGAAATGTTAGACCAACATCAAAATATCTCTATGGGAAAATATTTCAGGCTCAATATTCTAAATCACAATAAGGGCTTCATTTTCTGTGAAATAAATGGAAGGCAGCATCATTCTGAGGCTCAAATAATATTGTTGGCCATACAAAATTAAATCAATACAGTCAAAACTAGTTAGATCACTCTTCCTTTCAAAAGCATTTTCCTTCATGCCTGTGTTCTCATCATACGATTTGGTTTGTTCCCAGTTGAAAATGGCTGCCAGTGTTGTCCATCCTACAAGAGCAATTACCAGATCTACTAATATTCTTACTTGTGATAACAGAATCTACTCTAGTTACTTTAAGAAGAAAGGGTTTTATTATGAGATTTGGGTGGCTCACAGAATCATCAAGAGGCCAAGGAAACAGACTTTAGGCTAAGTTCCAGCACCGACTCCCAGAATCACACTCCCAACTGGCCCACCCAGGAAGCTGACGCCTTTGCCAAAATAAGGAAGCTAGAGATTCAGGAAGCTGCTATTAACAGCTCTGCCACAGTACATTCTAAGAAATGGAGGCATCACATCCATTAGTTTTCTCTACATAATTCAGTTCCAAACTGAAGTCTTCCCCCAGATGCATCTGACTTCTCGAAACCAAATTAAATGGTTTTTCCCAGCAGAAAGGGAATCTACCGTGGAAAGGAGAATTAACTGCAGGAACTCTACAAGTGTAGAAATGGTATTCCAAAGTTTGTGGGTAGTTGATGCCCCTGTACTAAGAAAGTCATCACAACATTTAACTTTTTGCATCCTGAAACATTCTTAAATGCTATTCACTTTTTGTTAAATATCTTGAAATAAAACATAGAAATCCCAAGATCTTCCTGTAAGCATCATGGGTGCTTCAAAATCAATGATTGCAAATTTTTTTTAGTTTCACTTGAAGTATTCATTCTCCCTTGGAGCTGTGTTTATTTTCTGGTTTTGTGCGGGTAGCAAAATAGATTTTGATGGAAATGTTTGAGTCAGTGACTCCATGCAGAGACTTCACCTCTGAAAGTAAATAGAATTGTTTTTTATCATTTTGTGAATTGAGAGTGTTTTTAAGTGTTTAAATGAAGTAGGGGACAAAATATTTGTCCACAGTGTGAAGTGGAAATAGAACTGCCAATACCCTTTAATTAAATTATGTATGCCTACAGCAAAAAGGGCAAAAAGATGTCAGATGTGACATGCTTACCAACACTGCCTTACATTCACTAGCACATAACTATGATCAATAATAATAATAATAATAATAATAATAACAAAGAAAAAAGAAAACAAAGAAAAGACCATTTGACTTAGTTTACACAAGCTACCTGACTTTTGGGATGGATGCTAATTAAAGAAATAGACAAAATTCAGTCAAACTTGACAACTATATAGAGCAGCATGGGTTTCCTTTAAACAAAAAGGGAGGTGGCTTGAAATTAATACTGGGCTTAGCTCATCGCCTCTCTCTTGTGTGAATTATCTAGTACAAATACAATGCATGTGAAGAACTTCTAGGAGTCCATTATCACTTGCTTTTGGAATCTCTGCATGCGCGCTTGATGAAAACTTTCCAAATCATTTCACGAAACAATCTGCCCAAGCTTCCTTTCCAGTGGAATGTTTTCCTTGCCTTATTGAATCACCTGGTCAAGACTTCGAAGTACCCAAAAACCTTTATTCTCGGTAACCTTAGTCTCGCTATCTGGGAACATAGTGAGCTCCTTTGCTCTTGCCTATGGAACCAAGATCGTTTATACAGCTACCTTGTCCCTCACTCCAGATGTATTGCCTGATTTCATTCATGCTAAGAAGAAAATAACTGACAGTTTAAGGGTCAATATTTTACCAGAAACTAACAGAGCCAAGTCTTTAAAAAAAAATGGTGGTCCAGAGTATCACTCAATAAATAAAAGGATTTTAATATGAGTTTAGGAGAAATATGGGTGCACACACATACAAGAATATATCTCTCCATTTATATGTGAAGCTGAATGTGTAGGCAAAAGAACAAATGTAATGCAATTGCATTTTCAGAAAGTCTTAAGCTACACCTTTTTAAGAACGAATAATCCATAAAGGAATAAATTGGCATTTTCCCATTTCTAACTCCCATTGTCTAGGACTCAACTCAAACCATTACTACACAGCTTATAATAAGGCTAAAGCCTCCTGATGAGATTCAAAGTTTCCAGGCCTTCCATATCACCTCCAGAGTCATCTTTCAAAAATAAATGTTACATTTGGTTACTTCTCAAAATTCTACAAAGGCTCCCAGTTACCCAATGGATAAAGCCCAGATACATTATGATGACATAGCAAACTCTTTAATCAATATAATCACAGCCTATTCAACCCCTACTCAGCCAAAGATTTTAAAATATTTTTACTCCAAAGACTCACCACTGACCAGGTTTGGAATTAGTCCTGCATGAACCAGTTATACCTTTTGTGGGGGATCACACCCTTAGGAACTAGTCTTGCTGCCCTAAGACTGGCAACTGGTATATCCTAATATAACCTTCAGCATGCACAAGCCCACCAAGGTTCAGCCTTCTCACTGACCTTCCACTATTTATCTCTTCTTTTTTACTGGGTTTAGACTTTAATTTCCTTGTTTACCCGTCACTGCTACCACCAGGACTTCAACACTATCCTGAAGGCCTACCTACTTAGATAGGTCTATAGAACCCATAACCCCAGGGCAAAAGCCATATGACTGGATGTTCACCACTGGCTGGAGATCTGACCCATGTTAGATAGTCACCTACAGAACACTTTGTTATCACCACCACCTTGAGACTCCTGTTGCCATGTTCTGTTCAATAGGCTAGATTCTTTTTTTTTCTTTAATTTTTTAATGTTTATTTTTGAGAGAGAGAGAAAGAGTGCGAGCAGGGGAGGGTCAGAGAGAAAGGGAGACACAGAATCCAAAGCAGGCTCCAAGCTCTGAGCTGTCAGCACAGAGCCCAATGTGGGACTTGAACTCATGAACCATGAGATCATGACCTGAGCCAAAGTCAGATGCTTAACCAACTGAGCCACCCAGGCGCCCGTTTATAGGCTAGGTTCTCTAGCACGTCACTGCCAACCCAGATAGCACCAAATGAGTCTTCTGAAGCCAACATCATAGTTCATTTCCTGAATCCTGGCCCTATCTGTTCCAGGATTACCCCATCTTTACCAGTTTGTACCTAAGAGGTCGCAACACGCATTTGGCACATCCCATCTAAGTTATGGCTCCACACTGTATCCCCTGATTCTTGAATGCAACATGATGCCCTTTTTACATCAGTCCTAGCCCATGTTATTTGCTCTTCTCAGGCTTTCCTTACCTTTTTCCAACCATCTAACTTTTACCAACATTTCAAATGCCATGCGTATGAAGTCTTCATTAAAACCCTAAAACTTGCTCCCACTTGGCATATGCCTTGATTATGGAACTTCTCAGATTGCATTGTAATTTTTTGTTCTCACATATGTTTACCCCAAAAACACTGAGACCTCCTTAAGCACTAGCTTAGTCCTTAACAGCTCCTTCCTCACTCACAGCTGAGACCATATGTGCCCTATAAAAATGTCCCTGGGGCTACTCCAACATTTCATGGAGTATGTCCAGGATCCACTCCCACTCTTTTGTCCAAATCCCATTTTAGTCTAGTACTCACTTGCTCGTATCCAAATGCCTTATTCGTGGACAAATGGTGGATTCTGCCCCTCTGCCTTGCCCCTTAAGGTTGAGCCCTTAAAGGTTGGCTTTTGATTTTGGTTCCATCCTTGGACCTACTCGAGCAACTTGCTCTTACATCCACTGGCCAGAAACACTCCAGTCTGTGTCCAGCCCGGCCTCTACAGACCCTAACATAGGTCCTGTTTGTGCAGACAGAGACTTTAAACAAAATAAATAAACATACTTGAGATTTGTGAAGCTTTTCCTAATGAAAAAGAACAAAGCCTTCCCCTACATAAAGAGTAGTTATTGATTTATGTCTTAAAAAGTAGGATGATAAGGGGTGCCTGGGTGGCTCAGTCGGTTAGGTGGCCAAATTTGGCTCAGGTCATGATCTCGCAGTCTGTGGGTTCGAGCCCTGCGTCGGGCTCTGTGCTGGCAGATCAGAGCCTGGAGCCTGCTTCAGATTCTGTGTCTCCCTCTCTCTCTGCCCCTCCCCTGCTTGCTCTCTGTCTCTTTCTCAAATAATGAACATTGAAAAGAATTTTTAAAAAAGTAGGATAGGATAGATATCTGCTCTGCACCCTATGATTTCAAGCCAAGTGAAGGGCTTTAGAACTTGGACAGATGAAACCCAAAGTGACAAAGGGTAAAAATGAAGACAATTTCAGGTATTAATATATTAATGTGAAAAAGACCACAATATGAATAGTCATGGAAATACTGTAATTATCACTTCATCCCTCATACTTCCCACCCCTTCATACTGACCTTTCTACATTCCTCAAACATGTCATGGCTTTCTCATGCTATTGAGCCTACTATAAACATCTCAAAAGAGTCTGGCTTCTACATTTTTCCCCCTGATCATATAATTTTCATCTTTCATATTTCAGGTAAATATCATCTTTCCTTGGAATACATTTTTACCTCCTTATTGCACACAGTACTCTTCTCATTAAAGACATTTCCTCTTAATTTGTTTAAAACTCCTACTAGACTTTAAACTCAGTTAGGATAGGGATTGTGAGTCCAGATACCAGAGTATCTGGTACAGGGTGTGGCATTTAGTTCACGGTCAATAAATATTTGTTGAGTGAATGAACGGACAACAATCGTTACTATCTCTTAAGTATGATGTGGCTGGTCACAGGAGGAATGACAGCATGTGTACAGATGGAGCTCAAGAGGCTGGATGTGTTTACTTTCGAGGAGGAACAATGGGAAAGTGGGGGAGAACAGACAAGGACTATGGATCCCGTGAGACACTGAGAAGAGACCGTGATGACTGGTAGATGTCATGGTCAGAAGAAAGTGTTGGTATCAAAAGACATAGCTGAGATCAGAGAAGATACTGGTAGATGAGAACACAGTAATAAAGAACCTTTGATTAGGCAATGTTTATTAATAGAGGCAGGTAGTGAACCTCAGAGGTGTTTTTGGGAAAGCAACTAGTGCATAGTAACAAAGCTAGAGAGTCAGTACAACATTTCAATTATTTCATTAGAAGCCCACAGGTGTGATACAGAAAGGTCGGGGAATCACACTGTTCAGCAATGTCTGCATACCATCACAGGAGGGGGCAAGGCAAATACCCCACTGTAAGAATCATGCCACAAAGTAATGATTTGGTGTCAGGAGGAAGTTAGAAATCAAGTTACTAGCGTTATATGGAGACAGCAGCATGGAAACTCATCTTCTGGCTTTTCCTCTTTCCTTGGTCAGTAGATACTACACACAGAAGCCTCAGCTGTCTCTTTAAAATCAGATTCCATTACTTTCCTAGCTAAAGGCCTTTAAAGGCTACCCATCACACCTAAAACAAAGTCCAAAAACTTATCATGGCTAAAAGGACCCTACGTGATCTGGCTACTGCTGGCTTCTCTAGCTTTACCTTGTAATAAACTTTTTCCTACAAACTCAGCTCCAGTTATTCTATCTTCCTCCTCTCCTCAAACACATCAAGTCTGTCCCAGCCTCAGGGCCTTTTAGATATTCTGTTTTCTCTACATGAAATCTTTTTTCCTTCATCTATTTAGATGACTTCAAGTCAAGTCTTTAGGCAAATGTCATCTTCTCAGAGAAACCTAGCTAAACTAAGGATCATGGCACTACCTATTTTACTGTTTATCCCCCTAGCGTGCTCAATTGTTATGGTCCTTAGCATCTCTTAACATCATACTATGTGTCTATTTTATATCTGTTCTCTCAGTAGAACATAAGCCAGTGAGGGTACAGGCCTTGTCTACCTAGATGATTATTCTGTCTTCAGTGCCTTGTACATTGTAGGTACTCAATAAGTATTTAGTAAACAAGATAAAAATTTTCCCGCTTTTTCCATTGCCAATTTGGTTGTTTCCCATTTCTTCCAATGCTGCATCTGGAATGAAGTAATCAGAATTTTTTTTTAAACTCCACACTTTAAAGGGATTCTAGGGGATAATAGCATCCTAAATCCAAATTGTTGCACAAATCCATCTCAAAGTCTATCAGATAAAAAAAAAAAAAACAAAAGAAAAGCACAAATAAATCCATACGCAAGCTATGCTTTCAAACATAATAGGAGACAACAAAGACCATGAATTTGAAATCCCTATAAATAGAAAAATAAACTTGAAATTCCAACTGAACTTCTACCAGAGCTCCTATCACAGCTGCCAGGCTCTTGGTCTAAATACTAGCAGCAGGAGGTTTTATGAGACCTTGTAGAAAAGACAAGGGGACAAAGGTAAAACACAGGGAAAGAAAATCATTACCATAAAAAGAACAACTATCACTATGTACTAAACTGCAGGTCTGGATTTGGCTCCAACTGTAGGAAGGCATCTTAAAAGCGAGCAAGACCCAGAGGCATCAGTCCTGGACACGCAATGCTTCTAGGGCATAAGGACACAAAGATACAGGGTTGGTACCTTTGTATGAGTGACAGTAAGGGAAAAAGAAGGAAGGAAGAGGAAAATCAAGAATTCCAGAAAACAGGGACACCTGGGTGGCTCAGTCGGTTAAGCGTCCATCTCTTGATTTTTGGCTCAGGTCATGATATCATGGTTCATGAGATCAAGCCCTGCATCCAGCTGTTTGCTGGCAGTGTGGGATTCTCTCATCACCCTCTGTCTCTTCCCCTCCCCAGCTCACTCTCTCTTTCTCTCAAAATAAATAAGTAAACTTAAAAAAAAAAAAAAAGGATTCTCTAAAACAAAAACAAGTCACAAAACACGCTAACCTCTACCCATTCCTACCACCAACAATATCCATTAAAGAAATTAGGCTTCACTGTTCCAAGAGAAAGGTTGTTAATAAACTAGAACTTCTATCTACAATATTATTATAAGTAGAAAAAGGCAAACTCCATATAAAGCTACTTTTTGAAGAAAGCAGAAGTTGAGAAACACATTACTGAATGAAAATTTCTAAAACAAACAAATATGAATTATTATAATACAAACTGAATTAAATAAATGAAAACAAGCAATTAAGGACTTAAAACAATTGGAAATTTTAAAAGTAATGTCAAAATGGATAAAAATGTCAGGGAAAATAAAATGTCAGTTGACTGACACCTTAAGAGATATTAAAGTGAAAAACAAAACATTTCAGAAATTTAAAATAAAATTTTCAAGGTACCAGAGGAAGATCTAAATGAAACCTGAATGAAAATGTAGCAAGGGACACAGAAGAAAAGTAAAGCAAAGACAAGAGAATGAAAATGAAATAAAGTAAAAAGTAAAAATAACTCAGTTATAAAGTGTTGAGCTGAAAGAATAAAGATTAAACATACACGTAACAAAAGCATGGAACACAGTTAACATTTAATACAATAATGTCAGAAAACTTTCCAGAAATAAGAGAGAACCTAAATCTATGTATTGAAAGGCTTAACCATGAGAATATCAGGAATAATTACCCAGAATGATCTATCTTTGAGACAGTGTAGTTATATAGTAAAACTAGACAACTTTAAAGGAAAAAACTTCTCAGGACCTTCAGGTAAAAGAAACAAATCATAAGGGCAATAAAATTAGATTGGTATAAGGCTTCTCTAAAGCAACATCAAAGCATAATAATAGGGACACAGCATTCTTACGAAATTCAAGAAGAGATGATGTGAACCAAAGATTTTTTTACATACAAAAGAACTTTTCCAGTTTCACAGAGATAGAAAAGCAGTTTTAAATATGTAAGAGCTAACGTAATATTGTATTTACAAACTCTTTCTGAGCAATAATAAGAGAAGGAGCTTCAACTAACCAAAAGATGATTGGAGAAACTTTGGCAAAAGGACTCAAAGTGAACATCTAATATGTAAAATTGAAGATTTAGAATGAAATCAAGGATGAGTCTATGAGTCCCAGAAGAGTAAGAGACTGTTATATGTCCCTATAAAGTAGAAAAGAGAATATGATCATTAATTTTTCCATAAATACTGGAGGGAGCAAAAAGATCTAACTTAAAATTTATAAACCAGACAGAAAACAATAAAAGGGGAATTAAAGGCATTATTAAAGGTATGGATACAAAACTATTAGGACAACAAAACAAAAATGCTTTTTAGAAAGAGATTTTTTAAGAGAGACAAAAGAGACATCCCTCATAAAGAAACATAGTATAATATAATGCATGTTAAAGTAAAATTATACTATATGATAAGAGTTGATGCCAAACAATTTCAGTAGAATCAATAAATATGAAAAAGATTAATTCATCTACTAAGAGAAAAATGTTTTCAAGTTGACTTATTAAGTAAAACTGAACTCTATGTACATAAAAGTGCACTTAATCCAAAAGGCCAAGGGATAAGCAAATTATAAAAGATGCAAGGAGAGATAGAAAGATAGACACACGCCACAGGAGATCTTACTAGATCACTACCAGGACATGGCGGGTCGGGTGAACACAAAATAAGACATGTAAACATCATAATTAATAAGGTAGATTTTATGATACATAAAGAATATATCTTCTTCTATGCCTCAATAATACAGATACCCCCTTCTTCTTAATGGCACAGGGAATATGTAAAAAAACTGAGCATGTATTAGATGACAAAGAAAACATCTATAAATTCATAAAAAAATCATATCACTAGTAACACTCTAATCATATTGAAATAAAAACATTGGAAACAAATTCAAAGTCAAAGGACATTCACCTTGAAATTTTAAAACCTACTAGGAAGGGAAATACAAACAGAAATTATAAAGTTTCTGAAAAACAATGAGGATAAAATTACAATATAAAAAGTGATGAGAGCAAAATGTCTCACCTTAAACACGTATAACAACAGAAAAGAAGAATAAACATAAATAAAATAAACTGTTTTTTAAAAGTTTATTTATTTGGAGAGAGAGATGGTAGGGGAGGGGCAGAGAGGAAGAGAGAGAATCCCAAGTAGGATCCATGATGTCCACGCAGAGCCTGACATGGGGCTTGATACCACGACCATGAGATCATGATCTGAGCGGAAACCAAGAGTTTGACGCTTCACTGACTAAGCCACACAGGTTCCTCAAATGAAATAAACTCTTGTGGCACCTGGGTGGCTCAGTCGGTTCAGCGTCTGACTTCGGCTCAGGTCACGATCTCACAGCTCATGAGTTCAAGCCCCGCATCAGGCTCTGTGCTGACAGCTCAGAGCCTGGAACCTGCTTTGGATTCTGTGTCTCCCTCTATCTCTGCCCCTCCCCCACTCATGCTCTGTCTCAAAAGTAAATGAACATTAAAAATTTTTTTAAAAATAAAAATAAACACACAGAAATAGCCAAGAAAACATTAAAAAGAAAGAGAGATGATGAAGAAATAGCTGTACCAGACCTTAGAACATACTACAAAGCCTTTTTAACAGTGCTGTCCAATACAGTAGTCATCAGCCACATGTGACTAAATGGAAATTGTCTATATCCACACTGTCCAAAATGGTAGCCACTAGCCACATGGGGCTAAATGAACACTTAGAAGATAGCCAATGGAACTAAAGAACTGGATTTTTAATTTCATTTAATTATACTAAATTTAATTTAAATAGCCACATGTGGCTAACGACTACCATATTAAATAAGGATAGTTTTATAAGTAAGTATGGTACTGGTACATGAATTAACAGACCAATTAAGTGGATCATCATGTCTAGAAATAGGTTTGCTCATATAAAATGAATCCAATATTTCATATATATGTACATATATACGTATATTACACACACACACACACACACACATATATATATATATATACACATACAGTAAAAGCTTGGATTGCGAGTAACTTGTTCTGCGAATGTGCCACAAGACGAACAAAAATTTCTAATAAATTTTAACTTGATAAATGAGTGATGTCTTGCAATATGAGTAGTACCTGATGCCAAACATCACATGATCACAACTGACCAGTTCTTCTCTCTCTCTCTCTCTGCAGGATTGTGGGTGATCATCTCCCATGCTCAGATGCTCAGATGCTCAGCAGAGATCAGTGATTTTTCAGAATGTTGGAAGGTGCCCACAACTGGCACTAGTGTATTTTTTGTCACTTCAAAGCACCTATAAACAGTCCTTTGCTTTTCCATCCAAGAGTGAGCCTGGGAATGCTTTGCTTCGTTCTAGGTCAGGCTGCCTGCAGACCCTTTCCTCTGCTGCCTTATTGCCAGTTACATTCAATACAGTCTATGAGAAGACTTTATTAATACTGTGCTGTAGTCAACATCTGTTAGTGATAGTGAAATTTGTCCTACACAATAACCCTCCTCTCTCTTGTCTCCCTCACACCAGCCACAAAGGTTTTCAAAGGCAAGTGCAGGTTAATTTGTTTATTTTTCTTTATATTTTGTAGTTTCTTTATTGTTTTGTATTATATTACCATATTATAATCATTTTTATATGAATATTTTTTGTTTGTGGAATGAATCAGCTGAGTTTCCATTATTTCTTATGGGGAAATTCACTTCGATATACAAGTGCTTTGGATGACAAGCATGTTTCTGCAACAAATTATGCTCACAAACCAAGGTTTTACTGCATATGAAAATTTGATATGTGAAAGGCATTATCTCAAATCAATGGGCAAAGAAGAACTTTGTAAAAAATGGTGCTGAAACAAGTAGATAGTCATTTGGCAAAATGTAAAATGAGATTTATTCCTTACACCATAATCAAGAATGAATTGCAAATGTATCAGTGATCTAAATGTAACAAATGAAGCCATACAAGTATTAGATGGAAACATGGATGAATTCCTCTTTATTAACCTTGGGATAGAGGAAAACTTTCTTATTTTCAAAATCCAGATTCAATACAACACTGATAAATTTGACTATATAAAAATTTTAAAAAAACTTTTAAAGAGGAAATCAAAATATCATCATAACCAAATGAAAGACAAATGACAGAAAAACATCAGAGGAAATATCATTTGCAAAAAGATTAGAGTAAAATATTAATATCCATCATATATATAAAGCTTTGAAAAATTGAGAAAGAGGGGTGCCTGGGTGGTTCAGTCGGTTAAGTATCCGACCATGCCTCAGGTCATGATATCAAGGTTCATGAGTTCAAGCCCCGTGTCAGGCTCTCTGCTGACAGCTTGGAGCCTGGAGCCTGCTTCAGATTCTGTGTCTCCCTCTCTAACCCTCCCCCATTCATACTCTGTCTCTCTGTCTCTCTCTGTCTCTGTCTGTCTGTCTCTCTCAAAAATAAATAATAAAAACATTAAAAAAAGAAAAATTGAGAAAGAAAAGATTTTATAATCTATGGGAAATCAGCCAAACTATAAAAACATAACTGACCAAAAAGTGGCTTTTAAGTGCATGAAATATGTTCCATTTTACTTATATGAAGAGAAATACACATTAAACCTCACTGTGATAACTTTTTTCAGCCATTGTACTGACAAAAAAAAACCTCAAAGGCTTACAATACATTGTTGGCAAGACCTGCTCACATACTGCTGATGGGAACGCAAAATGTCACAACTCTTGGGGGATGGAAGGGATTTGGCAATATTTAACGAAATTCTATATGTAGTTGTCTTTGACACAGTAATTCCATTTTCTGGAATTTACCCTGAACAACATGAAAATATATGCAAGAGGTTATTCATTGCTTCATTATTTGTAATTGCAAAATATTGGAAACTACCTAAATGTTCAAACATAGGAGACTGGTTGAATATACTATGTTATATGCACACAATGTAGCAGTTTAGTTTCATGTAGTTGCAAAATAGAGTGAGGAAAACCTCAGTGAGGCAATAAGGAGTTACTTCCAGAATATATTAAGTGAAAAGAGCAGAGTGTAAAAGCATATACTGTATCAATTGTACATTTCCCATCTTTGACCATTCTAGCATGACTATATGAGAAATATCTTTATTCATAGGAAACCTACAGAATATTAAAGAATTAAAGGGAATGATGTATGTAACCTACTGAGAAGTGGTTCAGAAAAGGTAGTGAGAAAGAGAAAGAAAAAAGAAAGGCAAATGTAACATATTGTTAAAATTGGTGAATCTGGGTGATCTAAAGAAGTGCAGAGGAGAATCCGTATGACGTCTCTTGAGCACTCCCAGAACACCCTCTGTTAGCTTTCATCTCTGTTCATACACTGATTGTGAGTTGCTTAATTCCCATTGACCTTTGTACTCCCTTATTCCAGCAGGATGTGATAAATAGGAAGCTCTCAACTAGAGCATGAATGAATTAATGAATAATAAAGAGATTAGAAGAGAGAGGTTATGTGGATTGATTTCTCCAGGGAAGATATCTCAGAGAAGGTAAAATATCTTAAAAATTGCCAAAACTGGAGACAAAACAGAGTGGATATGGGCAATGAGGACAACTTAACCAAGGCACAGAGGCAGGTGTGAATCCATAGGGCTGAAGACAGGGCCATTATGATAGAAGGCCTTGGAACAGAATTAGTGGGAAACACATTTAAAGAGCTGATGAAGAGAATCAGACCACAGAGACACTACAAATGGAGGCAAGAAGTTTGGGGAGACACCAGACATTCCCATAGGGTTCTTGGGTAATAATACATAGCTCTTTCGGTTGACCTATTCACGCTGGGGAAAAAATGGGCCAGTGGTGAAAACCCTCTGTTTCCCTCTCTGACACTGGTCACTGATTGGGCTTAGACTTCCCAATTGCTCAGATCTTCCTTCTGAATTTTAAGACGGGAATCTACACAGATGGCAGCTTGGTGTCACCTCAGCATTACATGGCCACAGGAAAACGTCACAGTGTTGCGTTGTGTTGTGTTTTGTTTTCTTTGTTTATCCACCACCCAAACCACGTTGTTTCATGCTCAGAGAGTTTTTGTTCTGATAAGACAGTATGAAAAAAGAAAAAAAAAAAAAGATAATCTTAAATAGGTTTTAACTTTAAAGGACAGAAAACAAGAATTTCATCTCCCGTGATTAACTAGGCACAGTTTATGCTCCATGAAGTGCCAAACAAGGTTTGCCTAAAAAATGTTGAATGCTTCAAGCTGTACAAGCATTTGTTTCCTTGAATGGGCAGAAGTGATTACCATGAACACGGACAAAACTTTAATTGAGGGATGTGCACAGCTGCCTTAGTTATGTAAGGGTTACCAGGTCCACAATTTTTTTTCAGTAATTTTATTTTTTCCTGGAAAGATCAATATTAAACCATGGTGGGTGTATGTCTATGGAAGATTCAACACATACGAATATAATTATCAGATACAGATAGTGACCAGATTGACTTTAGCACCACATGACAAAGAGAAGAATGGGGAACCACTTAGAACTAAGAGAGCAACCCTTTCCCCTGCAGGCCCAGCCAGGGAAGAAAGAACACAAGTGAAATTCAGAAAAAGAAATGGTCAGTCATTCTTTCATTTGATGTGTATGTACTATCATAAGAAGATGTTTATTTTTAAACATATCTATTTTAAACTTGTCTATATCCTCAAATTATTTATAAGTGCCTCTTTCAAAATTCCCATACACTCAGTTGTCTACATGCCAATGTACTTGTAAATTACTTTAGTTAAATAACTCCTCATTCAAAAAATAGTTATTAAATATCTAAGAAGTGCCAAATACTACTCTGTGCACTGGGGATATAAGCAGGGAAAAAAAGTCAAAGACACAATCTCTGCCCTCAGGAGCTTACATTCCAGTAGGGAGTGATAAATCTGAAGGATGTATCTAAATATGAAATATGGTGTCCTGGTGATGGCATAGAGTGTGGAGAAAAATGAAACATGGGGAGGATACGAAGAGTTGAGGCAGCTGCAGTTTTAATTAAGGTTTTCAGAAAAGTCTCACTGAGAAGGTACTTGAGCAAAAACTTGAAGGATGTGATGGATGAGCCATGTAGACAACAGAGGAAAAGTGTGGGGAAAGAAAGGAGGGAGTGCCCAACACTCACCAGGTGATTTCTCAGAGAGCAAGGATGGTGGGCCTGGGGCAGGGAGGGCTAGCGGAAGGGTGATGGAAAGAGTCAGCAAGGAGCCAAGCACGAGCCTTGGCCATTTCAGGTAAGGATGTTGGCTTTTATGCACAATAAACTGAGGAGCTAAGAAAGGATTTTGAGGTAAAAGAATGACAGCCTGACTTAGGTTTTAGAAAGTCACTCTGGTGGCAATGTAGAGAACAGATCACAGGGAAGGAAATCAGGGGCAAGGAGACCAGTACAAAGGTTACTAAATAATCCATAAAGGAGACGGTGCTATCTAGGTAAACGGACCTGCAGTGAAGTGGATGCATTTTGAAAGTAGAGAATTTTTTTTTTATGTTTATTCATTTATTTTGAGAGAGAGAGAGAGAGAGAGAGAGAGAGAGAACAAGCAGGGGATGAAGAGAGAGAGAGGGAAAAAGAGAATCCCAAGCAGGCTCCACACTGTCAACACAGGGTCCAATGTGGGGCTTGATCCCACAAACTGTGAGATCATGACCTGAGCTGAAATCAAGAGTTGGACGCTTAACTGACTGAGCCACCCAGGCTCCCCATCAGAGAATTGTTTTAAATCAATTTGCTTTCCTCTTAGAAGAAATCTTTACATTGAGGGAATAGGTGTTTTTTATGAAGGTCTGAAAGGAAGGGATGTGTGGACATAGAACAAAAAAAAAAAAAAAAAAAAGTCTCAGGCTGCCTAAAAGACACAACATGGAAAATCTAGAAAGGAAAGAAGGATACAGAGAAGTAGGAGCACTTCAAAGAGACATGGGCCACTTTGTAGTTTTTCTTAGGGACTGTGTGAGAGAAATACCTGTTAGGCCACTGGGCTTTTCCCCAGTCCTTGGCTGTTAGGGCTCCATCTGTACCCCAGCTTAATGCCTCCGGGAGAGCAAAACTAAGTCTATCTCTGGGAGCTCTTATTAAAGTAATCAGGGAAAGAGTAAAAGGAGAGAGAACTGAAGACAAAAACAAAGAAGAAATCCAGGGAAAAGAAACAGAAGGAGGAGAGAGAAAGGAAAGAAAACCTTCAGGAAGAAAACAAAGACAGGCATGGACACTCTTCTAACAGTGTCACAAGCACTGGCCCCGGCTGCCTCTCTGTGACACTCCTAGTCCCAGCGGCAAACATCTGACGGAGAGCACACAAGAGTATGGTTGAGCAGGGTGAAAAGATTTCTGCCTACCCTGATCTGACAAACTTTGTGCATCTAGGGGACAGACTGGTTATATTTCAAATATAATCATTGGCTTTTTCTGTAATAGCAGAATAAAGATTCAAATGCTTTATACCATCACTGCATTAACTCAAATTGTTTTAATTCCCTTTGATTGTACTGTTATTTTCAGCTAGAGATGTGGAAAATCATTGACTATAGAAATCAGAACTGGATGAGATTCAAACCAAAACTTCATTGGAACCTGGTTAATATGATCAATTTAGACAGCTAAAGTAGATAATTCAAGCTTCCAAGTAGATTTTATTGGATCAAGAAATCATACAAAAATGAGTAATCCAGTTTGGCTGTCGGAATTGATCACGCAAATCAGATAATTGCAAAATCTCTCCCTTATTTGTGCTATGTAGATACAGTTCAATTGTAGAAAGGTAGCTTTGAGAAATCCTAATGGGATTACATTGGCTGCAGACTTTTAAATTCTCAGCTCTTCTCCTAGCGACTTGTTTGAATAGAAATATGGTTTGCAATCCAGCACTGAGGACAGCATTGTGGGCTCTTTCAGCTTTTTATCACAGTTCATGTCCCTGTCATGGTCCTAACGTCAGGTTGCTAGGTCATTACTTTTCTTCCTCCTCTTCTTGACACACATCTGGAAGCTCACCAGCCCTTTTTCTATGCAACCTCTGAGTAGGCCTATTTAGAAAGTCAGTGCCAAGCAGCAATTCTGAGTAACAGCCCTTCTCCCCACTCTTGAATTTCTCCCCTTCCCCTCCCCCAGCACAAACTTTGCACTCCTCTACCTGGCTCTACTTTGGGACTGACACAAGGGAGAGACAACAAGACAATGCAAAACAGCGTCAGGAACAATGGTGCCTCTACACATCTGACTACATTATACTTGCTCCTTCTACCACCCCATTTCTATCTCTCATGAGTCATAGACCCTAAATCCCATTTGTTTTCCCCTCCCCATTATATAAGTAGTTGCCCTGTAAAATAACCAGCACAACAGTGCTTAATAAGTGCCAGGTACTGTTTTAGCCACAATATACATATTATGTATATTATATATATTATATATATTAATTATATATTTAATCATTTAATCCCCATTCAAGTACTACGCACTTGACAAGTACTAAGAAGCTATTTTTGGCCACCATTTATAAATGAGGAAACAGAAGTACCACTAAGTAACTTGCTCAAGGTCACACTGCTCACAAGTAGGAACTCAAGGCCAGGTGATCTGGCTGCAAAGCCCATGTTTGTAACTGCTCTCCCTCAGCTACATCTCAGCAGAGCCTACTACAGCTATGTGCACATCTCCTGGCCTAGCAAACAACAGAGTGGTTTTTTCTGCTGGTTTCTCTCCAGGAGGACAATAGACCCCCTCCACAGCATGCAGGGAACTTGGAGATTGCCTCCCTTCCCAAGGCCCAGGAGTCATAAGTGCACCCCCTGGGGCTGTGAGGGCAGAATCAGGACCAGTGCTGATATTGCTGGAGCCCCTGCTCCCCCTGAGTTCCCCTCCCTCTGTTCTCAAAGGCTGTGGAAGCATTGGAGGAACTAATGAGCAATTGTAAAGTGCTTAATTCTCATTCCAGTGGCCAAGAGTCACAGGTTAATGTGTGGCTGGAGATTCTGAGGTATAGCTAAAAGGAAGCTTACAGGGCTGAACATTAACTCAACTGTACTTTCTAAGGTGCCAGGCACTAGACCAGCTGTTGGTGTTCTCAGTACTCCTATCTGTTTCATTCCATGACAATCATTAGCTTTTTCTTCTTTTACTCACCTTGTTTTATTCACTTATTCATTTGGCTTTTATTAAGTACTTATTGGGTATCATGAGATAATGTGCTGAGTTGGAGGATACAAAGTTAAAATATAATCTCTGGACCGTAGTTCCTCATATCAACTGAAGAGCCATTGCATGGTGACTCATCCCATACTTGATATCCTTTTTTTGTGGCAATGCATGTCTCTTTGTTCATACAGGCTCAAAAAAGTAACTCCCTGAGAACCAAACCCTTGACCATTAAGAAACCCTTTTAATACTAAACTCCAGCCAATACTTGCATAGTTTATCAGTTTAGGGCTTTCATTTCTTTGACTCTTGCAGAATTCTCCACTTACAAATTTTGCTGTTGTTGAATCAGAAGAGAGGATAGAGGGTATGTCAATATATATGTCTTAGTAATTGTTCCAAATCAGCTTCTTAGCAGAATCAGTTTGAGAAATTAATCTTTGAAGTCTTGATTTCCTCATTTGTAAAACTGGATAAGAATGTCTAATTTGAAGATTATAGTGAAGATTAAATGAAATCATTGTGTATAAGATGCCTATATAATAGATACTAAAATGGCAGTGGAGAAAGAGGAAAGGAAGTGGGGAGGAGAATTTATACCGTGTGATTTTTGCAGGCGTAAACATACAGCAATAGAGTAAACCTCTATGACCAGTGAAGGACCAGGATGATGACTTTCTAAAATAAACAAAGGGTTTTTTGGTTGTTTTTAAACTTTGGAGAACTTTTTATTGAAGTGCAGGAAACTTTTCTATATTTTTAAGTTCTTTAATTATACTCGCTCTTGGCTTTCTTTTCTCTCTTAGCCTAAACCCAATTCCCACCACATTATTTGGAATGATATTTTCTGTAGTCATTGTTCTCCCAATTCTCTTATGGGAATACAGCGCTTTATTTTACATGTGGTGCTTTTTATTCTCTTCACTTAAAAATATCTCTGGGACAAGAGATGAGCCCACATATTTCTGCTTTTTAATAAAAAGTCATTTCATAAAGCCATAGTGACAAGTAGATTGAGAAAACGCAAGATTCCTGGTTTCAAAGCCCACTTTTACATTACGTAAAAAGTATTTGAGGCCAAGAAACCACAGAGAAAATGGGAAAGAGACATAAATATATATTTATCCGACTTTTAGGAAAATATACATAAGATGACTAAATATGAGTTCAATAGCCGGCTCAGAATACAATAGGAATAATTACAGAGCTGGCTTTGAAAGATAGACAAAAGCATCCTGATCTGGTTTTCTGGGGCTCATGGAAAGCTTACTGTAAGAGACAAAATATATTTAAGAAACTGCTAAAGATCCAGCAATTGAAAATGTTTCAAGTTAAAACCAACCAGTGTTAAGAATAATACAGGCCACTACAGTAAAGTGGGGAGAGGGTATAAAATTTTTACATGCAAAAAGCCTTCAAAAAATTATAGAAATCTAGTACAAGGGGCTTGGAGGCACCATATGTAAAAATAAGTGGAAGTAAGGTCAGAGATTTTAGCTTTAGCAATGACCACAAGGATTATATGCCAAACCACAGGAAAATATTTCAGTGGAAAATAATGGGCTCTTGAAATATATTTTCAGAATAAAGGAGAAAAGGTAAAAGCTGTTCTCCTGACAAAATATAGTGAGAAATTGAAGATGAGGGAGAAGAAATGACATGAATAGTAGTAACCCCAGAGATTTTTACTTCTTTGAGGAGTACCAAGAGAAGGGGAGCAGGCCAACACTGGGAACCCATTGCCTGGAATAACCGGGAAATGTTTTCAAGCGAGATAGTAGAAATCAAAACCGCGTCAGGAACAGGCAAAAAACTGATCAGGCGAAATATACACCGGGTCTTAATAATATATCATTATTATCAGATTGATAGCATACTCTTCCACTATATCAAAACCTTTTGTAGTAAAGGGATCATATAAAAAGATCAATAAAACAACTCTTTAAAACAATAAAGCAAACATATACCATATGTTTTAAAGGAAATGAAGAAAAAATAGTTAAGATGTAAGTCTGTTTAGGTCTCTTTTGCTAGATTAGATTAGTAAGAATTCAAAACAGAGGTAAACATTATGTTTCTAAAGGTTGGGAATTTAAAAGCAAAGGAGCCCAGGCAGTACGTACTGAAGATCTGGCAGTTTTCTGGTTAATTTGTTTAATATGCATAGCCTCCAAATCTTTTTTTAACTTGTACTAGTAAAAATTATCTTTCTATAATATTTAACTATGTATTGCCAAGTTTCCACTTTGTGCTTTATGAATATAGCATAAGATATTTCAGCAGTATGTGTACCAATAAATTATGAAATGGAATGCATATTACACAAATACACATTAAATTCTATGGACATGATGAAGAATAGGCAGAAAATACTCACACATCTAAACCCTTTCCATATATATCTACTTATTCCTTACAAAAAGGCTGTAAGGTAAATTCTGTTAGCATCCCCATCTTATAAGTAAGAACACAAGGGTTCCAAGATTAGACTGAATTACCCAAAATTGCAGAGGCAGTAGCTTTTATTTGAATCTAGGTTGTCTGGTGTCCATGGTCTCCTACCTACTGTTATTCAGCCATCAAATAAACAGGGAGATACATATACTTATAAAATCTCTCTGTTCAACGTTTTTTATTTTTATTTTTGGGACAGAGAGAGACAGAGCATGAACGGGGGAGGGGCAGAGAGAGAGGGAGACACAGAATCGGAAACAGGCTCCAGGCTCCGAGCCATCAACCCAGAGCCTGACGCGGGGCTCGAACTCACGGACCGCGAGATCGTGACCTGGCTGAAGTCGGACGCTTAACCGACTGCGCCACCCAGGCGCCCCTAAAATCTCTCTGTTCAAAGCATGAAAGGCATGGGATGAGGGCAAAGGAAGGTATATCTAATTGTGTGGTAAGAGTGAGGGAGGGTTAGGAAAGTCTTTGAAAGTTAAGTAGGAATTCATTTAGGTAAGGAGAAGGACATTCTTGCAGGCATAAACATGGCAGGAGAAAACACACATTTGGAGAATGGGAGATTACAAATACTTAAATGTTACTAGTATACAAACAAAAGCATGTAAATTAACTTTTTTGTTTTGCAAACTCGCTGCAAAGTGAGTTGTCCTGTGCAAATTTATCCTTCTTTATGTGAAGCCAAAAATGTATTCCCTTCAAGTGAAGCAGACTTTCACATTAACTCTAAGAGATTATAACTGATTGGTGTCCTGGAGGTAGATTAAATTTCATCAGGATAGCCAATCACTTCAAATTCCAAATATTTTGATTTTACCAAAAAGTAAAGAGATTAAATATTTGGCCAGTCTAAACTGCACAGAGACAGAAATTTCAAAAATTCAGGTTTCTTTTATATTCTATCTGTGTAATCCAGCCTTAAAAATATTCTATCTGCCTGCTGAACACCGTTCTCTTTGTTTCCATTAGCATGTATGTTCTTATAATCTGTTTTTAAGTTATTTGGTCATTTAAAAAATACCATATTATGGTCTATTTTCTCACAGAATCTTTAATGAAATAAATATGAATACAAATACAGACAGCAATATAATGAACTAACTCTACATTATTAAAATGGATTAGACTGCTAACTCCTAAATCCGTTAGTCTCTCATAGAGACTCAAAATCATTGGGGTCTTTTTTTCTTTACTTCTTAGACAATGAGTCATATTCTCAATGAAATAGTTTTCTTGAAATGCTTTAGAATTCCCTCTAAAAAGAGTTTATATTTAATGTTCTAGTGCATAACTGGTGTCCCAAATAAACAGAACTGGACAATGAGTTTTGAGACTGATTCCAAATTAGTTTTGACCCAACTTCATGAAAAGCATGGAATGAGGACCGAGGAAGGCATAGCAAACTGCATGAGGGGAAGGAGAGAGGGTTAGGAACTTGTGTCATTTCTGCCCATGCTTTTTTGGGGTAATAGACTCTTCTCCACTTTAGAAGAGTTGCTTTATGAAGAAATTCTATAAAATTGCTTTAAGCTGTATAGTAAAAAATACCAATCTTCTGAGTTTATAATTTAGCATGGGCTAAATTGAAGTCTTGTACACTCCATGAGAGCATGATATATGTCTGTTTTACTTATATTTTACATTTGCCTGCCCAAAACATCTGTGGACACTACTTTAAACAATACTAAATACTGATGCATAAATCAAAATAGTTCATATACTTGAAAGAATTTAAATTCAATATATTGTATAACTTTAACTTCACCATTCCACAATTTAGCTTCTTTGTAATTGGTCCAAATTCCCTATAGTTTTTTTTTTTTAACTTTATTTAATTATTTTGAGAGAGAAAGAGAGAGAGAGAACACATAGAGGGGGGAGAGAGAGAGAGAGAGAGAGAGAGAGAGAGAATATCCCAAGTAGGTTCAGTGCTGCCAGGACAAAGCTTGACTCAGGGCTCGATCCAACAAACTGCGAGATCATGACCTGAGCCAAAATCAAGAGTCCCTGTAGTTTTTAATAAATTTGAATTATGTCTAACGATGGCATCATTAGTTGAGATAAATTTCATTACTTGGTATTAATATAATGAGCAAGATTAGTAAATTCATTGTAATATATGGATCTGTCGCATCACATAAAAATGTAAGTTTAATACAACAGAGAAAATACACCATTAAAGGAGAATAAACTGGAACAGACTCACTAGAAAATGTTAAACTTTTTTGGTGGATTTTGGTTTTGTTAAATTCTTAAATATGTTTGGCCTAACACATTTCCCTTTAATTCCCTTAATATACCCTGTGGATTTCCAAAGAAATGTGAACCGTATGTTTCTGATTCATTTATACTTAACTCATCAACGTGTTTGGTAAAAATGATTTGAAGCACAAAGCCCCATGAACAGTTTTTGTGGGCTCTTTTATTTTAGTTAGTAAACAACTGGAATCTGAACCCAGAAATCTCGGGGCTTCATTTAACACTCAAATTCCATAAAGAATGAGAGAGTTCTTAACTGGGTCAGGCACACTTTGCCTTTGACGGCACCTCGTTCCAAATCTTGCAGCTGAGAATTATTATTTTGATAGTTTACTCTATTTCTTGTCACTTTTATTTTAGAGAATATAAACCTTTGATGGTGCAAAATGTGTCTGAGTCAAGACTAGATAACACCCCATCAGCTGTTTGCTTACTCAGGCCTAGGTAAGTGCAGTAACTGCCCAGAGACCCTGCTCTTCAGCTGGAGTCTGAAAGGAAGGTTTTTCTCTCTCAGTAGTAAATTAAGAGTAGCAAGCAGTGTAATTCTGTAATCTGCCATGACCCACCCACTACAACTTGTTTATTTATGTGGAAAGAGAAAAAGAAATTTTTACCTGACCTTCTCCAGGATGTGGGGGAACAAGCATAAAATTATCTATTCAATGACTCTTTTCACCAACCTATTTATTCCTCAGTTTTCTAGTCTAACCCCAGCATCTTTGAGAAAGCATAGGAACACATCCATTCTCTTTCTCTATTTGGGAAAATGTACACTAAAGTCTAGGTCTGAGTATTTAATTAAAAAT
This sequence comes from Panthera leo, assembly GCF_018350215.1. NCBI lineage: Eukaryota > Metazoa > Chordata > Mammalia > Carnivora > Felidae > Panthera > Panthera leo. The sequence goes on from NC_056696.1 coordinate 56,476,204, forward strand.
GTGTAGTCCCAACATTCTGACTAGTTGCTCTCTGCCATTAGCTTATCACCCCGTGGGGTTTTATTTTTCTCTCTAAAATGGCTGACATCTTGTTTTTTGGAAATTAGCAACCACACCTCCTGTTCCTCCTCCTTCTTCACGGGCATTCCTCCAAGAGCTGTCAGATCCCAGTTACCCTGTGGTTTGTATTTATAAAGACCTTAACACTCTGTAAAACATTAGAGATAATCTGCTTACACTGATGTGTACTTTCCCTCCACCTACCCCCACTACCCCTCATTACCCAACCCCACACCTTCTCTGTTTCTTCTAAGGACTCCTTTGGAAACAAGATCTTAGGTCTAGAGGCATTCCTTTCCTTCTGCTACTCATTGCAAATTAGAAATAAGAATCCTCTGGCTATGAGATATATGTGATTTCTGTAGAAGAAACTTAAAAACAGAGGATTAGCATGCCAAAATCAGAATAATCCTAAGGAAATGCCTAAGGAGAAGAACAGCTCCCTTTCATCAACTCGCTCTGGGATTAGAGGTAGATGAAGCAGATATGTGTGGTATTTGCAGGAAAAGAAATGTGCTTTTCAACACAGAGCATAAAATCTACCTTCTAAATTTCAGAAGCAGAAGTCCTGATCTTTTATCAAACTACAGGGGTTTAACTTATCGGGGGAAAAAATACAGTGAAAGAAAACTGTGGGGAAATAGGTCCTGAGCCACTCATTTAGAAACATTTCTGGACTGAGGTATTATAGAAAACAAGGCATTAGATGGAAGTGTGTGACCTGTCACTTATAATCATTAAGGACTTTTTTATTCCCCTGTTTGTATAAATTATTCTGCCTTATGAAGGTACAAAGTCTGCATGGCCTCACTCTCCAGGGGGAAAGGAAGAAATTCCTAGGACTTCTATATACTTTTTTACTTTCAACCTCATCTTCTAAAGCTCTCTCTGAAAATATATTATATAATGTGAACAACACACTAGTTGTGTAGCACATATGTAGATTTTACAGATAAATACGCAGATATTGAATGAACAGCCTCAATATGTCCTTTGTTTTGTTTTGTTTGACTAGTGGGGATGCATAATCAAAATATGTTTGGAGCTGACTGACATAGAAGTGAATCCTGGACTGGTCATTCTGGATCTGGGGCATAGGTCCAGACCTGTTACCACATAGCTGCTTTCCCCTGGACAACTTACTTATGTCTCGGAATCTCCATGTAAAATTTCAATATTAAATTAGATACTGCCTGAGGTCCCTATTGGCAAAATGCTAGTCATGTGCTGTACACACGTTTGCTAAAACCAATAGCTTGAAATTCATAGTGACTTGCAACTGAACAGGTTGTAATAACAGTAAAAAAAAAAAAAAATTGAAATCTTCTATTCTCACTTTTATAACGAGGACACCAGTCAAAGCTCCAGTCTACTCTACTAAATGGTTACATGTTGGATACAACACCATCTCCTTTTCAGGACTTGCCTGGTGGTGAGTTTATGGGCATAACTTATGCACACAGCATAAGAAAAGTTATTAATGGTCATAAGTTGGGAGCAAATGAAGATTCACCTGTTGAAGATGAAGAAAAAACAACAACATAATTTAGAGCCAGCTTTGATAACTATTCTTCTAGGGCTTCCTTAGTTGCATCTTCATATTTCTACTATACAGAACTTTTTGGATTTTATGGTTTATTCAAAGCCATTTTCTTAAATTCTTACAATTCCTTTTCTTAAATAGAGATTCTCAAATGTATCCCTTGTGAGTTCAGAAAGCCACTGCTTATGTTCAGTTGATCAAGGCCTACCCTCTAACTACACTGGTCAACTATAAATAACATGGCATATATTTCATTCATTTCCTTTCAAAAGTAAAAGATCTTTATATGACATATTTCTCTACTATATCTTTCATTTCTTAAAAAGAAAAATCAGTGTTTATTTTGAATTTATTTTGAAGTCTTTTTTTTTTTTTTATTTGAGAGAGAGATTGAGCACTGAGTATAGAGCCCAACGGAGGGTTTGATCCCACAACCCTGGGATCACGACCTGAGCGAAAATCCAGAGTTGAACACTCAACCAACTGAGCCACACACGTTCCCCAGTGTTTAATTCACCTTGGATCCTTCAAAGTGCCAATCATGGTATTTTTCACAGAGCAGATGCTCAAAACATATACTGAATGAATGAATGAATGTGCAAGAGGAGAGCAGTACCTTTCTAAAACCCAGAAGAGCTTTCCCAAAATGTAATCTGTGGACCATTTGAATCATTTGCTCTTTTGAGGACTTATTTAAATGTACTTTATTGGGCTCCACTTCAAACCTATTGAATCTCTCATTAATAAGCTTACCAAGAGATTGTGGGCATACAACATTTGGGAACCACTGACCAAAAGCAATGTCGATGTGGTCATTTGACAGTAAGGATCTTAGTGTAGTGGTACAGGGTTAGGGACCAACTGAAATAGTGACTGTAATAATGGTTATAATGTATTGAGTACTTGTGACATGCCAGGTTTTGTTTAAAGCATGTTTTATATAAGCGTATTTATTTAATCTTCATATGAATCCTTATTTATTAGGTACCATTAACAGGTCCATTTTACTGATAAGATAACGGAGGCACAAAAAAGGGTAAGTAACTTGCCCATGGTCACACAATGAGTAAATGGTAGAGCCTAGATTCAAACCCAGGCAATGCGGTTCTCAAGTCCACACACTTAACCAGTAGATTAAACTGCCTGACGGGAGAAGGTGGGGAAAACAAAGTTCTAAGGAGTTCAAGGGAGAAAGAGATCACTGTGCTGCCAGAAAAAGAAGTCTTCTATCAGAGAAAAAATTAATGATGTGCTTCTGTGACTGCGAGCTATTGAAACCCTCTGTGAAGATATGATTTGATGGCCTTTTCCTGAACAGCAGTTGCTTAGCTATTCACATACCCAATACACTCCAATCACCAATGTCATTCTTGGGAGTTGATGGCCCCGGCCGATCTTAGTATGAGCTGTCACCCAGGGAACCTGGGTTCTCAGTGTGGGGAAAGTTTAAGAGTTATAGGGAAGTTCAGACAAAAGACCAGATATCTAAGTGGAATTAAAGATTCCATGTAGGGTATAAATAGAAGTGTAATTTTAGAAAAACATAAATTAATAGGGTGCCTAGGTGGCTCAGTTGGTTGCGCGTCTGACTTTGGCTCAGGTCAGGATCTCACGGTTTTTGGGTTCAGGCCCTGCATCAGGCTCTGTGCTGACAGCTCAGAGCCTGGAGCCTGCTTCAGATTCTGTGTCTCCCCCTCTCTCTGCGCCTCCCTGCTCATGCTCTGTCTCTCTTTGTCTCTCAAAAATAAATAAACATAAAAAAAAAGAAAAACATAAATTAATATATTCTTCACTGTAGACACATTGAAAGTGAGAGCAAAGAATTTCTTGTATGGCTTGATGTTGGCCCAGGTTATATGAGATTTATCAAAATGAAAGGAATATGGAAATGTAGACTCCAGACCAAGTCATTTCTCATGCAGTTTCCTGGAGGCTGGGAAAAGTCCCTGACTTGAGTCCCTGACTTGGGTTTAGGGTAGTTGTACAGCCAGAGGAGGTGCTGACAGGCTCTTCACACCTCAGTCCTCTCTGACAAGGAAGGGCTAAGACCCATTCACTTTCTTTTCTGCTCTGGTTGCAATACCCAATTGTCATCAACAAGAGGGATATAATGCCAAATATGCACTTCTGAGGCAGCTTCACGGTGCTCTGTTTCCTTTCCATGAGATATGAGGAACTTTGATCTCAGTAGACAAGGGGAACAGGTATAGAAGAGAACTAAGACCCAGAATTATCTGTGTTATCGAGATGGACACACGCTTCTAGTCATCAAGCATTTTTTGAATGCCTACTATATGCGGGCATAATGTTAGTCTCCAGTAGGAGCATTTCCTGCAAGTGATGTGGAAAAGTATCTAATAGGGCAAGAAGTAATGGGAATAAGCCAGATTCTGCTCACTAGATCTGGTGAACAAACACAAGAAAGCACATAAAATAGATCATTCTTCTGAGGGATGCCCTTGGACACTGATTAGAGTCCCACGGTAAGGTTTTTAAAAAGAGAGAGAAAAAATATTCTTTTTCCCTCAACAAGGTAGGATTTTTTTTTTTGAGGGAGAGATAGACAGAGAGCAGGGGAGGGTCACAGGGAGAGGGAGAGAAAGAATCTCAAGCAGGCTTCACGCCCAGTGTGGAGCCCAATGTGGGGCTCCATCTCACAATCGTGAGATCATGACCTGAGCCAAAATCAAAAGAGTCAGGTGCTCAACAAACTGAGCCACCCAGGCGCCCCTAGGATGTTTTTTTAAACCAAATACTAAACATAAACTTGACAAAGGGGAAAGGTCTTTGAAAAATATGCACCAAAAAGTAGCTTTCAGCATGAATATTTCAATATAACTCAGCATGCATTCAAAATGAAATGTGAATTATTCATTATCAAGGAAGTTCAAAGCCCTTCAACTGAATTTGTTTGACCTGTTTGGCAGCAAACTAAATGTGACGGTGGTCGGGTTCAGGCACCTGTCCGAATCCAATCACACTACATTTTCACAGTATCAACATTTAAAAGCCCCACTCATGTTGCATCAACAATAGCACATGGGAGCATCTCCTGAACATATGGCAACCAACACGTTACACAAACATGTTTGTTCCACAAGTTAGACAGTAGCTTTCCAGAAAATACAAGCCCAGCAAATGAAGAAGGGATTTGCATGTTGTGACTCAGAGCTCTACCACTTGAAATATATCACATGGCTTTGAGGAGTTAGGACGCATCTCGTTAACAGTTAGTACACTTTGCAAAGGCATGGACATCATTTCCCAGCTCAAATGGCAGAGAAGAGGCTAAAACACAGGTTTTCTGACTTTTAAATCAGTATATTTTCTATTACACTGGATGCTTGTCAGTTCAGTTTTCCATATCACTAAAGGCTGCTTACAGAGTTACCGCACACAGACCCCAACTTTTTTCCTACTCTCCTTTAATATATAAAGTGTGCCCTCTAGGTCAAGGTAACCTAGATTTGATTGCACAACTCTGCCATTAACTCTGTGTACCCAAATAAGTCACCTGAGTTCTCTCAAATCCATTTTTTTTCTAACTTGTAACTATATTGACTAAGTTGAAGGGGTTTTGAAAGGATTGTATGAAGATTCTTGAAAATTGCAAGCACCATGCAAGTATGTTAGTATCAATAACAATAATCATCTTTCTGAGGTTAAGGATCATAGACATACTTGTCCAACTGAAGTATCCTGTGTATAGTAGTAATAACTAGACATTATTAAACACTTGCTAGGCATTGGGCACTGTTCTAAACGCTTGTGTAAACTGATTTAATCTTTATCATATCTTTACCAAAGCCTATGAAAGAGTTGCTATTATTATTCCCATTCTACATACAGATATATGAGGCTCAGAGAGGTCACTAGAGGAACTGAGATTCTAGGCCCAGAGACCCCACTTCATGGTCAGTAATGCATATAATGTATGATATAATTAATAGCAATGTAGCAGTAGTCAGCAAACCCTCACTCTGTGTCTGGTTTCAGAGACCTCCTAGACAGAGCCTGGAACCAAACACATGCTCGTGAAACACTCTGCTAAACTCATTGATGAGCAGCATGTTCTGTCACAAGTCTCTGAACCTCCCCCCCCCCCCCCCACCTGACAGATGTGTATGAACCTTAGGGAGAAAACACATTTTGTACCGGTGTAATGGGCCATTAGTGGTATCCATTAAGAAACAAATGCTATCCTCAAATAAATAGTTAATGTGGTTTGTTCTGCTCTTGCTTTACCCTTTCTGTGGTCTATTAGGTTTTAATATCAAAATATAACTTGCTGATTACTTTCCCATGAATATAAGAGGAGATGCGGCAAGATTGATGCAAGGCCATGAAGACCACTGTGGGTCTATCCAATAATTCTGCCATGTCACACAAGACCCAGGGAATGGCTCCACTGGCAGATCCTTTCATTTGCCATCTGCTGAGGCCCCACATCTTTGGCCAACCAGCAGGCACTCACCCTCTGTAGCTGGTCTGGGTAACAACTTTTAAGGCGTGAAACAATGCAAGCCTGAGACATTAGCATTACCACCTGTAGCGGGTTGAATATTGTCCTTCTGGTATCTTTATTTGGAAATAGGATCTATGCAGATGTAATTAATTAAACATTCTGAGATGAAATTATCCTGGATTTAGAGTGGACATGAAATCCAATGAAGGGCGGTCCTTACCAAAGAAAAGAGAGGAAGATTTGGGCACAGAGACACCCAGGCACAGAGGAGACAGAGATACAGGCAAGGATGCCATGGGAAGATAGAGGCAGAGATTGGAGTGATGCAGAACAAATCAAGAAACACCAAGGATCACCAGGGCCATCAGGAGCTGGAAGATTCACAGAACAATTCTTCCCTAGACCCTTGGTAGGGGGGATGGCTCCCACTTTGATTTCAGACCTATGGCCGTCAAATTTGCGAGACAATAAATTTTGTCTTTTTAAGCAACCCAGTTTGTGGTGATTTGTTACAGTGGCCCTAGGGAATTACGGCACCTCTCCTACTGCTTATTCTATAAAGAATTAGAAAAAGGCATTTCAATGACCTTAGAGTTCACTAAAGAATCAGAGATTCTAAATAAAGAACTAAGTTTAAAATTCTGTAAATCATACTCTGCCTGCGGAAAAAATTATGCTAATCATACTTCACATACAGAAAACACAAGCCGTTACTGGCAACATTTATTTTCACTTTTGATGGTCCAATAATGAGAACAAAATCTACTTACAGTCGAGAGACTTTTTTCCCTTGTGTAGCATACTTGTACATAATTATAAAACAGCATGCTCTTAAAAAAATATATTCTACAAAAATAAACCTAAAGGAAATATTTTAGAAAAAAATTAATTCCAAGAATATAATGAAACACTGTCATATTTCTGCCATCAAAAAACTATTTCAAGAAATATTTTCATTACTTTTGGTTACTACTGATCTATCTAGCCCTGTTTTAAATCTATTACACAGTAAAGTTCATTTAAAATATTCACTAATCCACATTTTTCCACAACCTAAACCATCAAAGATGATTTTTTTTTAAACATATTTTAACTGGGTCCATTTATGCACTTTGGACTATTTTGTCCTGGATTATTACCCAAATGAAACATAGACGAGACCCCAAATTTTCACTTATTAGGAAAAAAAAAGCCTGTAAAAATTTTACGCTTTGCAATCAAAGGTAGTGCTCCCAGCACGGTGCCTGCTACCCATGTGCAGCTGTGAATGAAAAAGTTCAAGGTGTGATTAAAAGGTCTTTTTCATATTATCCTCCCTTAAAGGTTTTTTAATTGGAACACAGCCATCATTAACAGAGCCTGTTCACCAGAAGTCTTTGCTCTAAGTGACGACAGGAGCCACCCAACTTCTGCTTCTTCTTGCCAGGTTGATGCCTGCTACTGACGTCTCTCAACAGTGTACCCACTCTGTCCCATGTCAGTTTTAATAAAGAAAGTAACATGAAAATAACTCTGTTTGTAAGCTTTTGACAGCCCGCGGCTTCATCAGAAATTTGGTTTTTTACGGCACAAACAGGAAGCATTGGGTGGATCTGCTCTCTCCTCTGTACAAATACCCCTCTCTCTCTCTCTCCCATCCTCACTCTGGCCCTCCTTTCCAGTTTCTCCACATCCCTCAGTAGCAGGATTGTGTTCTGGTGGCCCGGCCTGAAAACTTTAATGCTTCCTTCTGTGTGTTCCCTGCATCTAATGTGTCGTCAAAACTGAAACTGTGTCCATTTGTGTCACCGCTCCAGCTCTCAGATTTCCCATTTCCTGTCACCTGAGTGACACCCTTGGGCACAGACTCCTCCCTGCTGGAATCCCTCACATAGTCTCCTTCCAGGTAAATATTCCTGAAACATGACTTTCTTCATGGCATTCCCCGGCTATTTTGTTTGGGTTGCCAACTGTCCACTAGATAAAAGCACTAATCCCACAATAAGTTTTCAGACCCCTCTACAATGTCGCTCAATTTATGTATCCATCTTTCTTGTAAACTCCAATAGAGCTACTGTTCCAGACAGGTCAGTATCCATACTGCTTCCTTTCTAGCTGTACCTCTTCCTTCTCCAGGCCTCACGATTACTGTTTCAGCCTGTCCCAGGTTCCCCTTCGACTGTGGGCACAGAACGTCACTCCTCTTACCCACTGTTAAAACTACCAACTCTTAAAGATCCTGTTCAGTCCTACTTCCTCAGGGAGTCTTCTTACACTACTCTACATAATAATATTCCACCTCTGAAATAATTAACCCCCATCCTTTTTGTATACGTAACTTCCTCCCCTTCCATTTCTCACATTTCCTCATGCTCAACTAAATTGGCTCAGAGACTGGGTTGGAGACCTGCAGGCTTTTTCCTCTCCTTATTTCTCCATCTATCTGCCCTTTCTGGACTTCTTTCCTTGCTCAGCCTATATGGTGTCACATCCTCATCGATATAATCAATAGTCCCATCTCACCTTGACCTTCAGCCTTGCTATCTCTAATACTGATTAATAACTTGTTTATTTCTTCTGTTTCTTTTCCGTAGCTACTGGTACAAATTTGATGATGATGCAGATTAGCTCCTTTGAACTTTCTACATGCATGTATGGCTATTTAGTAATTCTTCCCCAATCTAATTCAGCTTCCTTTTTCTTTAAGCATTTATGGAGTTTCTTAAGTGCTTAACCTCTTCCCTATTCCTTTCATTCTTAGCAAATGGCCATTAGAAGGTATAATCTTGTTCAGTGTCACTATCACCACATTCACATTTTTTTGTTTATGTATTTATTTTGAGAGAGAGAGAGAACATGGGGGAGAGGCAGAGAGAGAGGGAGAGAGAAAATTCCAAGCAGGCTCCTCGCTGTCAGCACAGATCCCAACGTGGGGCTCGATCCCATGAACCATGAGATCATGACCTGAGATGAAACTAAGAGTCAGATGCTTAACTGACTGAACTACCCAGGTGCCCTCATCACATTCAGATTTGCCTAGATTTCTTTCGGGTCTTAGAGGAAGAGTGCCCCTACTCTCCACGGCTCCCATTCCCTCCCCTTCCATCGCTTGGAGTTCCATTGTTCTAGTTCACCATTTCCCTTGGCTTCTTCTGTCAATTCATAACGTGCTCAAAGCATCCCCATATTTTTAAGTGTCCTTTTTCTTTCCACCCTGTGCCCCTCTTGGCTTTACAAGTAAATTTGTTCAAGGAATAGCCATGTTCACTTTTTTACTCTCCATTCCCAAGCTGAGCCACTGCAATCTGACTCATACTCCACTGCTCTACCGAAACTGCTCTCAAAAACAGGCATATGTACAGGATGGAATACTATCAAGCCACAAAAAAAAAAAAAAAAAAAAGAAAGGAATCTTGCTATTTGCAACCACATGGATGGACCTTGAGGGCATTATGCAAAGTGAAATAAGTCAGCCAGAGAAAGACAAATACTGCATGATCTCACTTATAAGTGGAATCTAAAAACAAACAAACTCATAGAAAAGCAGATTAGATTTGTGATTACCAGGGGTGGGGAATGGGGGAATTGGATGAAGGCTATCGAAAGGAGCAAACTTCCAGTTATAAGATAAATTAGTAGTGGGGATGTAATGCATGACATGATGCCTATAGATAACACTGCTGTATGGTATATTTAAAAGTTCCTAAGAGAGGAAATCCTAAAAGTTCTCATCACAAGAAAAAAGGGGGGATTTTTTTTGTACCTATATGAGATGATGGCTATTAACCAAACTTACTGTGGCAATCATTTCACAATAGATGTAAGTCAAGCCATTAGGCTGTATGCTTTAAACTTACACGTTGCTGTACATCAATTGTATCTCAATAAAACTAAAAGAAAAAGAAAACCAAAAACATTGCTAGTCACCCCCCTGCTACCTGCCAAATCCAATAGTCTTATTTCATCCTCAGATAGCCCCTCACAGTTGTTTACCTACATTCTTGTTTTCATGACCACCTCCATGCTTCTTTCTACCTTCATGATTCCTCCTGATGGTTTTTCGCTGATTGCTCTTCCTTGGCCTAGCCTCTAAATGTCGGTCTTTTACAAAATTATTCCTACGTCCTCTTTCTTCCTATTATTACTTTTCTCTCAAAATGGTTTCTTTGCTTCCTCTGGATTTATCACAGGATAAGTCCTATGATTTATCTGATTTCTATACACTGATGATTCTAAAAATTTACTTCCACCCCCAATCTAAACTTTAGACTTATTTCTAGCAGTCACCAAATTTCTGCTGACATCTCAAATAGCTGGCAAAAAGTTGAACTCATTGTTTTCATTCGACACTTGCTCCTTCCTCTATATTCTTTATCTTTGTTAATAGCCGCATAGAACACTTGGAGATAGTCATTTGAGACTATTTCATACACTGCACATCCAGGTCTAGTGGGTAACCAGGTCTTAACCCATTCTACCTTTCCAATATGCCCTCATCCCCATCCTGACAACCTAAATTCAGGTAATTCTTGTATTTCCCTAGCCCATTGACAAAGACTTCTTATGAGTCCCTTTATAAGGAGTCCCTCCCTCTTTCAATCTACTCAATATGTCAGCCCTAAAATTATTTCTATGTTGCCAGAGCTACCTTCTTACATACATGACCATGTCACTTCTCTATTAAAGAAAAAAAAAATTAACTCTGATCTGAAATATGTTTTAAAAACTAGACTGTCTTTTGTCTTCCCAAGGTAAAATAAGGTCTACATATAAAGTCTGGTTGAGAAGCCCAGTGTGTAACTTTTGCCCATGTGGTTTTTATTTGAGAGACGGTTCCCATTTTCTTCTATTGTTCAAAGGACCAGGTGCTATCTGTGAAACCAATTCTTCCTCTTTCCAGATGCAATTCCCTCTGCTCCAAAAAGGGTCTCTCCTCATCAGTGGTTACATACCAGCCTGACCGGCCTGCTGTGGCAGTTCAGTTGTATCTCACAGCCATGGTTAAAAGATGGAATTTGGGCGTCAGTAGGCTCTCTTAAAGATGCTTCATTTATTTCTACAGAAAAGTCCTTTCACTTGACAATAAAATTAATGTCACTTTTAAAATGCTCTCTGCAATGTCCAGGCTCCTGGCTTCCCATCTGGAATAAGATTATAAGGATTAAAGGAACTGACCTAATTGAAGATGGCCCTGGATTTTCAAGATTATTTTTGAAGATTTACAATTGTTGGTTTGCCTTTTACATGTGCAAACAAAACCATCAAGCCAATTAAAGCTGCTTCCAGTTTTCTCTGACAGCTCAAGAAGGTTCTTATTCACTGTCAGTGCCAGGCTGGGCATCGTGCAAGTCTTAACACATGGATCTCCCCTCCCACCATGGCTGGAAGAATCAAGCATTTTTTTTTTTTTTTCCAAACCATTGTTTAAGATTTGTAAAGGCTCTTCTGGCTTCCAACGTAAAGCATTACTTAGAAGACTGAAAGCCTGATTCAGGCTTTCTGATTTTTAAGCCTGTGTTGATTTTTAAGCCTTTCGCACAACATAAATATCAAGAGCTTTATCTGAGTTTACTTGTACTGTCTCACTCAAGATGGATCTTAAAAATACTTTAAGAATCTTCCCCTGGTTTGTCATGTGTTAGGGTGTGTGTGAGAGCAGGAAAGAAGAAGCCAAGGATTAAGTTTGTTTATCTTAAAATTTTTAGCTTGTAGTCAATCACTTCATTTTAATGTGCTGCATCATCCCACAGTAATTGTTTTAACCCATTTCTGCCTTTCTGTGAAATCAGTTTACTTTGTTCTTTTGAAATTGCTCTCGAGAAAATGAGGGACATAAAGATGGGGGGCAATTGTACAAATAATTACATCAAAATCCAACTACTGAAGTAGAGTTTGAGCTTGTATTTTTCTCTACTGGCTCACCATTCCGAGCGTATTTGTCATGGAAGGCCCTGAGCTATCTATATTTTGCAGGATAGAAAAACACTTGGATTAAATGGGTCAATCAGATGATTAACTAATTAATTAACCTTCTGCTTCACTTCTCCTCTGACCTAACATCTGTTTAGGGGAGCCAAACATGATATACTGATAGTCATCTTCATAAGACATTATTCCACATTATAGAAGTTTTGTGGAAACAAAAATCATAAAACTATAACGTCCTCTTAAAAAAAAAAAAAAAAGACACCCTCCCCCACCTTAAAGAAAAGCTATAAATTTAGGCCAATATAAACTTGTCAGTGTTCTCCCTCTCGGTTTCACACCAGGGCGTGGTGCTACACAGCTGGGGAGCTGAGCTAATAAGTGTTGAAAAATGAAAAATGCTGCTTTATGGCATCACATAAACTGGCAAAAAGATTACTTTTACCTCCACCCCACTTTCGACAAACAAATGCCAAAATGGAGATGCTGTAAGAATAAGACTTTATGGGATTGGACCCATGGGGCAAACAGAATTGTCTTGTGGGATTTTCTTTTTATTGAATACTATATGTAATAAGAAGTGGCCTAACATTTATAAAATCTAATCACTTTTTGTTCCTTTTTGAACCTCAAAGGGGTCATTTCTAGGAAAGCTGTTGGAAACACTGCATAATGATCTATTTATCCAGTAGTGAAACAGGATTATCCCTTTTACAAGGAGACTGAGCTTTCCCCAACAGTATAAATACCGTAATATGAATGTACAAATTGAGCATTTTGAGGAACATCACATTCAATAAGTACTTATTTACTTATTTATTTATTTTTAAATGTTTATTTATTTTTTTGAGAGAGAGAGAGACAGAGCATGAACAGGAGAGAGGCAGAGAGAGAGGGAAACACAGAATCCGAAGCAGACCCCAGGCTCTGAGCTGTCAGCACAGAGTCCAATGCGGGGCTTGAACCCATGAACCGTGAGATCATGACCTGAGCTGAAGTTGGATGCTTAACCAACTGAGCCACCCAGGTGCCCCATTATTAAATAACTATAATAAAGTTTAAAGAGTAATGTTAAGTGCTCTTGGGTAATTTACATTAAATAATATAATCAGAATCCAGTTGTTTTTCTTGGGCTGGTTTGTTTCCTAGCTGATGACCATTTACTCTCACTCACTCATCACTCACTCGCTATTCATTCAACACTCAATCACTAAACATCTATTGCAAATTTACCATTTCCAAGTCACATAGGTCTATTAAATCATGAAAACTCTTCCATTACAGTGAATATCCTAAATTTATCATGAGAAGAAATCCCTTTATTCAGGGGCTAAAAGTCAACTTGGTAGAGAGAGAACAAGGTAAGTAAAAAAAGAGAGACAAGAGGGTACCTTGTCAGGAACATTCTTTCCCTGTAGAGAAACATGTTGAACTTCAGTGAAAACGGGAGGAGAGAGCAGCTCAAGGCCTGATCTTCAGGCTTCTAGGTGTTGTTAAGAGTCCAGTGGCTGGGAATTTCTGCTTGTAATATTTAAGGAACAGTGGTTGTCTGTTCTGCTATGCCTTCCTGATTTTCCATACCTAGAAACATTCTCTCTCCTCTGACTTTGCTAAAATTTTACCTATAACCTTTTTATAGTATTTACCTTATAAGTATACACCTTTTGTCTCTCTACTAAATGTAAGCTCCTTAAGGGTAGGACCAATGTCTTATGTATCTTTAATTTACCAACAGTATTTAGCATAGTACATTATACATAATCAAATACTCATAGCACCAAATAATACTTATTGTAGTCATAAGTAAAGAAAATTGAGAAAACAAAAAGGCATGCTTAATGTTTGGGAGAAGTCCCATTTCAGTTGATTAATAAATAATAGGGTGAAACGAGGGAATTCTGATTACAGCTTTCAAAATGTGCAATTATGTGAAGAAGCCACAGAAAAGTGACCTTCTTCAAATCCCCAAAAGTATTTCAGTATATTTGTAGGGTAAATCTAAGACTACAATTACATGAGCTAAGTCATATTACCATTTTTTGTTCCACAATATAATATAATGCATCACTGGAGTCTTTTCCTCACAAACAAATGCAAATTCTGCAAATGGCAGATGGTTTTCAAGAATGAATCTATTCCCGGGGCGCCTGGGTGGCGCAGTCGGTTAAGCGTCCGACTTCAGCCAGGTCACGATCTCGCGGTCCGTGAGTTCGAGCCCCGCGTCAGGCTCTGGGCTGATGGCTCGGAGCCTGGAGCCTGTTTCCGATTCTGTGTCTCCCTCTCTCTCTGCCCCTCCCCCGTTCATGCTCTGTCTCTCTCTGTCCCAAAAATAAATAAAAAACGTTGAAAAAAAAAATTTAAAAAAAAAAAAAAAAAAAAAAAAAAAAAAAAGAATGAATCTATTCCCCTGTCATTATTACTACTGAATTACTAGTCAGTTTACAATTACATACACCAAAATGGTAAGAATAAGAAGGATTTTGGTTAACTACAGTGGGTTCTGACTACTGTATAGCAAATGGCTATAAAATATATCTTTTTTCCTCATCATCCTGCTGCTACATACTCTGAGCTACAGAAAGGAAAATATAAGTTCTTTAAGAATACAAAACTGTCAATCTACCAGTTCTATTAGCATTTTATCTAATTTGGCTCAGTTTAATGAAAAGTTTCTACTACCAGTCCTAAGGTAATAGGTACTAAGGTTTTGGTATGTGATTGAACTTTCAGGATAACTAAATATGGGAAGGCAGTTCACCACATCTCCAGGTCACATCTAGGAAGGTAGCATTGATTCTGATTTCACTGTGGAAGAGAGATTATTAGTTTTGTTTGTTTGTTTTGTTTTGTTTAAGATTTGGACTGTTCAGATTTGGAAAGTGGTAAAGTTTGGACAATTTTACATTAACATGAGACATCTGGATATGTGAGTAATCACTGATTTTGTATCACTGACAATGAGATTTTTTTTCATCCACTTGAATTCAAATGATGGTCACTGCAGTGAAACTTCACTGGGCTAGGCACAGAACACCCAAAAGGCTTACATGAGCTTAAAGTAAATCAACTGCAAACAGCAGGGCCTGACGGAAGTGCTCATAGAGCTGCAAGGAGGCCCTTCTTCAAACAACGTGGGAGGTGGGCAAGAAACTTCAGCAGAAAAACTTGGAATGTAGTAATGTGGAATGTGGTGACATCGTTTGAGGAAAGGATTTAGTCAGCCACAGGTCAAAAAAGACAATAATTATAAACAATGACAACCTCTGAGAACAATAGCCATACCCACAAATTAAAGTTCTCTCTTCAAAGGACTTCATTTTAGGCTTCAGAGCCCAAAATAATTCCCATGATTAGCATAATCTTTGAACGTAAAGAATGGTCTTTCTTTTCTACCTTGTGATATAATTTAAAAGGAAAAAAAATGGTTCTTTACACTATTTGTGTGTCCTTGTTTTCCTTTTGGAGCCCATACAAATCTTTTAATGAAATCCCTAAAGAAGCATCTTGGATTGACCTTATTGGAAAGATCTCAGAGATCTGTGGAACAGTTAAGAAATGGTTGCTGTTGGGGCACCTTGGTGGTTCAGTCAGTTAAGTGCCCAAATCTTAATTTCAGCTCAGGTCATGATCTCAGAGTTTGTGAGTTCGAGTCCCACATTGGTCTCTGTGCAGAGCTGCTTGGGGTTCTTCTCTCTCTCTCTCTCTCTCTCTCTCTCTCTCTCTCTTCCTCCCTCCCTCCCCCTGTCTCTGTATCTCTCTCTCTCCCTCAAAATAAATAACTAAACTTAAAAAAAAAGATTGCTTTTGAGTACAAAGAATATGGTGAAATTTTTTTTTTTTTTTTTTTTAGAGAGAGAGCACATGTGCACAAGCAGGGGAGAGGAGCAGAGGAACAGAGAGAGAGAGAGAGAGAGAGAGAGAGAGAGAGAGAGAGAATCTTAAGTAGGCTCAGCTCAGAGCCTGATTTGGGGCTCGATCCCAGGAACCTGGGATCACTGAGCCAAAATCAAGAGTTGGATGCTCAACTGACTGAGTTACCCAGGCGCCTCAATGAACTTTTAATATCACACTCTGTATTTTCCTTCTCCTTCTTTCCTTACTCAGAAATGAACAAGTCTTCTTAATGATGTTATGAGAGAAACTTGGTGCTTTACAAAGCACAACTTGGAAAAAATGTAAGCACCTTGTGTTTATAGCCAGCATCATGGGTCAAAATCAAAATTGTGTCCTGTGTGAACTGAAATAGTCAAGAGATTTCACTTGCTGTGCATTTTTATGTTTTCCGGAAGCTTGCTTTAAGACAAAGAACGTATTTGTTGATACTTCAGTCTTTGCTGTGGTCTACTGAATGTCTTAAGACAATAATGACATTGGAGTCTATGTCTGTGTGTGTGTGTGTGTGTATCAAAGGAGAATGGGATTTGCCTTCTCTACTTCCATTTTAGCATGTCTTCTCTGAATAAGCAACAAATTGATGGTAATTACTTCCACAAGTGGCTTCCAGATTTTACCCATGTGACTAAACAGAACTTCTCTCTGAGGAAACTGGCAAGAGAGGGGAAACTGTTAGTATATGCAGTGATTTTAATCCCTATGAAACACACTTTTTTGTCTATCAGCTCTACTTGCATGATGTAAAACACCTACATTAGGATACTTTTTTGTGGAGAAGGGACAGATTTAAATCTGTATGGCACATGTGGATCTATTCTTTTGTTACAAAAAAGAAGAAGTAAGTAGATGAAAGCTGATTACTATTTATATTTTAATGCTTTACTTTTTTTATTTTAGATTTTAAGTCTTATATCCATGCTTTATAGAAAGGGATATACATTCTTATAGTCTATGTTAAGCATGGCAAGCCCTTTTAACGTTTTACATAGTCTAGGTAAAAATTGGCTCTTAAATTCTTTTCAGCTAACATTGAACATTGATGCATTTTACATATCTTTTGTGTGAAGAAAAATAAATAATTCACACTTCTGCAAGTGAAGGTATGTACTATTTCTGACTTTCTTAAAATTATATTATTATTAGAAGTGTCAGCAGGCTTCATGGGTGGCATTTCTCACTGACAAGCAAGACATGAGTCAATATTTTTATTAGAGTCAACCCACTTGTCTTCACAAACAAAATATTATTAATGTTTTTCCATTTAGACTTCAATGCTAGTAAGAAGAATATACAAATTGCTAGAAGAGAGAAATAAACTACCGTGATAAACAGTTTTTCAAAGACCGCCATGGGCGCAAATTGATGCAAGAAGTTGAGATTGTTAATTAAAGTTCCAAAAGCTGATGTTTAATGTTTTTTAAAAATGTAAAGTATTGAGTAGATTGCTCAGTCATCATGTACTTTTCCTATTGACACAGCTGTAGTTAATGAGATTTTTGAACATCCTCTGTCTATTATGCATTCTATAATGACCATGTAAATATAAACTAGTGGAGAATATGGGAAAAGAATTAAGTGAAAATTCTTTTACAAACACACCCATACATGCATATGCACGTGCACACACATGCATGCACACACACACACGCACACCCTTTCAGCCTTGCCTTCAAGTGAGAAAATAATTGCAAAGAACTTAGCCCAGGGGCCACATTAAGTGGAGGCTCTTTATTTTTGTTAATACTGTTTTTAGGACCATAGTTTAGAGTGGGAAGTGGGAAAGACAGAAAAGTAAATGGTCAGTTGTGCAAATGCTACTTTTGTGGTGGCTGTGCTTACTGGAGGAGCAGGTGTAAAGGGCATTTGGGCTCAATGAAGACAAATCAAAGGAGGAGACGATAGACTTAAGTTTTGGCAGGTAAGTAGGCAGGTAAAGGATGGGAGAGGGGAAAGTTACTCCTGGCCAAATGGGCAAAGGCACAGGGGCAAGAGGCAGCACAGCACATCTGGAGAATTCTTGGAGTTCAACATGATGAAGAAACAGAACAGGAGGCTGGTTGTCTCTGGAAATAAACAGGGAACTGAACAGTTTTTTGAAAACTGGTTTTGTGAAGTCAAACCTTATATCAGATATCAAAAATATCTTTAAAAAAAATTCTGGGAAGAATCCTTTCATACAGTCTAGGCACTGGGAATATAATGATAAAAAAAATCCAGTTTGGCTTCAAGAAGATCAAAGAAATAGACACTCACTGAAATATAAATTATACCATATTTAATTTATCTTGGAAATTTAGACTTTGAGATGCATATCATACTATGATATATATACATATATAGATATACATCTATGCATCTATATATATGCATATATAGATGCATATATAAAATGAGGCATTCCTATAAAAATGACCCCATTTGCTTGTTTCCAGGCTTGGATTTGCAAGAATTATCCTAAAGGACAGTGTTTTCTAAATAGGATAACTTTACTTCAAGAGTATGTAAGGCAAGACAATTCTTTGGAATGTAGAAAGAAAATATTAAAGCTTGTTGATATCTTGTTTTTATCCCACACTTTTAAATTTCTACTTTTGTTTATGTTTTGTGTCTGTATAGTTCATTCATATAATTTATAAATAAATAAATATGCACATATAAAATATGATAAAAAACTTTTTACTGACAGGGCACACATTGGAAATATTTTGGAGACAATTACCATATACTATACAAGTTAATTATTATTTTTCTCCTACCCACTAAACTGGATGACAAGGTAACTAACACCAGGTAAACATAATTGTTTTGGTTTCATTGAGGGTATAAAGAAAAGGGGCATCTAAAAGCCTTGTTTAAGAGTGCCTGATTGGCTCAGGTGATTAACCACCCGACTTCGGCCAGGTCATAATCTCATGGTTCATGAATTTGAGCCTGCGTCGGGCTCTGTGCTGACAGCTCAGAGCCTGGAGCCTGCTTCAGATTCTGTGTCTCCCTCTCTCTCTGCCCCTCTGCCACTTATGCTCTGTCCCTCTCTCTCAAAAAATGAATAAACACTAAAAAAAATTGTAAAGCCTTTTTTGTTGGGAATTTGAATGAACCTGTGGCCATTAATCATACGTGATGTTGCTTTCAAAAACATACAAGCAAGAAGGAGGGTCACACCTGAGATCTATACATTTGTAGGGAATCCTTTAGTGAGTTCACAATACCTCTAAAGTGCATTCAAAATGGTGTGTGTGTGCGTGTGTGTGTGTGTGTGTGTGTGTGCACGTGCATTGGTGTCCCTTTCTTTTGAGATGGTCCTTAACTTTAGCTGAATCTTAAAGGACACCATGAACATACCCTTACCATCCTCACCATCACTGAATTAATAGACTTACCATAGAACAACATCCTTTCTTCGTGGGCTGGCTGACTGTAGTGCTCCAATCACACATGCCACATTTTAAGCAACTGGCTTCCCTGCATTATGGCTCTTTGTTTGCCTTGTCCTTTACGACCTAGCTCTTCTTTTCACTCAGTGTCATGTCAGTTTTGTCTGATTCCCACCACAAGATTTCTTGATAATGGGTTTTATTTTTTTCAAAGAATTCTGCTTCCTAAGGGAAGGTGGAAACCAGTCCTAATATTGTGATCCTGGCCCTGGCTTTGTTTCCTCCAAGTCTTGGCCCATCCACCCCTAGCTCTTCCTGGAGACTGCCAATATGGCCAATGACATTATGGCAGGTGTTGGAAGGAGTATAGAATTTCACCCTTTATTCACTCTTTTTTCCTCTAAATATAACTCAATTAAAAGCATAATTTAATTCCAACAAGTAATATTTACAATTCTTTTGTGGGTATTTCAGGAGAATACAAAGATCAATAAAACAGTTCTTGCCCTTAAGAAATTGAAACTTACTAGACCACAGGGTTAGCAGGATAAGTATTCAAACTTAGGTTTCTTACCTCAAATCTACTGCACCTTCCACCACGGAACACTCATAACTTTGTCTACAATCAGTTTAGAATTGTGTGTGGCTTTTCAGGTTTTCAACACAGAATATATATGTGTGTGTGTGTGTGTGTGTGTGTGTGTGTGTGTGTGTGCGTGTGTGTGTATATCCTTAACATAGTCCACTTTGGAATAAATTGCATTTACTTTTTACATGGAAAGACTGATTTTGTATTATCTGATTATCTTTTTAAAAGATTCTTTTTAACTCTTTTTTTGCCTTTACTGGCCTTTACTAAACAACAAGAAAAAGTAGGAAGGGAGAGTAAGGTTGCTAAGTCAGTCTGTCATACAAGGAAGGAGGAAAATGATAATTGCTGATCTTTCTGATACTACTAAATAGGAGTATGTGCAGTACAATTAAGAGTTTTGAGCCATAATTTTATGAGCAGAATTAAATAGAAGAGGTACATGTATAAAAATAGCAAGTGTTCCATATTTAAACTTTCGTGATCCTAGAATCATAGAACTGGTAAGCTTATCAAGCCCTACTCCCTGATTTCACAGTTAGAGAAACACATTAAAGAGATTAAATGGCCTGTTTAATGTCACCTTGTTATTCCTAAAGCTGGAAGAAGAACTCCTTAGTACCATTTCAATATTCTTTTCATTGTATACTGTTACGATTACATATATAGTTCATCTTCTCTTAACTGAATGTATCAGGATATAGATGTTCAGACTGTATTGATGGGGAAATTACTCTTTTTGCTTTACTTCCCTGTCTATGTAATAGATGTATGGAATCCAACAGTCCCCTCAGCAAATGGGAGAGTTTGAAGATTTAACCTTCAGTGCCCTCAGGGAAACAGGATCTGGTTAGGAGTTGCTAATAGTTATTGTTCTGAATTTGAAGAGCTATCAAGGTCTACTGAAGGAGAACAAAGAATGGATTCTAGAGTACACAGGCAATATGAAGATCAATGGAGGGACCCCAAGACTACTATAAGGACTTGGAGAAAGTTGATTAAGAAATATTTCCAGAGAGTAGCTTGGGAATATGAGAACTGGTCAGGGGAGGTGTTCAAAAGGGAGAAAATCCCTTTACTAAATAAGAGTCATATGGCAATGCAAATAACATGTTCCGGTGTCCAGGCGTTTATACTGACCACCCAGCCTATGTTCGAAGGAGGGACTTCCACAGTCCTCACCCTGGGCCTGCACACTGTTTTGGTGGGAATTACTTTGACTGTTAATAGTAAAGCCGAAGTGACAAATACCCATGCTCCAAAACCAAAACTGCATTTAGTCTATATTTGAGTGATTCATGTGTCCACCTTCCCAGTGCTGCCTCAGCCCAGCTCACAATGCCTCAGGTGACCCATCTCTTCTAAAAAGACCCCATCTATGCCGTGCATATCTAGTAGGACTCGTGGGATGAAGTAGGGGGACTCCTCTCACCTGTACCTAAAAGGACTGTATCTAGAATGACAAATGCAAGTTGAAGCTCCCAAGAACTGAGGAGATGGCTATATTAAAGTTTATAAACTCATATAACTATTCCTTTCTAAAGAGTTTAGTTTTACTGTTTTAGAAGATATTTATAAGATACTTAAGTTTTTTCTACTTTTTCTTCCATAAATGGATATAAAGGACCTTACTTGGTTAATTCACAAAATTTAACAAATTATCTACCACTGGGCCATTTCGTTTAACGTGTATGTATTATTTACGTTCATGTATTTCTCTGTCCCTTTAAATAACTCAACAGATAAAAAATGGAGGGGATACAACTTGATGCTCAAGATTGAGGAAAACAAGATGCGTAACTGTGCATTGTCTGCATGACTAATGTGAGCTTAACTGTAATCGTTTGGAAGTATCTAATATATTACTCTCAATGACTAATCTTGCAACCATTTTTTTAAAGCCAACAAGTGTGCCCTAAAGAACTTCTAAGCTCACAGGAGGAGAGCAAACTAAATTCCAACCTTGCCATTTATATCTTTAGATTTCGGAAGATGTTGAAACCCTACAAAAAGGGAGATTATTTTTTGTTTTTATTTCGTTTACTAGATTTTCTTAGTTTAGACACTGAAGTTACCAAAAACAGGGTACATCAAATATAATGGGCAAATAGACTGTCTGAGAGCAAATGAGTAACAACAAAAAAATTAAGAGCTACACAAAGAGTAAAAGAATGGCTGAATAAAAATCTTCGAGGGAGAATTTTTCCCCAAGTTCAATAGGGCAAAAGATCCACCATAAAAGAAGCAAACAACCATCCTGAAACTTAATTACATTTCAAAGTAATGCAGTTACATGAAAGGAACAAAACGTTTTTGTTCAATAGTTTGCCTACCAGATGGCATTTCTAAATATAGTAATCTAAAACCTTCTGTTTGTTCTATAAATAAAGATGAAAGGAATAGCAATAATATCTAAGCATTTAAATCACTGGGAATAAAAGAGCACTTTGATTGGGTTTAGAAAAAATCTAGTTTATTCTAACAATGATCCCGAATCTGGGAAGACTCACGTTCTAGGTGAAACTCAGAATCCCAGACTTCCGGTATTGCTCTTCTGTCTGCTCAAAATGGGTTTCATTCACATTAAGGAACAAACCAGGAACTAATACCAGGAGACGTGGGGAAATCTGAAAACATAAGAACTCCTAATCAGTGGGACTCTAAAGGGCTACCGTTCAAATACCAGAAGTATTTTGGGGCCTGTGTGTTGGGGGTGGGGGGGCGGGGGAGGGTTTTTTGTTTTTGAATTAAAATAGCTGGGGTATATCCTGTCTTATTTTTGTGAGCTAATGTGTAAATGTGTAACGGTTAAGGACCTGGACTTTGGAGTCAGGCCTAATACGTGAGCCCAGGCTTTATGGGTAACTGGCAGTATGCTCTTGAGCCGGGTCTTGACTTCTTTGAGCTTCACTGGCAGAAACAGATAGCAATAGTACAGACTTCTATGGGAATTTAGTTATGACAGCACCGGGCACCCTACTAAGTCCCAATGAATTTCGGCTGTTTAGTATCACTGTTAACAATAGTGATATAGCTATATTACATTAGCTATATTAGCTGTATTACTTTAGCAAATAATTACGCTCCTGATTTTCTGCTATCTCGAAGAACACGGTGATGCGCAGCCAGGTTCTCTGGCAGTAACAGAGTTCTAAGAGTAGAACTCGACGCCTCACCTGGCACATCTCCAAGTGGTTTCTCCCAGTGTAACACTGCCCTCTTCTCACTTTGCTCTTCAGAGTTACTGAGACTTCATGTGGGGAAGGCAGGCCTGAAGACAGAAGTATTTTTTAAGAATTGGTTATCAGAGGTCCATCCCAGTCTGTCCTTTCTAATGACTTCATTCTCAGTACTCTCAGCTGGCGATCTATAGTCTTGAGTGAAATGACTCGAAGTTCCTTTTGCATCTGGTCAACTAAAAGCATGTAGGACCATTCCCATGGACAGCATTGGTCCAACACTGTGATAGCACAGAGCTTATCTTGGCAACTGGCTCATGATGTTAAGCAACTTAGCCACTTGGGAGTAGGGTGAGTACCATGAACAAATAAAAGGTAAGTTGTAATTGCTTAAATATGATGCCAACTACTATGAATGGAAGGCTGGTGTTTAATGGCACTTAAAGTTCCACTGGGTTGTTTGTTGAATTTTACACGAAGAAAGAGCCACTTGCTGGGTCTACAGACTTCAGTGTTAGAAGATGTCTATGGTTAGGTCTTCAGATAGAAGGTAGTTCCATTTATTTTTAGTATTTTAAAAACTGTGACCGGGTGCCTGGGTGACTCAGTCGGTTGGACGTCCGACTTTGGCTCAGGTCATGATATCATGGCTCGTGGGTTCAAGTCCCTAATGGGGCTCTGTGCTGACAGCCCTGAGCCTGGAGCCTGCTTCGGATTGTATGCCACCCTTGTTCTCTGCCCCTCCCCCACTCATGCTCTGTCTCTTTCTCTCCTTCAAAAATAAACATTAAAAAAATTTTTTTAAATTGTGATAAAATGTACGTAACACACAATGTACCATTTCAACCATTTTTAACGTAGAGCTCAGTGACAGTAAGGACATTCACAATGTTGTGCAACCATCATCATGATTTCCAGAAATTTTTCATCATCACAAACAGAAACTCTACACCCATGAAACAACATATCCCCATTCCCCCTTCCCCTCTGCTTTTGGTAATCCCTCCTCTACTTTCCAGATACCTCATCTAAGTGGAATCACACAATATTTGTCTTTCCGTGTCTGACTTATTTCACGGGGCATACTGTCTTCAAGGTTCATGTATGTTGTAGCACGTATCAGAATTACATTCCTTTTTAAGGCTGAATAACATTCCATCACAGGGATTCCATCTTACGTGTATACATTTCGTTTACCATCCATCCCCTGAAGGACATTTGGGTTGCTTCCGCCTTCTGGCTTTTGTGAATAATGAACACTGGTGCACAAAATACTGGTTTGAGCTCATGCTTCCATTTCTTTTGCATATATACCAGAGTATATAGCTAGCTCATATGGTAATTGTTTAACTTTTCGAGGAAAAACTAAACTGTTTCCACAGCTGCTGCGCCATTTTTACATTCCCATCAGCAATGCGCCAGGATTTCAATTTCTCCACATCGTCACCAACATATATTTTGTTTTCCGAATAATAACCATCTTAATGGGTGTGAAACGGTACCTCCTTAGATCTGCTGTGTAAACTGTTTTTTAAAACTACAGATTTATTATAGAGCTGTCTTATTTTGCATATAAAAAGCCACACACATCCTGTTCAAGTCCCAAAGAAGGTGAAGTATGATTATATCTGTTAAATTTTGAACAGAATAACAACCTTATTTCTCCAAATAAAAAGGCAATCCTGACTTTCAGGATGGCAGCTAAAAATCCCACAGCAAACAAATATACCCATTAGGCTTAGCGAAGCTGTCACCTTTACAATACCACCCTCAGCAAAACCAAAAACTCTCACGGAAACGGGACCTGCCTCAGATTTGACCCAGAAGCGCCACAGCACCAGCCCTACCGCGCAGGCGCGTCTTCGGGCGCGCGCCCTGCGTGCCTACGTGCGCGGGCCCGCGGGGCGGTGGAGGGGCGGGGCCCACGAAATTCCTCGGGCGGCAGCGATGGCGGCTGCGTCGGGTTCAATTCGCGTGCAGCGTTGCATGGTGTCGCCAGCTGGGAGGCACAGCGCCTCGCTGATCTTCCTGCACGGCTCAGGTGGATTACAGTTTCACGTCCTAGTTTTCTGCTTGGGAATCGTCCTCCCCTCGGGTCCCCCAGTGTTGCCCTAGGCTCTGGGCCCATTAGGGCTCGGTGGACTCGGAGAGGGCGACCCTCCTCCCTTCGCTAGCCCTGTGGCTGGGGACACACAGGCCTGGTAATCTGTCCCCAGCCTTCCCCACCGTGTGTTTCCTTTTTCTATCTTGTGGTCACTGGCCCACCGCCCTCGCTGATGGCCCCTGTGTCCCGCCCCTCGGCCATCCCTCCATCTACAATATACTCTTCTTTGCAACCCTTGCTACCCTCCCCTACCCCCACCATTGTTCTCCCTCAAGTTTAAACAGAGCAAGTTAGTAAGGTAAGTTCTCTGCTAGAGACAAATAAATTATTTAGTACTTTCCAGGGTCAGCTATTAGTGATTTGGGTTTTCAACCGCATTGGATTGTTTGCCATTGCTTTTCTTTTTCCAGTCTCCCATACTACTGTAGACATTTCAGACAGTTAACTTAATATTTATTAATACTTTCTGTGAGGCACTGCGCCAGGGCTGGAGTGCCTTTCTCCCTTTCCTCACTTTCCTGCTCCCCCTTCTTTCTTTTTCCTCTTTTCCTCTCTTGTCATTAAGCCCCCAAGATACAGCACCGAGTCAGCTCTCAGTCCCAGGGGTAAATCTTCTCCTTGCACTGCCCGCCCTTAGTGACGTGTGCTTAATTCGGTATAGCATTTCTTCCACTCATCTGTAATTACTTATGTCTGTCTTTCTCACTTCACTTTCCCTTCCTCAAGAGTAAGGACCCTTGTTTTAATCTTTGCATCCCTAGTGCTTGGCCCAGAATAAGTTCTTGGGAAATATTTTTTTAAAGAAATGAGATGCAGCCGGTGTCCTCAGGGCGCCTACCTAAAGTTAAAAACAAAAACAATTCAATTAGTTTGAGTCAGCAGTGGACGGGAGATCACAAGATGGTACATGATTTACTGCCAAGAGAATTGTAAGGAAAAAACTGTGGTTAGGCATATTAAGGCATTTGGAAGATGAAGAGCTTGTCAGATTTGACCGAGAACGTGGGCTTTGAGCTGAGACTTTGGTAGGCGTCAAGAGATGGTGATTGGATAGTGAAGGGGATTGGAAAGGTACCGGGTGGAAACCTGGAAATGGGCTGTTGTGGGAAGTATTCTCGTTTTAAGAATGAGTCCCAATAGGCTGAAGTTTGCCCAAGGTCACTTGGCTATTACTGTGAGTGGTCATGGAATTAGGATTCCCACTCAGATCTCTCTGACTTCAGAAGGGGTAACGTGGAAAAACTCTGAGCTAGGATGTATCACTTTGGAAATAGGAAGAAACTGGCCAAACGTGTTGAAAGGGAAATTTGGCTGCTGAGATATATTTAGAAGGTGAGGTGGGGTGTCTAAGATGACACCAGTGCTTTCCAATTAAGAGACTGTTACTGGTACTATTTTGGGCTCCAAGGGCGTTCATTTATAAGCATCCAGAAATTCCCCAAACCATAATCTTTTCAATAAATAAATTAATTATATTTTATAATAAATAAGTTATAATAAATAAGTTAATAATATTTTTAGGAAATACTCCTGGACATTTCTTTTTTCCATGGGTCGCTTTGCTTAACGTCTATCCTTACTCTTTTCAATTTCAAATTACCGATGTTTTCATAAATTGTAAATCCAGATTTGTACAATATAAAAGTATATATATTATTTTTTTCTTTTGTACTTTGGAACAAAGAATTTATCCAAAGAATTCTGCTAATTATGCAAATGTAATGCAATTCCTATATAGTTAGAGCTCCATTGTAGTAAATAAGACCCTTATTGAAAGTATGATTTTATATTAGACTTTACTATATGTGGTTATGTTACAGGACATGTTTGGGTTCTGGTTACTCCAAATATGGTCAAACCAATTGTGACAATTTTACCTTGCTCTTAGAATAAAGTGCCAGCTTTTTAAAAAGCAGACCTTGTGAATGGATGAATGGATGTTGCTTTGTGGCATTAAGTTTTGCTTTTTAAGATTGAAGAAGTGAATTTAGAAGCTTTTTTTTTTTTTTAATTTTAAAAGTCTGACCTTCTCTAGGATATGCCAGCGATAGAAGAATATAGGGGAATGTGAGTAATACATAGCTTAATCTGAGCGTTTCCTACTCCTAAAATACAAAAGTATCTTCTTTCAGGATGATAAACACAAGTAATAGTTTAATTAGCTTTGTTTAGTTTCCCGGCTTAGATTAATTCACTCTGTTGGATGCTCCTTTAATGGTATTCATATCTGTAATTACTTAATTTAAGGTCTGTATTCCACACTGCACTATAAGGTTCACACAGACCATGCGTGCCTTGCTTTCTCCTCCTGTAGTGTCTGCGAACTGAGTTGGCTCTTAGTAAAGTCACCAGTAACCTGTGTGTTGCTAAATGTAATAAACATTTTTCAGTCATCCTCTTATCTCATTATTTCAACTGTTAGCAGCAGCATTCAGTATTCTTTTTTTTTTTTTTTTTTTTTTTTTTTTTTTTTTTTTTGAAGAGTAAGGCCAGTACAGGAAGCAACTATTAATGTTTTTTTAATGTTTATTTAGTTTTGAGAGAGAGAGACAGAGACAGGCAGGGGAAGGGCACAGAGAGAGGGAAAGACAGAATCCGAAGCAGGCTGCAGGCTGCAGGCTCCAGGCTCTGAGCTATCAGCTCAGAACCCAGTGTGGGACTCGAACCCACCAATGTGAGATCATGACCTGAGCTGAAGTCTCAGAGGCTTAACTGACTGAGCCATCCCCATCAGCATTCAGTGTTCTTGAAACACTTTCTTGATTCTTTTTACCTGTTTGCTCCTTTTGGTGTATTTTGCATTCTCTTCTATCCATTAATTTTGGGGTTCCTCAGAATTTGGTCCTATTTTTTTTTTCATTTTGTTTTTTTTCTCCCCAGCTAATGTGCATATATGCCCAAGGATTCTGTTTTTTCCTCTGTATGGTGATATACATGTGTGTCTCTAAGTTTCCTTTGAGCTCTGGACATGTTTTTCCAGTGGCCTAATAATCACTCATTCATTAACCCATTCATTCAAGAAATATCTATTATATGGCCACTGTGCAAGGCACTGTTCTAGGCTCCAGGCATATAGTAATGAACGAAACAAACAAAATTCCCTTGTCGTGGAACTTACATTCTAGTGGAGGAAATATTATAGAGCGAGTGGATAGTAGTAAATTCTAAGGGCAAGGAGGATGGGAGGTATAGGAGGTGATAATTTTAGATAAGGTGGTCAGAGTAGGTCTCACTACAGTGGTGACACTTCAGAAGTTAGACTTGAGTGAGGCAATCGTGTAGGTTTTGGGCTAGACTGTTGCAGACAGGGAAAAGCCAGGAGAGAGGGTCTGAGGTAGGTTCTCCGACATGGAACGGCAGTCAGGCGTGTTTGTCTGGAGTGAGAGGAGTAGGCCAGGATATCCAAAAGGGTGCTGGCACAGGTGGTGTGGGGCAGGGGTTGGCAAACTTTCTGTAAAGGCTCAGATAGCAACCATTGTAGCTTTTGTGGGCCATATAATGGCTTCTTTTCTGCTTCCCTCTTCTCCTTTCTTTTCCTTCATTTTTTTTTAAATGATTCTTAAAAAAATGTAAAAATTGGGGGAGCCTAGGTGGCTCAGCTGGTTATGTGTCCAACTCTTGCTTTCGGCCCAGGTCATGATCTCATGGTTCCTGAGATCGAGCCTTGTGTCAGGCTCTGCCCTGACAGCGTGGAACCTGCTTGGGATTCTGTCTCTCTCCCTCTGCCCCTCTCTTGCTTGTTCTGTCTCTTTCTCGCTCTCTCAAAATAAATAAAATAAACTTTAAAAACTGTTAAAGTCGTTCTTATGGTTTTTGTCTTCCAGCTGGCTGTAGTTTGCTCAACCCCAGGTAGAGGACTTGTATGCATTCTGAAGAGTACCTCACACTCAGCGAGTATAAACCTGCTGATTCATGCATTTCCTATCTCAGTGTGTGTAGTTCCATTGCTCACTCAGTTATCCTGGCCAAAAACCCCACCATCGTCCTTGAAACCTTCCACCATTGACCCCTCATAACTAACCTATCATCAATGTCTGTTAATTTTATCTCCTAAGTATCTCTGTACATTTCATTGCTAGAACCCTAACTTAAGCATCCATCACCTGAACAGTAGCCTCCTTATTGATCTCCTCACGCCCACTTTTGTCCCTCCCTTCACACAGCTGCCATCTTAAAAGGTGGCCACCTTTCTGCCAAAAAGCAGCTAGCTCTGGGCTCTGAGGATGTCTCTAGCCTCATCTTGCACTCCCTGCTCTTTCTCTCAATTCTTTGACGTCATCCTGCTCCTTCCAATGAAGGATTTTCGCATTCGCCATATCCTGTCCAAGATGCTTTTTCCTTGTGCCCTTCCCTTTTCACCAGCCCGTGGACCTTAAAACTTTGTGTCGGCTTGTGTCAGTTGTGCGCTAGGCCTTATGTGAACAAATAACTCAGGGGATAAAGTGCAAAGTGACCTTTGCTCTGCAGAGCTTACATTCGGGTAATGTTATCCCTGCACTCCTTCGCTGAGGCAGTTCTGAATACCATAAACACTGGCAGCACCAAGGGTCTCATCCTTACAGTGGTTACATTTGCCTTTAATGTTTACGTATGGTTACTCGGCTACTGTCTGCCCCTCACAATAAACTGTATACTCAGTGAGAGCAGGGACTCTTTTCTTCCTCATCTTGCCCTCACTGCCTGACACATTGATGTGCATTCATAGATATATTTTGAATTGATGTCTTAATGAACTGATTTAAAAGAAATTAAAAGTTGTCACCTTTAAAATTTCCTCTTCAGGACTACAGAAGATGGACCTATATTTTCTTCCATTTTTTTTTAATGGAAATATCCATACCTTAATTCTTGCATGGATTTTGGTTACTTTTCAGCCTTCGGGTGTATAATCATTATTTTACATCATGTAAACAGGTTATCGAAATTAAACTTAGATTTCTTCAAGTTTACAAAAGTATGCTAACTATCCCTTTGATAGATTTTATTGCTTTAACCAAGAAAAGTGTTTTAGGTTGTTCCAAGTACAAAAGTTTATATACACTTTAAAAAGTTACTCTTTTTAAGGGTGAGATAAAAAATGGCAGTGTTTAAAATCAGATAAAGAATTTTTTTTTAGAAAAAATAATTTACTTCATGTATTTGTTGCTGTTGTACCCTTAAACAAAGGAGAAACTTAAAACTCATAAAGTGATCAGTGCTGAAGTTACGAGTAAAGTAATCTAAATTATTTTTGGCTGTTTATACCTGACCAGTTAATTCATGTTGATAAATTGGTTTCTGTGCAGTTATTTTTATTTATGGAAATTTTTTTTTATTCCCTGTTCCAGCCTCTGTGTGATATGAGAGTTATAGACTGCTTTTAAATACACTGTGTTGTCAGAATGTTTTATCTTAACCTAGATTTTGTGATCCATCAGGTGATTCTGGACAAGGATTGAGAACATGGATCAAGCAGGTTTTAAATCAAGATTTAACATTCCAGCACATAAAAATTATTTATCCAACAGCTCCTCCCAGGTATGCAGTAATTTATCTCACTGCCCAGTATAACTGTAGCATAAAATGTATATAAATAGATGTACCAGCTAAATGTTCTTTAAACTTAATTGTGTATTTGAATTGGGGTACTTTTTTTCCAGAACTTTTTATTTTTTCAGTTTTATGATTCAGCCAAGTTTTGCTAGATGAATAACTTTTTGCCTTTTTGTAAAGCATTCCCTGAAGCTTTTAACTTAAACTTTGTCCTAAAGAATAGTCTGCTGAACTCAGCTTCCTCTAACCCTGCAGATTGCTGTCTTTCAGATTCTCTTTTTACCCAAAAAAGAAACTCCAAAAGAACCTTTTTTTTTTACTCCAAAAGAAACTCCAAGAAGCATAAACTTTCTAATAATTTAGTTATGCCACAATTGATAAACTCTGGAAAAAGGTTTTGTGGCATTGTTTCTACACTTAAAAATTTTTGGAAATAATATTAAGCTTTTTGAATCAGTAAACCACAATAGGAATGTGGAATTGGCTACTTACTAAATAGATTATGCAACCTATAGATGTGTTTAACAAAATGCAGAGTCATGAGATTGATATAGTTTTGAAGTCAAACCGCTTTTTATAATTATTAAATTAGCATCTCCATAAGCTTTTATCCTGAGCACATGCTTTAAACTGGGGTTTCCAAATACTTTTTTGGGTAAGCAAAATAATGTGCTGAGCTGTACAATCCACTAATTTCTCATTATCTGTTCTTGGTTTATTCTTATTAATGACACTGTGTGCTTATGCAAATGTGATTTTTATTTTTCTATTAACTTAATATTAATGAGAATCAGAACCAGAAGTTCAAGGACCCTTTTGAATGCAATTAAGGTTTTACTTACCTTAGTTGATAGAATTGAAAATGGTAGAACAAAATAATGATAATTTTGTCATAAAATTTAAGAGTCAAAAAAAGTTATTTTAATATAATTTTAGGAGAGTTTAGTAGTTTGGTAGGGCAAATGAAAGGCCTAATGACCAGGGCGCCTGGGTGGCTCAGTTGTTTGAGCATCCTACTCTTGATTTCAGCTCAGGTCATGATCTCACATTTGTGAGATCAAGCCCCGCATCGGGCTCTGAACTGACAGCACAAAGTGTGCTTGGGATTCTCTCTCTCTCCCTCACTCTCCCTCAAAATGAATAAACATTAAAAAAAAAAAAAGAAGAAGACCTAATGACCAAGAGGTTATTTTTGTGCTGTAAGTTGAATGTTTTTGAAATGTCAGAAGAGCTTTGTTATTTGCTATTGGTTTGTAGTGAAGTTGGGAAGAAGAAAGACAATGGTATTCCTACAGAGACAGAAAAGATAAGTTCATTTCAGCCTAAATATAAGCATAATTAATAAAATTGAATGGAAGATCATTGGAAACAGATTCTAGAGTCAGTACTTTTCAGTTTATGAATTTACATCATCACCAGTTTTGATATATGTTTACAGATAAGTGTATCTCAGACTTTAGGCTGGAGATAGTTCTAAGAATACAACAATCTAAGTATTGTTTGTGGGTGCTGTTGTGTTTAAGTAAAATCTAAAATCACTGAAATATTTCACTGAATTCATAATAACTTTTTGGTATTATGTATCTTAATAGTCAGTACATATTTGGACAGATCATCAAACATTTTAGACCATGCTAACCATGAAATGTAATAGGAGTTACAAATGTAAATTTAAATTTTCTTGATACCACATTAAGAAAAGAAAAAAAGAAATAAGTAAATTAATTTTAATAACATATTTTAGTCAACCCATTATATCCAGAATATTATCATTTCAACACATAATGTATATAAAATTATTAAAGTGATAATTTGCATTATTTTATTCATTCTAAATCTTTCAAATCTGGTGTGTATTTTACATGTGTAACACATCTCAATTTGAATACTGATAAATTTACATTAAATAATTGACTCAAAGAAAATAAAAACACTAATTTGAGAAGATATATGTGCTTCTATGTTTATTATTGCAACATTATTTACAAGTCAAGATATGGAAACAACCCAAGTGCCATCAATAGATCAGTGGATAAAGATGTGGTGTGTATGTGTGTACACACACACACACACACACACACACACACACACAACCAGGAATATTACTCAGCCATAAAAAAGAATGAAATCATGCCATTTGCAACAACGTGGATGGACCTAGAGGGTATTATGCTAAGTGAAATAAGTCAGAGAAAGACAAATACCATATGATTTCACTTACATGTAGAATATAAAAAACAAACGGGGTGCCTGGGTGGCCCAGTCAGTTGACTGATATCAGCACAGATTGTAACGATCTCATGGTCGTGGGATTGAGCCCAGTGTTGGGATTTGTGCTGAACATGGAACCTGGTTGGGATTCTCTCCCCCTGTCCCTCCCCCACAATATGTCCCACGTTTCTGCACACATGCTTTCTTTCTCTCTCTCTCTCTCAAAATAAATAAATAAACATTAAAAAAAAAAGAACAAAGAAACCAAAAAACAGACTCTTAAATACAGAGGGGAGGTGGGTGGAGGGTCTGTGCCATAGATAAATGGGATTAAAAGGTACTAATTTCCAGTTATAAAATAAATAAGTCACAGAGATGAAAAGTACAACATAGGGAATATAGCCAATAATGTAATAACATTTAATGACAGATGGTGACCGCACTTACCATGAGTAATGTATAGAATTGTTGAATCATGTTGCGTTCCTGAAATGGATATAACACTGTATGTTAGTTATACTTAAATAAAACATTATATTAAATAAACGTAAAAGTTCAGTAACTGGTTACACTAGCTACATTTTTAAATGCTCTTTAGGTATATGTGTCTAGGAGCTACCATTTTGGACAATGTAATTTTAGACTTTCAAAAGGAGTTCCCATACGTTTATAGTATGCTAAGGGCAACTGTTCTAGATCAATTCATCGTTTTTACCTAAATTTCTCATGACTGACAGTTCTTGAACTTGTAAGATTTCTTTTTTTTTAATGATGAGGTGATTTAAATTATTCATTCTCAAGCAAGGATGACTGTCCCTCAGAGAACATTTGCGATGCTGGGAGACGTTTTTTGGTGGTCACAGCTGGCGGGAGGAGCAGCATAGGAGGCTACTGGCATCTCCTGGGTAGAGGCCAGGGTTACTGCTATACACCTTCTACTGCGTGCGACAGCCCCCATGACAGTGCATTAGCCAGCCCCAAATGTCAGGGGTGCCTAGGTTGAGAAACCCTGCTTTAAATTACACCTCTGTCCCACTTAGACTAGATGGTTAGTATCCTGGTTCTCTGTTAGGAAAAAAAATAATGTTGCAGTGTGATCAGCTGTTGATATTTTAGGAAAACAAACATCTGAGGTACTTAAAGTATGAATGGCATCATTGTCTTTGAATCAATACAAAAAGAAGTTGAGATTGTACCTAAGAACAGGTCTTTATGTACTAGGCTTTCTTTATTTTTAGATTTAATTACTCAAGGTCAGAAACATTAAATACAAAATTCCACTTTTCTTCAAAATTTACCCTTGATTGAGAGCATGGAATTGTGAAGTTTTGCTTCCTTGTTTTCACTAGTTCTAGGATTCCTAAGATGAAGAAATAAAAACCTCACAATTAAATACAATTTGCAATTTCCTATTAAGGAATTAAGGAGCTTTTCAAACAATTTTCAGAAAGAATATATATGTCTGCATTGTGGAGTATTACATTTCAGACCCCTATTCATGATTAGAGGTATCAAATTAAACAGTGAAGTGAGACATATATAGTTAAGGATAGTAATGCCATTTAATTTGCAATCAATTTAAAAATCAAGTAAGTTTGTAAAATATGTTTATTGCTTTCAATCATGAATACCAGCACTCTCAACCAACCTAGCGAAGTTATTTTGTTTAAATATTTGGCAAGTTGTACATTCTGTAGCTCTGCTGTATTTCATTGGTCCTTTTCCATATTGGAAATCCAATGTCACATGATCAAGGACTACCAATGGCTCCAAACCTTTTGACTTTGTGATCTTCTAAATGTTGGAAGGGCTCTCATAACAAGCAAGTATTACAAGCAAGAACTGGTTCAATATTTTATCATATTAGAAAATCTGTTTCAACATTACTGTGAAATCATTTTTCTTTTAGTCTGTAATAGTGCAGATATCAGCAAGTTTTAATTCTAGTTGTCTCAGAAACCCAGAGCAATTAGAAACTTTATTCGTTTTAATAAATTTTATTTTTAATTTTAAAGCATGAACCACATCTCTGTTGACTGAGGATTTTGCAATCTGAGTTCATCTTACATCTTATTGCAGTTTTGGTTGGTGCCATTTTCCTTCTGTTTTAATGTATTTCAAGATTATTTTTACTCAAGTACATAGGTATTAAAGGCATTGTATTGAGGTAGTTAAGACATCAGATAGTGTTTACAATTCAATAATATTTTATTATCTTGTTGTATTGGAATTGGTGATGATGCTTTCTTAGTTTCATGGTGAATTAAAATGTAATACATTTTAAGGGTTTTCATACTTTTAGGCTTACTCTTCTGTCACACGAATTATCATTTCTTAGTTTTTTCCCATGAAATTATATTTGGTAGTTATGTATTCTCTCCTATTCACAATCTGGCCTCTTTTTGGTATCCCTTTTCCACACTGTTCAGAATGTCCAGCCATAATGCCCTTAGATATTAGGACTATTAGTGGTGATTGTGTATAAATATAGTTAATAAAAATTTGTCCTAGAGGAACATTTTGGCCTTAAAGCCAATTCCTTTTTGTTTAGGGGATTAATTCTCCTAAATTGTATTCTAAGAATAGACAGTTTGCATCATTACCAGCAGTGTATCAGGATACCCATTTCAACTAACACTTGCAAGCATTCATTTATTTTAAAAACAGATTCTAATTTTATTACTGAGAGTCTCTAACGGTTAACAGCTATCCAATAAACAGTGCTTTCAATATCACTAATTCAGCTTAGCTGTTTACTCACCTAATGTGTTTAGATAAGAAGAGAGCTATGTGATTTTTTTTCCCTTGTACACTTAAAATTCTTTTTTTTTCTCTTTATTTTTTTAAGTTTATTTATTTTGAGAGAGAGAGAAAGAGAGAGCAAGCACGAGCAAGGTGGAGCAGAGAGGAAGAGAGAGAATCCCAAGCAGGCTCTGTGCTGTCAGTGCAGAGCCCAGTGCAAGGCTGGATCTCATGAACCACAAGGTCATGACCTGAGCTGAAATGAAGAATCAGAGGCTCCATCAACTGAGCCACCCAGGTGCCCCGCAACTCAGAATTCTTTAAATATTTTTTCTTGATCACAAAATTGTTGTCTTTACAATGATATCTACTTTATAATTTAACAGCCTCTTAAAAGGTAACAAACTAAAAAGAAAAACATAGAGAAGTATCAAAACAGGAACAGAGTACTAATCTGTCAATTGATTCTGAGGTTCATTAATGGATATAAGCTTTGGAAATATATGTATAGTCACATTTATGTGTTATTCATTTTTTGTGCCATTTATATTTAAATGCATTACATATAAATAAAAGTAAAGGTTATGTTACATTGAGTGACAAAAACAGTAATAAGTAAACAATAAATCTGCTTGTTATTCCTTCTGATTACTTTGAATTAACATTCTGATATGTGCTATATACAATGTGGAATCTTTGAGAAACCAGTACTTCGGTTAAGGAGGAAAAGTGAAGACTTTTAGAAATATGTCATCTAGTGGTGCCTGGGTGGCTCAGTCAGTTAAGCATCTGACTTTGGCTCAGGTCATGATCTCGTGGTTCATGAGTTCGAGCCCCACGTCGGGCACTGTGCTGACAGCTCACGGAGCCTGGAGCCTGCTTCGGAATCTGTGACTCCCCCTCTCTCTTTGTCCCCTCCCCATCTCATGCTCTGTCTCTCAAAAAGTAAATAAACGTTAACAAAATTTAAAAAAAATATATGTCATCTAATTCCTATTTAAAGTAAAATTGTTAAGGCTGTCAATGAAGAATTCATCAGTTCTGGGTCTTAATTTTCACAGGTCTAAAATGAACAGATTGGATTAGACTCTAAAATCCCTTACAGTCATTAACTTTTTGAATTTTAGTTCCCTTCAGATTTTATGCAGTGTAGGTAAGAACCAGTAATGTAATACTCAGATTTTTTGCTGCAGTGTTAGACCAGTAGGTCAGAGAACTATCCAAAATAAGTAGCCTATTAAGGATAGATGGAATTACTGTGGTACAGTAGTTAAGAATCTGATCTCTGGATTAGGCAGACCTATGTTTGAATCTAGATTTCTCTATTTAATGCTCTAAGATCTTGAGCAAGGTATTTCACTTCTCTAATGGTGTCCCAGTTTCCTGAAGTGCAAAATGGAGGTCATAATTGTATCTACCTCAAGGAGTCATTGTGAGAATATATAATGTTATTGAATATGTATGTAAATTTCTCAACATGATGTCTGACATAAAATAAGCACTCAATAAATGTTATTAATAGTAGTCTATGATATCCTTGTGGCAGGATGTAGAAATATTATCCAAAGAATTAATTACTGATAGTCCTTGAAGAAATTTTCCAGACGTATGTTTCTGGGTTATATTTTCAAGGACTATTTGAGTTAGTTTTATTTTCATACACGTGAGTATTATTTTCATACTGTTCAAATTTCCAGGTGATGTAAAGCTGAGAAAAATAATATATTGAATAACAAAGTAGAGATCTGAAATGATCTGATAGTCTAGAATAGAGTCAGCAAACTACAGCCTGTGGGTTAAATATGGCCAACCCCCTATTTTTATAAATAATGTTTTATTGGGATACAGCCACACTCTCATTAACACGTTGTCGCTGGTTACTTTTGTACTATAAAGCAGAGTACAGTAGTTGCCAAAGAGACTATATGATCCACAGAGCCTAAGGTATTTACTCTATGGCTTTTACAGGAAAAGTTTGCTGACCCCTGATCTAAAGGAATAGCTTTCAGAATTTTTTATTTTTTTTAATTAAAAAAATTGTTTAATGTTTATTCTTGAGAGAGACAGAGCATGAGCAGGGAGGCGCAGAGAGAGGGGGAGACACAGAATCTGAAGCAGGCTTCAGGCTCTGAGCTGTCAGCACAGAGCCTGATGCGGGGCTTGAACCCATGAACCGGGAGATCATGACCTAAGCTGAAGTCAAGACACTCAACTGACTGAGCCATCCAGGCACCCCTCAGAATTTTTAAACCCCAACTCACAATAGGTTATATATTTGACTTGATCCTGTACCTACATTTCAGCAATTAAAGTCTTACAGATGCTAGAGTGTGGAGTTGCCAGAATTATTTACCAAATATAGAAACAATATCTGGGACATACTTATACTGAAAAAGTATTTATTGTTTATCTGAAATTAAAATTTAATTAGTGTCCTGTATTTTATCTGCAACTCCATCTGGTTGTTCCCCCCTGAGAGTTTGATTTAATTGGTTTGGGATGTGGCCAAAGCAGAAAGATTTTTAAAAGCTTCATTTCTGATTCTCGTATGCAGCCAAAGGTGAGATCCACTGGTCTAGCAATCATAAAAGTCTGAACAAGGTCACTGTGGGGGAAATGTAACACAAGCAGTCAATTCAAGAGAAATCCACAGAGCAGAGACTGGGAAATATTGAAAATTAGGGGAAGGGAGAAGGTGGTGATGTGAAGGTAGAGAATCTATGAGAAAATTGTAGAGATTGAACATGTAAATGTGTTTTGTTTGGGGCATTTTAAATTTAGCATACTAGCCTGCTGTTCATGAGTTAGCACCCATTTAGAAGGATTTTTTTTAAACTCTACAGTTAAATTGAAAATTGGAAGTCTAAACTGATGATAAGAATCATCTGGGCAGTTATTAAAATGTGGATTTGTAGGTTATGACCTTTTAGATTCGGATTGAGTAGGTAGGAGATAGAGATCGTAATTTGCATTTTAAAGAGCACTACTTTTGATGAGGTAGATTTAAAGTGTGTACCAGCCATCTGTACTCAAGTGTACTATCATATTTGTGGGGAAAAGAAAGATTATAGAATCTTCCTCCCCACTTCTGAAGACTGAAGCAAATTTTTGGGTGTGACCTGATTCTCTGTAGTTTTTCTGCATCAGAATTTGAAAGCTATTACTTTGGAAAATGTAGGTTAAATTGAAATGGATTTTTAAAAACAGTTTTGCAGGACATAACTTTTTAAAATATCTTTCTTACTTACGTGCCTGAGATTATTTGAGATACTAATTTTTTTTAAGTTTTGAAAAAATCACTAATTGAAAGAAAGTAAAAGGAGGGGAAAAGACAGCTGAATACACAATAAACGTTGGGAAGGTTACATACTATATTATTATTAAAGTATACTTCAAGACATTATCAGTTATAAAAATGAACATTTATAAGCGAAAAGTAGCTATTAAGGAGGAAGACAAATCCT
This sequence comes from Panthera leo, assembly GCF_018350215.1. Lineage (NCBI taxonomy): Eukaryota > Metazoa > Chordata > Mammalia > Carnivora > Felidae > Panthera > Panthera leo. Next base: position 56,515,265 of record NC_056696.1, read on the forward strand.
GCATGGGCATGTACTTAATAATATTGTTTATAACTGACAGAACTAAAGGAAGAAGTAGATTAATCTACAATCTTGGTTGCAGATTTTAATACCCATTCTTCAGGATCTAATAACAACTTAGAAAAATAATGGCTAAGTGGATATAAAATTTAATTAGTACTATAACCACCTTGAACATTGACATTATAGAACTCCACAAAAATGCTCGTAGGATAGTCACCAAGAGATTATATGGAAGACCATAATATAAGTACCAATAAGTATCAAAAGACTGAAATTGTACAGAATATTTTCTGTGACAGGAATGGGATGGAATTAGAAATCAGCAGCAATAAGATAACTATAATACCCCAAAACATTTGAATATTAACAAAATTGCTAAATATGAAATGAAATAAAGGATATCAATATAAATTCTGAAGGCAATGAAAGGAATTATCCTGAATAACTTTATGGCAGTAAAGTTGAACAATTAGAGAAAAGATACAAGTTCCATGAAAAACACAAATAATCAAAACTGAAACAAAAAGTCTGAATACTCTCATAAAAAAAAATTGAATTCATTATTAGAACCTTCACACAAGAAAACTTCAGGTCCAGATAATTCCACTAATAAATTTTATTGAACAATTGAAGGAAAAATAACACAAACTCAGGAAATGGGAACATTTTGTAACACATATTAAAAGACCATTATAGCTCTGATAACAAAACTTTACAAATATGTTAAAGAAAAGAAAACTACAAATCAATATCCCTCATGAACATAGAGGATTCCTTAATTTAACTTAACTTAAAATAACACTAGCAAATCAAATTCAGCTACATATAAAATGGATAATACATTATGACCAGGTGGGGTTTATCCCAGGAACATTTGAAAATCCATCAGTGTAATCACTGTGTTAACAAAATGAAAGATTAAAAAACTGTGTTTATCTTAAAGGATACAGAAAAAACATGTAACCAATTCATAAAGAAAACCCTTAGCTAATTAGGCAAAGAATGAAATTTCCTCAACATAATAAAAGGTGCATAGAAAAACTCTTGCAACAAACATCATACTTAATGATGAAATACTGAATCCTTCCCCTCTAAGATTACACAGGAAGGAGGTCCTTGATTCTGTTCAACATTGTATGGGTGTTCAAACATGTACAATAAGGCCAGACAATGAAATAAAAAGAATAAAGGTTGAGAGAGAAAAGTAACACTACCTTTATTCTCAGATAATATGGCTGTTTACACAAACATCACAAAGAATCTAGATAACTACTAGAAATAAGTGAATTTGAGAAGACAGTAGGATGCAAAAGCAAGATACTAAGATAAACTGTATTTTTATGTACTCACAACAAACAATATTATAATATGTATTTTTTTACCTTTTTATTACTTTTAACCAATCCGTATTTAAAGTGGGTTTCCCACAGACATCATGTTTTTGAGCTTTGTTTTTTCTCTCTAACCAATGTGATAGTTTCTGTCTTTTAAGCGATTTGTTTAGACCATTTACATTTAATGTAATGATAATGTTTGAATTTAAGTCTATAGCTTTTGTTCCTCTTCTCCCCTGTGCTATCTTCTTTATAGATAATTTGAATTATTTTAATATTCCATTTTATTTATCTATTTTTATTTTTCCTGATTGCTCTAGGGATTGCAAAATACATACCAAACTTCACCTGGTTAGATTCTTACCACTTTATATGAAATGCAGGGAGCTTACAACCATATAGTTTCCTTTATCTCTCCTGCTTGTTATGCCTGTCATATGTATTTCATTTATGTACATTGAAAACTCTATCAAAACATGGTTATAATTTTTGTTTTCAACAGTGATGCATATTTTAAAGAGCTTGAGAGGAGAACAATAGTCTATTATATTTACCAAGTTGTGGTCTATTACAGCATGTCAGTATGTTTTGATTAAATTGTAAATTGCCATTTGACTATAACATAGTCCTTCTCCTCAACCCTATTTAATAGATGTTTTTAATCAGCTAAGTTAGGGGCATATTAAGTAAAAGTCAGCAATTAACTTGCTGTGTTGATTTAAATGGAAAATATTGCTTCATTTTTTTTTCATTATTAATTTGGACTCTGTTTAATTGAAGTGCTCAATAAAGATTTTTGTTTCTGTAACATACTTTAGTTGTATTTGTAATTAGAGGTTTTCTTGGTTTGGGGCTTACTATTAGAATTTCCATCTTAAAAATAATAGCAATTTTTTAACAAGCCAATTAATGACTTATATGATGATATAAATTGCTCTTGGTGTTTTGAAAAATTCTAAAAGTAATAAGATTTGCATAGTGCTTCTACTTTTTGATTACTATTTTTCCAATGAAGTGTATGTTTATATTTTTTATTAAATGTATTCCAAAACTAGTACTTTTGATTTAGGTGTAGATAACAGTAGATTGATTTTTACTCTATCACTTGGGATTCGATTCCTGTCTGAAGCCCAGTATGAAGATCACTCTCCTGATACCAGGAGATATGTACTTGAAGTACACTTTACTAATAAGGAACCCTACTCAAAACAGCTATTTTGAAGAAATAGTTTTACTTCTTTGGTAATTATTTTCAACAGTACATTTAAATACCCATTAGTATGTAAAAACTTTTTCTTAGAAACTCTTTTTTTTTTTTTTTAAGCAGCTAAAGAAAAATTTGACCTTTTACTAGAAATTTCAATATGGATTTTACAAGAATTAAAGTTAAAAGATATTCAGAGAAAAATAAACTGATTTTAGGTATTCTCTTATTTCTAGCTGACCCACATTATACCCTAGTGTCACAAATGATTATTGACATTCATCATTCAACAAATGCTTGTTCTTAGCACTGAGGGGATTGCTGTGGAAAAGATAAATGGAAAATAAAAGAGCAACTAAATCTATAAATTTCAAATAGTGATAAATTCTGTTAAGACCATTAAATAGGATAATGGGATAGAGGGAGAGAGTGTGTGTGTGTGTGTGTGTTGTAGGGTAGAGGGGAGGTACACTTTAAATTGTAGGGTCAAAGAAGGCTTCCCTAAGGAGGGGACATTTGAGCTGAGACCTAAATGATCATTGGGAGCCCACTGTGCAGAAATGGGGCACAGAGTGTTCCAGGTAGAGGGAATATCAGATGCAAAGCCTCTGGATCAATAATGAGGCTGTCCTTTCAGAAGAAAACTCAGAGGGAAATGTGACTGGTCCCGGTGATCCTGGTGATTGCTGCGGAAGTGCTATGGCATGACACATAGGAAGACAGGACCAGGCAATGTTATCTTAAAGGTTAAATGAATGACCTTCTTTTTTTTTTTTTTAATTTTTTTAATGTTTATTTTTGAGACAGAGAGAGACAGAACATGAATGGGGGAGGGTCAGAGAGGGAGGGAGACATAGAATCTCAAACAGGCTCCAGGCTCTGAGCTGTGAGCACAGAGCCTGACGTGGGGCTCGAACTCATGAACCGCGACATCATAACCTGAGCCGAAGTCGGACGTTTAACCGACTGAGCCACCCAGGCGCCCATGAATGACCTTTTGATTTTATGACTTTTAGAGACCACGGATCAAAACAGAACTTGGTATCAAGCTGAATGTCAGCTCTTTCATTTTTTAACTTTGGACATTTTATTCCAGCTTCATACGTTACCAATGTGTTTGATTGATTGATTGATTGATTGAAGGGCCACACAGATGTTCTTTGCCGAGCATATGTATTTATTGTGGTAATGTCTGAGCTGTCTTATACCAGCTAATAAAGTGATTTATTTGAGGGAAAAGGTGAATGAGTATAACATATGTGCCAGTTTGTTTAGCTGTTTTAGAAAACAATCTCTTATGCTTTATTTAAAAGTTACTCTAACATTAATAGAAGTATGCATTTTTAATAACGTTTTCTTAACAAAAAAGTTCTAAATTATTATTTATCTCATTAAATTTTCCCAATTATCTCCTTCAAACAAATTGCAATTTTCTTAGAGAATTGGGAGAATAAAAAAACGACTGTATTGGTGAAATTTACATTGGGAGTCCTCCTCCATGGAGCATCTATCTCTGATTAAGGAAGGCCCTGTCAAAGAGAAAAAGTTAAGTGAGTGTCATTTTTTTCTGTTAATGGCTGAGTTCCCAGAATGATTCAGATTTTAGCCTATGATATCATCCTTATTTAAGTATTTAGACAGACAAATAAATACTTAGAGAAACAGCAGAATAAAATGAAAAGGGAAGTAGAAATAATTCCAAAGAGTAACAGTCTAACTCAAGCTTTAAAGTGACTGTTGTGTATTCAGTTTTCATTCAGAACACTGATTTCAATGACAAATTGAATACAGTTTGGGATTTCATTTTGTCTTACACTGACATTAATACTAGTAGAAACCACCTGCTTTCATTTTCAGAGTACTTTAAGAAAGTTATTCTTAAATAACAGAAAGGGATTCTGGGAGGTGGGAGGCTTGAATGCTTTCTGTGTTCTCTCCCCTTCTGATTCCAATTTATTTACCTCTCTTGAGCCAAGCAGCTTCTGAGGTCAGAAGGCCTGCAGAATGAGGGCGGAGGTAGGTTCTATTGGAGTGCTAGTAGAAATGTGATGGAAAACTTTATCTCCTGTGCACCCATTGAAAGCTTGGAGAACAATGCAGGAGAAACCCTATATGAATGTGGCAATTCCTGGGAAGAGCTCAGTCTGCAAAAATCTTCCCTTATCTCAGATTTATGTCATCAGGTGTTAATTCCCATAGAATACTGCAATATTAATTAAAATCCCACAAGGACTTTTAAGGAGTATTTGAAATCATTTTAAAAATTACTAAATATTTGATTAATTTCTTAGATAAGTGAGAAAGAATGGATGCCTGAGAAGAGGCAGGGCAAGTCTGAAAAGGAGACTGGTTTTGATGATGCTAGAGAGTGACTGCAGTACTCAACTTCAGAACATCCTATAAAGCCACTTCAATACACTCAATAGGATCCTAACACAGGATGGGTGAATACATCAGTAGAACAAAATAGAGCCTTTCTCCACCAGGGTTCTTCACCTGAATCACAAAGCACAGGAAATGGTTTCAGTTACTGTTTTCTTGATTTCCCCAAGGATAATACAGAACTAGTACCATTCCAGATCCACTGGAGAGAAGTCCATTTATTATATATAGTACGCGTTAGACATCAGGACTTAACTCTCACAGAACCTAGTTTGAGAGATTAGATAAGTCAGAACTATAAAATTAAATATATGGAAAAAATGGAATTTCACCTTTGTGAAAGATGTTTTTTCTTCTTTTAGGAGTAGTACAGATGCAGTTGATTATCCATATGGGAGAAAATGAACTTGAACTCTTTTTTTTTTTTTTAACGTTTATTTATTTTTTTGAGACAGAGAGACAGAGCATGAACGGAGGAGGGTCAGAGAGAGAGAGAGAGGGAGACACAGAATCCGAAACAGGCTCCAGGCTCTGAGCTGTCGGCACAGAGCCTGACGCGGGGCTCGAACTCACAGACTGTGAGATCATGAACTGAGCCAAGTCGGAAGCTTAACCGACTGAGCCACCCAGGCGCCCCAAACTTGAACTCTTATGACACTTCATATATGAAATAAATTCCAGGAAATTTCAAGACTTAAATATAAAAGTGAAAACGAAAATCATAGAAGAAAATTTTGAATTCCATATGTAAACATGTATGGATTAGAAAAGAGCCCTCTTAAATCAGGAGACCTATAAATTTTAGTTGTTTTTTTTTTGTTTTTTAAGGACAGACTATATCAAATGCAGTTACTTTTATCTGATTTTTAAAAAGACACCATAAATACATAATGTCAATATGTAAAAATAGATGTTAAAAAATACTTCAAGTACAAATGACAACTATTTAAGTGTCAATTATAGACCAAGTGCTCTTCTAAACTAATAAAATCTAAACCACGGTAGAAAAAAATAGCAAATGATACAAACAGGTAATTCCATTTATGTTGAGTTCTAAAACAGAAAAAAAACACTATTCTATCGTGATAAAAATCCCTCAGCATTTGCCTGGGAAGTAAATGGGAATTGCTGGCAAAGGACCATGATGGAATTTTCTGAGGTGAAGGGAATGTTCTGTGTCATTGTGGAGATGATTACATTGTTTGGTCTGTGACTTATATACTTAAACATGTACTTTTATGTATGTGAATTATACCTCAGGAAAGTTGATTTAAAACTGTAGCTGATACCCTTAAATATTTTAAAGGATGTTAGCACCTATTGCAGTAAGGGCTGTGGACAAAAGGATGTTCTCTTTTCTTGCATAAAGGTGAATTTTTTACAGCCTTAATGGGAGTAACTTTGAAACATCTAATAACATAAAAATTGTACCTTTCAACCCAGCAGCTCTGTTACTTGGACTTTTTCATAGGAATAAAAGTCCTAGTACATAAAAATATATATGCAAATATGTTTAATGCCACACTGTTCTTAGTGGCTATAACCTGAGGACCAAATGCCCATTAGTAGGGGAATGGCTGATGACACTGTGGAGCCTCAGTATTAATTAATTATACAGCCATTTAAAAGGATGAGTTCCAACTCTCTCAGATGGAAGGATATCCATAAGGTCTTGTTAAGGGAGGAAGCATGATGCACATAAGAAAAGCCAATAGGCTATTTCATATTTGAAAAGAAAATAGTGCTGTAAAACATATCCTATAAAGATATATGTTTTAATGTATGTGCAAGAAACACCTTCGGGGTTGTATATTCCAGATCTAAACATGGTTTACTTAGTGTGAAGGGCAGGATGTGGGGGAGGGGCAGTGGGGAGGTGGAGTGGCGCACAGAATCAGTAAGATTTATATGAAAACCCTCAAAACAGCACACACATGTACTTTCCCATATTTGCAAAATATCATATACCTTCATAAACAAGGAGAAAATGTAGGTTTTTATGTACTGTCTTAGAGGGATATTCAAAATATACATTCAGATTTTAGATAGTGTATTGCAAAGTAACATTTATAACATTCTTCTGTTTTTGTAAATAAACAAGGCCCTTTGTAGATGAGCTCTTGTTTTTAGATTGCTTTCAGTTTCTCTGAGAAACTTTCCAAATATAATCCTCTTGGTTTCCAGGTACCGAAAGTGGATGTCGGTTTATTTTGGAGTGGTATGATCCATATAGAAAAATGAGTTCTGTTGTCTTCAGTACCATCCATTGGTCCCAAAGAGTGGGTATTACCCAAGGACAGATCTGCAGAGACATTGGGGTCCTTTTGATCCAGTGGATAAGAAAATAAGGATTGAATCTAACTAGCTTTTAGGGTTTACTGAGGTTCCACTTGGTTTTTCACTAAAGAACATACAGGTCTCAGTGTCTTTCAGCCTTCCGTTTTGTTGTCGTTGTTCTACCTGTATATTTCATACTTTTATTTCACTCGCTTTGGAGGGTGAGAGTAAACAGCTAACTCTGAGTTGGGCAAAGTGGTAAATATAGGAGGAATTCTGCATCTGTGATCATTATTGGTTTAGATTTCTTGTTATTATGGGTGCTTGAATTATTTTTTTTTTTTTTTTAGTTTATTCTTGCGAGAGGGAGCACACACGTGCATGCATGCCCTTGAACTGGAGAGGGGACAAATAGAGAGGGAAATAGAGAATCCAAGCAGGCTCCACACTGTCAGTGCAGAGTCCAACACAGGGCTCAAACTCAAAAACCGTGAGGTCATGACCTCAGCTGAAATCAAGAGTCAGATGCTTAACCAATTGAGCCACCCAGGAGTCCCTATGATGGGTAGGTTTAGCACTGGTTGTGTTTTCTAGGGCTTTCTTGCATGGAACATAAATCCTATTTTCACTGTCATGTAAGGGGAAAGAACATTTGGCCAAGTGGAAAACAGTTTCTTTTATCAAATCTTCTTATCCCTCATCTTTGGAAAACCTTCATTCTCCATGTTTATTCTTATAGATCCTTGGGTACCTCTGTGTTTGTTTAGAGGAGCGTGTAAAATTATTTTCATTTCCCTTCATTTACCTTTACCAACATAGGACATGAACACAGGAACCCTTAATCCCACTGTAATTGGTTAAAACAGAACATTTGGAATACCTTGACACAATGAATAAGGTTCACTAATATTGTAACCATCCCACCTTATACGTAAATATAAAGCATCATGTAAGATCAGTTTTATTCAGAGCACCCACCTAGAGTATCTTCTCACATAAAACATGAGTCCAACGAGGTACCCAACCTGAGACCCAAATGATGCAAACAGTATGGAATATCTGTATGATCATGTGCTTCCAAAGATTACTTGTACCCCCATTCAACTCTGATTTCAAGTTTCCTGATCAATTCTGATTTCAAGTTTCCTGAGAAGATAAAAATAAAAGTTCCAACTCTTGATTAAACAAAAATTTAGCCCCCATTCTAAGAATGATCTGGATGAGATCAAGAAAGCTCTTAAATTATGAACTCATCTTTCATACTTAAGTGCTACAAATTAACCACTTTTTAAAAGCATTTTGGTGAATCTTTTTTTCTACTCTTGAGGTATTAAACTTTTTGCAGAGATAAAAATTATTCACTTAGCTATGAATACTAAAATATTGACCCTATATTTACAGGGGGACAAGAGGGTGAGAAAGGGCCTAAGGTAAATCAAAACAAATTAAAAAAAATAGACCTGAATAATCAGTCATTTAAATTGAGCAGAAGAAAATATATACATGCACACTATGTATTTATTAATTTTATAATTAATTTGTAAATATATATATTAATTTATATATATAATTCCTTTTTTCACGGGGATTTTCTGGAGAATTTATCAATATGTAAAGATGGAGAGAATAAGGAAAGATGATGAGTTGACTATTAGTAAATGTTAATGGAATCAATGTAATTATAGGCAAGTTAATGCAGTATGCCTGAGGCTGCTTTTAATATGAATTCTTTAACTTTTAAAACTTGGAGGAAAATGAAATTATTCAGCACACTAGTATTTTAGAAATTGAAACATTCATTTTTAATAACATTCCCTTTTCCTTTTTTTTTTCTTCTTTTTTTTTCTGGTTTTAAACAGGCCATATACTCCTATGAAAGGAGGAATCTCCAATGTATGGTTTGACAGATTTAAAATATCTAATGACTGCCCAGAACACCTTGAATCAATCAATGTAATGTGTAAAGTGCTCACAGATTTGATTGATGATGAAGTAAAAAGTGGCATCAAGAAGAATAGAATATTAGTAGGTAAGACCTTTAAATGTTAGTAAATTTCTTTCACTTTTGCCTATTTCTATACATTGAACTTTACTTGGAATATTATTTAGAAACACCTGTATATCACTTGACCTGTTCATTGTTTCAAATATGAGTTTACATATTGAAGGTTTTAAAAATATTGAAATTAACAGCTCCTGAAACTTTAATTCATTTTCTTTAATCATAACTTAACTTGAGAATTCCATGTTTAATATTCAATTAAAAGATTATTCATTTCAGTTTTTAAAACATTTTATTTTGATTAGCTTGAGTTTTATAAATATGCTTAAAATACTGTTACCATGATCAAGGTAGAGTATACAATCAAAATATAATATAAAATTAATGAAAAGTATACCTTTCAGAGTTAGTGTCACAGGAATAAGGCATTTATAAACTTTTATTAAACATGTCTTCAGCAATCTCTCTTCCCAAGGGGATATATATACCTTTATATAAGCTGTTTATTCTACTTAATGCCCTTTCCTTTTTCTGTAATCATCAAATACATAAACTATTAAAATCTCTATTTATATAATACATAGGAAAGTGAGATTGGCTGGGTAGAATGTGGATGGTACAGAATATATTTTGGTGAATAAGTTTTATTTTCAAATACAACTATTCAATTTAAAATGACTTGCATTTAATGATGAAATTGTAAAGCAAATTAGCTCTATCATATTCTAAATAACCATAAAATGCACATTGAGATCTTGTATAGACAAAATTTGGTAAATTAGTAAACTTCCTTTGTGTTTATTGAAGTACTGAACTAGTCGAGTTGAGAAGCAGTATAATATGATGAATAAAATCCATTGTCTTCTGCCTTGCCTTCAACTTCCACTTTTGTTAATTAAAAGCAGTGAGCCGTCCAGCCCAGTAACATCACCTTCCTGGTCCTCTGTTTCAGCATCTAAATACAAAACATAAGGGGGTGCCTGGGTGGCTCAGTCAGTTAAGCCTCCAGGTTGGGCTCAGGTCATGATCTTGTGATTCTTGAGATTGAGCCCAGCACAGAGCCTGCTTAGGCTCCTCTGTCTCCCTCGCTCTCTGTGCCTCCCTCACTTGCACTCACTCTCTCTCAAAAATAAAGTTTGTTTTAAAACATAATGGGAGTGCTGGGAAGACCATGAGGAAAGGCACGCAACTCAGTGTAGGGGTAAATTATAAAACAGTTACAAAACAGAATCCAAAATGTGGGAATGTATGACAAAGTCTGTCATTCAATCATTTAGCAAATATTTTCTAAGTTCCTACTGTGTGCCAGGCATGTTAGATGCTCAAAGGGACACACAGATCAATAAAAAAGGATCTGTCTCACAAATGTTAACAACCTAGAAGAGCCATTAGGTACTTACAGTGATTACTGTAATGCCAGCAAGCCTGTGATAAGTGACCTAAAGCAATGTACCTGCTGGCTCTTCAAAGAGAATGATCACGTGCATTTATTACTTCTTCCCAGGACCTATCACAATTCCTGGCACAGAGCAAATGCTTAGGAAATTTATAATGAATGCCATGACCTGATCAGTGAATTGCTGATTTAAGTAATTAAGTACCACAGGAATTGAAAGCAGAGATCATACCTTGAGGCTATTCAAGAATTAATAGGAAGGTAGCAGTGGCATTTGAGATTTCAGATGCACACATAAATAGTTTTATCTATTGTAGTGTGGAGGTCTAGGCATAAAGAATGATATGAACTCGAAAAAGTAGTGCTTGTTTTTATCTGTCTGGACGTTAGATGGCTTTCGCAGAAAGTCTGTTGTCCAAGGAAAATGCCTTGTTGACTCGGATAGCTATGCTAAGAGACTGCAGAGCAGGATGGTATAGTGACAGATACAGGTTCAAATGTGACGTCTGCCTTGTTACCACCACATATTACCTACACTACTTTTCTGCTGCCTCACCTGTGTGGGAATAACAATACAACATCTGTTTTCCTGGGAGTTGGTGTTTGTAAAATACTTGGCTCGTTCTAGGCTCTCGAATTCTCTCTGGTTCCCCTTCTGTCCTTTATTCTGTGGATGATTGGTGAGGGATGATCAGAGAAGGTCTGTGAGTCATGCAGCTCGTTAGAACTGTGTGTCAGGAAAACTGATCTGGCAGGAGGGTTAAGTGAACAGATGCGAAGTTGTGTGGGGGGGGAACCAATTCAGTAATTGATCAATTCAGTAGTTGATTCCGAAGTGATTGATTCCAGAGATTCCAAAGTAATGTGATGACAGTGGGAAAACCAAAGATTGGGATAAGAATTTGCTTTAAGATAAAACTGCAAAATCTTCGTACGTAAAAAAGTAGAAAATATTCTGATTAGTACTCAATGTATATGAGGTAAAGATTCTGTCATGTTGACCGATAACTGCCATCTGCTCGTCTCCTTCCGTCCCCACCTCTTCCCTTCCCCACATCCATCAGCTACTTCGTATTACTCATCTCTGGAAAGAGGCCGTGGGGACTGTTGTAAGGTCAAAGAGCTAATAAGAGTTTTGAATTGGGGCACCTGGGCGCCTGGTCATGATCTCACGGTTCCTGCATTCGAGCCCCAGATCGGGGTCTGCACGGACAGTGCGTAGCCTACTTGGGATTCTCTGTCTCTCCCTCTCTCTCTGCCCCTCCCCAACTCATGCTTTCACTCTATCCCGAAATAAATGAATAAACTGTAAAAAAAAAAAAAAAAAAAAGCTGGAATTGAGGTTTACTTCATTTCAAAGCCCATGATTCTCCCATTCAATTTAAACATTTTTAAGACTTTTAATACATATTTTCGAATTCCTTTCACCAAAAAATTGTACCACTTGGTACTTCTCCCACTCCTATTAGAATGTCCGTCTTACTGTATCGTCACTGAATAATATTGCCTTGAAAAATATTTGCTAAAAATAAGTAAATGAAAAGTCGTAATTAATTCATACTTATTTTGTTATTCTCCATCTACTTCTTTTTTGTTGTATTTTAACACAGGAAGGCTTTTCTTCGTTGTCTGTTACTCTTTCCTTTTATGATTTTCTTTTTCCAAATAATGTCTTAGTGTGAGAAAGTCTCTAGAACTTGGATAAATATTCAAATAGGTTTTCTACTGGTTTTCTATATGTGATTTATTTTTTACCTGTACTTCTTTGATTCATCTGGAATTTATTTTATTTGCTTTTTACCATATCATGGAGATTTTAATATTTTCTAAAGTACCAAGAGAGCCTTAAGTATAGTCTTATTTAGGGGCTTTAGGTGGCTCAGTTGAGCATTCCACTCTTGATTTCAACTGAGGTTGTGATCCCAAAGGTTGTGGGGTCGAGCCCACATCAGGCTCTGTGCTGAGTGTGGAGCCTGCTTAAGATTTTCTCTCCCTCTCTCTCTCTTTCTTTCTCTCTGCCCCTCACCTCACTCATGCCCTCTATCTCTTAAACAAACAAACAAAAAAAGTCTTTATAAAGCCATCAGTAATATGGTCAGTATTTTATCAAAACACCATTGAATCTGTAACAACAAAATTTCTCTGTGGAAGCTTTGTAGATTATTACATTGCAAAATTTAAAAAATTGAAATTTATGGCAAAGCCATATTAACATGTTATATATAATAGTTATATATTATTTTTTGAATACAAAACGCTGGAAAAGGAAGATTTTTTTTAGAATTTTTGAGATGAGCTGATTAGCTTCAATAAAGCCTCTTTCTTAGCTTACAATGTGAAAGAGACCACAGAGCACAGACTCAGTGTGCTTTGTTCTTGTTACCTGTATTGTTATTTAACTAGTCAGTGAACATAAATCTTCAATAACAGTCTATAACATTACATGTACCCCAAAACACACATGATTCTTGACCTCTTATACTATGACAAAACATTCATCATAATACCTCCCCTTTTTTGTTTGCCGTCTTCTTTACGTGGGTTAGCTTCTAATCCTAGATTCACTACTTTGTAGGCATAGGATCTCCTTAACCTCTGTGCTTGGGCGATAATAATATACCTATCTTACAGATTTGTGATAGTTGAGTTAGTCAAAATACTCAGGAATGTGTCTGGCATGTAATTTTGAGACCGTTTTCTTCCTGTTATTAAACAGTCTTTATGCCATGGTCACTCCAAAGAGCAGAAGGGCCCTACTAAGGCCACGGCCGCCCCTGGGAGACCTTTAGACGGCTCACCACTTCTTCCCCGTCATCTGTTTTCTTTCTCCTCAGTGGTGTACATGCTGGATTTCTTGCTTTCTTTTTCATGCATTATTTAAAAGGAAGTTACTGCTTAATAACTTCCAACTGGTTTTTGTGCTTTTGTGGTATCTATGATAGTACATTTTAAGTGGAGTAAGATTTAAGTGCTATTCATAACATGTTAACGAAGGAGGGGTTCCGTGGGAAGTCAAAGAAAAATGCATTTAAGATTCTGACCAATTTTTAGTACACACAAACACAGTGCACTACAGTGAGTTTGGGTTATTTTTAAAAAGTCATTGTAAAAGGAAAATTTAGAAAATTTTAATATTGAAAAGGAAAAACATGGAGATAATAGGTAAAACATTTTTAATTGTTATCCTTATTGATTTTGTTTAACATGTGATAACATTTCTGATTTAGTATCATATTATATGTGCTCCTGGAGCCCTTATCTCTGAGATTATAACTGCAGCCAGTGTAAGCTTTATAAAACAACACTATTCTCTGTATTTGAGTGGGTGGGGGAGCCTGTTCTGTGTCTGTGGTTTTATTTTAATTAGTGGTATTTTATTAAGCTTCGTTTTAAAGACAATTGCTTTTATAATGTATGTTTTGCAACTATTTGGGGGTAGTCTATCTAGTTTGCTCAGGTTAAAAATGATACTTCTTATACTAAATTTGATCTCCAAATTGTTAATAAAAATTTTAAGTCTTGGAGTACCGAGAAAACTATCAAAACGTTTATAGCCTGATGAAGAAGGTACAGAAGTAAGGTGTTCTAATACAGTGTATTGTAAAAGTGTATACAAGGTACAATGTGAGCAGTGAGGAAAGAACAAGTAAATCTTTTGGGAGGAGTTAGGGACTGCTTCTTAGAAGAGATGGCTCCAACTGAGTTTTAACGAAGGAGTTAAAATATGACTGGTAAACAGAGAGGGAAAGAAAGCAAGGGGCACATCAGAATCTCTCAGAAAATACTAGTTTAGTATGCCATCCAGCCCCCTAGGATTATCAGATTAGATACAGAGAATGATGTGATCAAGTGTACATTTCAGAAGGCTTATGCTGATAACGCCATAGACGTTGGCCAGTCTGAAGGCCAGGAGAACAGCAATAGATGCAAGGGAATGATGGCGACTAACACACAGTTTCAGGATTTAGGGAACATGAAGATGAATAAGATTATACTTGAGGACATTATAGTCAACTGCAAATGTTAGCTATGAAAGCAAAATCTTGGTTTTCTAGTCATCAGTGGAAATATATTGCTTTCTTTTTATTTTATTTTTATCTTAGAGAAAGAGCACGGGAATGCTGAGAGGAGAGAGAGAGAGAGAGAGAGAGAGAATCCTGAGCAGACCCCATACTAGGGCAGAGTCTGCTCCAGATTCTCTCTCCCAGTCTCTCTCTGCCCCTCTCCCATGCTCGCTCATGCACTCTGGCACACCCTCTCTGTCTCTCTGTCTCTCTGTCTCTCTCTGTCTCTCTCTCTCTCTCTCTCTCTGTCTCCCTCAAAAATAAATAAATAAACTTTAAAAACGTAGTTATTTATTTGATTTTATATATTTATACCACACATGATTCCACAGAGGGTGTGACAAAAGTTAGGAGAAAGACAGGCAGCAGAACAGTGACTTTAAATCACTTTCTGATTTTTGACAAGATAGTTATTAATAAGCCCTGGGATCAAATCTTCTATGCTGGGAAAATTATTAGTAATGCTAGATCATCCTGTCTAATTCTTATTTTATTAACATATTAACATCTTATTTTATTAACATCTGTATCTCTGTTACTATCTGTCTTAAAACTCATTTCCTATGTTTCTGTATAATGTGACAAATCAAAATGGAGAAAGGTATAAAATTTTTCCCATGTGTACTGTTGTGCTTTAAAAGTGTATATAGTAGTAATACTACTAAAATTGTTGGCATTTATATTACACTTGACAGTTTTTAAATTGCTGTTACTATACATCATAATGTTTTATTTTTAGATAGTGTTTAAATTATGAGGTTGTTTTCATGCACAATATCTCTTTTGAGCCTTGTGATAGGTAGAACAGGAAATTATTATTCTCATTTCAGATGTTAAACTAAAAATCAAACAGGTTACTAGCTAACATAAAATTGAGTTGGGACTAGAACCCAGACCCTTTGACTTGGTTCCTTTTGTACTAGGATGGGATTCCTTTTTTGGCCACTAGGTGGTGATAATTTGTTAAGACAAAACTGACAAAATTTAGGTTTAACTTCGATCTAGGATGTATAGAACCTAAAAACTGATATAACCAGATTATAAGAATTTTGATAACATGAGCATACTGTCAGAATTATGGAGCAGGGAGAATCAAGTGCTCCTGGAATTACACCTGAGTCATTTACATGGATGTTTTAAATGCCAACCATGAGGGAAATGGTTAAGGGAATTATGGTCTATTAATATAATTGAATATTATGTAACTATTAAATGCTATATGTACACACAGAAGGAACTTTGTAAGTATGTGTTCAATTAATAAAATTACGGATTTTATAATTCTGTTGAAAGACTTTCAAGTCAGTATGATACGAAAGAAAAAGCAAGGTACAAAAAGTGGTACATGTAGAGGGTTTAACTGTTAAGTGAATTTTTAAAAACATGTTAAAATTATGTATGAAGAGTGAAACTTTGGATAACTCATTTCTGTCTGTAGGGTGAAAACACTTTGTATACTGGGTATATATCAATGTATTAATTTTACAATATTTAAAATAAAAATGAAGGGATAATTGGAATTACCCAGATGAAGATTAGCACCTGAATTTATAGGCTCCCTTTGGGCTGACCTTCTACAAGTTTCTTCTGAAGCTCTTTCTTGACCTAACACTTGGAGAATGATAGCAGTTTTCTATTTTCTTTTAGCATATATGTGTCTTAATTAAACAACTTGTGTTTCTTCAACAACAATTAGAACTTTAAAGGCTTGTAACTGCTGTTCTAACAGCTTTTTATGGAAGATGATAAGTATTCTGTTTACCCTGTAAATTTTGTATTGGAGGAAAATTACAAATAAATATATATTCCCCAATTCTTTGAGACTTTATCATAGCTCAGTCTGAATTACTATAATACATAAGTTAAATGGAAGAATTGTTGAAATTTGTAGGGAGGGTAGATTTTATTACATTTTAAAAATCCTATTCAATTGATGGTAAACTTGAATTATAAGTATTTTTTTCCTCTGGATTTTGTTTTCAGATAGACTAGTTTTCCCAGTATAGTTTTTTATACATTGTTTCTGTTTTATTTTATTTAAAGAGTTCATAAAAGCTAGGTTTATTATTTTTTTAACATGTTTTATTCAGCTTGTTAATCTTAAATGTATGTTGAAATGTTAACTCTTGACGTTTTAATACCTTGCCAGCAACTATAAATATACATTATAACCGTTACCTACAATGAGTTTACTATTTGGTATTTACTTATTGAACAGTATATTTTATATTGCATTTTAGTCATTTAGATGGAAATTGAATTCAAATAACTAGTCTTTTGTATTAAATTTCCTTCTATTAGGAAAAAATACACAAAGTCCCTTTTCATAGTAAAATGTGATGCTAAAGGTGATTGTATTGTCCAAGATGGCTGGTGAGAAATTGCAGATTACCTCACAAGATTATAATTGGGCAAAGGACTTAGATTAAATCTTTAAATAATAAGATTTCAATGAGTACATTTATTTTCATTGTAAATTATGAGTATTAAACATGAGGTTAAATGTCTGCAGGATGCATTTATGTTTCTTCAAAATGATATATCATATGTGGGAAAATGTTTTCTTTCTTACTTCTGGTTTTATTCTTACTAGACTGGTTTCATCTAGGGGCTCTGAAACCACACAAAGTAATTAGGTTTCTCTGATCAATAAAAATGAAATGATGGAGGGGGGAATTTAATCTGTAAAATTTTTTCAATAAAGTTGTTTTTGCTTATCGTATGTTCAAATTCTATCTTGTGATGTGATTTTTGTTATCAAAAAAGTTTTTTTTTTTAATGTTTATTCATTTTTTGAGACACAGAGACAGGTGTGAGCAGGGGAAGGGCAGAGAGAGAGAGGGAGACACAGAATCCGAAGCAGTCTCCAGGCCCAACCTGTCAGCACAGAGGCCAATGCGGGGCTTGAACTCACAAACCATGAGATCATGACCTGAGCTGAAGTTGGACTCTTAACCGACTGAGCCACGCAAGCACCCCTCTTGTGATGTGATTTTTAAATCTTTATCATATTAAAAGTTCACATTTAATGATCCTAGCCTCAATATTTTTTATGAAATATTTTCTTTTTGCTCCATTTATGAATTTTGAAGCTTTTTTCGATTGTTGGTGCAGCTGAGATTACCTAGAACTTCATTGTCCAATATGATAGTCCTTAGCCACATGTGACTATTTAAACTTAAATTTAAGCTAGTTAAAATTAAATAAAATTAAACATTTAGTTCCTTAGTCACGCTGGTCACATTTAATATGTTCCTTAGGTACATTTGGCAAAAATATAATTCAAGCTCTTGAATTACTCCAAAAAATAAAAACTTTGTTCCTACAGCCTTGGTATCTATAACATAGGGATTTCTTGTAAATCATGGCCATATTTTCACTTTCTGTTCTTACCCATTTTACCTAAGGCTGAATTGTCTGCTTTACAGCTATTGATTTTTTCTAAGATTGTGATTCTCATACATTTGATTTATGGGTATAAGAGCTTTTAAAAATTAGAAATAGGCTTTGAGATTGCGGTAGTGGGTCTAGGGCTGAGTCTGGGAATCTCTGTTTTCAAGGAGCCAGATTTAGGAATCATTAGCCTGGGGCACCCTAACAATTCACTCCTGCATTTTCTAAGCTTTACTTTTATGTCAAGTCCGATCACCAGATAGCTACATTTCCTGATGATATAAATTTGTCCCCTTACAGAAATATTCTTATGGGACTACAATTACATTTATTCACTGATTTGATAAAATATTTAAGTGCCTACTATGTGCCAGGCACTGTTCTAAGCATAGGGAGGGTACATCAGTGAATAAAACAGACACAAAACCCTGTTCACATGAACCTTATTAGACCACTGAATGTTTTCTTTATGTCCCGGACTTTTTATAAAAGAATCAAGAGCAGAAGTGGCTGTATGTAAAACGTCTGGTTTTGAGTTTTATGTTCAATAAAGACCTACTTGACAAATTCCACCCAGGAGTTCAGCGCTAGGAAAAGCTTCTAGTATGATTTGGCGTGATCGCTTCTGTTAAAGAATGCTGTCTTGCTACAGGGGAGCAGTTGGAAGTCGAGTCATTCCCCTAATTGCTGCTGCTCCCCCGTACCGCGGTCTGTGTCCCTCCTTCTCTTTTGTTCTTTATCTCTCATTCTTCCAGCAGCCCCATCTCGCCTCCCTCACATTCCGCCCTCATTTTAGAGATGCAGTTTTATTGTTAAGAGTGGGTTTGATTATAAGCAACCCTGAATTTCATTTTATAAGTCAATTGGAGAAAGGGGGGATCTGAAGGGATGAAGCAAAGAACGCATTTGCTGAGACTGGTTCTGTGAACTTTACAGAAGGCTGAAATTGTGTTCTGGAAGATACAGATTCTTCCTCTCAAACTTAAAGTAGGCGTCTGTTTTTACAGAAGCTCTGTAAACTTTGAAAGTCCTTGCTGTTTCGACTTTTACACGTGATTATGAAGCATTTATATATTATAGATTTAAAAACTTGGTGGAGACCCTAGAGATCATCTAGTGCAATTATCTAATCTTACTGGAAATGAGATCCTGGGTTTTAAATAATTTACCTAAAGACACTCGGCGAGAGTGTCACTGGTAGGATTAGAACTCAGTTTCCTTTACTTCCACGTGGTCCTCTCCCTCCAGACTTTGAATTAGAAAATGCATCATGTCCTTTTAAATACGATAAATTTGGGGCACCTGGGTGCCTCAGTCGGTTAAACGTCCGACTTCAGCTCAGGTCATGATCTCGCGGTCCGTGGGTTCGAGCCCCGCGTCGGGCTCTGGGCTGACGGCTCAGAGCCTGGAGCCTGCTTCCGATTCTGTGTCTCCCTCTCTCTCTGCTCCTCCCCTGCTCATGCTCTGTCTCTCTCTGTCTCAAAAATAAATAAAAACATTAAAAACAAATTTTTAAATACGATAAATGTAAGAGACGTGTGTAAACTTTGTATTATTTTCACCCCGTAATACATGGTTTCTAACTGAACAGACTTTATTGAGTTGTCACTATGTAGCAGCCACTGTACTCACCACGGGGGCACGTGCAGTGGGGAGGCCAGCTTGTCAGCACGTGTGCACCAGACGGTGGAGACACTTTGCTGAGCTCCCTCATGAGCTCGCAAGTCCCACGTGATGCTGGAAGAAAGAACCGTTTCTTACCCTCAAAGATTGCACCACCAGTTTTTCAATCTGTAATATGCAAATGCTTAATAAGGCCCAATCTAGAGAAATAATTTATATTTAATAAATGAAAACATGATAGCAGTTGTATTTCAAGAAGCGTTTGCTTTATAACCCACGTACTGTATTACATAGAAAATCTTGAGAAGCAAAGACAAGTCTGTAACTAGAACGGTGGCACAACCCAGGAAGTTTAGAATTCTTTCTGCTTACTTAACAGTGAATGTTCACCAGAAACACTAGTCTTGTCTGCGGTAAGGTCTTCATATCCACGTGGAGCATGGCAAAGGTTCATTAATGTGCACGTTCATAGGTAATGGAGCTCAGTGTTGTTTTTTTAAGTTTATTTATTTTGAGAGAGAGAGAGAGAGAGAGAGAGAACATGCCCACGGGAGAGGGGCAGAGCAAGAGGGAGAGAGAATCCCAAGCAGGCTCTGCACTGTCAGTGCAGAGCCCAACTCTGCCTGAACTCGTGAACTATGAGATCAGGACCTGAGCCAAAATCAGGAGTCAGATGCTTAACTGTCTGAGCCACCCAGGCACCCCGGAACCCAGTGGTTTTTAACCTTTTTGGGAATTTGAGGCACATATGCAACTTTCACAGTCAATTTTAAGATGTGCGTGCTGCCTCTGCCCCTGCCAAGCCCATTTGTGATCTCTAATTAACCATATCTGCATCTGTGGCTGGTGTGGGGGCTATTTTGAAAGAACCTTTCAAGTGGTTCTCCTCCATGGTGCACTTCTGCTACTGACGAGATCCTATTATTTCCCTCTGGTATGTTGAAAACCACAGATGTAATATTTATCATACACTGTAATTATTTACATATTATGTGCTTCTCAAAAATCTAGACTTTGCAAGCCTCGTAATCGTCACTCACACATTGTATCCTGGGTCCAAAATGATACTGTCGGTTGGCCCAATAATACTATTAAATATTATTAAGTAAATAAATAAAATATAAAAATACATAAATAAAATTTAAAAGCCGTTCTAATAAATACCAGAAGATAGGAGAGAGCACATTAAAGTCTGTTGCAAGCAATCTAGATTCCAAAAGTCCTGGTTTACAACTAAAATTAGGGGTACATCCTTAAGCAGGTCACCTAATCTTGGGCCTCCGTTCACTTCATCTGTAAAAGTAGATTGTGGTAAATTCAAATTTATAGTCTCTAAGGACTCAGCTTTACACTTTGTTAAGTGAAATAAAGCAGGAGGCTGGAAGCGAGATCTGGATTCTGCACCCGTGTATATTCTTGTATTTCCATAAGAGTGTGGCTGTGTGATTCACTTTCTATATTTATTTCTCACAAAATGTAAATAAGATGCCTTTTAAGTCTCACTCAAACTGGGGACTAGCATCCCTGGTCTCTCCCCTGAAGTTGGGTCACCAGGTCACCTACCTGTCTCCATATCCTGTGATGTCTCTGGTGCCCCCTTGAGGAGAAGGGCCCATGTATTTTCATATATGTGCTACCGAAGGGAGCACAGGACCGTGTATTTTAGACTGCATATCTCTAGTGACTAGCACAGTGTTTGGCACATAAAAGACAATAAAAGTTTGTTAAATGAGTAAATTATTTTTTTAACTTTGAGAAAGTTTATATAGGTAAGTACGTTTTTAATTATACCATCACAAATCAGTTTCCAAAACGACATTGTAATTTAGAGATGTTTTAACTGGCTCACCAGATTTTTGATCATCCTCCCTAAAAAATCGTTAAGCATCTATTATATGGCAGAGACTGGGAATTTAACTCCTCATGGGGCTCAGAGCTTGGCAAGAACGACAGAAAGATGCATGTTATTAATTCTAGTTGCAGTGAGGACTCCTATAACACAAGTATAAGCAAAATATAAGTAGACACTGGATGTTTAAACAAATAACACTTGTACTATGACTCATATTTTGAACTATGGTAAATATTTTTACTCGTTGAACATGATTTCTTTGTTTAATTCCAGCTCTTTTTGTAACAAGTCTCCTTACCAGTGATGACAGATGAGCCCGTGTCGTTTACGCATTGCAGGTCCTTTTTTTAATGAGATCTAAAGTAGACTAAATTTCTTTTTCGCACTGTGTCTCCAAATATTTTAAAACATGCATGGAATATTGGCCCAGATGTATCTTGTTCTGAATTATTGTTGCATATATTCTGGCTTTTTCTGATTAAGTGAATTTTTGCTTCTTTTAGGAGGATTTTCTATGGGAGGGTGCATGGCAATGCATTTAGTGTACAGAAATCATCAAGATGTGGCAGGAGTATTTGCTCTTTCTAGTTTTCTGAATAAAACATCTGCTGTGTACCAGGTAAGTTCCAGATTTTAAAGACAAAACAAAACCAAAAAAAGCGTGAAATAATCACACATTGAAACTAAAACAAAATTGATCATGAAGCAATTGCAGTCGATGCACAGAGCACTCCTGGGAATCCATCCCCAATTAGTCGTAATGAATATTAATTCCAGCTGGTCATTAATGTTCAGGAAATACCATAGAAAGAATATTATTAAGCATGGTGTCCAAGAGGAAAGGATAAAAATCATATGTATCCCTTACACATAATAAAAATAGAGATGATCATAGCCAGGCTTGTTTTTTTATGTCATGAACATAATCGAAACAAATGACCAATTACATTCCCGACACCTGTCTCATAGCAATATGCTAATATACGAAACGATACTATAGTGTTGTAACTTCATACCAGAATTAGAAACAGCAGATACAGAAATGAAAACTAGAATGTAATTTTTCTCTTGATGGTGCCTGCATTCCTCCCTCTCTCCACTCTCTATGTAAAGAAGTTTGTCTGACAGAGTCACACGGTTTCTTCAGGAAATGCTTGGACTGTGTTTGAGACGGTCCTGTATGGAGTCAGTGCTGGTCATGTACAACCATAGCTCACTTGGTGCCAGCAACTAGCCGAGCCCCCAGTCCAGGACCACCAGTGTGCACCTTAGACCACACCACCACTGCCTCTTTTCCCTTTAAATATTGGAAGTTTTCTGCCCTGTCTGATTTCCAAGAATGGTGTTCATCAATGAATTTCTTAAACTTTTCCATTTGTACATCCTGTTCTTCAGGCTCTTCAGGAAAGTGATGGTGTACTCCCTGAATTATTCCAGTGTCACGGCACTGCAGATGAGTTAGTTCCTCATTCTTGGGGTGAAGAGACAAACTCCGTGTTAAAGTCCCTAAGAGTGAGCACGAAGTTTCATAGTCTCCCAGGTGTTTACCATGAGCTAAGCAAAGCTGAGCTAGAAAAACTGAAGTCATGGATACTTCAAAAGCTTCCAGGAGAAATGGAGAAGCAAAATGAATGAATCAAGATTGATTTGTTGACCTACCTGTAATGTCTTTGTGAAAAGTGGTTTTTACTGCCAAATTATACTTTGATAAGTGATAATTAAAATATTGTTATCAGTAAACAATATCAAGCTTACTGACTTATTTACTGGTTATTGAAATGCTTAGCACCACAGAGAGTAGCATCATCTTATTCATGGTAAATATTAATTTAGACAGACATCTGTGTGTTATTTTTCAGATACATTTGTAAATATTTGGAGACCTTTTAAGTAATTAAATGATTAAATTTTAAAAAGTAATGTAAAGTTGGTTTAAGTAAGAGCAATGAGAAAACATGAAAAGGCTTAACATGGCATTTTATTTACAAGTGTCCTATTTTGTTTCCAAATATTCAGGAATATTTTAGATGTGTTTATTATCGATTTCTGATTTAAATCCATTGTGGCCAGAGAGCATATTTTGTGTTACTGTTTTATCTGTATTCATAAAGGTTATTGGCTTGAAGTTTTGCTATTTAATTTGTTTTGTACATTTTTTGGTCTGGTTTTGGTATCAGGGTAATACTGACCTCATAAAATGAATTGGGAGGTGTTTTCTCCTCTTCTGTTTTTTTGGGAGAAATTGTATAGAATTGGCATTAATTTTTACTTTAAATTTTTGTTGAAATTCTCTAGTGAAACCTTCCGGGCCTGGAGATTTCTTTTATCTCTTGACAGTGTACCTACAAGTTTATTATAAACACCTCACACTTAGTACAAGAACCTTCCATTTTCCCCTTCCTGGTCTTTATGCTATTTTTCACACTTTACTTATAAATAGCATGTACCATAAATCTCACAACACATTGCTACTCTCTTATTTAAAGTCAGCTTTCCTTTAAATCAACCTAAATAATGACGAAAAAATCTTATATGTATACCTGTGTAGTTACCACTTCTAGTGCTCTGCAGTTATTTTGTGCTGATACGTCTTTCTGGTATCCTTTTCATTCTGCCTGAAGGACATCCTTTAAATAATTCCAGTACAAATCTGCTGGCAATGGATTCTTTCAGCTTATATGTCTAGGAAAGCCTATATTTTGCATTAGTTTTGAAAAGATACTTTCACTGGGTATGAAATTCTGGCTTAACATTTTTTTCTTCAGTATTTTAACTTTTTTTTTTTTAATGTTTATTTTTGAGAGACAGAGAGAGAGAGAGAGAGAGAAACAGAGCGCAAGTTGGGAAGGGGCAGAGAGAAGTAGACACAGAATCCAAAGCAGGCCCCAGCCTCCAAGGTGTCAGCACAGAGCCCGACGCAGGGCTCGAACTCATGAACTGTGAGATCACGACCTGAGCCGAAGTCGGACGCTTAACTGACTGAGCCACCCAGGCACCCCTTTTCTTCAGTATTTTAAACATGGCGTTCCACTATCTTCTTGCTAACTTTATTTCACACAGGAAATCTGTTGTTATTATCTTTGTTCTTCTACGTCTAATTTTTTGGTTTTTTTACTTTTGCTGTTTTTAAGATTTTGAACAATTTGATTGTGATATATATTGGTCTGGTTTTTCATGTTTCTTATCCTTGTGGTTCCTTCTAATCTTTTTGGGTGTTTCTTTCGTTTCAGATACTCTCCTCACATGCATGTGGTGATTAGTGCTCTAAGTAACCAGGTAGACCATCCCTGGTTCTCTGGAGTTCTCCTTCCATGTAACGTACTCTTCCCTGGGACACTGTCTTACAAACTCTAACCAAGCTGATCTACTCAGACTCTTAGCTCTGCTTCTCAACATAGGAGTCCTCCAAGCCCCACCCCCTCAGCTCTGTGGCCTGGGAACTCTCTCAAGGCAACAAGCTGGGGCCATCTGTAAAGCTCACCTCGTTTCCTTCCCTTTCTGTCAGAGAACACCGTCTTTTACTGCCTGATTGATGTCCAGTATTTTGAAAAAGTTTGTTTCCAGTATTTTGGCTTTTTTTTTTTTTTTTTTTTTTGTTGTTGTTGTTGTTGTTTCAGATGAAAGAATAAATTCCTTCCTTGTATTATGTCAGTGGCTGGAAGCTCCACTAAATTATCCTTTAAAGAGGTTTACCTTTCTTTCATTCTTTTTATTTACTTTTCTTCAGTGCCCTTCATTCCTTAATGTGGTTTCAGATTTCCATATGCTATCATTTTCCTTCTGCCTGAAATACTTCAACATTTATGATAATGCAGGTCTGCCACTATTAAATTCTTTCAATGTATGGCTGAAAAAGTCTTATTTTGCCTACAGTTTTTTAAAGATATATAGAATTCTAGGTTGACAGGGTGGTTTGTTTTTTTTTTTCCTTTCATTATTTTATTTTTTTTTTTTAACGTTTGTTTTTGAGAGAGAGAGAGAGAAGAGGGGAGGGACAGAGAGAGGGAGACACAGAATCCGAAGCAGGCTCCAGGCTCTGGGCTGTCAGCACAGAGCCCAACGCGAGACTCAAACTCATGAACCGTGAGATCGTGACCTGAGCCGATGTCAGATGCTTAATTGACTGAGCCACCCAGGTGCCCCTTACTTTCATTACCTTAAAGATCTTACATTATTGTCTTCTAGTTTGCATTTTTTTGTGTTGTTTTTCTTTAAAAATTTTTTTAATGTTTATTTATTTTTGAGAGAGAGACAGAGACAGTGTCAGTGGAGGAGGGGCAGAGAAAGAGGGAGACATCTGAAGCAGGTTCCAGGCTCTGAGCTGTCAGCACAAAGCCCGATGCAGGGCTGGAACTCATGAGCTGTAAGATCATGACCTGAGTGGAAGTCAGAGGCTCAACCGACTGAGCCACCCCGGCGCCCCTTCTGCTGTTTTTCTAATCTTTTTTCCCCTGGCTGCATTATAGTTTTCCCTATCTTTAGTTTTAAGCAGTTTGATTATGACATGCTTTGGTGTTGTTTTCTCCATTTTCCTTGTGTCAGGAGTTTGTTGAGTTTCTGTTTTTTAGATCTGTGGATTTATAGTTTTCATCAAATTTAGAGACATTTTGGCCACTGCGTTTTCAAATCTTTGTCTCTCCCTCTTCTCTTTTTTGGGGACTTCAGGCTTACTGACACTTATTCCTTTTTACTTTTTTGTTTTGTTTTCCTTTTTTTTTTTTTTTTTTTTTCATTTTCACTCTGCATTTCATTTTGGATGGTTTCTATTGCTGTGTTGTTGAGTTCATTGATGTCCTGCAATGTTTCACTTGTTATTAATCATATCCACCTTATTTTTTACCTCAGATGCTGCACATCTCTAGAAGTTCTGTTTTCTTTTATTTGTTGCATTTTATATTTAATGTGCTTATTCTCCACCTTCTTGAATATATGGGACATAATTAAAAAAACAGTTGTAATATTCTTGAGTCAATCATCTCTGTCATTTGTTGGTTTGTTTCTATCAATTAATTTCTCTTTTCATTAAGGATATTTTCTTGCCTTCTTAGTGTGCTTCGTGATTCTTTATTAGCTCCCAAATGAGGTGAGTTCTACCTCATTAAGTGACAGACCATTTGCATTTCTATCAATACGAGCTGTGTCACGGAATGCAATTAAATTACCTGAAAAGTACTTAGAAACAGTTTGATCATTTCAGGCTTCCTTTCTGGGGAGGTTTCAGAGCAGCGTTTCTCTGGGA
This sequence comes from Panthera leo, assembly GCF_018350215.1. Lineage (NCBI taxonomy): Eukaryota > Metazoa > Chordata > Mammalia > Carnivora > Felidae > Panthera > Panthera leo. Next base: position 56,542,034 of record NC_056696.1, read on the forward strand.
CTAATTTTGCCTCCCCACTCAAGCAGTACATTTTGGATAATCCACCTGACACCTGCCAGATCCTGAGGTTTTACACTCTGACTAGTGGAACTCAAACTTCCCAGCCCTTTGTGAGCCCCAGCGATTGTTCCTTCTGGTCCTTTCTGGTGGTTCATACTCCCCTCACATGCTTCTGATGGTTTGTACTCAGGAAGAGGTGAGGTGTAGGGGGCGGGGGGGGGGGGTGCGCTCTGCAGGTCTGTGGCACTCCCCGTGCGGCTGTCTCATGCTCTGCTCTGTGAATTGTAAGCTCCTCAACCTCTTCGGACGCAGGCTGTCCTGGCTCTGTCTCCTCTGCGGGCTCCACTGGGGTCTCCCTCCCCCCACTGCAGCCAGGACGCTCCCTTCACGCAGTAAGCTGGGCCTTTGTAGACCTCGCCTGGTTTGTTCTCCTTCTTAAGGAGCTGTCCTGTGCTGCCAGTGTCCAGTGTCTGAGAGCATGCACGTGGTTCCACTGTGTCGTCGTTTCAGGTCGAAGAATAGATCTGCCCCATCTTAGGCATCGTGGTCATAGGCAGAAGTCTCTTTATTTGAAGTTATCGACTCTAAATGTAAAGAGGGAGGGTGGGAGAGATACTGAGAATTTAATAATATCCAAAATCTTTTCAGAGAAGACTGTGCAGGGTTTTAATCATCCCAAGCTTTTAATGACCTTCACCTCCTTGAAACTTTCAAGGCCTTGGCTTGAATATACACAGTATCACTCGTGTTTAGAGCCTTCATGGCTGCATTATCTAAGAGGACCACATATACGTGGCATAAAGAAGGGCATTGGGGCACCTAGGTGGCTCAGTCCATTAAGCATTTGACTCTTGATTTTAGCTCAGGTTGTGATCTCATGACTCGTGAATTCAATCCCCATGCTTGGGACTCTCTGTCTCCCTCTCTCTCTTCCCCTCCCCCAATCGCTCTCTCAAAACAAATAAACATTTAAAAAACAAAAAAGGCATCAGCCCTATACATGTCAAGTGTATACATCCCAAATATAGTATAAGGGAAGGAATCCAGATTTTTTTTTTAAGAATACCTGTCCTGTCACTTAATAATCATGTATTCTGGCATAAGCCTCAGCCTCTGCTATAGTATACTCTTCTGTGAAATTGTTGTCTGAGGATCAAGCATAGAGCATATGTAAAAGTCCTTAATAAAATGTAAAGGTAAACAAATTTAAAGTATTACTAGTATTGGTTAGTATGGTTATACATCCATCTCCACAAATAGATCTATGCGTGGAAGTTATATCTAAAATTTTATGTGGATAAGCTCCAGTCTAATTCTGGTCCCCTACCCATTGGGCTGATAGGATATCCATTGTGTTATCATGAGCATATGTTCCCAGGAAGGCCCTCCAGTCTCACTGACCTTGAGATACCTATTGTCCATATGTGGGTGGTCTCTTAAATCCCGATTTTTGAGCCTGAAAAAATATACTAAGGCTGGAAACACCAGGGTTTAAGGTTTTATCCTCCTAAAGAAACCACTCGGTCATTCCTTCCACATCCCATCCCAAACCCTTCTGTTGCTTTACCCACATAACCATTTCTGAAAGCAAGGGAGAAAAAAAAAAATGGCAACAAGAACAAAACGTAAATCAGTATCACAATAAATTCTATATGTTCATGTTGGGGAGACTGGAATTTTGCAAGGGAAGAGAGAGAAAGCTAGGATATGAGTGAAGGGAGACTTGTACTTTTTACTCTATTTCTTCTGTTTGAATTTTTATAATGTACTTTATTACTTTTATGATCTTAAATTAAATGTTTATTGATTGTATTTTTTCTCAACTGAAATCTGAATAAGAAAAATCATCATCAACAGTAAGGAACTTAAATGTATTCTTTATAAGAAGCTGAGTATTCCAATTGAAGTGTAACAAAATGAACTGAGAACAAAATATAAAGCAGACTGACAATTCACGGTACTTTGACACATAGGGGAAAAAAAAAAAAACCGGTCCAGATACCATTTAGCCAGAATATATTTAAGTAAAGTCTTCATCATATAAAATGTATTTCTTGGGGCGCGTGGGTGGCTCAGTTGGGTAAGGATCCAACTCTTGATTTCGGCTCAAGTCATGATCGCACGGTTCTTGAGTTCCATCCCTGCATCCGGCTTTGTACTGGTAGCAGCACAGAGCCTGCTTGGGATTCTGTCTCTCTCCCTCTCACTCTGCACCCTCACTCATTCACATTCTCTCTCTTCCTCTCTCAGAATAAATACTTTCTTTTTTAAAACAGGCATTTTTTGGTATGAGAGGACAGAATTACCGCAGCCATGCAAACATTTCAATACCCAAAGCATGCAAATATCTCAAGAAAATTCAGATTATAAGATACATAAAGACAGTTGGTTCACAAGACTTTGAGTAATCTTAACACACAAAGAGTTGGAATTGTATTTAGAGGGAAGACGTGCTGTTGCTGTTACGTAGATTATAATTTTACTTTCCAGTTTGCCCTTTGGGGGCGCCTGGGTGGCTCAGTTGGTTAAGCTTCCGACTTCGTCTCAGAACATGATCTCATGGTTCATGAGTTCGAGCCCCATGTCAGGCTCTGTGCTGACAGCTCAGAACCTGGAGCCTTCTTTGGATTTTATGTCTTTCTCTCTCTGTCTCTGCTCCTCCCCCACTTGTACACTCTCTCTCTCTCTCTCTCTCTCTCTCAGAAATGAATAAACATTAAAAAAATGTTTTTAATTAAAAAAATTAAAATACGTTTCTGTGGATGTGCACATGCAAACTCCTCTCAAGTAGCCTTAGCATATTCCTACACTGAAGGTAAGGTGCAAACCCATGCATGTGTTATCTCTGTCATATTTGTTAACTTCTGCCATTTAGCTGCAACCAAATCAGTTCAATTTGTTCCATACAACACTGAATTAAGACAACTATGAACAGGATTATAAGCACCAGAATGAGGCCACCCAGTAGCACTGAACTCAAGTGTGCACCCCAAGTTTCTGGTCCCATCTACCTGAACAAATCCCATGGGCCATTAAGGGTTTACCTTAAGAGGCCAGCTGACCGGGGCGCCTGGGTGGCTCAGTCGGTTAAGCGGCCGACTTCAGCTCAGGTCACGATCTCACGGTCTGTGAGTCCATGAGTTCGAGCCCCGCGTCGGGCTCTGGGCTGATGGCTCAGAGCCTGGAGCCTGCTTCCGATTCTGTGTCTCCCTCTCTCTCTGCCCCTCCCCCATTCGTGCTCTGTCTCTCTCTGTCTCAAAAATAAATAAACGTTAAAAAAAAAAAAATTAAAAAAAAAAGAGGCCAGCTGACCTCCTTAAGTTTCTGCATTGACCTTCCCACTTGGTCATTAACATTAATCCAGGCGTCACAGGATGTATGAGCAATTACATTGACTCCGCCTTGGCCTACAAGGACACCACCTAGGACAATGTGTCCTCCACAACCCCATGGCCATGATTTGAGTTGGTACTGTATGTTTCCAGGAAAAGGAGGAATATCATTGATCATTTTCGCTAAAGACAGGCAAAACATTTTACCAGCTTTTCTAATTGGATGATTCCCATTGTAGAGATGATAGCCCTTAGGCTATACATAAATAACAATCAGTTATCCTCTGTAGAAAGCTTTCCCCACCCCCCCCCCCACCCGGAACAAGAATAGCTTGGGGCGTGTGGGTGGCTCAGTCAGTTAAGCTTCCGACTTTGGCTCAGGTCATGATCTCTGGTCCTTTGGGCTCTGTGCTGACAGCTCAGAGCCTGGAGCCTGCTTTGGATTTTGTGTCTCCCTCTCTCTGCTCCCCCCACTCTCAGAAATAAATAAACATTAAAAAAAATTTTTTTTTTAAAGAATAGTTTAATTTTGGAGAGATCTCTATGGTCATGTGAAATCTATGTGAGCCATTTGTGGTATTTCCTAAAACACTTGAAAATCTTACAAAAGTTTAAGAGTCACCATTTTTTCCAGATAGACAAGTTAACACCTACTTTATAATCATCCGGCCTCCTAAAATGGTACCAATGTTAGTCAAAGGCACAGATGACAGGGTCTCCAGCGTGAACTCCTTGCTCAGCTGGGTAAGCCTTACAGTTTCGAGTGCAGTTCAGTAATTGAGTCTAGTCCTTGTTTTTGCAGAGAAGCCCAGAGGTGGTCACCCTGTGCTATTTGTGCACATCGCCAGCTGGGTGGCATTTGCCCATACCATAGAATGACTAAGTGATAGCTATGGGAATGTGTGTGGGGAATATATCTGAAAAGTGTGTTGATAGGTGGTTTTTGTTTTGTTAAGGGAAGGGTTTGGAACTGGGGCCATCCTCTACTGTTTGCTTAGACTTCTTAGTAATGTTAACAAGAATGGCAACCAAATTTAATCTTCTGTTGAGAGATGGCTGACCCAGCAGTCAATTAAATTTAAGGTGCTTATAACACTTTGGGAAAACGACACCAGGGTATTTTCCATCTTGAGGAAAGCTCCACAGGTGGTTCTGAAAGACAGTGATCATTTCTGTCCTTTTTTCCCCCAGAAGTTTCTGGGGTCTGAGGAATTCTCAATTTCCAGAATTGCTGCTTTCCCTCCTCTTAACATGTAACTATGTCCTAACCCAGTAACTGTCACTCTACCATTTGCCAGATGTTGCCTCCTCCTACCCATATCTTTTGTCCCAGAAGAGTTGGGTACAAGAGGAACAAGGGTATTTTATAAAACTTACAGAGACCCATTGTGCCCCACAACTTGGGCCCACATAGACCGCAGTAAGGAGACTTGGCAAGCACTTGTACTCAAAGAGTTAGTGATTATCTTTTTGATCTAAGACCATATCAACACAGCAAATAAATCCATATCTGTGAACCAAAAATAAGTTTGAATCCCCTGCCTCCTTTTGGCTGAGCGGTCTCCTAGAATGTGTACCAACAAAGCCCACCTGGGGTTGTCATTAGGAAAAAGAAAAAGAATCATACTCAAGAATGATCGGGGCGTCTGGGTGGCTTGGTCGGTTAAGCGTCCGACTTCGGCTCAGGTCATCATCTCACGGTCCGTGAGTTCGAGCCCCGCGTCGGGCTCTGTGCCGACAGCTCGGAGCCTGGAGCCTGTTTCGGATTCTGTGTCTCCCTCTCTCTCTGACCCTCCCCCGTTCATGCTCTGTCTCTCTCTGTCTCAAAAATAAATGTTAAAAAATTAAAAATTAAAAAAAAATGATCAGGAAGAATCCTTGAATATTCAAAAGAGCTCTATATAATCACCCAACACTTTCTTTCTGACTCTAATCGAGAAAACCTCTGAGAAGAGATGATCCCTTTCTGCGGACAGTTGCATTCATTAACCAAACTGCCTTACTAAGGTGTGTGGATCAGAATAAAGTGAAAGGAGTAGAGCCAGACATTTCTGTGTCCATTTTTGAGGAGAATCCCTCAATGCTCAACAGCACCAGATCCCAGCGAATTGCAGGGAATGTGAAAAGCCCGTTGAATACCTAACTATCAGCCCATTGTTAAATTGTTTTGTGATAAAAGGCACACCATTGTCAGGCTGGATGTGGTCCAGGAATATAAGCCAAAAATATAACACAGATTAGTTTCACAAGTCACAATAGTGTGGCCAGTATAAACTTATCAGACTGGAACAACAACACATAACCTGAAAAAGTGTTAATAGCAATGGGCCACCACTTATAAACCCCAAGAAGAGGTCAAAGATCAGGTGTAATTAATGTGTTAGAAACAAGTATGGGCAATGCTCCATGCTGTGTGGTTACCTTCACTGAGAGACAACCGGGTCACATTTTGTTGGGACTCAAAATTTGGCAATGGTCTCCTATGCTTCTCAAACAGGATCTTTTACTGTGTACCCAATATAATGGTTGATGTGTTACCATGTCTGGTATGATGATGGTTCCACTAAGCAACAGTTGCTGTCTGGGTAGTGCAGACTTGATCAGCAGCTTAATTCCAGTCAGTTTCAACAGAAAATGGGTCCATCTACATGAGTGACCCAGAGGGTTCAATTAGCAGTCACTATTTGTTTCCTTAATTAGCAGTGCCAAAGAGGGTGTCTTTAATCTTCCAATCTCTAGTTGTTGTTGTTGGGTTTTTTTTCAAATTTTTTCTTAACGTTTATTTTTGAGAGACAGAGAGAGACAGAGCATGAGTGGGAAAGGGGCAGAGAAAGAGGGAGACACAGAATCCAAAGTAGGCTCCAGGCTTTAAGCAGTCAGAACAGAGCCCAACACGGGGCTCAAACCCACGAACTGTGAGATCAGGACCTGAGCCAAAGTCAGATACTTACCGACGGAGCCATCCAGGCACCCCAGTCTGTAGTTTTCTAAGTAACAATCCAATAATCAGGCCATGGCAATGACCCAAGAATCAGTAAAAATATAATGAGTTTTACCAAGGGTAGTATTTGTCAGAGCTATTAGAACAGCCTTGAGTTCTGCCTACTGAATGAAATGACCATGTCCATTTTCAGTTCTGAACAGTTGGCCCTGAGGCTGAACAGTTGCAGCTTCCCAGTGGACACCATTGGATTTCAGCTTAGCCAAACCATCAGTGAAACAACCCCAAGCATTATAGACAAATTCTGTGAACCAAGGGCCCCACTGAGCCAGCGACTTTGCTGCAGGTGGTGGAATGGAATAGCCGCCATTTTTTTTTTTTTTTTTTAAATGTAGAGCCAAGATGCCTCTGAGGCCAGACCAGCTGCATTCTTGAATGTACCATTCCCATTACTGGATGCTTTTCACTTTGTTAGTCATTGAGTCTGAGTCGACCCACCCCAAAATAGAAATATCAAGTTATGGTCACAGTTCCCCCAGAGGTCAAGCATTCAGTTTCAACAAGAGCCCCAGTAAACTAATAGCTGCTTTTCAAAAGAGGTAAAACTAGTAGCTATGATGAAGAGGCAATGAGTCCAAACCCCAAGGGGCATCTCCAAGTGGAGGCTACCTCCCTCTGCCAGAGGCTCCAACTGGCAACAAAGTCAGTCATGGAAACGTGTAGCTCAAAGGGACTGTTGACGATGGAGGGCCCCAGAAGTATTAGCACTTGTCTACATCCAGATCTTCCCAGTCAGGCGAAGCCCTTTTTGTTCTTATGAGTATTTGCATACAAGCATGTAAAACGCTAATACCAATTCTATATTCAGCAGTGGAACCCAGAACAGCAATACATTAAATAACACAAAGGGTTCCACCCCAGAGTTCGTGTTAACTTCCCTTTCTCACTGTGAACTCTGCCCCAACCCCATTAGTTGAATGTGGGCATACCCTCATCGCATGTGCCTGTATCCACAAGAACCACAAAAATTTGAATCCCTTACTTTCCCCATATTCCCCAACACAGTGGATAGATTGTGGCCTTTTATCCTCTTTCAGAACAGGGAGATATCACCCTTGCTCTAATCTCCTTTCTCCTTAAACCAGCTGAGGTCAATGAAAGAAGGGATGGGTCACAGGGGAGCAAAGAGGGAGAGGGCTCCACGTGGTAAGCAAATCACGCCCCAGTTTGGAGAGGGATGGCAGCTGCTGGCAAAACTTTATTTCGATTTTAGTTTCTCACTCTTCATGGAATCAGTCTGCTTGGCATTGTAAACCAAATCAAGGATGAGAAGAGCTTTCATACCAGTCAGTCAATGCCCTCTCTGTGGTTTTCCATGGGAAATTGTTTCAGGAAAATTTTCTGAGGGGCCCAAAGCTTCCATAAAGCAAGTAGATCACTGCCCACTGCAAAACAAAACAAAACAAACAAACAAAAAGCTCTGAGGCCTTTTACCACCATCTTCAAACGGATCTAGGTTGACATGACAGACCACAGGACAGGCTGAGTCATAAGGTGGCCCCAAGATTCTACTTCTCTTTAACAAGCGTCCTGCACAATTCCCCCCAATCTTCCGGGCAAACCAGCAAAGGTTCTAATGATTTGCCTAGGTTCTGCTTGTAGGGAGTGTGATTTTCCCTGCCTTCACACTCAATGTAGGTATGTGCTTCTGTAACTGTGGTCAGAAAGAGGGCAGAACCTTCTGCCTGTTCAGACCGAATGTTAGCACTAGTTCTTCTGAAGGGGTGGGCCTGAGGCTGTCCTCCCACTTGGAGAGTTAGCAACAACCAGGGCACCATTTGGCTAGTTGTTTGGACCCCTTTCCTCAGCCTATAATTGCTTCTCTAAATTCCCATTAAGAAGAAATAAGATAGCAGGCCATTTATTGCCCGGTTGACCATACAATTTGATCAACATGTTTGCAATCATTTCCCATGAACTTCCTGAAAATTCTGTTAACCACCCTGCAAAGCCTTCCTTCCTTTCTAGTACTCCAGTATTCCAGAAAGTGAGTAAAATTTCATTTGAAATATTGAGTGCCCTTTTACAAAAATGTAAAACATTATTTTAAAGTACATTTCCTTTACCCTGCCCTCACATTATGTGCATTACCTTTCTTATTTTATTTAGGCCTTTGTTTTTTGGATTGGTTGTGAAAGCCATATATGATTTTTATACTGAGAATAGAATTAATAATTAATTCTGTAATGAATAGTGCACATCCTGTTTTGAAGAAATAATATTTTGGGCAAAATTTCCATAAGAGATTTTTGGTTTTGCCCATAAGTTAGTTCAGAGCATCTGAGATCTTCCTACATTCCTTCCTTCCTTCCTTCCTTCCTTCCTTCCTTCCTTCCTTCCATTCTTCCTTCCTTTCTTGTGAAGTGACAGGCAAATTTGATGCCTCAGCATTTTATTTTAAATTCATTTTAGGGGTGACTTCAACATAGCTTGTTACCTCATTTTTGTTACTGTACCTAATAATTGGGGATTTTTGTTTGTTTGTTTGTTTGTTTTTTGTTTTTGTTTGGTGTTTCACTACCTAATCTTATAGGCACAGTCTTACTTTAGTCCAAAATCACTCTTTTCATTTTCTATTTCCCTCTTTCTTCCCATCCCAATTTTTTCTAGTCAGTTGTTGGCTTGTCCGATTGTAACTAGAGATACACTTGACATATTAGTTACTTGACATATTAATTTTGGCCACTTCTGGTATGCTTTCTTTTGCCAGTGAAATTATTGAAATTGAAAAATTGGGTGGGGGTGTCTATGAGAGACGGAAGTCTTTCCCCTGGGCATTAAGTATTAAGCCAGTTTCTCTATCACATAACAAGAGAGAAGTGTTAAAACCAAAGTTCACGGCATGCAACTGGCAGAAGCAAATAAATGGCTCTCTTTAAAAATTTCACTTCAACAGCAATAAATCTCTAGTTAAATCTAAAAACAGGATTTTAAAATGGCAAATGAAAAATATATCGATTTCAAATAGTAGCTCAAATGCATTTTTTTTTTTTTTTTTTTGGTTTCTTAATTATCCTGTGAAATGTCAAGTGTGTTTCAGGGCAGCTGGTTAACATTGTCTGAGTTCAGCCATGGAATCAAAGAGTTTTTATTGCTGGAGGGGAATTCAGAGATTATCATTTTACACATATGGAAACCGAGATCCAGAGAAATGATGTATGTATAGTCCTGAATAAGCAGAGCTAAAACATAACTCCTCTTTCTTATACTCTTTCCACAATGATGCAATGCTATCGTGGTGATGTTCAGAAAGTAGAGCTGCAAATTCACATAAATTTCAAATATTTTAATTTTTTTGATATTTATTTATTTTTGAGACAGAGAGAGAGAGAGAGAGACAGAGCATGGGGGGGGGGAGGGGCAGAGAGACAGGGAGACACAGAATCTGAAGCAGGCTCTGAGCTGTCAGCACAGAGCCCCACGCAGGGCTCCAACTCACAAACCATGAGATCATGACCTGAGCCGAAGTCAGATGCTCAACCAACTGAGCCACCCAGGTGCCCCTTCATCCCTTTGCAGAGTGCAAAGGGATGGGGGGGGGGGGAGGGGCAGAGAGTGGGGGAGGGGCAGAGAGAGAGGGAGACAGAGGATCCAAACCAAGCTCTGTGCTAACAGCAGAGAGCCTGATGTGGGCCTCGAACTCACCAACCTGTGAGATCATGACCTGAGCTGAAGTTGGCTGTTTAACCGACTGAGACACCCAGGAGTGCCTCTCTGTCTCTTTCAGTGGCTCCTTTACTGTTAGTCCCTCAGTGTGGAGGCTTCCTGTGGTTCTGTTTTTCTTTTTTTCTCTGAGTAAACTTGATCTTGCATAGCGTCAGACTGCTAGCTTTATCCCTAGCCCTCGATATACTTAGCTCTCATGCTAGCTCCCCACCAATGTTCTGGACATCCTGCTGGAGCCCTCCAGCTCCTCCGTGGTTGTCTAGCAGCCGCTATATCTTTAATATATTCAAAACAACGCAAAATGTTCACATTTACCAAATGCGTGATTTGCGTTAAAAAAGAAAACTAAACTCTCCAAGTTTCTGTTCTCTCTCACCTGCAAAATGGGTTTCTTATGAAACTAAATGCGGAGAACCCAGCAGCTGAGAAGTATTGCTTTGTTGTCCGTTCTCAAACTGCTTCTCCTGTTGTGATCGGTTTTAAAGGTTTTTCCTCTACATAATGATATCTTTGGGTTATAGTCGGCTCTTCCCCACTCTCATCTTTGCACCATGTCAATTAACAAATCCTATGATGTTCTATCAAAGAAGCTTCTTTCCATTTTGGCCTTTAAACCATCCTCAAGGTCTCTGTCTTAGTTCTGGTCTCATCATGCCTTTGGATGGATCTCCTTGGCTCTGTTTTCTTCTGTCTCTTCATTCTCCAGCATGGTATCAGAGTTATTGGCCTGCTCCACTACCTAAAAACACCATGCTGGCTTCCCAGTGTCTTCAGAATAAAAGTATAATGTTTACAATTTTCTAGCTAAGCAGTAAATTCCTTCGCAATCTGGGCCCTACCTACTACTTCAGCATTATTTTTTGTCCCTCTTTGCTCTCTTGTCACAGTGCACCAGAATGGACGCACACACACACATACACACATGCACACACAAACTCCCAATGTTTCTACCACACCCAAATCCCCTCGACATACCAAACGTTGTCAAGACTTTGTCTTTAGTATACTATTCCCTCCATCTGGAATGCTGTCTCTCAACTGACAAACTCCTAACATTTAAGACACCAGTTTTAAGCAACCCAGTGCCTCCCTCAATTATCTTGGGCAGAAGTTGCTCTGTTTACATGTTTCTGTATTGATCCTTTACACGACAGTCTTCTACCCACTCCAAATTTTGAACACAAAGGCAAGGGCTATACATTTGTTTTCCCCTTTAGTACCTAGTACTGTGATTGTCACACAATAGACATGTAATAAACAGGTCACATAATTATCATGTCCTGCTGGCATCTCAACTAAGATTTCTTTGGATGTTCTTTTGAATTTATTTTATAACAATCTAAGGATTTGGTCCTGTCCTCCATGATAGCTTCCCCTGAGGTTAGATATAATTTTTAGGGAAATAATGTTTTACAGTCAAAATGTGGGGACAAAAATAAAAAAACAACAAAACCCACTCGTATGCATTCTGCCCCCCATCTGACCCACGGCAGATATGGATCACCAAACAAGGCATTCTTCCCCGAGAAGCCAGGTAGATCCTTCCTTCTCAACACAGTGCTCCAAGAACCACTATCAATGAAGGAAGTTGGCAGCTGATGTTTGGGATAACAAGTCATTAGAAAACTCAGGGTGGATATCACATGACCTGAAATTCTGGTCCCACTGTGTGGCTGACAATTCTGAGATGCAGGTGGTGGCACTTTATGTGGTGTCTTGCATGACATAAATATTTAGCAATTAATTGTCTATTAGTGAATGATGATTACTGAACTATTTTTGCCTCATTTTCTCTGCCCAAACAATAGGGCAGGTAATTTCCAAGCTACTTTTGATGGTTGGTGTAAGAATAAATATAACGAGCAATGTGAATTTCCTGGGAAAAAGTTTAAAATCATTATAAAAAATAGTTTCATTACATAAAATATTATGTACAATGAAGTATTCAACTTGTAAAACTAATTTAGTGTCCTACAGTTGAGTTATAACAACTGGAAACATAGGATATACTAGCATATTTTTTTAAACTTCAAATGTATATAATAAACAGCTGTAAGTAGAGTACAAAGAACTTTTTTTTTCTGAACTGTTTGCAAAGAAATTTGCCAATAGAATGCCTCATCATGCCAGAATACTTTGGTGTATATTTTGTACAAACAGGAACATTCTGTAGTTCCATGGCACAACCATAACAATCAAGAAATTCAAAATAATGCATTACTGCTATCTATTCCTCGTGACATTAGATCCCCATTGACACTTGAAGCTTTTAGGCCAGTTATTTTGGTAAATCGGATTTTTCTGATGTTTCATTATGATTATATCTGACTTAATTACTCTCATGCAGAAATACAGAAGTGACAGAATATACTTTCCATCGTATCCTATCAAGCAATTCATGGTTTCAATTTATCTCATTACTAAGAATATTCACTTTGATAATTTTATCAATATGGTGACTTCAGGATTGTTCACTATAAAGTTATCCTTTTCCTTTTTGCAATTAATTAATAAGTATTTTGTGATGAGGTACTTTGAGACTATGGCAGTATGTATTTCTTCATGAAAGTTTTAATTTGTTTATTTACTTATGTCGGAATCAACTCCTGGATTCCTATGTGTTCAATTGGTTGTAGTATGCTGCTGTAATATGTTTTATTTTGTTTTTTTGACACTGACATTGTCCCAGAATTGGCCATTTGGAGCCTCTCTGAGTTGGCTTTGGTGTCATTTTTACATTTCATTCTTTGAAAACTGTATTATTTTACAGCTAAAATAAATGTATCAGGCTTATCTTGTACTTCTGTTGCCCAACCCCTGAATCAATAATTTCTCCAAGGAATCATGTCTGGTTCCAATTAATGAAGCACTAAGTAGATTTCTTCTATTGGGGAATTGTCATTCCCAGGCCCTCAGTGGAAAAAACTGGGGATGAATGTATGAATACTCATGTATACGTATTTACAAATCTTATATATTATGTACATATTTATATATATTCTATATTATGTAAATATATTTATATTGCGTGAAACCATATGTACCATATGTGGAACCATAAAATGTGGAATATATATAGGTTATATATACATAGAGAGAGAATATACACATACACATATATATGTAATAAGTTTATATATGTACCTCCAATTGTAATAATAGTGATTATTCTATTCCTGAGTTGTTTTGGAAACAGGTTTTACAGACCCCCCAATTGCAACATTTTCAGAATTTTTTCAAATTGGTTGTTAAACCACTTGTAGCTTGAAAATGGCCATGATGGGAATCTTTACACCATGGAAATTGTCAAACACTCCTGTCTATGTGTTTGATTTGCATATTTACAACGGATATATCCAATCTTATTTTTGAAGAGACCAAATTTTCCAGTGACTTGCTATATATCTTCTCATTGATGTCATTGATATCATCCCATGAGCACCGACACCAGAATAGATAACCTGATCATCATCTCCCGTAATTCTGCTTCTATCCCTAATGTTCATCTTATCATAGCTAAGAAGGCAGCTTTCCTCTCAGTTCCACAGACAAGGAATAATAGAATCATTTTTGATTTCCCCTTCATCTTAATCTTCCTAAATCTAACCCCCAGGTTGTGTTGAGTCCATCTCTAACCTGTTTCTTATGACTCTTTTCTTTTATAATCCCAGTTATTCATTGGCTTATTTTAGGCTTTTGCTTTTTTCTTGCCCGGTCAATTGAATGTTTCTCTTTCATAAATTTCTTACCTTGAATGAGAGATAGGTACAATAATCAAATACCTTCTCACTTGTCTGAAATATATTCCAAATGAAATTTATCAGTACAGAACAATATGGCTACACAAAACCTGATCGAGTATGACTTAAACAGTAAAAACAGTTGCTAACCTCACATAAGAAAGTTGGAGAAGTGTTCTCAACTTGGTATAGCTGTCCAATGCTATCATTAAAAACCCAGACTTTTTTTTATCTGTTCCCTCTGCTATTCCCAACTATTGACCTTTTCCCTGACACTTGGCATTCTGTGGTCACAAAATGGCTGCCAGAGCACTAAACAATCCATCCTCACGCCACAGAAAAGGCATGGCATAGAAAGTAGCCTCACTTGTCTGTCTTTCTTCAGGCAACATAGTCTGTCTCAGAAACTCCCCAGCTATCTTTTCCCTACCTCCTACTTTTCATAACTATGTTACACGGCCCCAGATCCCTTAAAAAGAAGTCATAGTCAGCCAAAGTTCTTTGGCTTTCCTAACACTTTTTTTTTTTCAAGTTTGAAGCTTATACCAACTCTACTGTGTTTCTACTGGGTAATGATATGTGGAGAAAAACCACATCTGTTCTTTCTAAACTTGTTCATACCTCTTCACAAGGACCCAATTCCACCAAGATTATAAAATACGCGTTTATTAATTCAATGAGCATTCAATGAGAATTATTTTAAATACTAGGGTAGGGTAGTTAACAAAACCGGCAGAAATTCCTGCCCTAAAAGAGCTTACATTCTAGTGACATATCTGTTCTCCATTAGAGGAAATCTAAATCTAAATCAGCAGTTCAGAAGACTTTCCAGAATTACCTTAACTTACTTCCTGCCACTATGCTTTACTCTTTCAAAAACAGGAGCTGGGTGTTGATTCTGGTGTGTTTTGATTCCGACCTAAATTCTATTTTTCCTGGCTAATATTTCTTAGTTTGTGAAATGAACTTGGGCTTTTTCCTATTTTTAAGTACTAACATTCGCAATGCTATTTTTGCATTTTTGGGTTCATTTTGGTCAATTATAGTGTTGAGACTTTTGTAGTCTTGCACTTTGAACAGCCACTCTTCCTTAAATTTAGTGTGTCCCACTTGAGAAGAAACTTGTACTTTAAATGGAAACTTTTGCCGCACAACATGGATTTGGAAAAGTGCCACAGGAATGTTTTTAGATTGTATAGGACTTGGCAATGAAAATAACTGGTTCAAGAATGACATTAAAAAATAATCTTTGGATTTTGACACCTTATGGAAGAAAAGAGAAAATGTTATTCTATCGCTCTTTCTCCATGATATGGTTTTCTTAAAAAGGAGAACTGTATATGTTTAACTAAACAATAACTTACCCCTTAATGTCTACTTTAAAAGGACATTTTATCAGCTTGGATGCTTTGGAACAGCATGTAATAGAAAACACAGACTCTGTCTTAGTCCACTAGGACTGTAATAACAAAATACCACAGACTGGGTGGCTAATAAACAACAGAAATTTAGTTCTCACAGTTCTGGAGACTGGAAGTCCAAGATCAATGTGCCAGCATGGTCAGGTTCTGGTGAAGAGTCTCTTCTGGGTTGCAGACTGATGACTTCTCTCTGTGTCCTCACACGGTGAGAAGGACGAAGGAATCTCTGTAGAGCTTCTTTTAGAAGAGCACTAATCCCATTCATGAAGGCTCCTCCCTCATGGTTTAATCACCTCCCATGGGGCCCATCTCCTAATATTACCACATGGGGTCTTAGGTTTTCCACGTGTGCATTTGATGGGGGGCTGGGGAGATACAAACACTTAGCCTATAGCAGACTCAAACTGAGTTAAGAAATAAACATGTTACTTCACGTAACAAGAAGTCCACAGTTTGGGCAGGCTGTATGCAAAGTGTCGTCCACCATGCAGCCAGCCTGTTGGGGACCCAGGGGTAGGACCACCTTCCTGTGATGCAGGTGGCTTTGTGGCAAGCCAATACCTCAATAAAACTGTATTCTTTCAGGAAGGAAGAAGTTGGAAAGAAAGAAAATGGTTGCCTATAAGTCAACAAAAAGTCCCAGCACACCTGCAACAGTAGAAAACTTTCTTCTCAATAAGTACCACTACACTTTATCAACTAAGATACATATGATTGCTTTCCCCACATGATGTAATTCAATTTATTATTTCATTTTCTACAGTTACATGAATGTTCCCCAAGCTTCAAGAATAGGACTCATGCCTCATTGGATGTCTGTGATAAGTAGTTATCTGGCAGTATTTTTTTTCTTTTTTTTTTTTTTTGGTTTTTTTATTTTCAAGTGCATTTCTAAGCACTTTTTAACTCTTAATCTTGGCAACAACTCTTTGAGATAAGTAGTATTATTATCCCCAGTTTATGTGTAAGTAAACTGAATGAGTAAAATGAATGAGTAATTTGTCCAAGGTCACCCAACTAGAAAATGTATCTTTAACTGTTTGGAATAAAGGAAAACCAGAGGTATCTAAATATTAGTCAGATCATTTTCCCTGAAACAAGTATTGTCAACACACAGCGAGATTTTTGGAGAGCGTAAAATTTCCCTTCGAAAGTTGGAAGAATCTTTTTGAAAAGTGAAATTTAAATTTATCTTTAGGACAAACTGATGCTATTAAGACTTCAATCCCAAAGGCTGTTTAGCTATGTAAATAAAAGATGGAAGATCTTTCTCTGAAACAGAGGCTGTTAAGGTAATTTAGCTTTGAGGAGTGGCAGTATTACGCAGGCATTACATTCCATACCATAAATATTGACTGAGTGAGTCCTCTGGGCCAGAGGCCACACCAGGCACTGGGCTTACAGAGCTGAACAACCAAGATGTGGTTCTTGTCCTCATGGAGCTTACAACCTAGTGGGAGACACAAAAAATAAACTCGTCAATAAATGTTAATATGTTAGATGAGACATTCCTACTATCTAGATATTTTGCCAGAAGTTCCAAGCCTGAGATATTACACACTCTAAAGGTGCTACTTTCTTGTTCAGAGAAGAAAGACAAGGTTTGAATTAGTGGTGAGTACATATAATACAAAACAAACAAATAAGGTAATTGTTAATTCCAAGGATACAAGTTATGTAAGGAAAGAAATGTAGTCGTGGAATATTACATATCTTGGCTCTAAACAGAGTTTACATAATTAAAATATTATAAGCAGCAATCACTGAGAAAATACAAATGTTACTCAAAAATACATAAATACAGTAAGGAAGAGAGACAAAGACACAGAGAGGAGAGATAGAAAGACAAAGAGAACAAAACAGATGAGGGGAAGATGGGAAGGAAATAGATAAATAGACAAGATGGATGATAGGCAGGCAGACAGACAGATGGAAACTGGGGGGTGGAAAGAGGAGAAGTATACTGGGGGGTGGAAAGAGGGTGGGGACAGATAATAAAAAAAAAGCTCAGGTAAAAGAAAAGGATAAATCCACTCTTCCCTCCTGAGAAGATGATAAAATCTAAGATTAAAAAAAAAAAAGTTAAAAATACACTATCTAGAGATGTGTAGATAAAAAATCAAAATAACCAAAAGAACTAAGCAGGGACTAATATTTGTGTAATGAGCTTTATAAACTACATTTGAAATGTTAATAAAAATAAAATGAACTATGGGGCACCTGGGTGGCTCAGTTAGTTAAGCATACAACTTTGACTCAGGTCATGATCTCATGGTTTAAGGGTTCGAGCCCCGTGTTGGGCTTGTGCTGACAGCTCAGACCCTGGAGCCTGCTTCAGATTCTGTGTCTCCCTCTCCCTCTGCCGCTCCCCCATTGCGCTCTGTCTCTCTTTCTCAAAAATAAATAAACAGTAAAAAAATTTTTTAAAGTAGCAGGTGCTTTCTTAGCACAGCGGGCAGTGCGTCAGTCCCATAAAAAATTAAAATAAATAAAATAAAAATGAACTAAAGGCAAATAATATATGAAAGTATTTTATAGCTGCTAAGACATTGAATCACATCAGTATTTTAAGTCATTAGAATTTTATGGAGAAGTCATGTTTCATTGTCCAAGAGAATCTTTGTTTTTCCTTTTGGCTAATATCTGAATCTGTGTAACACCTAATTTTCCAAGTTTGCTCTTATGAATTGTCATGAACCATCACTTACTAACTGCCAAGTAGGTCCCTTTGGCCATGTGATTGGTTTAGCAATGTCAATCCATGATCAAAGGAAAACTAGGTTAGCTAGAATTGTATTGTCTTAACCATAAATTTTCAATAGTGTCCAAAAACAAAGGGAGTGCTGGGTGTATGGGTGGCTCAGTCAGTTGGGCATCTGACTCTTGATTTTGGCTCAGGTCATGATCCCAGGGTTGTGGGATTGAGCCCTGCGTTGGGCTCTGCACTGAGCATGGAGCCTGCTTGGGATTCACTCTCTCCCCCTCTGGCCCTCTCCCCAGCTCATGCTCTCTCTTTCTCTCAAAATAAATAAATAAACTTTAAAAAATAAATAAAAATAAAAGCAAAACTTAAGTAAACTATGTATTAATTTCATATAATTAAAAATCTTGTGTAATTGTAATTAAAGTTTAGTAGGTGGCCTCCAATCCTCAAATGCAGTATCTCTCTGTCTCCTTTAACTTCATTCAGTTACCTCAATTGCCTTTTGATGCCTGAAGTATTATCTAAGTGCTCAGCAGGGATCCACACTGGTTCAGTTTAAATTCCTGTGAACTGGTGCAAAGAAACTTTTTAGGGTGCTAGTGGGAAGTTGCTCTCACTAAGGGCAGTTCTAGGTGGAGAGATGAATTCTGCAGGAGAACAATGCCCAGGCATATTTCAACCCAACATTTATGCCATACTCACAGAATCCCACTTGGCCACCCACCCAGGTGGACAGTATTTTGATTCAGAAGTCATTTTAGAGGTCCTTTTAAGAAATAACTTGTCAAAATTTAGTTATATAAATCCTTGAAAATAGCTAATAAAACTACTAACAATGACAGCTAACTTGTATAGGACATTTCTAAATAAATATAATTCTGTTTTTAAATTAGTCCCTCTTGCCAGTATATTGAAATGCTTGGAATTTTAAGTAAATCATCCTTAGGATCCCTTAACAATTTTGTACAGATGGAGGGCCACGTGGGTGAATATCTTGCATGCATGGGGATAAGATCCAGATGGCGAGAACGTAGAAGGGGTTGTTAGAAACATGTTGGAGGAGAGCATTGAAAACATCAAACACTGTGATTGTAAGCTATGGAAATAACTGTCCTAAACTCTAAAACAATGCAAAAATATGAAGATGTCAAAAACTCATGGCATTTTCATTTAGGCTCTCTGGACTGAAAATATTTGTATTTTCTGTCAAGAAGAGACTTGCTTGAATATATAAATATATTCATACAAACATGCATATTAGTAAACATACATATGTATGTAATCTATATTACATATACAGTATATATTACATATATTACATACATTGTGTATACATATGCATACATATGTTTGTGTGTGTATTTGTAGGTATATAGGCTTTTTAGAGGAAAATGTCATTAGTAAATGATAGAAAATATTCATTATTAAAATTTTATTTACTAATTTTCTTAATACCATCACCAAAGCTAGAAAATATAAAAATAAAAAAGATCATCATTTTTTAAACAGATGGGAAAACACTCTCTGGGGACATCCAACCAGACTGATGTTTTGTCTGCACCAATTTTTTTGCAAACTATTTGGCATTCCTTGACAAGCTTGGCTTGCTTCCCTTACATGTTCAACATCAATATCTATGGGCAACTACATATATGTTCACACAAGGGTAAAGGCTATGTCAAACATCTACCAATATATATCTGTAATTATTTCTATGTGGCATATGCTAGCTGCCTTATTTTCACTAAATACTAAGTTCTTTCAGAAATAGATATTTTTCTTATGTTCCCCATGATACACACATAGAAAATAGCACAGAATTTTTGTGACACTGTAGAATCAAATCTGTGTATATTTGAAATTATTTGTGTTTCCAACCACAGTTATTTCCATAAAACTGGCCATTAGGTTTCAGGAGATAAGTTTTCTCTTGAAATTTTAATTTCTTAGCTGTCATAATGTGTTTATTTCAGAAACATCTTTCCTTTTAAATAAACAAGTATTAGGATATCATCTAAAGTCTGTGAGGTTTCAGGAGGATATTTATTACACAGATTTGGAATAAGGTGGTATTCTTTACATCAGATGACTTCACTCTTCGGTAACCCAACAGCAATGCCCGAGGTCAAATAGCCTCACTGTAGTTCATTTGAATACACACTTTTTCAAAAATATTGTGACATGAGGTTGGACCCTGATATTACATCATATAGAAAATTAACTCAAAATGGGTCAAAGACCTAAACATAAAAGCTAAGCTATAAAATTCTATAAGAAAACATAGGGGAAAGCTTCATGACATTTCATTTGGCAATGAATTCTTGCAAATAACACCAACAAAGCCAAATATAGATAAATTAGACTATATCAAAATTAAAAAAAAAAAACTTCTGTATATTAAAGAACACAATCAACAGAGTGATTTCCAAAGGCAACCTATGGAATAGAGAAAATATTTGCAGAGTTATTATCTCATAAGCAGTTAATATCCAGAATATATAAAGAGCTACAACTCAACAACAACAAAGAATAAAAAAAATGGACAAAGGATTTAAAGTAGACATTTCCCCGAGAAGATTCACAAATGATCAACAAACATATGAAAAGATACATAACATCACTAGTCATTCAGGAAATGCAAGTCAAAACAGTGAGTAATCACCTTACACCCATTAGGACGGCTACTATCAAAAAAGAAAGCGAGTGTTGGCAAGGATGTGAAGAAATTGGACCCTTGCTGCATTGTTGGTTTAAATGTAAAATGGTGCAGCTGCTGTGGAAAACAGCATAACGGGTCTGCAGAAAATTAAAAATAGAATTACTTTATGATCCAGCAATTCTCCTTCTGAGCATATATCCAGAAGAATTGAAGGCAGAGTCTCAGATATTTTTGTACATCTGTGTTCATAATAACGTTATTCACAGTAGCCAAAAGGTGAAGCAACTCAAATATCTGCTGGTGGATGAATAGGTAAATACGATATGGGATATATTTACAATGGAATTTTAAAAGGAAGAAAATTCTAGCATATGCTACAACATGGATGAACTTTGAGGACATTATACTAAGTAAAATAAGTCAGTCTTAGGGGCACCTGGGTGGCTCAGTGGGTTAAGTATCCAACCTCAGCTCAGGTCATGATCTCATGGCTCATGGGTTCAAGCCGACAGCTCAGAGCCTGGAGCCTGCTTTGGATTCTGTGTCTCCCTCTCTCTCTGTTCCTCCCCTGCTCTCACCCTCTCTCTCTCTCTTTCTCTCAAAAATGAATATTTAAAAAAAATTTAAGTAAATTAAGTCAGTCATAAGACAATAAATACTGTAAAATTCCTCTTAAGTGAGGGATCTAGGATAACTAAACTCACAGAAACAGAAAATCGAGTGGAAGAGAAGGTATTGGAGAGTTGTCTAATGGATATATAATTTCATTTTGCAAGGTGAAAAAGTTCTGGAGATGGGTCGCACAACAACATACTTAACACTACTGAACACTACAAATGGTAAATGTTATTTGGCTACATTTTTTTTTTAAAAAAAGATACAATGAACAAGTGCTTTCCAAGGGAGTGATAATTCTTGCCTGTACTGTACTCCCATATACAGGGGGACAGAGGCTGTGATAGGCATTCTGAAGAAGAGACATGACATGGTTTGGGGGAAAGCAAAAAGGAATACAGTGAAAAACTGTCACCTCTGGGATCAGTTAAACTAGGGTTTAACCATATTAAGCATTGTTATGTGGAGCCAAGGTCGCTGAATAGAACATTCTGGTTCCTGGCTATTCTGTGTTAAAGAGAGGCAAAAAGGTAAACGTTATAAGACTGTTTTGAAGATGAATTTATATGAGTTTGCTAATACAGAGCCTAGAATACAGTTCCCAATACAGAGCCTAGAACAAAGAAAGTACTAATATATCGTTGCTGCTATTGCTATAATTATTACCGTTCTTCAAAGTGATCTGCTTCGAATCAAAATTGTTTTGAACTTTGGAAAATAAAGTAATAATATACCAGAGTTTATATTTAATAGATGGAAAAGTATATAAGTTATTGAATCAATAAATTAGTGGTGAGTCTAAAAAAGTATAAATCCATCTCTGTTAGATAACTTTCTTAAATAACAGTTTCTTTCCCTAATCAAATAAACAGTACTCATCGAAGACTAAGTCCCACATTTACTTATGCACAAAGGATAAACTGAAGATAGTCAGAAATGTTATAAATTTTGGGGCGCCTGGGTGGCTCAGTTGGTTAAGTGTCTGACTTAGGCTCAGGTCATGATGTCACGGTGTGTGAATTCAAGCCCCGCGTCGGGCTCTGTGTTAACAGCTCAGAGCCTGGAGCCTGCTTTGGATTCTGTGTCTCCCTCTCTCTCTGCCCTGGCCCCCCTCGTGTTCTGTTTCTCTCTCTCTTTAAAAAATAAAATAAAATAAAATAAAATAAAACAAAACAAAATAATTTCAAAAAAAGAAATGTTACACATTTTAAGTTAGTGAACATTGAAAGTTATTTTAAAAAAAAGATCATGAAAACCTGCACATTAAACTAGAAAAAAATGATTTCTCCTCTGTTAGTAACTGTTAATAGCTCAGCTCCGTGGTCTTTCCTACCTGCTGCCATGGAACAACTGGAGACCTCAGTCATCCTCTTCCCGTAGAATTCTTACTAATTATTGAAATATCTTTTATTAGGTTCCTTTGTAGAACATAACATTTGATTACTGAGCTGGTATTTATATCACTCAGGGACCTGGGTTGGGTGCATATTTGGAGTCTCTGAGAGAAGTTATATTTGCAAGCAGATAATGGATGATGTCATATCCAGCCTCTAGTTGGGAGGTAAAATGACAGTTACATCTTTTCTGTATGGGTTTAAGATTACTCATTTCTTCATCCTTGCACTTGATAAAAATAAGAATGTGATAAAGATCAAAGTCACCCAAAAGGATTTTTTTTTAAGTATTAAGTTTTCACACTAGCTTTCTATAAAGTTCTTATATAATGTAATACAAGATCTCTCATTTGTATACATCACAATTCACTTTTGTTAAGATGTCCTGAGGAAAAGATTAATTTAATTAAAATATTACTGGGGCATGACTGCTAAACATATGGCTTTAGATGGCTGACAAGATACTTTGCAGAAATTGAAACAACTACACCATTAAATCATACATTAACTGATGTATTTGCTCATGGCTACCTCTGTAAGCAAAAATGTAAACATCTGAAAACATAAAGGTGACATTCTTGAAGCACAAAGCTTCTTTCACTGAGAATGTACACTTTCTAAAGTTAATACTGAGGCATCTTTGATTACTACCAGACCACACTGAATGAGAAAGTCAAGTTGTCAGGCCAAGCCTTTGTTTACAGAGCATAATCTAATTACCCAAGGATCAGTGTGGGAAAATAGGCCAGGATCTGACTTGACATCAGGGCACTTTTAATATTTCAGACAATCTATTTTACATTCAGCCTCAGAGTGTGAGACTCGACCAAAAATGTTTTTGCAGAGTAACACAGAAATCAAGTTTGCCATCACTCCTGTGTATGTGTACCCACAGGGCCTTCACAAATAAAATTACTTACTTCCTACATGGTTTTCTAAGACATATTCATTATGCGTGTGAGCCTCTGAATTCAAGTAGAGTCTTGGCATCAGGAAGACTTCTCTAAGCCAATATGGAGATTAAGTACACCATGCTTGTTTTATATATGAATTGCCAGCATTTAATAAAGTTCCTGCTTACCTTCTGGACATTTATGTAGGGAGCCAAGAGAATAGGTTGACACTGTGAAGTCCCATCATCAGGGAAAGGACTGAAGGTACGGCTCTAGGGTTCAACATTCGTTTGGAGTTCCACCAATACTGTTTTCATTATAGTGAGCTTAAATAAGCATTAGCGGCCTTTCTATCAAAGAAATTAGTTCTTATGTGAATGGCCTATAAATAAGATTGTTATACAGTGGAATAATAGGAGCATATAATGAAACTTGATTTCCAGCCAAACAAACATATGGACATTAAAAATTAAAAAAAGGAAAATGTGCACTATATGGGTCCCATGTGGGATGATTGAAGTCATCCACTAACGTGTGTCTGGATTCTATCCATTTAGGAGCACAAGATTCTTTCAGGCAGGGGACTGCTCTTACTGTCTAGGGGTGTTGGATGTGAGAAGATGTGGTTTCCTGTGGGGAGAAAGAAGGGTGAGGCAAAGTTTTCAACAGTTACCACGGTTTTGTTCAACACATTTTTTTGGATAATGGGATACTAAGAATCAAGGCAGTATTAACAATTACAGCATTCAATGCTATGTCCAAGCAAGTAATGATGCCTCTATTTTGTATGAAGGGTTATCTAACAAATACCTCCATAGTTTTAGTTATCTACTTCAGGCCTCCTATTAATTTCATATATTCGCTTATAGACATTTATTCATTCAGTCAAAACCTGTATTGAGTATCTACCAATAAGACAATTTCTTAATAAATAAAAAAGATCACTTTATGTATCTCTACCAAAATAGTCCATTCATTCATATAATGCTACTAACAATACCTAGAGACATATACCTAATCTTCTGTGATAGCATAAAGGACCAAAGTAACAAACTGAATTATAGTTGAATAATCCACTTGAACTTTTTATGAACTTTAAAATCCGTGAAATGCCAGTTGAATATAAGAGAAAACACTTTATAGGTTGTTTATTTTTTTTCATTTAACACCTAAAACTATATGGGTTCAGAGAAAACGCTATATAGAAAGTGATGCTGCTAATTGAGTATTTTGAGAACAGAGGAAATTAGTGGCTAAAACAAAATAAAGTCAGGTCAGCGCAAATGAATATGCACACCCGCTGGAAATTTTCTACTACAATTGAGGTTGAGAAAATTTTGAGTGAGCTATTATGCTAAATAAATCATCAGTGGAATAAAACACAGATTTTATAAGCCTCCAATTTCACTATTTTATATTTTCTTTCCAGTACAACGGAAAATTCTTTTTATTTTTTTCAGGTAATGTTATTTTGGGGATTATATTGACCAAGCCGTAGCTCTTAACGAAGACTCAGACCTTTGTGTGGGAGAAAAAAGTGGTAGCGAGAAACTGACTACACTTACCAAAGATTTTGTCAACACATTTTATTGGATAATGGAATACCATACATCATGACATTGGCCGTATTAGTAATTACAACCAATGGCGTTATCTCAGAGCTGTAATGATGGCTCCATTTTATACACAGTCATATTAGTTGTCTTACTGATGAGTCCAGTTTGACCATAAACTTTCTACTACTCTTTTCTCCATCTCCCCTCTTCCCTTTGGTCTTTTTATTCTCTAGATTTTTTTCAGCTTAGACTTTCCTTCCTCCAGGAATTTTGGGAGCACCAAGACTGAGTTGGGCTTCCCTGGATTTTCTCAGAGTACCTTGTACTTCCTCCTTCATTTCACCTGTGTTCTAATTTCTTGTTTAATATTTGTTCACCTGTCTAGCCACACACTCCCCGGTGTATGCTGTATGAGGGCAGAACTATCTCATTTACCACTCTCTCCTCAGCATCTATCACAATTCCTGGCACATAAACACTGCTCAGCATATGTTTGCTGAATGGATGAAATAATGAGTGAATGAAAAATGAATGAATCGATGTATGAATGAGAATCTGCTATTAACCATTTGTCTGGCTTTTGGCAGATCACTCACATCTCTCTGCCTTTGTTTCCTCAAGTTCAAAATGAGAGCAGTAGGCAAAATGACTTCTAAAAACTTTACAGACCTCAGTGTATTTGGTCCTGTGATGAACACTCCCTTCAGAATACCGCTTCGCTTGCCTGATGAATGTTTTTCTGGACTTCATATGCCACATCGAGGGAGAATTGCTTCCATAAGCGAATGTGTAGTTAATAGCCCAAGTGCACACCATTTGCTTAGCTTTTGAAGCAAAGTCTTGAACTACCACAGACTCTGTACATAGCATCTGCTGTGCAATGTTGAGATTATCACAGAAAATCAAATCGTAGTTAATAAAATACAGTGGGGTCCTATTTTACCTATCCCAGAACAGATAAATTACAATGTAAACTTCATCTCATGTATATTTTTCATTAGCCATTCAAAAAATAAGTCTACTATAAAACAAGACAATTGGAGTACGAAGATGAACATATAATCTCATTGTCATCATCAGATAAATATGTTTTGGCCACTGTCTCTATGAATTCAAACAGAAAAAAGAATAGAAAGAAAAGAATAATATGGTGGATATTGAGTATAGAGAGAATGACCTTGAGAAGGTGTTCAAATATGCATGGATTATGTACTGATGAGGGTCTGTCCCAGGAAATTAGTACATCAGGAGAACGACTTTATCTTTTGTGTCTTAACTGGTCTGTTCCTGACCCAGCCAGAAAGACTGTCAGATAATAATAGCTAATCATTCATTCAGAGTTTACTATGTGTCAGGCACCATGACAAGAAATGTATTATTATTTCCAGTTTGCACATTAAGAAATGATAAAATATATGGGAGTACAGTACAGAGAATTGAGAAGAAGTTATCTGAATAAAGCCCAAGCATGTAGTTACTGTGTGTAGTGTCTCTGCTAACTGCTTGCTATGGTTATATTTCCAGCATTCAACATAGTTCCTGGCATATATATATATATATATATATATATATGTATATATATACACATATATATATATATATAGATGATTAATAAGTTAGTAAATAGATTAATATATGGGATTCCAGAAGTAGACAGAGAGGCCAGAGAAGGCTTTTATCAGAGAAATCAGAGAAGCACTCTTTTACAGCATAAAGGATTTTGCGACAGATGTACATTTGTGACTTGCAATGTAGAGTGTGTGTGCATGTGTGTGTGTGTGTGTGTGTGTGTGTGTGTGCGTGTGTGTGTTCTCTTGTGCTAGCACATGTAATAATCTTAAAATGATAAAGTCTAAACTTAAAAGTGAGATTTCGGTATTATATTCCAATTTATAGCCAAACTAAATGTGACAGGATATAAACTCCTGACAAGTTAGGATTGTAATGGAAATCTTGGCAGTTCTTCAAGTATGTTTCTAGAGTATACTGTAATATTTTAACTCTTCATATTTATGCCTGGAATACAGTTAAATTACAGCATTTTCTCCACAGGCATTTAATCCAATAATTATAATTGAATCTATTCAGTTGCTCATTTTGATGTGATCCCTGGGCTTTTCCCTACTCACCAGACAGTATTCAATGGATTTGCAAAAGATTCATTAATATAAAATATTTTTAACTAGGGCAAGAAAAGGGTCACAATTTTTCCACTATCATTAAGCACTTGTCAAACAATGACTCCGAATGGGAAAAGACAATTCGATGTACTATGAAATCCAGAGGTCCTAGTTTTAAAACATATGAACAAATATAAACTGGATTCTGTGGCATGCCACACTATAGTATAGTTTGTATGGCTTCATAATGCAGTCGTGGAAGAATCACTGACGGTAAACTCTGATATTACTAGCTCCTTTGTATATCTTTCTGGGACTAAGAATTGGCAATGTTAGTAAATTAGTGAAATGTACCATGGAAATAGCCTAGAGGAAGTAGAATTTATAAATGTGTGCATACTGAAATTACATGTTTTTAAAGAAGCATAGAAAAACCCTTAGAATTATCAAGGCATTACTTTAAAATGAAACTACCCATGACATAATGATAGACCTAGGGGTTTACACTATTTTAAAAGATTTTCTATGAAATGGATCAGAGTAAAAATTCCTTGTAAAGTGGCACAACTATGGCCCAAATGCTTAAGCTGGGACATATTCAGATTCTTAAGTGTATTTGCATATAAATAAATTCTCATTTTTATTTAGAGTTTTTGAAAATATTGTTAAAATATAAACAGAACTATACTATCAAGATGGAAATCAAGTGGAAATAACTTTTCCTCTCTATGATTTTTTTATGTTTTTTAATTGTTTTTTAATGATTTTTTAATGTTTATTTATTTATTTTGACAGAGAGAGAGTGCGTGAGCAGGGAAGCGGCAAAAAGAGAAGGAGAGAGAGAATCCCAAGCAGGTTCCATGCCCATCACGGAAACTGACATGAGGTTTGATCCCACAAACGTGAGACTGTGACCTGAGCCAAAATCAAGGGTTGATGCTTAACTGACTGAGTCACCCAGGTGCCCCTACTCTATGTTTTTAAATTACAAATCCCAAGTTCCCCAAAATGAATATTTCAGAGGTAAGTTCTTATACTGAATTGTATTCAATAGTTCAAATAATATTTATTAGAGAGAGAAAAATGAGTTGACCTCTGAGAACTTAGAAAAATGGGTAGTGTTTTGTGGTAAGACTGCCCAGATGTTTCCAATTCTGTTCTCTCTTCCTGTTCATTAAAGAAGATCACATAACCCTCCTCCAATGGAATGTGGGCACTAACGATGTTTCAACACTTCTAGACCTGACCTTAGAATGTTCCTTAAGATCTTTCATGATGTTTCCCCTGTTGACATGACATGGAGTGCTGATACCCCTGATGGTAAAGCCTCAAATATAGGAGAATCCTGGATTTCTGAGTGTCCACTTGGAAGAAAATCACCATGGAGAACTTATCCAACCTACATAAGACTATGGCACAAGTGATAAGTATGATTTTATTGTATCATCCATTGATATTTGGAACTGACTTATTATAATAGCTAGTTTTAATTATCCTAACATACACAGAAAGGCTTCTATCCAGTGGGGTGGATAGTGAGACAAAGACCTAAATTACAGGGCATTGGTTTAGCACTTGGGCATGAGCTCTGCAGAAACAAAGCAGACTGGATGGCTAGAAATTTTTAGCCTCCTTGCACTGTAAAATCCAATTACATTTAGAAGCTAAAGAATAAGAGATGGGACCTCTGAGCCACACTGGCTCAGTAAAACTTTCAATTTCATAAGGTGACGAATAGCTGTCAGTGGAAGAGACCACCACTCACTACCTGAAACAAACAAACAAACAAACAAAGCCTTGAATTTATTGCTTACTAAGAAGAGGAGAGCAGTATATAATCCATGAGCAGAGACTTGTCTCATATACACAGAGTTTAGGGCAGCACTGAGTTCAGGAACTGGCAGGCCTTCAGAAACAGAAGTTGGAGATTGATCCCTAGTGGTAAAATGAGTAATACTGTTGTTGACTGGCTATCTTTTAGAAGGGTGTGCATTGGAGTGAGGGTGTTGTAGATTGGCTTTCCAAGTGCGATTACAGAGGCAAAGTTGTCATTTCATTGATTTAAAACCAGTACAAGTTGTTACTCCTTGCTATGGCCATAAAACAATTAATCTTTTCCTAGGGGATTAGGAACTTTTTATTTTAGTCTAAGATGAAATTTTTAAAATATGTTTTTCTCACTCATGGATTTCCATAGTCCTAAAATAATCACTATTCAGTTGAGAGACAAGGGCATCAGATAGAGGAAGCAAAATAAAGCAATCTAAGGACTATATCTGGAAAAGAACATTAGGTATGCTTATTGACAAGTTTCACTGAAACAGGACCAACTGGATGTAAGTCAAATAGGTTAAAAGCCTACTAAGTTTTTGAAGGAATTGTATTGCGAGAGAAACCATGAACATGGACTTTCATCAACCCTAGTCCTCCAACTTTCCATGACCACAAGGTTGGCATATACCTCAATGTCCACCTCCAATAAGTCCAAGGAGAGATACAGACCACAAAGAACATATAGGAGAGCAGAGCCAGGGTCCACGGAGAATAATAGACAAAGCACCCCCTTCCAGAGAACAGAAGCGGGGCCTATTTAGACAATTTCGACAGTAGGGACTTTCACAATGTCTGCCTTGCTGAATTTTATCACGGCTATGGAATAGTAATTGTCATGTGCCTGCCACTCTTTCTTTTTCTGAATGGGAGATTTTAATTATCGTTTACCAGCCCCTGCTCCATCACTATATATTGGTTGAGGGCATGGGATCCCCACAAAATTGATCCCAAGTGAGTCTCTTCATAAAAACTATTAGAGAATAATACTGTAGAAAAAATATGTATATATCCATGAGGAAGAAGAAGGGTAAAAAAATATGTTAAGGAAGTAAATCAGTAAGAACTTATTGTTACAACTAAGTATTGCTTGGGCATCCTTGGGTGGCTCAGTCAGTTAAGCGTCCAACTCTTGATTTCCGCTCAGGTCATGATCTCACAGTAAATGAAATTGAACCCACTTCCAGCTCTGCACTGATAGCCTGAGCCTGGCTGGGATTCTCTCTCTCCCCTCCCCTGCTCACGCTTATGCACACACTCTCTAACTCTCAAAAAATAAATAAATAGACATAAAAAAAACTAAGCATTGTTGTAAAAAAAGTTCTAAAACTAAAATCTCATGATATTCACAAGTTATTTAGAGATGGACAAGTAGCAGTGGAAGTTAAAAGGAAGTTTGTGTAACAATTTGTTGTTGCATTTACAGTCTTTCTCCATCAGGTATGCAATTTGGGGCTTTGTACTGTAAAGGCACCCTAGTCCCATGTGAAGTAAGGAGCACCAATGTGTGTCAGACCAGGCATCTGCAGGTTGTGCTAGACCAGCTGTCCCATATTGTAGACCTCTTTACAAAAGCAACGAGGGACAGAGAAGAGAATTGGTGGGAGGGAATGCTGACCTCTTGGATCCACGTGGTTTGACTATCGGTTTTATGCTCCCTAAACATGTGGTCCCGAGATGGCTCTACATTTATTAATTACATGTGTTCTGATCACGGCTTTAAATTTTCGAGAGGTAAACATTGGCTTCATCCACTGCTATGAACTGAATGTTTATAATCCACTCCTCAAATTCATATATTGGGGTCCTAATCCCCACTGTGATGGTATTTGGAAGTGAGGCCTTTGGGAGGTAATTAGGTTTAGATGAGGTTATGAGCATGGAGCCCCATGATGGGATTAGTGTCTTCATAAGAAGAGAAAGAGACCAGACCTCTCTCTCTTTCTCTGTCCGTCTCTTTGTTTCTCTGTTCCTCTGTCTGTTTCTGTTTGCTTCTCTGTCTCTCTGTTTCCTCCATGTGAGGATAAAGGAAGAAGACAGCCAGCCATCTATAAGTCAGGAAGAGGGTTCTTACCAGAACCTAATGATGCTGGCATCCTGATCTTGAACTTCTAGAAACGTGAGAAATCCACTTTTGTTGCTTAAGCCACCTATGGCTTAAACTATGGGACTTGTTACAACAGATCAAGCTAACTGAACACTCACAAAAAGATAATGAACTTTATTTACAAACAAATTAAAATTAATGGAAATGTTTGTTTTTTAGGATTGAAGCAAAGAAACAACACAGTAAAATTTTTGCAAACCCAAAAGCAACGGAGAAAACTGAAAAGCCTGATGTCTGGAACACCTGTCTCTAGGAATCAATTTTGATCATAAAACTAAATGAAGCGTAGAGTGTTTTAAGACTTATATTTCCATCTTACTATCAGAAAGGAGCAATGGAGCAGTGGAATGAAAGCATAATAAAGGAAGACCAGCTTCATTAAGCTAGAAGAAGAAAGGGATTTCCTTAGGAAGAATGTTGAGATTTTAGGCAGATGAGGCAAATACAACGAAGAAAATGAGATCTGATAGCATGGGCTAGAATTATGGAAAGGGAAAACATACCCAGGTGTAGCTACTTAAAATAATAATAAAAATGTGGAGAGAGAGAAGAAGGATTTTAGTTACTTATATATCAGAAAGAGTGATTAAGGGTCAAAGAAATCTACCAGAGAAAGGCAGGCAAGATCTCATAGATCAGACTAAAAAGAATTTCCTGGAGGAACCATAATCAGGAAACTATTGATATGGATCCTCTTAAAGTTATTGATAGAGCCAATAAGTCCAATTGGAAGACCAGCCCTTGAAGATTAAGCATTATTAAGGGACATTTGGATGACATGGTTATAGTAAGGGGGAAGCAGTTATTGCCTATGCCTCCAAGAACCATGCCCAATAAGAAGGACAAAGGAAGGCGCAGGGAAGTTAAAACACTCAAAGGAAAGCCAGGCAGTGTCATGACTAACAGAGTGGGTCTGTGTTAGAAGTGGGTTTGAGGGAGGGTACCTCCTGAGTAGAATTACTCAACCTCTGCCATTAACGTAGCATAAATTATTTAAGCCCTGGGACATTCCAAAGTGGAGGGGGGTTTCTGCCTTGTGGAGGACATGGTGGAGGGATAGGTCCTGATAGGCAAAACCTCAGAAGCATCAAGAGCTCTTTCGGTGAGGAATGTGCAGAAGGGGATTCTCCTGCTGATACACATGGAGAAAATGTCCCTGAGAGTCATGTTTTCCTGTTCCCACAATTTCATACAGAGGCCACTGAAGCATCCATGATTCAGGCCTTAAAAGGTTTATTTGCCATAAATTTATTATTCATTCATTCATTTAGGTATAGACCTTGAGAGAGCTCTTCAGTATTGCATTACAATTTCAGAATCACAGGGCAAAAAGGGGAAATCAAGTTACAACTTAGAAGCATTTGAATGCACTGGGCAGAGAGGATTTAGCATTCCAGGATGGCCCAGACAATTCAACTTCTGGAGTCCTAAAGGCACTTCATCAATGCTCTGCTGTAGTTGCACATGGAATCCCAGTTCTACTCAGGTGCTGGAGTGAGAGGGGTCAACTGGGGGGAGTGGTTTTCAGATTTAATGATTGTGAACTTAACCTGTCCTGCATTTTCACTTAGAGCAAGGAAATTTTTGCTTTATCAATTTTATCAAACCTGCAGGTTTGATAACAAAAGAAATTTCATCATCAAATTTGAAGCATCTCTACATTGACTTACTATGGACGACCAGAGAATCCATTATTGTATCATTTTGTTTTATGCATTTGCTCTGGTAAGCTATATGGACCTATGTGTCTCCACATAATTTGGAATAGGGAATAGAGTAATGGTAGAGTGATCAGATCACTATCTTCGGATAGAACCGGGCTTGCCGTTAGTTTGATTAGTACAAACTCCGACGCATGTCAGCAACAAAATCTAAACTGCACACTGTAGAATGAGGTAGATACACAAGAGAGGTTAGGGGGTCCATGAGGACAGGAGCTGGACTATCATGAGGGAGTGTGTGTGTGTGTGTGTGTGTGTGTGTGTGTGAGTGCACTTGTGTGTGGCGAGGTGGTGGCTAGTCATACCTCTGGTTTATTTTAAGCTTAATGGTTAAGAAATGAAAGTACCAGAGAATGTTCGAAAGGAACTGCTTTTCCCTTTGCCTTCTGGTTCTCTAAACCCTTTGGCTAGCACACAGTTCTGGCAGCTTGCCCATCTCTTACCTGCTCCTGAAGGAGGACTGAGTTATCTGATTGATGGATGGCATCCATGGTCCGGGTTTGTCAACTGAAGGGAACTGATCCACCGGCGGGGAGCCCCAGATCAATTTGAGACAGGAATTCTGCTCTAATTCTGGATGTTTCCGCAGGCACGCTAGCCCAAGTTCTCAACTTGAAACGGAGGAGTGAGTTCTTTTCATCAAGAGATGTGAAGTCGTGTTACCCAACTGATCTTATTGGGAATAAAGCTGATATTTTCATCTCCATCTGGGTCTGATTTCTCAAGTGCATCTGAACGTGAGAGGGGAAGAAAACAATATTATTAACTGCTTCCCTAAACATCAACCCCCCTCCCTATGCATCCTACGTTATTGCCTCAGCTTGGGGTGACTGACACCAAAACTCTCTCCCTTTAGGACAAACAAATGCCTAACTGACAAGTAGACTTAACCCTAATTTACATTTTCCATAAAAAAGGAAGAACATGCAGTGGAAATGCAGAAACTTACGGTGAGTCACAACTACTTCGGAACGCTGGGTCCATCGCGATGTGAGCATGTGCACAGCAAACCATCTTCTCTGAGCTTTTCTCTAAAAAGCAGCTCGTATTGGGCCCAGTTCAACAATTGATTATTCTTTTTAGTATTAGGAATAACTTCTTAAGCAAAAGCAAATTTTTGAGATAATGTTCCCCAGTTTCTAGGTCATCATATTAATTTCTTTTAGTCCAGCCTTTGCCCCTGAAGAACGAGTAATCGAATCCAAACTAAAGAAGTTTTGCTTTATTTGCTAAATAAAAAAGTGCAATGTAAAAAATCTTATAAAGGAACATCTGTCAAGGGAAAGTCATACGTTCTTTACTTGGTAAAGTTCTAGTTTGTGCTCCGTTATTTATGGGACAGGTTTAAGATCATGTTGGGTGGCCCAGCTGTTCCTCCCGTGCATTAGGAATGTTGGGCCCTGCATACTTCTTAAATCCAAAAGCAATAGCTCTTTCCCTTATGATCCAGCTCAAGATGGAGTTAGAGTTGGTTGGACCAAAAGTTGAGCAGGGCCATAAACCAAAGCTGGGCTTTGCTTCTTCTGGTTTGCATGCTTTCTGTGGTTTATAGTGTGATCGGTAACCAGGAGAGCTCCATACAAGCAGCTCATTGCATCTGGGTAAAAATGTATGCAAAATTATAAACACTGGCAACAGCCTCAGCTGAGAGGAGGCACCATGTTTATTCAAGAATATGGCATGATAGTAATCCAACTTCTGGCATATGATTTATTTTTTAAGGCCAAAAGTCAAATGACCCACGTTAGAAGGCTTTTATTGAAGCCTCAGGCATGTAGTGCTCATTTGATTTTTAGAAGAAATCAACAAGACGCATAGGTGAGTAAAGGGGGAAAGGGTAGAGAGGGTTAAAAAAAAAAAAAAACCTCTTGCTAACATGAAATCCATTTTAGAGATTTTTTTTTTTTTAATCTTTGAAAGAGTGATGTTACTGGACCAAAGGATAGCCTCTCCATAAAGAAAACACTATACCACTTCTCAAAGTCATTCTTAATATGCATCTAAAGTTTCATTGTTAAAGAGTCAAATTTTCCAAATCAGAGAAAAGTATTACTTCATGGTTCCCAAGTTTCCAATCACTTAACGTATGAAACATTGAAGTTTAAGAGTCAAACGCTCCAAGTGAAAAGCATCTGTTTGATGTCGGCGAGGTCTCTGACAAATTCAGTGTTAAAAGACTCTTTGTGCTGTTCTTTGAAAATATATCACTTTGTAATAAATCTCTGGGCTCTGACACACTCAGTGATGAGGTTTGCTTTATAGACTTATGCAAGAGGATCTGTTCACTGCACCTGGCTCTCTATGAGATGAGAGTGGCAGATTTTAAAATCTAAATTAACATACAGCTTCACATTTAGGTGCTGACCTAAGGATCTGTATTTTCTTTTCATTCAGAACATACATTCCCACAAGAGTCAAAGCTCCTGGCCTTTCCAACTTTATATTTCTTTTCCATTTCTGGAAAAGAAGATACCAAATTGTAAAAGAGGCAAGAGATTAAAGCTGCTGAAATATTACCTATGGAAGGGGCTGACTCCATGTCATCATGGTGCATGGATTGCGAGATTGTTTGTACAATTATTTCAGCCACTGCGGGGGCTGGTGGATTTGCACGGAGAACGAATTCAATGTGAGATATTCTGTTTTGTGGTTGTTTCAAGGCATGGAGGCCATGGTAAAAATGGGTATCTTACTCAACATTGAGGAGTATTGTGATGGTCAATTAGTAACACATTTCATTAGGAAAATTGTATTATATGTTCACTATAGAATCTTCAGATAACACAGATAAGCACAAAGGAAATGAATCCCTCTGCTAGAAATAGTCACTTTGGCATACACTGATTTCTGTTACACACACACACACACACACACACACACACACACACATCATGAGCTGGTTCAACATGTGCCTTATTTTTTCCAGTATCTGGCCTTTATAAAAATGGGATCATCTTATTTGTAGTCTTTCTTTTATCACCTAACATCACTAATGTTTTTAAGATTCATCCATATTATTGAGTGTAATTCATTCCTGTGTAATATATTTCATAGTGTTAAAATACTACTATTTATATGCATTCTGCTGATAGCTATACATTTGAGTTGTTAAGAGATGTGTGTGTGTGTGTGTGTGTGTGTGTGTGTGTGTGTTTTATGAACACTACTGACATGAACATTCTTGTGCATGTCTCCTGATAAGTGTACAAGAGTCCCTATTGTGATCCATAAAATACTGGATCATAAATTATGCCAAAGTTTGGCTATGCAATAAAATATCAATTTATTTCTCGAAGTGGATTATACCCAAGACTCCCACCCAAAGTATATAAAAGAGCATTAAAGTTGTGATTGTTTCATATGGTTACCCATACTGGATTTTTTTCTTTTTTCTTTTCGTTTTAGCCATTCTTACTTGTGGGGGTGTCATGGTATGGCATTGGGCTTCAGTTAGCATTTCTCTCATGACCAGTGAAGCTAAGCACCTATTCATGTGTTTAGTAGACATTTGGATTTTTTTTTTTTTTTTTTTGCGAAATGTCTGTACATATCTTTTACCCACTTTCTACTGGCTTTGTATTCTACTTAATGAACTGTGGGAATTTAATAACACATTTTGAGCTTGTTGTTGAATAAATTGGTGGCAAATATTTTCTCCCGTCCTCTGATTTTACCATCCCACTCTTTTTATGGTATCTTTTGATGAACAGAAACTCTTACTTTTAATTTAACCAGTTTATTAAATGTTCCTGTTTTAGCTGGCACATTTTGTGTCTCACCAATTGTGTTTAAAAATATATTTGCCTTCTCCAAAGTCACAAAGATATTTTCCTGTGTTCAAGTCTGAAAGTTTAGCTGTATTACCCTTTATAGTTAGATCTACATTTTCTCTGAAGTTGATTTTTGTGTGTGGTGCAGTAGGATTCAAGATTCGCTTTTTTTCCATATAAATATTCAATTTACATAGCATCATCTACTGAAACGACTATGCTTTCCTACCACTCCCCTGTTACTTTTGTCAGAATCTGGTGCCCATACATATGTGAGTCTGTTTCACTCGGCTCCGTTGGCCTATTACATCAGTGGCTCAAAATATTCATATTATTTTATAATAGGTCTCATGCTGGTAGCATAAATCTTCCAACCTTTTAATTATTCTTGTAGTTAGACTTGCCTGTTGCAAGCCCTTTGAATTTCCTTTTAAGTTTTAGAATCAGCACGTCACTATCCACAAAAAAGTTGACATTTCTGCTGGAATGTATTGAAGTTATAGTTCAATTTGGGGAAAATAAACATCATTACAATAATGACTTTTGCTTTTAATGAACATGGTATATATTCCAATTATTTAGGATTACTTTAGTTTCTCTTGATAATGTTTTGAATTTGTTTAATTATTTTTGGTATTTAATGTAGAGGTATTATATTTACTCACAGATGTATGCTGATTTTTTATTTAAACGTAGTTTTTAAATTTAATTTTGTCTTTGTCTTTGTTGCTAGTATATAGAAATACAATTTGTTTTATTGATCTGGTATAAGGCAAACTTGCAAATTTCACTCATTAATTGTAAGAGTTTGGTTGTACATCATTTGGGTTTTCTATGTTTAAAATCATTTTGTCTCCAAAATTGCAATTTTATTTCTTCTTCTCCAATTCTGAAGGCCTTTTATTTCTTTTCTTGCCTGTTGCACTAAGTAGGATCTCTAGTTCAATGTTTGAGCTAGAGTAGACAACACTGTCCCATTGCCAATATCAAGGGAGGAATCTTCCAATAAATAACAAATAAAATGATGTAGGGATTTTATAGATACACTTCATCAGATTAAGGAAGTTTTCTTCTATTCCTAGATTCTAAGAGTTTTTAATCATGAATGGATGTTAAATATTATTTTTCTATTAGAAAGATGATAAACATGAAAGAAAATCCACACGATCTTTCTCCCTTTTCTCTGAATGTGACACATAACATCGATTGAATTTTGAATTTTAAAACCCACTTGGTCATGATGTACTATTCCGTTTATGTATTGATAGAATTGGTTTGCTAATATTTTATTTAGGATTTTTTCATCTCTTTTAATCAGATAAATTTGCCTGTAATTTTCCTTTTTATAATGTTCTTATCAGGGTTTTCTATCAAAGTTTAATTGCATCATAAAATGAGTTAGGAAGTGTTCTTTTTTTCCTATTCTCTAGAAAAGTTTTTATAATATTGGTTTTATTACTTCCTTAAATATTTGGGAGAATTCACAAGTGAAACCATCTGGGCTTAGAGTTTTCTTTGTGGGGAGGTTACTTAATAATGAATCCAATTCCTTAATAGGTAAAGAACTATTTTGATATTCTATTAATTTTTGTGTTAGTGTTGGTAGGTGTATTTTTCAGGAAATGTGTACTTTTATTTAAATTTTCAGATTTATTGGTATATAATTGTCTATAATTTTCTCTAATAATATTTTTAATATCTATACAAAGCCTAATAATGGCCATTTTTATCAGAAGGCTAATTTGAAGCCCCCTGCTTTAATAATCAGTCTTTTTAGTCTTGCTAATTTTCCTTTTGAAAGAACCATCTTTGGCTTTGTTGATCCTTCTGATTGGATGTTTGTTTTCATCCTCTTCTCTATTTGGTTTATTTGTTGTGATTTGTCTATTTGTTTAAGATAGATATTCAACTGTTCCTTTAAGCTTTTTTCCCAATAAATAAATATATATATATATATATATATATATATATATATATATATATATATTTAAGACTACATGCTTCCTTCTCTGTATGGCTTTAACCACATCTACAAGTTGTCATATTTTAACTACCATTTAATTTAAATTGTCTTTCAACTTTCGCTGTGGTTGTTCTTTTTAAACCCCATTTGATCATGATGTACTATTCCTTTTTATGTATTGCTAGATTTGGTTTGCTAATATTTTATGTAGAATGTTTTCATCTATTCCATAAGATAAATTTGCATGTAATTTTCCTATTTGTCATGTTCTTGTTGGGTTTTTCTATCCAAGTTTAACTGCATCATGAAATGAGTTAGGAAGTGTTTGAGTTAGTCAATGGGTGACAGTTTCTTAACATTTATTAAATTCTTAAATTTAATTCTTATTTTTTCTTTTTTTTTATATTTTCACTTTTGGGGTTTAAATTTGCTTCTTTTATGTATAGATTCCAATTTTCTGCTGATATCCTTGACCTTGTAATTACAACTATTTTGATATCCACATTTGAAAAATCTCATTTTCCAATCTCTTGTGCATCTGTCCCTATTGTCTATTCGTTTTTCTCTTGATTTTCATTTGATCTTGTCCCCTGGAATGCCTGACATTTCATAGGAAAACATGAGAAATCATCTGATGCTTTGGATGCTGTTATCTTTCTCCAGAAGGTTAACTCTATTTTATTAGGCAGCTGGCCTAGGGAAAGATTATCATAATCCAATCATATATTAAGCAGACTTCATTAGTTTTCAGTCTTTGCGAGATTTGGTTTATATACATTTGATTGCTAACACTGGCGTGAATCCCTTCAAGGATCTGAGTGAACATTTTATATGTGTGACAAAGCCTGCCCCTTGGTAGTTTCCGAAGATCATTATTCCCCAACCTAGTAAGATTGAAAGAAACTTTGCTCACCTTAGTGGCTTCTTCATTTCTGGCTTGCAGGTTACCAAACATCATAGGAAGAAAACTGGAGATGGGTGTTGCACTCACCTTTCTGTTCTTCCCTTCAGCATTGTAGCTTGTTCCCACCTGTTCATGCTGCCTTGCCAGTTCTCTAGTGTTTTAGATCTGCTTTTTAAAGGTGTCCAGGGTTTCAATCATTCTCACTTGGATGGTTGTGCTAGTCTGAAGCTATTGCTAAATTTTAAAATATGAAGGAATGAATAAATACTTCAAAGCAAAGAGCAAAAATATAAAAAAAAATGATACTATCAGATAAAATGTGCAAGATCTGGAGAGTAGATCAAGGAAACTAGCATGAGAATACATTCCAGCGTAAGAAATAAAACCCATGAAAGAGGGAAAATAATTTAACATGGGAAATTTATCAAGGATAAAAATGAGTTTCTTCCATATTGAAGAAAGACCTGAACCTAAAGCTTAGACAGGCTCAATGTGTTCCAATGTGGCACAAGACACATCTTGTCATATTCTGAACAAACTTGCTGAACTCATAGGCTAATAAAGAAAAATCTTCCAGGCTTCCAAGCGACTTACCAGGCATGCAAATTAAAACCACAAAGAGCTATCACTCGCTAGGATGGCTATCATAAAAAACACATAACAGCAAGTGTTGGAGGAGATGTAGAAAAATTAGAAACCTTCAAAGACCGTTGGTGGGAATGTAAAATAGTGCGGCTGCTTTGGAGAAGTTTGGCAGATCCTCAAGAATGAAACATAGAGTTAACTGCTAGCCCAGCATCCACTCCTAGATGTATC
Organism: Panthera leo; assembly: GCF_018350215.1. Lineage (NCBI taxonomy): Eukaryota > Metazoa > Chordata > Mammalia > Carnivora > Felidae > Panthera > Panthera leo. The sequence continues at coordinate 56,582,246 of NC_056696.1, forward strand.
CTAAAGAGAAGGAAAAGTTTTGTCCACATAACGACTTACATATGAAAGTTCACATATTTCAATTTGTAAGTGAAAATGATCATTTATGCATATCAGCTACCCATGTTTTTCTTTTCTTTTAAATACTGCTATCCATATCTTCAGGACCAGTGTCTTTCAAGAGCCAGCCCATATCCAAGCCTGCATCACACATTATTGGTAAACGGGTCAATAACAGCTGAATATTAATTACTAGTGATGGTGTCAGAGAAAGAAAGAGAAATTGGTTTTTCACACTGATGGTTGTACACCTATCACTCCCGCTGATCCCTTTATCTCGGAGTCTGTCTCCACGTGACACGTAGACATGAACGTTTGGGCTGGGTGGTGGGCAGTCTGGAGTAGTGTGGGTGGGATTCTGGGCTAACCTGGCCTTTTAGATATTCATTTCTCCTATTTGGTGTTTAAAAGGTCAGTGTGTGAACCACTTCAATGTCTCCCACTGTTTTCCTTTGCATTTTACAATGCCTGTGTGAGCTCCAGGAGGGAGCACATTTATTGTGCATGCCGTTCAGTTTAGATTCCACCGGAGCAAATGATTATAACAACTCAGAGGAAAAAACTGGAAAATAAGTCCCTGATGTCAAACTGGTCACAGGGCCAAAACAGTAGTGCCAATTATGAGTTCAGTGCCTTATGCACACTGCAATGCCAACAACCTTTTAAAATATATATAATTTATTGTTGGTTTGGGCAGGCATATTAATATTTGTTCTCAAGCAGCCAATTGTCCTTGTATTAAAAGTTAATATTGAAAATCTCAATTCACTTCTGCTAATTTTACTTTCTTTTGTTCTTAAATAAAGGGTGTTAATGGCAATAAATTGGCCAAAAGAAAAGGTATGCCCAGAGGGCTGACTCAGCATGCGTGTGAACCTGGGGCACACATAGCACTTTCTATAATTTTCTCGCTGGCATTCGTTTCCTTGATTACATGTATTAAAACCGGTAAGCCAATCACTCAAACAATAAAAGCTTATTACATTCTTCTTTTGTTGAAGTCAGGGATCCAGGTCTCATGAAAGTCTTAAAAGAAAGAATATGATACCTGCTTCTACATCAAAGAGTTTCCAAAGACATGGATATAAGCAAGGGAACGTTAAGTCACAATACACTACATATTCAACAGTCCACTATAGAATGACCAAAACAATTGCAAAGAAGTACCTCATTGTAAAGCAGATTGCGTGTGCAAGTGTGCAAATAAAACTGAAAGGATGCGAAAGATAAATAATTCTCTAGAAATGGTCCCTGTTATTGGCTATGTCAGAGAAAGATCAAAGGGAACTTAGGGATACATTAGTTAAGCTGGAAAAGACCACTACAATTATTCTTTGAAAACAAACTTCAAAGTTGCAGGAAAACTAGTTTTTGTGTAAGCATTCATAAACCCCTGGCATTTCTTCTTAAGCAGGGCATGAATTCTCTTTTTGTGTTTCCCAAACCCTAAGAGGAATCCTCTGGAGTGACACAGAGTCAAGAGAACACAGGATCATTTCAAACACAATCATTCGTTAATACCCCTGGCAATATACCACTTACTTCTTTATATCAAAATGTACCCATCACATAAACTTAGGACATTTTCCAAAGAGCCAATGACATGGAAGTACTGGCCAAAGTCAATAACAACAACAAAATAATCTGCCAGCTTTAGCCAACCCTTATCTACTTCAAGTACAGAGATTAAATAGTTCGAGTCTGGATGAAGCCCCAGTAAGCTCAGCTTTTGCCAAACCAAGAAAACTGAAATGTGGAAAGAATATGCCTCTGCTTATCTGTGAGATGCAGCTATGCCTAGGGGCGACTCGGACATTAATATCCCTTCAGTGCCTCTTATGGTTCAGCCTTTTGCTACTTCCTTTGCTTATGATATGTCCTCCGAGGACCTCTGATTATTTCATTTGTTTGGTCATGAATCACTAAATATTTGTTCCTATTTTGCAGATGAAGAAAGCCTTCTAGAGAATAAGTGTCAACAGGTAATTTACTCAAGATCACCCAGTCAGCTAGTAAACTGCAGAGAAGAGATTGAAGCCAGATAGATATGATGCCAAAGTCATGTTCTTTCCTTCTCCATTCAGGGGCTCTCAAACAGGGGCTCCATCAGAATCATCTGGGGCTCTCAAATGTATTTCTGAACCTGATTCAAAGTTATTTAAGTTAAGTTTTCTGTGGTGGGGCCCAGGGAATCTATTTCATCAAGGGTTTCATGTGATTTTGATATGTAGCCAGGTTTAGGAACAACTAAAACACAGCATTCTAGTTTTTGAACTCCTAATATAGTTACTGATCCAATAACCAACAATTTATTTGACTACTATTTATTGAACACCCACTGTGTCCCTGGCATTGTTACAGGCATAGCAGTGAGCAAAAATCCTGCCCTCTGTCTAGCTTGGGGGTACAGGTGGGGCACAGGAGACAGACAAAAACGCGATAAACAGGAAAGTTATACATTGTATTAGGAGATGGTTTAAATGCTAAGGAAATTAAAAAACAGAGAAGTGTAACAGGATCCATGAGGGTAGGTATTAGCCAGGTGGTCAGTGTTGTCTTGCCTGTAAAGGTGACATTTAAAGGAGGTAAGGAATGAGCCATGTGCATATCTGGGAAGAATCACCAAGCAGATGGGACAGTAGGCACAGAGGCCCAAAGACAAGTATGTGCCTGATGAATCCAAGAAATATTGAAAGGGCCAACGTGGGTGGAGGAAGGGAGCAAGAGAGAGCAGTGAAAGTTGACACTGGAAAGGCAAGGAAGGGAAGAACCAGGTGGGTTCATGTTGGGTCTTACAGGCTATTGTTAAGTACTTATACTTTTGCTCCAAATGAAAGGAGAAACAACTGTCAGGCTTTGGTTTAAAAACTTATGATGAACTGATACATGAAAATCAAAGAATTCCATTTACAAAGTCCAGAAGAAGATTTTGAAAGAGGTCTGGTCCAGACTCCTAAGAAAAGGCAGGTGTTTTACTATATTATTCCAGGGAAATAGTTACAATTTCACATGAAAGGAGGTTTCATTATTCTTTAGTCACCCATCTACTTTATTCAACTATTCATTAACCAAATATTTATTAAATCCACAACCTACCCTGTGTTAGGTGCTGTACTAAGTGCAGAAGGCTTTATAGGATTTATGACTTGGCCCCCAACGTGCTCCTAGGCCTCAGCAGCAGTGTATGTGGTCCGGGTTGCCTGTGAAGTAATTGTTTATTCCCAACCTAATTACTTCCATTGTAATTAAGCCCCCTTTCCTTTGGCTGATTGCCGATAGGTGATGCGGTCAGTCAACACGGTCACCAGGTTTACGTCTGTGACAAGATATGGCTGGCAGGATCTTCTAAGGGCTTATTGGGAAGGAAAGGCGGCGTATGCACAGGTTTACCTGCATGGGAATGCTGGAGATTATTGACAGAGAAGAAGGAGTATCAGAATGGAGGGCATGAGCAGGAGAAAGGGAAAAATGTCTCGTTTCCTGGGGTTGAGGGCAGGGAAGAGGGGGAGAGTGTTGCTTGCCACTTTTGGGGAGTAGAAGAGAAGCATGAATCAAACTAGCTGCTTTTACTTATACAGCATATATTTTGAACTTATTTTATTACCATCGAATAAGGAAATGCTTTAGAGCAGTAGCAAAACATGGCATGGAGACGGGCCAAAGAAAAAAATCTCAACATAGTGACTAATTCTTTTAAGGTGATTCAGTTTGCAGACTTCACAGGTAGTGGAAACAGTGTAGTAATGCACAACCTGACAGAATAATAGTCACCTCAGTTTTCTTACTCAGAGGGATAAACAACCAGGGACCAAAAATGTGATTAATATCTTAATTATGCTTTAATACAAGGATATTTTAGTGGCCACTTTTAAAAGATCTTTCTTTGTGTTTTACCTTTAGGCCAATAAATCTATACTGACTTTATGACATAATGATTTTGTTTTATAAACATGTCAGCTTAAGGAATGATTCGAGCACATCCTACCTTGCCCATCCAATTTTTTATTCCTAGCGATTTAAACTGATAATCTGAGTTTTTTACTTTGTGTGGGGCATCTTGATTATAAATATATCCTAAATCATAATTATAAACATATCATACCATGAAGAAACAGAAAATCTCTCTGATACAGAGACATCATTTTCTAAATATGCTCTTGCCATTTTATCATTTTAAGAATAAAGGGAAATAGAAACACAATGAAAAAATCATAAAGGCACCTAACCATCCTTGATTTTTAAAAAATCACTTAGATGAGATAGAATGCTTGGCTGATGGTTCAGGTCTGATAGAGTATAAATCTCCAACTTAGATATGGCTGATGAAAAATGGAACATAAAGTCTAAATTCAGACCTCCCCACATCACTAGCAGAGTCCAGATTAAAGAGCAGCAGAGTAAAACCAAAGCCCATACTTCACTCTGCTGGAGAAGTTGAGTGGGACCATGCTAAGGGAAAACAAAAAAGAAAAGAAAGTCTTACCCTGTCTTGTACGTACTTGCAACTGCTCTTTATTCCCTTATTCAGTACTATTATAAAGATTCTGTTTCCCTTTCAAAAACCAGTGGGACGGGAGTAGCTTTTTCTTGGGGCCTAGCCTGTGCTAATCTCCACAGCATGAATGGGGCTGAATGCATGTCCGCTCGTTCATGTTTGCTAAAGTGTTTCTCTTCTGAAGACATTTTTCTTTAGGCATTTTCCATCTTCCTGACCAGGAGGCCAGCTCCACGAGGTTAAAAGCATATCATTTTTGTTTTGTTTTGTTTGGACTTTTCTGGTTGTGCCCTGAAAAGAATTAGAAAACTATGGTCAGTTAAAAGACCATACAGGTAATTCAGGCATATGGTGAGCTAATGTTTGTGTTTAATATTTTATGAAACTAACTTGCTAGTCCCTTTCTTTCCTTGCTAGACTCTTGTTAGGATCTTACTGCCTTGATATCTGACGACTTTTTCCAGGGCAGTATAAGCGACCTCCCACCAAGGAATGACATCCAGTACCACAGGTAAACCTTTAACATCTCTTGCAAAGAATAGGATTCTAGTATCAGGAATGATGTAGCAGTTCAGGTATAGAGGAATGAAGAGATCAACAAATCCGGATTCTCTAAAACAACTTTAATGCTGGACAAATTTGACAAAAATAATCAATCCAGTGAACTGGAAATATATAGCAAAGCAGTCTGTGAAAACCAGCAGGTTTGCTGTTGAAGGAAGCTACCTTTATTTGGAGTGGAAGGGGGGAAAACCCAGGCCCAGAAGCAACTGAGAAAAGACAAGACTGTAGCTCTAGTAGCCTGAGGTTTTGGTTTCTGTTGGGATGTAGTGGAATACCAGAGGGCTAGACAGGAAGATTCTGGAAATAAGATAGCCATTGAGGGCCTTGATAAGCATTCCATGCATCCTTGGCTGTCTGGAAGCCTGTACTCATGAGGAGGAGACCTCAGAGGGCCCAGCAAAAAGTAAGAATGGAGGCAGATATGAAAAGGGCCCAGACTTGGAATGGATTCCCCAAACCAACACAGATCCACTAACAGAGAGTGGGAGCAGTGTAGCCATGAGGTGTTTGAGCACAATGTGTGCCAATCTCATTGACTGACCACTAAACTGTACAGACACAGGGGTTACTTTAGGAAGGCAGACTCAAAAAGGACAATAATATATATATATTTTTTAAACTCTGAGAAGAGACATCAGTAGCCATACACTGCAGGGATGATAGTTTCTGCAGATTAAGCCTAGATTAGTTGATTTTTAAAAATAAAATAAAAGGGAAAGTAAGCAAAAAACCCCAGCAACAACAGAAAAACCCAGGATAAAAATAAAATTAGAACAAGGGTTGTTACATTATCTAAACTGTCCAAGGGACACCTGGGTGGCTCAGTCAGTTGAGTGCCGACTTCAGCTCAGGTCATGATCTCACAGTTCGTGAGCTTGAGTCCCACGTCAGGCTCTGTGCTGACAGCTCAGAGCCTGGAGCCTCCTTCAAATCCTGTGTCTCCCTCTCTCTCTGTCTCTCCTTCGCTCATGCTCTGTCTCTCTGTCTCTCTCTCTCTCTCAAAAATAAAATAAACATAAAAAAATTAAAATGTCCAATTTTCAATAAGAAATAATGAAACATGCAAAAAGCAGAAAAATAAGACTAATACTCAGGGAGAAAAAGAAGCAGTCAATGAAAATGGACTCTGTGAAGCCCTATAAGTTGGATTTAGTAGATAAAGACTTCAAAGCATGTATTATATAATGTTCAAAAAAAATTTAAAGAACAGAAGATATGCTAATAATGATTCAGTATAGAGGGAACACTGATAAGGAAGTCAAATCTATTAAAAAGTACCAGACGAAACTTCTAGAGTTGAAAAATACAACCACCAAAACAAAATATTCACGAGATCGATTCCACAGCAGATTTGCCATGAATGAAGAAAGAGTTAGTGAACTTGGAAATGGATCAAAAAAATTTATCCAAGCTGAAAAACAGAAAGAAAAACAATTGAAGACACATTAAACAAATCCTGAGACCCGTGTGTCACTACCAATCATAATAATCCTGTGTGTAATGGGGAATCCCAGTGGGAGAGAGAAAGAAAAGGACATGACAAATATTTGAAGAAACAACTGGCTGAAAATATTCCAAATTTGATGAAAAACATTTATCAATGGATCTGAGAAACTAAACAAATGCCAAAGAGATTTTTACTTAGACACACCATAGCTGAACTATTGAAAGTCAAAGAAAAAGAGATTATCTTGAAAGATTCCAGAGAAAACTCTAGTATCAGGAACCTAAATGCCTAGTAGGTGCATCAGTGATCCAGGAGGCTGGAATGGATCTCAATCCATGAACCCAGATTCCTAGATCTTACAGTAAATACAAATGAAATCGTGGAGCCCTCTTTCATCCTGATGTTCTGATGCGTATCTTTGAATAAGGGGTTCTATATGTTTTTGGAAAAGAGATTAGTAAAAAAGATCCATAAATGACTCTATATCCAACTTGACCTTGATCAAGTAATATGGTCAACAAGCCAGTACTGATTATGTTTGCAATGTTCTAAAGAATGAAAATTCTACCAAGAGCAATGATGGAATCCTAGGGAGAATGCCTTGGTGACCACAGGCAACCCATTCTCCCAGGAATGAAAACGAACAGACAAAAATCAATTCTGGATAGTTTAAGCATGTGAAAATAGTATAGCTATGTCTTTTCCCAGGTTGCTAAAGTTTAATGACTGTGGCAGTTGAAAACCTGCTTTTAAATGGGTGGATGGATTATGAGAGCAGAGTGTACAGCTCGTTTCAAATAAAAGAAGAAGCTTTGTAATTAAAAAAATGCTTAAGGTCAAGTCTGTACCTCCTTATTCAATATTAACAAGCAAACAAACAAAGAACAAAAGTTCTCTGAGTTTTAATACCATGTGTTCAGATCATTTAGTGTGTTTTGCTGTCCACATGAGCTCACTTTCTGGATAATTGGAAAGTTAAGTAATTGCCTAGAAAAGGTAAACATTTGTTAAAGTCCTTAAGAGGAGACTTAACTTATTTGCTACAACTGCAATAAAATAGTAGTTTGTGTCAACATAAGATCCTTCTTGTATCTATCCTATGATGTCATGGGGAACTGCCAACACACAGTTTTTGATGTAAGACTTTTTCAATATACTTCATTCATAATCAGAACTTACATTGTGATATCATTTTCCCCCTAAACTCTGAATAAATAAATAAAAGTGTGTTGACTTTGATTTATTTGTGTTTTCCTTAGGCACCTGATGATGATGACAGCTAAGGAAGATTCAATTGGCTGGTGTGATTGATAGATTTAAACGGCTAATGACCAAGGAGGTGGGACATTTTCAGTTCCAAATGAATAAGCTAATTCCTTCAGTATTTATGCTTTTCCTTGGGGCTCATGTTGTGCTGCTTGACACGCGTTCCAAAGTAGTCTTCCCTTTATAAGTTTTTTCACTTCGAACAGAATTGTTTCTCTGTAAGCGAGAGCTATATATTCCCCTCCTCCCTTTCTGTACTTCTTACAGGGCTTTTTGGATGTGTTTTAGAAGTGTTGCTGACTAGCTGGCTGAAAAGGGACGGGGAAGAACTTGGATATTGAATTTGAACGAGATCTCGAAGGATTCTGAATGAAAATGCAATACAGTGCGACAGCAGAGTCAATAACTCCAGGCACGGAAACCAGCAATGCCGTATACATACAGAGGGGAATGGTCACTGCTTATGTAGAGGAACAACAGCCTGACTAATTCATGCAGGAGGTGAGACTGGGGCCCAGGAGGAGACCCCGAAATTACAAATAGAAAATGTGGCCATTTACCTCACCGTTTACCTGAAGAAAACTTGAAGCGTGAAAGACCTACTTTTGCATCTTTTAGGATCTAAGTGGAATTGGCATGTTTTAGGAAGTGAGTTCTATTTCCTATATTTCATTTCAAGGATTCATAGTCTTCAAGAGCCAGCAAAGGGATGTATTTTCCTTAACATTTTCATGTAAGATGATCCATAAAGACTCTTTAAAAGTTCATATGCTCACCTCTTGTTTCAGGCTGACAAATGATTTTATTATTATGAATTTTATATACTATTCTTCAAAGAGTAACTCTTTTCTTCAGTGTTGTTTCATCAATAAAAGTTACTTCTTCTAAATAATTCTCATTGCCCCTTCAATCTCATGAGAACCTGTGCATAAATCTAAAGGAAGATATTGGGATTTTCAGAGATGGTGTTCAGCATATATTCTCAATTTTCCTCTCCTTTCCTACCTCCACCCACTTTTCTCTTCCTTACTTTGGGAAATTTCTTAGGGAATAAATCAAGACTTTCCTGACTGTTCTTAGCCCACAGCAAGTTTTCCTCATTTCACATGTCCTTGACTTCAATGTCTGTAGCTACTACACTGGCCCTGCTCTTCTGTGTGCTGCCTGATAATTATTTTCCACGTGCTTCGGGGACACCCCTCTAGTCTCTCCACCAGGTCCCAAGTTCCTCAAGGACAAGGGCTGTCCTTCACCTCTTAAACATCTCCAGTGTGATCTCATATAATTTAGAAATGATTATCAACTAAATGCACAAACAAGGGAAATGTATCCATAATTTTCTATGTATTTGGAAACATGGACTGCATTGTGCTCACTCTAATCTACATTATTCTCATCAAATTTTAAGTACATTTTCCATTATCCATTTTCCATTATTTCACTAAGTGAAAATAGCAAAGTCAATTTCAGAGAACATTTTCTTCTAACAGCAAATTATAAGTCTACATAAATCTTAAGGGTATTTCTATAGAGTAGGTCAAGAATGTACTATCTATTAAGGGAAGCTACAGGTAAACAAAATGTATGTTCCATCTCAAGTTATTAACCATCATAAACATTAAGTTATTCACAGAAAATTGGATATAATATGAAATATAAAATAAAACACAAATTAAAAGTATTAAGCTCATCTTAAAGTTCAAGTTTCCAGACTCTAGCTTTACTCTTTGTCCCCCAAACACCACTCCAACTAAAACAGTCTTGAACCCTTGAACTTCACCTTTCTGCTGTTGTTTTTTCAAAAGAGACATTGAAGTTTTTTCTTCCAGAAAATTGGAGCAAGCAAAATCAAAGATATCATCTGTGATTTTTCATCTTGACTAGTAGAAAAGGGTAATCCTTCTGTAATTTTTTGAAACATTTGTGATGTGGTATATGTAACATTAAATAACGTTTACTGCAGCCCCCCCCCTCCCCCCCCCCTTTGGAACTGAGAGTAATTTCCTCTCCAATTTTCCTCTCACTCAGTCAATTCATTTTTAGGCCGGGTCCTCTTGAAGAAACAAAACATTAATTGGATTTGCCATTGTGTCTTGGACTGTTTTGGCGACAATTTTCCGTGACAGGGAAAAAGAGTTGCTAATTCATTGCTTCAGGAAATGAAGGGCTAATAGCCTCACATCTGGTAAATTATGGTCTTCCTGCTCATTGAGGTGGCAACAGTACACACAGCATTATTTGGAATTAAGAAAAAGCAGCGAAGGAAATCAATTTTTACCTTTGCAGTGGATTCAAAAAACGAAAAATCCAGGAACATGTTCTTTATAAAAGCATCCATTGTTGAAGACACAGAATTGAGTCAGCCACAGGGCAGTTTGAGCAAAAACCCTTCCAGCATCCTAATGGAAACTTTGACTGGTTGGTGGACTTAGATCACGTGGTTTAGCTTCTTTCTTGCCCCTGAGGGCGGAACCCTGTCTTGCCACTGGGGGTGGGGCCATGTGCAAATCACCATATTTGCACACACATAATAATACAGTCTTAAAGGCCTCTGGGGAGAATGACAAATAAAGATTGATTTTGCTTTGAGTGGGGATCATGCTGTACATTGGATGGGAAAGTCGGTCAGTCTCACTTCTACATGACACAAGGACTTTGATTTGCAAAAAGGAAGTAAAGAAAGGGTGGGTGAAAGTGGAAATTCCCCAAAGGACGTATACAGGACGTGGCAGCCTTCACTATGAATTACAAGAGTTCAGGAATAGAATTTGAAGTGTCTCACCCTTGTCATTGTCCCAATGGTGGTGTTGGGGGTGAATGGCTTTTATCACATCAATACCACATTGCACCACAAACTTGTGAAATCACCCCGATGACTCTCATATTCGTTCCTGTCCAGGTCCAAGAGAAAATGAACTATGATGACCAAAAAAGTAAACTGGAGGGTTTCAACTGTAGGTATAAGGAGGTGAAAACAAACCTAACATCTGAGAAAGGCACCGGTGCTTGAAAACAGGGCTCTTTCTGTCCTGACAGAGCAGTGACAGCATAGCACAGCATAGATTTACTCCCTCCTAATCCTCTGTAATCCCCAGTTTGGACAATTAATTTCACAAGGGGTCATGCACTCTTCCTATGTATTTCTACTGAGAGCTTTACAAGGTGGACATGTGTCCATCGTGATGCATTTTGACGGCTCCTTTCCCCTAGAGCTGAGACTATTCCTTGATTATGGTAGGTAATTTTTTGTGTTGTAAATGGAGTGTAGCTAAAGTGTTCCCTTGATCACAGATCACAGAAAACAGCATGTGCTTAGGAGGGAGAGAGAGAGGGAGAACAAGGCTGTGGATTTAGAAATCATTTTGTTTGTCTAAACCTGGGCCTGGTTCCACACAGAGGACACAAACAGGAAGTGAGAGGAGAAGCCGAGTGGGTTCAAGTCAGGATGTTACACTAAGATCCGCCAGCTGCAGTCAGAACTAAGAGATGTAGGGGGAGCACCATATTTTAGGCTCAGAAACTGGAAAACAAAACAACAGAGTCTGCCTAAGGCTTCAAACACCTGCTGTGTCTGATGCTATTTACTTGGTTTGACTGTCACTCACGAAATGACTCATGTTCAGATGATTGTTCACCTGAAGGTATTTAACTAATTGGCTTAAATAATTGATATGTTATATCTAACCTCATCTCTTAAAATCAGAGAAGCATCACTGCGATTTTTGAAAATATCCTAGCAAAGCTTAGAAAATTATTTCAGTTGATTGGCTTCTGTCCAGAAACAAATTTGGGGACCTCAAATAAGTTAAACTTTTCCAGTTTGATTGTTTTCGAGGAGAGGGATAATTCTTTTTTTTTTTTTTTAAGTTTTAGAAGAGATGTGGGAATGCAAGAAGATGTAAAATATATAACAATAAACATTATTCTTCAAGTTCAAATCTGGGATAATACATTTTTAAATAGTTTTCACATTTATTATCTCATTTTATCCTTCTGGCAAGCTTGTGATTTTGCAGGTGCTGACATCCCCATTCTGCCATAAGGAAATAGAGGCCAGGACTATGTAAGTCATTTTGCCAAGGCTCTCGACAAGGTCAGAACTAGAACATAACATGACCCTATGATCTTCTCCATTAACCCCATTGCTGCTGAGCTTCATCCCTTTGTAGGGGAACCGGAACTCTTTGTATTTCAGAGACTCCTAATGTGTTCCAGGCACCTTAAGTGGTAGGAAGGCTATGTGTGGGGTGGGGGAGCTTACTATATGGCAGGCCTTTTCAAAGCACTTCTATATATATTATAATTCATTTAAACATTACCACAAGCTTGTAATATCCAAAATATTGTTCGGAGGTATTTTACAGATAAGAAAAATGATGCTCAAAGAGAAATTTGCCAAATTCCACACAATTCATAAGTGATAGAGTCGGAGTTTGAACCCAGGGAGTCTGGTGCCTAAGTCAGGGCTCTTGCCCCACCATTCTTTATTTCTTCTCTAACTTGTGAACTTCCTTTTTGTCTCCTTTGATATTGAGCACAATCTTTGCCACATAAAAAGCACTTAATAAACGATTTGTGGATTGGGACAGAAGATATGACACTTGACATTTTGTCTACTTGCCTCTGAGCCTAGGATTGGGTTTTTAACCTCTGCACTATTGATGTTTGGGGCAAAACAATTCTTTGTTTTTTTTAATTTTTTTTAATATTTATTTATTTTTGAGAGAGAGAGAGACAGAGTGTGAGCAGGGGAGAAGAGAGGGAGACACAGAATCCAAAGCAGGCTCCAGGCCCTGAGCTGTGGGCACAGAGCCCGACGCGGGGCTCAAACTCACGAACCGGGAGATCATGACCTGAGTCAAAGTCAGACGCTCAACCAACTGAGCCACCCAGGCGCCCCCAAAACAATTCTTTGTTATGGAAACTGTTCTGAGTGTCATAGGGTGTTGAACAACATCCCTAGCCTCTACCCACTAGATACCAGTAGTGCCTCTCCTCACGCCTATCCCAGTTATGATTATCGAATGTGTCTCCAGACATTGCCAAATATCTGTGGAAGTGGAGGGGATTGGAAGTCTTCAGGTTAAGTCGAGAGCGCGAGAAGGAGGTACAGTCCTGAAAGGGGGTATGGCTGGTAGGGCCTTTCCAGGAATCCCATGTCAAGAGTATTCTCACTTGACTGCCTTTTCTCAGTACAGCCTTGGGAAGGCAATGAAGAGCTCGTGTGTCTTTACCTCCCCTCATGGCAACTGGGAGATACTGCTTGTTGAGATGACATCCTTGAATCTGGGCAATATTCCAACTGTAGTCAGGAGAGGATGGTGAAGGGAGGCGATGGGGGGTGGATCCCTGAAAGGGACAGGATTGCATAGTGTTACTGATGCTCCTATATGACTACGTGCCGGTACATATAGCATATTTCCGAAAAGAAAAGAGAGGAAGGAGGCTTTCTGTGAAGTTAGGGGTCTGATGCCCAGATGAACTGAGAAGTACACGCTGGGGAGTCAGGACCTGACTTGGAGATGATGTTGCTTTGATGTATAGCTGTAAGGGACGCTAGATGGAGAAAATCCAGAACTTGCTTATCTTTCAGCATGGGAGACATTTGTGTGTTTTCTGAGTCATCTGACACACAGAGTGTAGGACTTTCCTGATGGATAAGGAAACCTGATGTACTCATTTGTTATAACAATGAGGTCATTGGAAGACCCATAAAACTGAAGTTTGCTATCCAAGTTCGGATCTAGTTTGTTATTCAGATAGCAGTTCCAAGGTTATTTAACAAGTCAGTTTTGACAAGTTGAATTTCTTTATAGGATGTTGGTTGAATTGCAGCATAGCCATCCTGTCATGAATGGTATTTTCAAATGTGTGGAGAAAACCAAAGTTGAGAGGATTTTTCGCAGTGAGATTTATACTTTCTTCAAATGGAGACTTTTCAAATCAGATTTTCATCAGAGATGTATGAAATAACTCCAAAATCTCCCTAGCCATGTCTAAAAATCACACCAGACCCCCCCAAAAAAAATGAGAAAGAAGAAATTGCAGATAAGCTTGCACCTTAAAGAGAGCTCAAGATATTTGAAAATCTGGTTACAAATACACCAAATATCTTAACTTCGTTCCCTGAGGTTAAGTGGCAGAAGAGAATGAATGCTATGGAGACAGATGATTCCTAAGGGAAATCACCAACAATTTTTCAAAAGTTGACGAATGAATGTCCTTTTCATCACTCCCTACTGCAACATGGAGTACGTAGGATTTAGGGAAGTTCAGGCTGTCATCCAAATCCCTTCTGGACCTTCACTGAGCCTCATAACTTTTCTGAGCCTCATTTCCACATGTAAACATGTAGATAATACCTATTACATAAGGCTTTTTGATGCCTAAAAAAGATATTTTTGAAATTTAGCAAAATACTTGAACTGGTCACTCCATAAATAAAAGCTATTATCATAATATTATTACCCCTAATATCTTTATGACAGCATGTTTAGACAAGTGGACATCTTCTTTTCCAAGATTTGAAGCTGCATTTTATTCTTCCTGTGAAACTACGATTTTTCCTATTTTCCTGAGATGTATACAGAAAGAAGATGAAGGGAAAATGACTAATTTTTTACAGTTATTGGAATCATGTTAAGAAGTTGCTAATTACTACATTATACATTCTGAACAATGGATATGTTTAATCTCAGAAGAGCACACAAGTTGGTTTCCATAGCATCAAATCACAAATAGTGACTGAACACAATCTACTCTCATATCCATCAATTTCTTGCCAACTTAACAAAATCTCAATTCACCATTTTGAGGACCCTCTGCAAAGGGATTCCAACATTTTAAAAAGTCAAATACTTACAAGGTAAATGAGATTTTATTACTTAATTTTTCAGGAACTACCTAGGGTTGTTGAAGTGATATTCCACTAAAATCCCCTGATCAGGATGGACCTGACCGTTTGACTCATAGGACAAAAAACACACCTAGCATCTTTTCTTTTTGTCATGCAGCCAGATAACTAGTGGATAGACACATGCATTTAACACCATCCTTCTTCCCCCCACCTTGGTCCCCAATGTCAGAAGAAGAAGAAGAAGAAGAAGAAGAAGAAGAAGAAGAAGAAGAAGGAGAAATGGAAGAAGAAGAAGAGGAGGAGGAGGAGGAGCAGAGGAAATTATTAGTTCATAAAGATAAGGAGAACCAGTGGAAAAAGACAGTAATGGATAAAAGATTTTGATACATTTTTGAAAACTGGAAAAGGGTAGATGTAAACGGAAAAACAGAATGGAAAATCTAACCACCTGTCATCCAGAGAAATAAGAAGTGAGCTAATTCACTCTGCAAAACCCCAGAAAGGCTCAGAATTTGAATGATTTAGGTTCAGCAGAGGATGGAATTTAGGGGAAGATATGGATCCCAGTCTCTGCCTGCACCCCATACAAACACGTAGCTACTATTAAACCACTCTCCCAACAACAACAACAACAACAACAACACACACACACACAGCAGATGGATGAAAGGATGGATGGATGGATGGGACCAGAGGATTATACTCTGGAGAAACCAAACAAGGGAGTTTCTTAATGGGGGGAATCAAGAAAAACAACGCTGGGAATGGCCTTCCCTCAGCTACTCTTTCTCTACCCACTTCTAGGGTTTATAGTTTTCTCAGTTGTCAAACCCATGCTGCTCCCTCTACACCTACCCTCTTGCTCCATTTCTGGCAGAAGTTGATTTTTTTCCTGGATAACCACAGAAAAAAAGTTTCTAGGTAAGCATTCTGTGCTCCTCAATGGAAAGGGTAGGTCATCCACCCACCAAGGACCTACAGTGGTCCCTGTCAATTACCACCCCCCTTATGCATTCAGTACCAGCATTGTTTGAGCAGCTCATTCTTACATATAAATGAACAGACAAGAACCAGAGACATAAAGACCAAAACAAACAAAATACGCAAATAAAACTCAGATAGGCAAAGAGGACCTAGATGGATCAGAGTCAATACAGAAATCAAAAGTAAACTTACAAAAAATTATATTAAAGATGTGAAAATAAAATTCAGTCCATAATATAGATACTGGTCACTTTTCAAAAGGATCAGAGAACAAGAAATAATTCTTATTTATTAAATACAAAAACTGAAACTAAAAATTAAATAGAAGTTTGTAAGGGTTAAGGAACTCTCAAAAGTAGAACAAAATTAAAAGAGAAAAAGGAAAAGGGAGGGAAAAGATAAGAAAAAATAAGGAATCTGTCTCCAGAGTTTAACAGCTAATAATTAAGAGCTCTATAAAGAGAAGGGGAAAAAATGAAGGGAAGATATTATCAAAGAAGCAATTTTTTAAATTTCCAGAACTGAAACTTGTGTGTCTCCCTATTGAAAATGCACAGGGATGTAGTTACTGCAATGAGTGAAAAAAGACAAAACCTCAGGTAAGTCATGAAAAAATTGAGGACACTTGAAATTGGAAAGAGATTCTAGAAGCTTCCAAAAGCGAGGAGGAAACAGTCAAATATGCAAGAATGGTCTTTGGTTTCTTAATAGCAACTGAATCTTAGAAGACTGGAACAAAGCCTGAAAAGTTCTGAGTGATAATGTGTTTCAACCTAGAATTCTATTTCCTTCCAAACTATCAATTATAAGGATAAAACATTTGCTTTTTAAAATAATTTTGTCATGCAGGAAATGGTAAAAACACAAAACAAACATCCCACCTTCCTTTGTATTCTTTCTCAGGAAGCTATCAGTGAAAAGGTTTCAGCAAAACCACAGGGTAAACCAAGAAAGAAGATGCCACAATTACTCCTTAGCAGAGGAGAGAGCTGGAGAGGAGCAGCAGGGTGACTGCGGACAGGTCTGGCAAATGACCCACCTGCAAGGGAAGGAAGGAAGTGGGGCTCCAAGAAAGAGGGGAGCAGCGGGGAGATGGGACTGATCTGTTTCAGTAAATGGATTATCGACAGTCTTGTGGCGGAGATATTGGGATGACTAGAAAATTAATATGAGGGGTGTCTGGGTGGCTCAGTCTGTTGGGCGGCTGACTTCAGCTCAAGTCATGATCTCACAGCTTGTGAGTTCGAGCCCCACGTCCGACTCTGTGCTGACAGCTTGGAGCCTGGAGCCTTCTTTGGATTCTGTCTCCCTCTCTCTCTGCCCCTCCCCCACTCACACTCTGTCTCTCTCTCAAAAATAAACATTAAAAAAATTAATATGTGGTAGCACAAGGTGAGTAATTTGCCCAATGTTACCTGTCGGGCAAATGACAGAGCTGGGATTATAACTGAGCAGTCGAGTTCCAGAGCCTGGTTCCAGGACCTGGTACAACACCACAAGGAAATGACCATAGTACGTGCTTATTTGCATGTCATTTGTGAGGGTAACTCTACTGTTGATACGATCATAAATTCTGGCCTAACTTGGTTGGGAGATAGTGTTAAGGAAAGCTAAGAGAGAGAGATCTAAATCCTTGTAATCCATACCTAAAATTATCAATGGAAAAACAGCAGGGCATGCATTATTTTAGAACATGGAATTAAAGGCAAAGAAGAAACAGAGAAATTGAAGATTTGCCTCTAGGAGTAGGACTCAGGTGTAGAAAAGGATGGAAAGTGAAAACATGCATTTTTCATTGTTAGCTGTTTTGTGCTATTTGAATTTTAAATTCTACACTGATTACTCTGGTTAAAATAAAATAAATGATACAATAGTTCAAAATCAAAACAAAACTTTTTAAGAAGAGGTTTTGTAGTGATTGACAATTGCCTTTTATAAGCCTTTGGGCAGAAGAGAGGCAAAAATATTTGTTGGGAATGGTAGTGTAGTTCAATCTTCAAATTACCTTGTACATCCCAGTATATATTTTTAAAGCGTTTTTTTTTTTAACATTTATTTATTATTGAGAGACAGATTACCTTGTACATCCCAGTATATATTTTTTAAAGCGTTTTTTTTTTTAACATTTATTTATTATTGAGAGACAGAGTGTGAGCAGGGGAGGGGCAGAGAGAGAGGGAGACACAGAATCTGAAGCAGGCTCTAGGCTCCCGCTGTCAGCACAGAGCCCAACGCAGGGCTTGAACTCACAAACTGCGAGATCTTGACCTGATAGGACGCTCAACCGACTGAGCCACCCAGGCACCCCCATCCCAGTATATTTTTAAGTAAAAGTTTATATTGCTTCATCTGTGATCTGTGGGTAATGATTTACTCATTGAGTACCAGGAGTCAAGATCAAGATCAATTTTATCTCATTATCTCGATCATAATATCAGAAAACATCTTGTCAGAAGGTAATATCTCATTCATAATATCAGAAGAGTAACAATACAGTGGGGAACATACATGCTCTGTGTCTGGGCACTAGTCAGATAATGGAGACTGAGAATAAAACTGCTCTCATGGCTGAATGAGCAGGAGGCCTAGTTATCAGAACCACTAGAGAGCAGATAACCCCAACGAACATGCTGCCATTTTCATCGGGTTCACAAAAATGAATAAGAACAATTATACATGTCCTAAATACCTATTCAGCACTGTTCTTAATTTTTTTTTTTTTTTTATACTTTAACTGATTTAATACCACCACATCCCCGTACATCAGGGGCTACTCTTATCTCCATTTTACAGATGGGGAAAATTGTTATCAAGGAGACATCAAAGACCTTGCGTTGGCCCACAGTTAGTACATAAGTGAGTAGATGTTGGAACCCAGGCAGCTTGCTCTGGATTGGAAACGAGACAGCTTGGTTGCTCAACTTACTCAGCAACAAAAAGGAATGAGGTACTAATACCAGTTGTAACATGGATGAGCCTTGAATGCATGCTAAGCAAAAGAAATCAGACCAAAAAAAAAAAAAAAAAAAGGCTGTACATTGTATAATTCCATTTATATGAAATGTCTAGAATACACAAGTCCATATGGACAGAAAGTAGTTTGGTAGTTCCTAGGTGATGGGGAGAGAGTAAAATGGGCAGTGACTACCTATTGGGTAGAGGTTTTCTTTGGGGTGAAAAATTGTTTTGGAGCTAGATAGATCTGGTACTTGCACAACACTGTGAGTGCGTGTACTAAATATCACTGAATTATAAACTTTAAAATGATCCAAAAAATAAAAAAGTAAAAAGTAAAAAATAAAATGGTCAATTTCATGGTATGTGAATATCATCTCTTTAGATAGATAGGTAGATGATAGATGATAGATAGATAGATGATAGATAATAGATAGAGAAGAGAGATAGACAGATAGGCAGATACAGATATACACACACACATACAAACCAACCAGCAGAGTGCATTTGGAAGATTACGGTTCCCACAAATAGCCAGATAGCTGAAGTTCAGGGGCCACGTGTCCACCGGGGGTTTGCCCACTGGGGTGTCTGTACAACTCCCAGAGGTGCTGTCTCCTGCCCCAGGGAGCAGGGAAGGGGGCCTGGTGTATGAGACCTGTAGCTAGTGGCCTCACCTGAAGTGACAAACTGGGGAATCCTAAGCCCTGGAAATCATTTGAGGAGCTAGAAGCAGGAGCTATATACCAACAGGCAAGGACATATTCTAATATCTTCACAAGCTAATGCCAGCTGAATCTCAACTCTGATCAGAGCCGAACTCTGGGTAAACTTTCAAAACAAGCGACACACTCTCTTTGTTCATATGACATGTAAACAATCAGTTCCATATCCGTGGCTTATGCTAGGGTCCCTCACGGTGGCTAAGAGAAAACACCAAAGGTGTTTTTGCTTAAAACGCCTTCTGTCTGGACTTTGCAGCTTCCTTCTGCACAATGCTCTGAACCTGAGGAGTTTCTCTCTTCCCCGAGTGAAAACAAAGCCCCCAGACATCATACTACACAGACCTGGGACACTGGCACCTCAGCTCATTGGTCAGAATCCACCAAGAAGTGAAGCTCCATCATGAATGCAGAAAAGCATCCACTCCTTTGCCTGCTCAGGCACATGCAGCTCCAGGAAAACACCTCCTGTCTTTTGCTCCACAAAGCCTTGCCTGTCCTATGTGTGGTAGTTCTGGCTCTCCATCCACATTTCCACGGCCCTCCTCCCCCTGCTTTGGGATACTTCTCTGTAGTGGGTTCCTTCCGCCTTTCCCACATTCACCTGCTTTGCTGAATGAACCTGCAAAAGAATGGAAGTTAGGAGTTGGTGAGGAGGGACACAAAATGAGAGAAAAACACACTGTATCCACTTGTTCATTTTGCTCTCTGGTGTGTAAGGCTCAGATGTCTGACTTCGGAACTTCTGGAGACGGGCTATTGGCCTCAGTTTTGTACCCGAGAACACCAGTAATCCTCTCTTCTCCTGGACGCAGGGATAAAGATGAGGAGGAATAATAAGCACCCGCTTCTCACGCCTTCCAGTCTCCCCTGTCTGTAAATAATGTAACTGGTTGAGCAGAGAGCTAACTGGTCTACAGAATCGTTTTTCAGAATTATTTACGTTGCTACCCCATGCTAAGCAGATGCCAGTGCAGATGGCAGCCAGATAAAAATTTTAAAATCACATTCACTTTGATTTGTGAGAATTTTAGTAAAATTAAGCTTTGAAATCAACGTACGCTTTTAAAATACTGCATTCGTTATAAAATGCCATTACGCACACCCTCATTTAAATCATTTTGCTTGCGTTGGTGAGAAAATGTTAATGCCTTAAAGAGTCTGGCTGATAAACGTAGGCCGTTTTCCTTGGAGGGAGAGAGGGCGCGAGACCATTGGCACACGCTACTCTTTGTTTTCTTTGGCTGTTTGAACCCTCTTGGGGAGGTACAGGGCCCGGGGGTGTGAAAGTGAGATCCATTTCGGAGGGCACAAAGCTAGAGACAAGAAGGCGGTGACCGAGAAAAATCGATAAGTATCAGAGTCCATGCTTAATGCTGAAACCCGATCATAACTGAATCTGTGCACCGCCCAGTCACCGTGATTTGAGAAGCAAGAAAGGCCACGAGAGGTGTGGCGAGATTAAATAAGGCGATACGCGTGAAATTAATCTGTAAATTGTAAAGCGCAGGGTGTAGTGCTGAGAATTACCAAGTGCCACGTATTTGTATTCTTATCACAGAAGGCACGCTCTGTGGGGAGAGTTTTTATTAGGTACGTTGGGAAGAGAAAATAAAAGAAGTAGAATGCACAGTCCTTGTGCTTAAGGATTTTGCAGATTAATGGAGAAAACGGGGCAAAGAAGCTAGCTCCAGAAAATAATGCATCAGGTGCAGAAAAAAAAGTCTATACCTATAAGCCAATAGGCCACAGAATGTAGGAGTGGTCAGAGAGAAGGCTTGTGTTGAGTGAAGAGTCTTTAGTTCGAGGAGGAAGCACTCAGTCCTCATTCACATTCTGTTTTAGCTGTTTTTCTTTCTCTCAAGTTCTTGGTGTTGTCAAGATCTTTCAAGGGCATTGTTTTCCTTAATTCCCACAATAGCTCATGTCCCATTCATTTTACAAATGAAGAATCTGTGGTTCAGAAGAGTTAAATAAACTTTCCCAAGATGACACGATTAAGTGACAAAACTTGGGTTTAAAGCCAAGTGAATCTCTCTGATACTGAAATCACTTGGCCACCCGGTTTCACTTTGGAGGAATATGTGTATTCATCAACTCTTCTTTAATGGAATGAGAAATAGCATCTTGGGGCCAACGCTGCTGATCCCAAATCCTCCATGCCCACGGACTCTGAGGTTCAGGGGGAGCTGCTGGTGAGCTTGGCTCTGCTCGCTGATGCCAGATGCTTGAGAGACATCTACCAAGGAGAAGTCACAGGTCACTTTGTTTTCTTGCTAGAACTTGTCAAAATACTCAGGTGTGGTGCCTTGGTTCTCATGCCAGAAGAAGAAGAAGAAGAAGAAGAAGAAGAAGAAGAAGAAGAAGAAGAAGAAGAAGAAGGAGGAGAAGGGGAAGAAGAAGGAGGAGGAGGAGGAGGAAGAGAAGAAGGGGAAGAAGAAGGAGGAGGAGGAGGAAGAGGAGAGGAAGAGGAGGAGAAGAAGAAGAAGGAGGAGGAGGAGGAGGGGAGGAGAAGAAGAAGGAGAAGAAGAAGAGGAAGAAGGAGAAGAAGGGGAAGAAGGGGAAGAATAAGGAGGAGGGGGAGGAGGAAGAGGAGAGGAGGAGGAGAAGGAGAAGGAGAAGGAGAAGGAGAAGAAGAAGAAGAAGAAGAAGAAGAAGAAGAAGAAGAAGAAGAAGACGGAGGAGGAGGAGAAGGAGGAGGGGAAGGAGGGGAAGGGGGAAGGAGGGGAAGAAGGGGAAGGAGGGGAAGAAGGAGAAGAAGAAGGAGAAGAAGAGGAAGAAGGGGAAGAAGGAGAAGGAGAAGAAAGAGGAGGAGGAAGAGGAGGAGGAGACGAAGTGGGGAGAGGGAGAGGAGGAGGAGGAGGAAGAAGGGGGAGGAGAAGAATTGAACATTCTGTGGCTCTCTTGTACCATGTGATTTGTACATACATTTTGTTTCTCCTTCTAGAGTGCTTCTAGAGTTTGCATCTTACCTCTAACCATAGCTGTGTGAGTTGTTTTTGTATTCTTCAAGGCACCTTGCACGTGGTAGGTACTGACAAAGTTTTGTTGGATTGCTCTAGCCACGGGGCAATATGGTACAGGAGTTAAGCACACAGTCTATAGTAGAAAACATGACATCAAATTCCACATCCATTACTTACTGGCTATAAAGTCAAGCTGCTTGATATCCTTTTTTTTTTTTTGTTATCTTATCTATAATCTGGGGAATTAATAGCACCTACTTCATGCAGCTGTTGACCAACTAAGTAAACTTGTATAAAATGCCCAAAACAGTACTGGCATATAGTAAGTGTCAGATAATTGTATTTAATATATTATTTAATACAATGATATATGGTATCAAAAAAAAAGAGAAAGGAAAATACTTAAATAATCTTTACATATTGGATAAATTTTCAGTCCCTTATGTAACACAAGACCAAATGATCTCTAATCCAGATATTGCCATTTAGGATTTGAGTCTTCTGGGTACTCATTTTGGTTTATTTGTTTGTATTATCTGGAGATGAAAGAAGCAAAAAAGCATACAAATATGTGGAGGTAAGTGCCAACTCTCAATATTCTCCACATTGTACTGTGGGGAACATTTAACATCTGACTTCCCTAATGATTCTCCTATCGGAATAGTAAGAATGTTTATTATGTTTTATGGGTTACGCATTAACCCACTCCTTCCCTAATATTCAGGCTTCACCAGGTCTCCTGATCCTTGGTGAGACTGGAGGTAAAGGTGATGACGTTATCACTGTACCCCCACTCAAAGATAAGAGTTCTCCCTTAGCCTCTTAGCGCTCCAATTAGGTTCCAACTGAAGCCAAGTCTTTTTCTTTTATATACTTAGATTATAAATTAAACATATCTGTTGCAGGGTTACAAATCTCCTCCCATTCCATTTATATGTGCCGGGGAAATGCAGCTTCCTGATTTTGTGACAAAATGCTCTCATTGTCATTAAAAATCTCCACCCACTGGTAGCGGCGTTGGAGAATAAAGCTTTCCCCCAAAACAAGTTTGCTTGATTTTGTTTTCTCAAGACTGGTTGTAGTTAATACGATCACTGAAATAGTTTACACATCCCAGATTCTTATGAACACCTTTCTTGCCACTGTCCTTGCTCCATGTAAGAAGGTGCCTGGGTGTGTGCTGAAGGCCTGCGTGAGCTCCGGAACTGGCCTCTTGCTCCTGTGGTACCATAGCAATGCCCTTGTCTCTCCTGACACCATCTTCTGCTGCTGGTTCCTGATCCCCACATTTGAGCTAATTAAGGTCCAGTTTCCTCCTCGCTGACTTCTTCACCTCTCCTGGCAGTGTTGGCCTCCTGAGGTCTTGGTGTGACTTTATTTTGGTTCCCCCATCCAGGTAGTCTGTCCTAGCCTTCCACCATGGAAGACTTCTCCACTAACCATGGTTTTCCCTTATGGTGGTCCCAGATTCTCAACAGTGACACATGCCCCATTGGGAGCAAGTAGGAATTGCTGAGTCCTCCCCCACACTACTTGAAAACCAGTAAAATGGTTTAGGAAGAGCTGAACTTGAGCATTCTGTCTGTCTGTCTGAGCAACGGGCACTTTGGGCACTGTCTCTACCCTCCCCTGCTGGTGCTCCGGGAGCCTGTAGGGCACTGTTTTCTCATAGTCCCAAGACAGAAATTCAAACCAGGCCCCTCTACACTCTTCAATTCCCCAGCATGCCATTTCTTTCGCACCTTCTCTCTTCTAGCTGTATCCAGATCAATTTAAAAACTACATCTTTAGGAAATTCAGTGAGCCCTTGAAGTGTGCTATATACGGCCAGACACGGTGACTACAATGCTGAATGAGGCACATCCTCTCTCTTCATCTACTGGGGGGTTGGGATTACATAAGGAAGGTATTACAAAAATACTTATTTTATAGTTGCATGCTGACAGAAAAGCTTCCTGGGCACCCGACGTTTGACCTAGACTGGCAGATGGGGTTTCAGAGGAGGCTTCTTGGGGTAAGAGTCATCTGGTTTTCTCTGACTTCACCCAAAAGGCCTGAATTGTTAATGTCTTGTTAATATCCCAGAGGCCCCGGGCATGGAGACTTCTTGAGTGTTCTGCCACTTTGGAGCTCTGGGCCCAAATAATTTTTATGTTATAAATTCACTGATGAGGGTATGTAGGCCCATTGCCTCTGACCATCACTTTGTCAGACTAAAAAAAAAATATCAGTCATCTAGTTTGCATCTAGGGTGGAACAGCCCATAGGAGATGAGCTTTTTTAGGAGATTCTGAGCATTCCCTCAGCAGAAGAGCCAGAAATGAGAACAGCTGTTCTCCACAGAGTTTTGACATTTTTGGTCAAAAGTTGAAAAGGAAAAAAAAAAAAAAAAAAAAAAAAAAAAAAACAGAGGAGGTGGAGGAGAACAAAAATAGGAAGGTATAGGGTCCACCAACAATGGCTTGATTCTGATATTACATAAAAGAGGTTGGAATAAAACAATTCTGTTATCCAAACTCAACAATTTTAATCATTACACTCTGGTTCACAGTTGAAAATATAGTCTCTCCCCCCCCCCCTTTCTCCCTTCCCCAAGTTCTGCAATTTAGTGCGATCATATCATTGGAGTCATTGTTTTCCCCATCAGTCACATGTTTTGTTATTTTATTTAAATATGGAATCAGGAATTCACATTGAAGTGAAACATCTTGTTTCCTATGGCTGTAAGCCAGAAAGAGCTTGTCTTTGGAAGGCTGATCACAAAACACAAAACAGCGTTTTTGTATAAAGTCTGTCCTACTTGATTTCACCACGTGATTAGTAACTGATCATGACTGAGCCACTAGACTCGTGCATACAGAGAAACTAACAGCTTAGGCACCTTAATACTCTGTATATCAGAATTAGTACCTATTGAAGAAGATTGCATTGCAAATATGGCATCTGCAGTTAAGAAAAACCTAAGGTTAAAGCAGAGATTTCGCCCTCGGACAAAAGGATAAAAACTTGTCTTGCACTATGGAGGTCCAACTTTTCTGTCGTGTCTTCCGAGCTCGTTCAGTCTTCATATATCCCTTGCCCATCACAGAGCAGCGTGCTCTGTGGCACTGATTCTTGGGAAAATATCCAAGCTGCAGATTAACCCCTAAGCAGCTCAACTATTTTCTCAATGTCTTCTTTTTTTCAACCACCATCAAAATGGAGAGTTTGCTGGAGAAGGTTAATGAAGTAACATTTCATGAAAGAGAAGAATTTTGATGAAGTTTGATAAGAGGAAGACATCCTCCAACTCAGCCAGTCACATCCGTATTAACTCCACCGTGAAGATGTCCTAAAGAGGGCAAACGTGCAACATTTCTCTAGAAGGAAATCTGCTTTTCTCCCTTTCACCCAGACTCCAAATCTCCATGACTTCTACTCTTTCCTGACTCCCTGTATCCAGTTAGCCAAGAGCCCTTATGGATTTTTAACATAAAATGTCACTCGTGTCTGGTTCTCGTTCTGTTGCATCTGTCCACAGATGCCTGGTTCATTTTCTTAAAATAGCATTGACATCATATCAGTCCCCTGCTCTTCATCAAGAAGAGAACAAGAAAGAAGCTCCTGACTACAGTGTCCGAGAAGCAGCCTGAGCATAGCCCTCCATTACTTACCTCTAATAACAACAGGGACCCCTATTCTTGTCAGACTGATGTAGTCATTGTTTTTCAGGTATGCTTTCTTTTTTCCCATTATTCCTTGTGCCTGAAGCACCTAATTCTTGTCTTTCAAAATCTACCCTTCCTTCACATCTGGTGGAGATTCTTTGTGATAACCCCTCTACTCCGTGGCTTGGTACTTAAGCACACAGGCATTGGAGTCAAGCTTTCTCACAGTGCAGGTTCTCACAACACAAGGAGGTTTACTGAACTGTTCTTAGGATCAGTACCTTTGAGGGAGGAGAGAAAGTAATACTGTACAGAGGGAGAAGTTGAACTGCAATGCAGTTGCTACAGAGGCTTCAGCCAATCCTTCTGGAAGCTCTGAGTCTGGGATGACTTTTTCAGAGTTTTCCAATTGAGGCAATCTTATACCTCACCCCCACCCCAGCCCAGCTACACCTTAGGTGAGGCAGCTCCTTTCAGCCAAGGACAAGGCCCGGAGATCCCTGCTTTAGGGGAAATGAGTGCCTTCTTTGGTCCTGAAAGAAACTCTGGCCAGCACGCCACAGTGTCTGTCACAAAACTGTGTTCACACTGGCCCTTTCATTTACAGCTGTGTGGTTGCAGGTGAGTTGCTTTCTTTTCTTCTTCTTCTTCTTCTTCTTCTTCTTCTCCTCCTCCTCCTCCTCCTCCCCTTCTTCTTCTTCTTCTTTTCTTCTTCTTCTTCTTCTTCTTCTTCTTCTTCTTCTTCTTGTCTTCTTCTTCTTCTTCTTCTTCTTCTTCTTCTTCTCCTTCTTTTTTTTAATTTTAGAGAGAGAGAGAGAGAGAGGGCAGGGGAGACAGGCAGAGGGTGAGGGAGAGAGAGAATCCTAAGCAGGCTCCATGCACAGCACGGGTTCGATCCCACAACCCTGGGATCCTGACCTGAGCTGTAATCACGATTCCAATACTCAGCTGATTGAGCCACCCAGGTGCCCCTGCAAGTAAGTTTCTTAACTTACCCATGCCCTTAGCTTATTTCACAAGAGTGAAGAAAACAGTACATTTTCTTTTTTCCTAAAGATTATATGAGATAATCCATGAAATGAGTGAATCAAAGAAAGAGCTCAAAAAATGTTAATTATCATTATAACATTTATCACCACGACTACTAGACATTTACATATGCTGCCTTACATTGCCCTTTAAAAGTTTTTAATTATGGCTCACTTCACAATTATTCACAGCACGTAACCACTCAGAATCATTGAACTAGTTTATGAAATCTCTGAGGGAAGAGATGGTGTCTTTCTATTTTTACACTCCCTCCTACATCTCCCACATGACAACATCGTTGTGAATTTCTTTGATTTGATATGATCTGGATTTAGCTTTGAGGTCATGCATTAGCAAAGAGAGATACAGTTATAAATTCAGTATTTAAAGGAGAGTTACAACCTCCCAGCTCTGAGATCCTCTGTTTTAATCAACATTCATTATCAGAAAATATGTCTGTCCCCAAAGAGATGTGTCATGTGGTCATTTTAAGTTCCATTCTCTTCACCTTGTCTTCACTGCCTTAACTCAGGGCCTCCCCACTGCCTGCTTCTTTGTCCTCGGTCTATCCCTCATCTCTAGTTATTTCCCAAACTGCACTATCATTTCATGTTACAAATCTCATCAGGTGATTCTTTTAGTTCTCTTCTGGCTTTCAGAATCAAGTCCAAAACCCATGGTATTTGGAAGATCATTGCAATGGGTCTTCTGAGGACTGCCCCCACAATTCCCCAGCTTTCTAGTCCCCAGTGATACCCTTTTTCTCCAGTGAATGGATGCTGAGCTCCAGCCTCACTGACCTATTCATTTTCTGCACCATATCAGGTAGCCTTTCTTGCCTTTAAAATTGCTTTTGCCTCTTTTTTAGTGTGCCCTTGCCCTCATTTCTCCAACTGGCATATAGTTGGTGAAATCAATATAGGATAAATAATGCATACATGCATTTAGAATTTGCCAAATTCTAAAGTAGTTCTGTGTCTTTGAGATACAAGGAGAGTGGCATCTGGCATTCTGAAAATACATGAATAAGTAATCATAAAGAAATAATAATTTTTAAGAACTCAGTCTACTGAGTCTACTGAGCTGTTTGCAGATCAGCTGAGCTTCAGTAGCTTGGGCCAGGAAGGTGCCTTTTGTGGCCAGGGAACATGTAGGTTTCTGGCTCACGTCCCAGTCATGATTCTGTGAAGAGCTCCTGGGAGACTACACACGGGTAAAGTCTTCAGTCTTAGCATGACTGGGCACCCAGTTGGCAGTCATAACCCAAGTAAAGGGTAATGAAAGTGACTGCCTTGGTGCACGGTTGGTTACTTAACCAAAGGGTTAAGCACTCAGGATTCTAGAGGCACCTGCAGAGGGAATTATCCATCAACCAGGCACATAAGTGAAAGGGACAAGCTCATGAAAAAAAAAAAAAACATCACTCTGAAGATGGGTAGCTTGGAGGAGGTGAGGGACACAAACCAAACACCCTTCCTTTATGAGTCACTTTCGAAGGTTATTTAATTTTTTTTTTTTGCTTTGTTTTAAAAAATTATGAGTTAAAAGGCTCAAACAGCCTAGGGAAGTAAATCCATGCATACTTCTAACATTAGTTAATATTTACTAAGAAATCATAGGTTACAACAAATTAAACTTTTTGGCATTCTTACTGAGCTTTTCTGGCCAACCATGTTAGTGACTGTTCCTACAGATAGTTTATAACCTTATTTTTTACCCTTCTAGAGCAACCAAAGTGCACAGAGTTAGAAGAACTCTGGGTTCACGTGGTTCTTAAGCCAGGGTCTTAAGAAAATGGATTGGAGGTTAGAGAATGGATCAGGGTGAACAGGCAGACACTAGACATGCCCACTAATAACTGGGAAAAGTGAGTTAAATTTCTCCTTGTTTGAGGTGGAATTCCTTCATATAAACCTGGGCACCCTCAGAGAGAAATGCTTTATAGTCCAAACTGATGTTTATTTTGGACTCTGTTTCTCTTTCAGCTTTCAGTTGTGACCTTAGGAATGAGCTCACAATTGGAAGCAAATCTGTCTTCTGTTTCTACTGTTAAAGAATTACCTACCCACTGAAAAACCACATAGGATTAACAATGGCCTTGTCCCAAATATATGCTTTTTGGAATTGTACAAACTGTATTTACGATGCTAGCAAGTTTCAGTTCAACTGCTGAAATATTTCAATAAGAGTGATTGAATTCTTAGTAAATGGAATGCTTCCTCTGTTCAATTTTGGCCTGTTGAATGCTGGAAGGTGGGTAGGTCTGACCCATTCATTACACACATCTGGGTGATAGGAAAGGCAGGCCTTTGGAGTTTGATGCCATGTATGTTTTTGGAAGTATCTCAGACTGAAATACTATGAATAAAAAAATGGCCTTTAAAAGTTCTTTTCAGCCTCCTAGGCTTGAGACATGGTTAGGGCTTCTGAATGCTTACTCTAGTCATATAATTCATGATTTGGTAGGGGCGCCTGGGTAGCTCAGTCGGTGAATTCATGATTTGGCATATCTCTTTTGTGGATTTTAGTTGGTATTGATTCAAAAATATCTGATGACTTCAATTTCCAGAATCACCAAAGCGAGTGGTAGTGTTTTTGTACTTCATTGATCAGATTGTTGAATAGACTCCAGGTTATCCACATTGGGTTAACATCCCAAACTCTGTGGATGGGGTGGAGAAGGTAGAAGGAACTAATATTCATTTGCTCATTTGTTCTTCCGACAAATTTTTCTTTGGTACTGACCAAATGCCAAGCTGAGTGATTTACATATGACATCTAGTCAATTCCTAAATATTCTATGAATTTTATAGGTGTGGAGACTTAGGCTCAGAAAGTTTAAATAACTTGTAAGCGGAGGAGGTAGTAAGCGAAGGACCTGAGGTTTGGATTTAGGTCTGCCATTAAAAAGAGCGAAGGCTTTTCCATTAAGCACGCTCCCTCATGAAACGTGTCATATGTATGAAAACACCAACACAGCTAAAAGAAGGAAGAAGAGTCTGATTGGGAAAAACCAATCCCTCTAGCTACTAAGGGAATGAGAATATACCGCCATGTAAAAAGCACCTCCCTCCTCTTGGTCATGTTGCTGAACGTCTGTCTCCCCCATCTTCCCTCTGTCCTCCCTTTCCCCACCACCCAAGACGTGTCATGAACTCCCACAGCAGGCACATTAGGGAACATCATTTCGAGAGTGCTCCTCGAGCATACCTCTGACAGACTCTTGCTTTGAATCGCCTCAACACATTTCAGAGGAGAGGATTCAAAAGGGAGTTTTAAAAAGAAGCAGACCTGGAGTTGTACAGAGGCAGCAAAGACACCCTTGAGGTCATTCTTCTCTTTTTTCTACACTGATGTATTCTCTCCAGAGTGATAATAATCTTTTTTGAAATGCAGGTCTAAGACGGAAGGAATTTTTATCTGGAAGAGTAATATAAATTAGCTTTGACTGCCAGTTTCCACTGATTATTACTTTCCAGGCGGAATTCCTACAAATTCTTGAGGCATGACCTCCAATGAAAAAATAAAACCCCTTTAAAAACTTGTTGAGAAATTCCAGATAACTTTCACAAGAGATTTAATTTTAGAGCATTAACACAATCTTGGTTGGAAAGATAAAACTACAATGCAGTTATTTGGTAAAAGTCATTACTTCACAATGAAGTCATTGGAGATTATTTTACTGTGCTTATCTGTCCCCTCTCTCTTTTTTTTTTTTTTTCTTTTAAACTTGGTTCCTTTCTCCCCAAACTAATTTTATTATGCATTACTCAGTGCACTCTGGATTCACCCTTATAAAAGCATAAAGTGTTTCAACAGATAGCCAGCTGGAGGCAGCCAACTTGAGATTCAACCTACCGGTATGAGCAAACGTTGTGATTGGTTCTTACATCTTAGTAGTATGTTCTAGGCATTATTGCCTACGTATGGTTTGGGCAACTATAAGGGAAGGTTCTGGGGTTTGGTTTTTTCAACATGATATGAAGCAATGGATTCAAAGGGATTTCTGTATATCGTTGAAAGAGATTTAGGGGTGAGGAAGTGAGAGCCTGCATACTAGGATTTACTGCGGGCATGATAGGCGACACGTGTGAAGATGTGGGCGGGGTCTCATCCGCATCGGACACGTGGCGAGCACGAGAATCGGAAAGGTGAAGTGATTTGTCCAAGGACTCTCGCCCTCTCAGCGGTGGAGCCGGGGCAATTCAAGCCCAGGAACATCTGACTGCAAGGTTGGCTCCCTTCCCACGGCAGGGTGTTGCTCCTTCTTGAGCTGGACTAAACGCGGATGGGAAAACATGAAGGCTGGGGCTACATGTGCAAAACGTATCAGTGGTCCCAAGTGGCCAAACGGAAAAAGATGTCATTACTTACCATTTTCCCCAAATTTTTCATTTACTTCAATTCAAAGTGTCATTTAAATTATATAACGTTATTGTATACATAATCAAGATAAATCAGTATCTGGTAAAAAAAAAAAATACATACATATGAAACTATATGTAGATATATGATACCAGATAGACGGATAGACGATATAGTTTTATATACATCTATACCTTTATCCTCTAGTATATATATGAATATAATCACATGTGAATTATCTTTTATCTTTCAGAGTACCTAACATGAAGAAGTATGAATTCACAGTTATCCTGTGAATATAATGATTGTTATTAACATAAAATTTCCCTTTCCTGTTTTAACATTTTAAAAACAAAACAGTCACCTGATGCCCATGAGTAGGTGGAAAAGAGATTTATAAAATAAGAAAGAAAAGGGATATTGTGAACCTTTGATACTCTTTATCCTAAAATGTTCTAATTTCCCTGAGAATGAGCCAGCGGTGGAAATTATCTTTTAGATATTTAAATGTTTTTTAATTCCTTTCAAGAACATTCACATTTTACCAGTTGTTATACAAGAAGTCAAAATGAGTGGCCTTTCCAAGAGTAATTCAACATTATTAATTCTCAAGTGATGAAATCTCTCAGCATAATTTATGTTACATAAATCTATTCGCTCATTAACCTCATTGATTGAGCATCTTACTTATTCAAGGCATTAGAGACACAAAAATAAACACACACATTCTCTTCTCTAATCTTTGCAGTATTCTAGGGAAACAGGCATAAAAACACACGATTATGGTACAGAATGGTGAGGATTATGTCCAATGTATAAACAGACGAGTGAGTATAGCTGGCCTTTCTAACCTCCCAGATGTCCAGAAATCAGAACTATATGGAATGAAAATGATGCCAGAATATGTAGGAAAGTTGTGAGGAAAAAACGCAAGCTTGTTTTTATTCCATTTAGACCAGGTTCCTTTCTTTTCAAAGGCGCTTCAATAAATATTTCTACAAAAAGAATCTAAAGCAGTTTTACATGCATTATGTCTCTCAATCTTAAGAGTATTTCAGAGATGTGGGAGAAAGCAGGTGCTTGTATCAGTTCTAATTCCTACATGAATGTCTATCATAACTTCAGTTACTTCCTAGGCAAGATAACAGAACCCTGTTCAGTAGAATTCCTTAAAGTTTTATAACTCTCCAAAAAGTTCTCTGAACCCTTCCTTTTTTATCTGATAGAACTCTCTCTCTTTCTCAGATATACAGTTTAACTCTCTTTCATTTTCTATTCTTAATATCTTGTAAATGCCTCTTCACTTTTTATTACTTGCGAAAAGTGGCCAGTAACTAATTCTCCCTTTTAAATTTTCTTTTTTTGTTATTGAAAAAAACTTTAAGTTTGTTTATTTATTTTGAGAGAGAGAAAGCATGAATTGGGGAGGGGCAGAAGAGGAAAGAGAGAGAATCTCGAGCAGGTTCCGTACTGCCAGAGCAGAGCCTGATGTGGGGCATGAACCCACGAAGCCGTGAGATTATGACCTGAGCCAAAACCAAGAGTCAGACACTTAACTGGTTGAGCCACCCAGGCGCCCTTAAATTTCCTTTTTTATTTCACAATAATTCATATTTGTTTTGGAGAAAAAAAACTACAAAATACAGATTATCAAAAGCAAAGAGAGGACCGTGTGTGTGTGTGTGTGTGTGTGTGTGTGTGTGATGTGAATGTGTGTGTTGAGAATAGGGACTCTAATCAGAAACAGGCACCACAGACACAACAAAAAAGGACATGGGCACACCAGGGGACAATGGACAGCAGTATTAAGGCTGCATCTTCCTCCTGACTTTGCCCTACAATAATCCAATGATTCTCCCATTTTTAAACTACCATTATTCCTGTTCCTTCTTCTTTCATTTCCATTTATCTCAGCTCAGAAATGTTACGATAATTGTTACATGATCTCCTTCTTTCTCTTTTTTCAATCTATTCAGATTCAATTTCCTAAATGAATACTTTCAAAGAATCACTCCCCTGGGTAAGAATTTTTAATATCTTCACTTGTCTTATGGTACAGAGTACCATCCGAGGTCCTTAACATATTCTAACAACAGATTAACTTCATCTTCATTTTTTACCATTCTCCTACAGATACCTCCCCTTTCCACAGATCAGAGACTTTTCCCCATCAGTGGAGAAGCAGGGTCCTGGAAATCAGACTGATCTGGGCACAAATCCTGGCTCCATCACCAAGGTTTGGGAATCCGGGCAAGCTGATTCATCCATAGAATAGAGATAATAGTCTCCTTTCAGGATTTTGCTGGAAGATAAATGAGAAAGATATCTGAACATATTATTTGATGCCCCTTCTATGCAATCAGATTGTCCCTTGCTCTTTCCCCTCAGGCATCTTTGCCTGGGATACCCCCTGATTCACATCCTTGTATTCTCACTTGTTGTTTTTCTCCTCTTCGAAGATCTTCTAGGTCACTTCAGCTCACAGGAATTTCTGCCCTTCCTCTGAATGCCTAACACATTATGTGGTTTCCTGCTTCACAATCCACCATTTGCTGGTGAGATCTCTGAGATCTTACTCGACATACTATCTTGTTTTGTTATTTTTCTCCTATATGTAGTGTTCCATGCAGTCCTGCTTTGTTTCCCTAAATAGACTGTGAGCTCACCAAAGATAGGTCCTTCCACTCTGTATTCTCAGTGCCTCCCAAATGCCAAAGCATAGATGGTACTCAGCTATACCTTTACTGAATTCACATTATGTTATCTTCCTGAGGCCTGCCCCCTAAATCCTTATCCACAAAAGAGAATTCACTGATCAATTGATTCATTCACTCATTCACTCATTGGTTTTCCACGAAGATGTATCAAATGTTTGCTATGTACCTGACAGTGATTTAGTCACCCCAGATAGGGCCATAAACAAGAGAGTCAAGTTCTTTGTTTTCATGGATCATCTTTCATTCTAGTGGGAAAAGCACACAACTCAAAGGTAAGCAAATAAATAATTTAAGAGTCATAAATACTCTGAGGGAAATAAAATAGGGTGATAGGCGAGATGGTGACAGAGAAGCAGGGCTCTGCCAGGGGTTATGCAGGTTAGCCAGGACTTTTTGGACATGGGACAGATGATTCGCATCTGGCAACTGACTGTCTTCTGTCACCCAATGGCATTGATGGCTTCTCCTCATCTATGTGCAGAGCACAGAATGTGTGAGCTCGAAGGGTACTCAGCAGTTATAAAGTCCAGGAATTCTCAACTATTATTCCATTGCCATGTGTTCATTCAAAGTGAAATCTCACAGGAAGGTCCATAACCTCTGCGTATTTTCATAGTTGCATTGGAAACCTTGGATCTGGTCTATGCTATTTATGGAAATGGAGGTACAGTTGGGGCATAGAGCTGAATGGTCAAGAGTTAGATGCCAGGCAAAAAAACATCTTTTGATAATTGTTTGGCTCATTTGGCCATCATTTTCTTCTGAAGAAAGTGGCCTTTAAGACCATTTCTTATGGGTATGATTTATTGCTCTACTTCCATTTTAGAAGATGGTATTATCCCATGTATTCACTTAGTTTATTCCCCACGCTTAATCCCAAGTAGCTTTTGGTTGCTTCCTAAGGCCGAACCAGTGATAGAATAAGGGTATACAGCTTTTGGGGAGCCTCAGCTCTAAATGACCTGGTCTTGTCTTTTTGGGCCTCAGTGATCCTTTGTGCCTCATTTATAGGACATGACCCGTTTTGCCTTGCATCATCACCATCTACAGCCTTCTACAGAAGACTTCGTATCTTCTACAGAAGACTGCAAACTGTGAGCAGAAACTGTGTTTTAATCTTCGCGGTGCCCACCGAAAACAGTATCTTGCATTAGAGTAGGTGCTGAATGTCTGACATTAAATGTCGCATTCTGACACACATGCAAACAGAGAGAGGTATTGAAATATTATTTTGAGAATTGATAACATCATCGGCATATGTGGGTAGCCTCCCCAGGTGGCCGACTTGCCAAGGAAAGCACTCATTTGAATGTGTAAGACCTGGTATGTCATCAGAAGCAATTAGTATGACTTCATCATCATGGCACCTATTTAGTGAGTGACTGCTAAGTTATTCAGACAGGATAGTAGGTGCTTTGAGTGAGACTCAAAAGAAGCACAAAACAGAGCCCACATCTTTAGCAAATTAGCAGTTTAGATTGGGAAGCAAGAGTCCAAAAATGTAAAGTCTATGTAATTAAATTCTAAATTATGTAGTGAAAGTAAGTGAGGCAGAAATCCAAGAAGCCATCACTAAGTGACAGCTGCGGAGCGTAGGGAAGGGACCAGACCCTGGATTGCCACGAAGGCACCAGGCACTGCTCTGAGGTGCCAGACCATCTACACAGACCTCTAGGGGAAGTAAAGGCTAGTCCATAGGAGCTCACGACACAATGAACCAGTTAGAAGAAGGAGGAGCCAAACTGACTTTCACTTTTCCCTATCCGGTGCCTGGGTGGCTCAGTCGGTTAAGCATTTTTCCTATCGGGAAGAGCCTTGGCTTGCCACAGTACCTCAGGTTTCAGAAATCCTAGTGTCAGATGTTGTTCCTAAAGGAGAAACGTTCTGAGCACTTGGGAGAATGCAAAATTGTCCTTGAACAGGAGGAAGTCAGCCAAAGAGTTCCCAGACATTACTCACTGGTTCGGCATATCCCACAACCTACAAGGCTGTCTTGTGCCGTGTCACTGAGGGGACCGCAGTTTGTTCTTACATGGACTCTGGCTCAGTAAATTCAGAACGGAGAAGGAGCGGGATTTCTGACATGAAGATGTGAGACACATGCCTTGTAGGGAGAGATTACAAAAGAAAAAATGTTAGAGGACAGGCAATGCCAGGTGATAGATAGACTTTGCCATGTATCACAGGTAAGGAGACAAACCATCCAGAGCTCTAGATACAAATATGCTCCCTCTCTCCTGAGGTATACGATGATCCTTAAAACTTTTTTTTTAACATTTATTTATTTTTGAGAGAGAGAGACAGCCTGAGTGGGGGAAGGGCAAAGGGGGAGGGAGACACATAATCTGAAGCAGGCTCCAGGCTCTGAGCTGTCAGCACAGAGCCCGACGTGGGGCCGGAACCCACGAGCAGTGAGATCATGACCTGAGCCAATGTTGGACGCCCAACCGACTGAGCCACCCAGGAGCCCCGAAGAACAGGCCTCTATACAGTGATTCTTAATTGGGATCAAAAAATTTATAAAGTGCTGTTCTCATAGGCCATTAGCCTGAGGCAAGAAGTTATGCAGAGGTTAGAAAAGGGGCACCTGGGTGGCTCAGTCAGTTAAACGTCCGACTTCAGCTCAGGTCATGATCTCGTGTTTCATGAGTTCAAGCCCCGCATCAGGGTCTGTGCTGACAGCTCAAAGCCTGGAGCCTGTCTCGGATTCTGTATCTCCCTCTCTTTCTCTGCCCCTCCCCTGCTCACTCGCTGTCTCTCACAAAAATAAATAAACGTTAAAAAAAAAAAAAAAAAGAAAGAAAGAAAAGAGATACCCTGATGAAATAGGATAGTTAAAGATGCCTCTTTCCCAAGCCTCTCCATTTATCTCAAAAAGATGTTTGGCTATGAAAGTGGGTGGTACCTGCAGAGACTTCCCAAAATTATTGTTGAGGCCACAATTGCTGATGCGAAACACTACAGTAACTGTGCTTGTCTTAACCAGCGCACACGGCTCGGTTATGCAGAATAACGGCACAGTGAAGAGTGCGCTCTTCAGTGCATTAGAGATTTGTTGGAAAACCCAAAGTTTAGACATAGAAGTTTATTGACTGTATGTTGGGCTTTGCAACAGATGCCGTCAGGATAGAAAAGAAATACAGGGCTGATTCCTCAGTTGAGAAGAACCCATAGTTGCGGTGACCATATATTCTTGGTAATAATAAGCTCTTACCTTCAACATCACCACCACCACGAAACTACCCTGATTCCACTTTGTTTATACAGTGTTTTTTTTTACTTAACCCAAGACTGTTGGTGGTATCTTCCTCCCATTTCCAGATTAGGTCCGATGATCTTCATACATGAAGAGTAACTTAATCTTTGGGCACTCTGAGAGTCCCCACTATTACTGGTACTTTCTAGAAGACAATGAGCTCTACACATGGAACTGAATTCACAGCAGTCATACACACATATAGACGCAGACACATGAACGTTGCCATCTTCAGCTTAGACCTTGAGAGTACAGGGTTGGAAAACTTGGAAAATCTCTTTGCAAATTGATTTCAGCAAGTGCATTGCATTCTTTGGATTCTTTAGCTCTGGCAAATATTTATCTTGTAAAAAAATAAACTTTGTAAGTAGATAAAAGTTTTGGGACGCCGTAATAGGTAATTCTATGTGTCAACTTGAATAGGCCCCGAGGTACCTGATGGTCAAATATTATTTTGGGTGTGTTTGCCGGGGTGTATCCAGATGAGATTAACATTTGAGTATGTAGACTGAGCAAACCAGATCGAGCAGATTGACTTCTCTAATGTGAATGGGCCTCATCCAATCAGTTGGAAGCCTGCACAGAATAAAGAGTCTGAGTAAAAGAGAATTCCTTTTGCCCAACTGCCTTCAGGCTGGGGCTTGTTTTTGTTTTTTGCTTGTTTGTTTGCTTGTTTGTTTTTCTTTCTTTGGACTTGAATAGAAACGTCAGTTCTTCCTAGATCTTGACTCTGTTGCACTGGGACTAGAACAACATTGACTTTCTTAGTGGTTAAGCCTCTGGACTGGGGCTGAGACCATAGCAGCAATGCCGCTAGGCCTTCAGCTGCCAGCTGCAGATCTTAGGACTGTCAGCTCCTTAATGACATCAGCCAATTCCTTGTAATATATCCCTCTCTCTCTGTGTGTGTGTCTCTCTCTCTCATTTTCTTTGTCTCTACATGTATACACACACACACACATATATACACATATACACATTCAAAATCACATATATATATATGATATATATATATTATAAATATCTCTCCATATATATGGAATATAGGAGACAGATCCTATTGGTTCTGTTTGTCTAGAGAACCCGATGAATATAGAGCCGGAGGAACACATTAGCTGACAAGCTGGAAATGAAATTTTGTTCACATACACCCCAAAAGATGTATATATAATAAAGACCCCTTATTTTTCTCATAGGCTCAATAACTGGTTTTGAAAATAATTTTAAAGTAGGAATTCCAAATAGGTCTTGAACAATGGGAGTATTTAGCAGACTCCACTGCCTGACCACCAAATCTGTTTCTTCCTCTTTCTGAGAATATAGCTTGACTGCTTTTTCTGTGTGACTGAGTTCTGATGTATATTACTTTTAGTTATGGCCCATAAACACCCCCCCGGCCCCCGCCAAAGCACACACAAGATTCCTCATGCTCCTTCCTTCCTTCCTTCCTTCCTTCCTTCCTTTCCTTTTTTCTTGTTTTATATTTATGTATTTATTTTTGAGAGAGAGAGAGAGCACAAGCAGGGGAGGGGCAGAGACACAGAGAGAGATAGAGAGAGAGAGAGAGGCAGAATCTAAAGTAGGCTCCAGGCTCTAAGCTGTCAGCACGGAGCCCAGCGCAGGGCTTGAACTCACAAACTGTGGGATCATGACCTGAGCGGAAGTCAGGCACCTAACCAACTGAGCCACCAAGGCATCCCCCTCATGCTCTTTTCTGCTCAGTGGTGACTTTAGTCATGTATTGAAGGTGGTAGAACATGAGATGGAAGGAGCCTGAGTCCCTCCTTCCAACTGGAGGACACATGATCAGGAATATCCATTTTTGATTTTATATGAATGAAAAGTAAATTTCTATTTTGTTAAGCCACTGAGATTTCTGGAGTGCGGTTGTTCTTTCTCTTTTGCCAGTTTTTCATTTTAATTCCAGTACAATTAACATACAGTGTTATATTAGTTTCAGGTTTACCATATGTTGATTCACCTGGAATATGGCGGTTCTATAACGGTAGCTGGTAGCTGGTATAACCTAAGCAATACACAGAACCACTAGGATAAGAGTAGAGGTGATAATGTTGACAGGCAAGATCCCGTGAACTTACAACTTCCGGTATGTCTGTTTAAAATTTTCATCTCAGGGGCGCCTGGGTGGCTCAGTCAGTTAAGCGTCCAACTTCAGCTCAGGTCGAGATCTTGTAGTTTGTGGGTTCAAGCCCCATGTCGGGCTCTCTGTCTCAGTGTGGAGCTCGCTTCTGATCTTCTCTCCCCCACTCTCTCTGCCCCTACCCGGCTCATGTTGTCTCTCCCTCAAAAATACGTAAACTTTAAAAAAAAAATAAAAAAATAAAATAAAATAAAATAAATTATCCATCTCAAAATACAGGAATTCTACCTTAGCTTGTTAGAATCCAGTTAGTCCCATTCGTTGTGTGCCATGTAGACAAGTAATCAGAAGCCAAACAACAATAACAGCAACAACAACAAATCATCATCGTCATAAATGATTTGGTTTGGAAACCTAACCTTAGATTTGATCTGCTTGAGTTGCTCTGCTAACACTAAGCCAATTACATTGCCAGTTTGACTCAAACAAAATTGATTTTTTAAACAGTAGTTACAGTGGGCTCATTGGGGAAAAAATACTATTTGGGGTTAGAACGCCAGAATTTGAGCCCCAGCTTTACCGTTTGCTGGTGGGGTAAACTCTGCAAGTCTCTTACCTCATCTCAGAATGGGATAAAAATTGTCCCCCAGTGCACTGTTGAGAAGATCAAAGTGCTACACTTTGGAGGGAGTAATTATTTTTGTCTGTTTTCAAGGCAACTCCTTTGGGGGGGCGGGGGGGGAGGGGCATGCTGAACGGTAAACCCAGCAGTTTTCATTCACTCATTTCCTGCTCGCTACCTGGGGTCTTGACGCGTCCAGGAGGCTGTGAATCTTAACTTAAAAGGGCCCCAATCCATGCTTGAGGGTCCGATAGCTGATTTGAGTTGGAAGACGTGTCACAAGCAAGCACTCATGTGTTTTGGAAGCAGGAGCAAAGAGACCAAAAGACCAAGCCCTCTGAAGAAAGTAAACACAACAGGAATGCTTTGAGGGTGACGGAGTCTGCTCTTATCTCACTTCACACAAGCTTAGACTTCAAAGCACATTTTGTGACTCACATCCACTAATGACTAAAAGCAAAGGCCAAGTTATGAATTATGGAGTGGGGGGTGGGGGGTGGGGGAAGGAAATGATGGCAAAATCTTGAGAAAAAAGTGAAGTTAAAATGAAACTCATCTTCATGATTTTCATATTTCCGTGAGTGGGCATTCCTTGACCCCGCCGGGGAACATAACGACAACACAGGAAAGTGGTTAAGAGAACGGATTTTGGTGTCAGAAAATGCTGAGTCAGATTCCCAGTTCAGCCACCTGTTCTGTATGTTCCCTTGGGAAACTTACCTCTCAGTACTTCATCTCCTCCTTAACGAAAAATAATCGTTCTTATGTCTAAAGATTGCTGAAAAATGAGAAATGCATTGATGCACGTAGAGAATTTAGCACAGTCCCTGGCACACAGTGAGACAGATTCAACATTAGCTCTAATTGTTTTTGGCTTATCCTTTAATATCACTGTGGCTTATACACTATATGTCATTCACACTGCAGGCTTATTCATCAGATCAAATTATTGCAAAGAATATGCCTTCTTAGTTTTCCGATCTAAGAGTTGTCTCTTCCTCCCTGGTCCCGGACGTGGAGTTGCTGCCAAGGCTTTTGTGCTTAACCCCCATCTTTCTCTGTCAGTCAGAGAATGGAAGAGAAGGAGTGGAAACAGCAATATATATTTTTTTAATTGCAAAAATTATGGGAGGCAGCATTGCCTTCATGTGAACACACATGAACTGTGTTTGGTGCTATAATCTGCAGGTCCCCGATGGACCATCAATCTACTCTTCTGGAATCACATGTATCAGTAACTCCAAAGTTCAGGTTTGAAACCAGGAGTCTGGCATATCCCAAATTCAGCTCAATGTGAGCATTCCTGCTCTCCTAGCACACCAATCTTGATCTTTGGTTCTGTTGACCCATTTGACTTCCCTGCCCTGTCAGAAGGCCCTTTGACTGTGGGCACCATGCTTCTTTCATCTTTCCATCCATTTCCTTCACTCAGAATCTAACACAGTTTTTTGGACATGGGAGACACTTAACACAAATTTTAAATAGAATAAAAGGCTTAAGTAAATTTGATCTGACTCCCAGTTAAGGAGCTGCATCATCACTATTATACCACCAGATGATTAGATGTTAAAGGTGAGAGTCTGAATAAACATATGGCCCAGTAAATGTTTCTTGAGTGTCTGTTTTGTGCCTGGTATTGTGCATTTTTCCTTTCTGATATTTTGTCTAACCTTCAACTAAAAATAGAATTGGTGAGGGGTGCCTGGGTGGCTCCGTTGGTTAAGCATCCAACTCTAGATTTTGGCTCAGGTCATGGTTTCACACTTCATGAGATCAAGCCCTGTACTGGGCTCTGTGCTAATAGCTCAGAGCCTGCTTGGGACTCTCTCTCCCTCTCTCTCTGCCCCTCCCCTGCTCTTGTGTGCGTGCTGTCTTTCTCTCTAAATAAATAAATAAACAAACTGAAAAAAATAGAATTGGCTAAATAAATATTTAATACTAGGCAATTTTGCCATTCAAAAAAATATGCACACAAAGTCCTCCAACAATGTTTTAAACCCCATACAATAAAAATATGTATTTTGTGAACCAGGAAAACTTGGAAGGTTATCATGGACTCATCAGTTGTTCTTACTTTAGTGCAAATTAGTCTTATCATCTTGTTTTCTGAACACTTGTCAAGCTGCTGTAAATAAAGATGGAAGCTTGTGAGGAGAGAGGGGAGGGGAAGAATTGATATTGGTGCTTTGGAAAGTTTGGGACCACACCTGCCCATGTTTGACAACTTGGGTAGATGAGGAAAAAGACAGTGAAAGAGCCTAGGCTTTGGATCCATGAAGAGGAATTCCTTTTCTACCTCCTAACTAAGTTGCAAGTCTCCAAGGACAAACTGCTAACATCAGTGTGTTAGTTCGGATTGTGTTGGACTTTGTCTTAAACAAAGAAGGGGGTTTATTCTTCTCCCCTGACAAAAGCCATCCTTAAAGTAGGCCTTCCATCCTCATGTTGGTTGCCATGTAATCCCAAGATGGCAGCTCCACTTCCAAACTCAATCAAGAAGAGGATCAGCTAAGTGAAAGAGGCTAAGACTAAAGAGAAATGATTCCTCTTAATCCGCTTTTCCCAAAGTCTCATCCAGGGTCACCTTGCAGCCACCATCAAGTTGGCAAGAACCCTGTAACAGAGCCATGCTGACCAATGAGGAAGGCTAAGAAATGTCACCATTGTAGAGGGGGTACATGACCACTGCAGAGAAAACTCACGTTCTGTTCATTAAGAAAAGAGAATGGATACCAAGTAGGCCACTGATTCTCTTTGCCACACTTTCCCCATTTGCATAATTGAAAAAATAATACCTACCCTATAATGATTTGGAAATTTAAGTGAGATAATGCATTTGTATAATCCCTGGCTTATAGCAAGCATTTAGTAATGTGCATTTCCTCTACTTTCTCGTTCAAGTTTCCCCTGATATCCAAAAATAGAGTGTTCCTGTGAAACCTTTCCTGCCAAACTGGCATAAAGCAAAAAAGCAATTACCATTTATTTATAAGGAAAGGTTTTTGAGTGTGCCCAGACCTAAAGAACAACCTCTCGTAGGCTGTTCTGATACCTTAGGACACGTCTTGCTAACAGATGCAAAAGTAACTACAGAAAAGACACAGATGCTCACAGACACGATAGAAGCTCTGGAGGCTTGATGCTGAGATGCTGCCTGTGGATCCAGGGAAAGAGCTGGGGAGGGAACCAGGGAAGGAGCAGGGGAAGGAGCCAGGGAAGGAGCAGGGGAAAGAGTGGGTCGGCACCATTCCTGCTGCCCAGAACACGCTGCTTCTGTAACGCTCACTGCAAAACCCATGCTGACGGCTATTTTCTCATCTCTTACCTTTTCTTCAGATATCTTTTGGTTAGCAAAAACAGGTACTAATGTAGGTCTTTTGTAATAGCAAAGTGGTATAATGCAAACTTTTGAAGAGTGGGAGATAACCTGTATGTAGTAGACAATAAATGTTAGGTAACAGGATGAACTTTGTTTTAAGTTTATTTATTTATTTTGAGAGAGACAGAGGCAGCACGAGTGGGGGAGGGACAGAGAGAGAAGGAGAGAGAGAGAGAATCCCAAGCAGGCTCTGTGCTGTCAGTGCAGAGCCCTCCACGGGGCTCAAACTCTCGAAACCATAAGGTCATGACCTGAGCTGAAGCCAAGAGTCAGTCGCTTAACTGACCGAGCTACCCAGGTGCCCCAGGATGAACTTCTAGAGCATCTTATGGTTTTCAT
Source organism: Panthera leo (assembly GCF_018350215.1). Lineage (NCBI taxonomy): Eukaryota > Metazoa > Chordata > Mammalia > Carnivora > Felidae > Panthera > Panthera leo. The sequence continues at coordinate 56,625,995 of NC_056696.1, forward strand.
ATGCTGCATTGTAAACCTTGGCCGAGTATATCTTTATTAATTCATTAAAGCAGAGATCTGAACTCAGTAGACTATGAAAGAAGTCTTGGACTCTTCATTTGTAATAAATACTGTGGGTCATTCTGATGCAGGTGACTCCCTGAAAATTGTTTAAAGCTCAGTGCTTTAAGAGAAGTATCTAAATAGTAGAAAGAATAGTTACTACATTTTTGATCGTGTGTGTGTGTGTGTGTGTGTGTGTGTGTTTTGAGGATGATGGATCCTTTGGACTATATTGGTGGTAACACAAGCAAACCTTAGCATAATGAGAAACATAGAAATGTCGAATATTATTGGGAATCTAAACTCAAGAATGATTTTTCTCTGTTTAAAGAGTGTGGCAATATTATTATAGAAATTAGTACCTTGCGAGTAGTAAAGATGATGCACAAAAACAAACAAAAAAATATTAATGTACCATCACCAGGATTCACAGAAATTTTGACAAGTCAAAATTTTGTATAAAGGTCAGGTCTTTTAGCTGATTAGGCAATCTACAGTTGGCAAAAGGTGCACTGGAGTCAATCTTCACCTGGCAAATTTGACTTCCTGTTTCTAAGAAAAAAAAAAAATTTCTCCCTAAAAAAAAAAAAAAAAAAAAAACTCATAAAATAACTCCCAAGGCTTTTTGCACATCAAATAGCTCTTACAGAATCAAATTTTGATGAGGTAAGTGTAAGGAATTTAGTAACATATGGATTAAATTTCCCTTAAAATAGACATCATTTTAAAATGAGGAGGAAACAAAGTTCTTGGTAAAATATGAAAATATATTTTGGTTTGCCTTGAACCCCAAACACAATTTGAAAAATAGTTCAAGATGTTCACCAAGCCCCCAATACAGCTGGTTTCACCCATCTCTAGTTCCAAGATATAAACTGTTGGGAGTTCTGGTAATTACAAATATTACAAAAGCATTAGAAAATATTGGAAAATAGTCAGAAATGAAGAAAGAACAAAAATTTAGAAATAAACAAATCCAAACTCAGGGATTCTGTCTCCAAAAGCTTAAGGGTGGGCAATCCTGATCCCAGATAGCTGATGAAATTAATTTCAATTTCTTCTTATGTTTCAGAAGAAAATAATTAATGACAAATATGGATGGATAAATATTTCAAGAACACTTCTGATAATAATAAAATGACAAAGAAAACGTGTTCCATTGCAGAAGACAATTTGTTAACAGGCTACATCCAAAGTACCTACGAGGACAAGACTATCTCAAAGAGCTAATGAGATCATTCTTTAGGGGCAGAGGCTCTTACAAATTTTGATCAAAACCAGTTAGCTCCATTGATGAAGCCTTGTACGAACAAAATTAAGGTCATGATTTAATTGATTCTTAAATTTTTACAAGCTTGTTCTCTAAAATCAGTCTCACTATAGTAGGGCAACCTTTCTCGAATTCAAATACATCATGTCACCTTTTAAAATTCTTCCTGGGTTCTCCACTGCCCTCAGAAGTAAGTCCAAACTCATGACATCAAGGACCTTCCTGTGTACCTATTATGACTCATTTTTCACTAGCTCGTGTTTTACTATTATCTCCTAGATAACTCTATATTCTAATTATACGAACTATTTATAGCCCTTACAATGTTTCTGTAGAGAAACATCCTGCTGATGATGTAACTTGGATTTTTTTTTCCTTTTTTCTTGCTGAAAGAGGTACTGTTACATCACTTTTATCATCTTTAGAAGAGTAAAGGATCTTGAGGAACTGAATGCAGTGTTCCCAATCCAAAGAGGATTGCTCTGTAGAAGATAGGGTGGCCGTGAACAAGTATGCACCTGTCCTGATTATTCAGGAAAGGACAGATAAAAAGAATCTAGTTCCAGGACTGAAAAAGAAAAGCTGCCTGACCCCTGGTGGTACAAGTCCTTGGGAAGGAAAAGACATCAGAAATTCTACGTCTGCAGGACATGAATGTTTAGTCCAGTCCTGCCATCTTTCTCCTGCAGTAGCTATCATCTCTGAGAATGACTCTGTATGGGACCCAGAGACCCAAGGATTAAGGACTTGGGGACTGGGCACTCTCATTCCGCTGAGCCTGGTTCTGAGGGTGGATCTTCCAGCCTCTAAGATCCAGTCTCTGGTCCATCGCCATCTTTTGTGGACTGTGTAGGTCCAGTTGTGAACAGTGTCACCAAGTGGCAGCAAGAGGCACAAACAACAATGAACTGAGTAAAGCCCAGGCTCTTTACTCTTGGGTGTTAAAAGCAGAGTGATGACCTTCTCTTGGGCTATATAAACCTTTGGAGTTTTAGCAGACTCAGAAAACTGAGGAACTGAGAGGTGGAGAGCTGAAAGTTTGACTGATCCTATGTGTATGGACTGAGCTAGTTTCCTTTCAAGTGTAAAAGAAAAAGTAAACCCCCCCTGCCTTTGCCCAGTTCTGTGGAGTAATCACTATCTGATGTACTTCTCTGACTCCCCATCATCTGGAGGGCTCCTCGTCCCCCTTGTCTTTCTGTCATCTCAAGTTCCCCTTCATTCAAAAGTCCTGCTTGCCTCACTAAGCCTGAAGTGTCCCCCTTAGCACCCCATACAGACATTCATGTTACCTTTCCCCTCCCCCAAACTGTGATACTTCCTTCACGTTGCAACCAGAACTCCCTAAGTCAAAATGCCCAATTTGCTCATTTTTCCTCCATCCTACCCCCTCTCCATTCAGCTGTGAGATTTAATGGAAGAACTGCATGTTATTCACTGATTCATTTTCACCACCCAGCATATCCTAACTGGTAATAAGACATCCAAGTCTTCAGTTAGGAAAGAGAAATGCCCATGCCAAATACAAGGCTCAAAAGCCATGACCAACAATAGCTCTAGTTTTGTTTACTAGCCCTTGAATTGACTGAATAAAATAGATCGAAACTGGACCAAGGTCATCAGGGAATTGTGTGTTTAGAGAAACACAAAGCTAATGAAGAAAGTCCTGGGATTGTTCATTCCCTAATGAAATCATCATGTCCTCAAACACTCACCAAGAGGAAGTGGAGAACTCCCAAAGTATCCCTGGGACACTGGGCAGGGAAATATTCTCGGAGGGCAGATTTGAAGGCTGACAGGTGGACTGGCCAAGGAACTCACTCCACTGCCAGTGTAGGAAGGAAGCCCTGTTTTCCTACAAGGGAAATGACATGTATTTTGGGCCAGTGACCCCTCAAGATTGCTTCCCATAGCGTCCTTTCACAAACGGAACACTTTAAAATAGATCATTTTTTTCAGGCAAGTTCCAATCAGAAAACAGAATCAGCAGAGATAATATAACACAGGGAACTGGCGAAACTGATGTTGGAGAATAAGGGAAAACTGAGGTAACACAGACAGTAACAGGAAAGTGGGGCCTGTGGAAATGAAGGACACAGTTAGTAGTTAACCTCTAGCAGTGCAGAGGAGTTCCCTGTGGGGCTGGGCTCAGACCTCTGAGGAGGGTCTAGACTCTTCAGGAAGCAGACTTTCTTCTACTTTCTTTCTACCTCTGGAAGCTGAGATATAGACCCCTGAAAAGGGAACGCTATGCATCTGCCCTGGGGGAGAACCTCCATGGAACTGGAATCCAGACCTGTGAGATGGAGGGGAGGGGTCTCTTCTCCCTGGTCCTGTCTTCCTGTCTCCTTCTGACATCCCCTACTGGCAGAAGCCAGAGGACAAAAGAGAAATGTGTTTTGCAGAGTCTTAGCCCCAGTATCACGGAGAAGAGCACAGAATGGTGGACCGGAGGGAGAGGCAGGAGCTTAGTAAGCATCATGTTCCAAGCCTTTGTTCACTCACCCTGACATATGCCCTTCTGAATAGGCCTGAACTTTCAGAAAGGAAGAACATCTTTATACCTTTCTCAGTAAGATTCAACTATCTGTTATACAAGTGAAAACTCTGTTGCCATCTCCCCAGAAAGAAGAGACACAAAGTCCCAAGAGTCAATGGTTTCCATCCCTGGGCAACGAACATGGTACCCATCTCTGAGCAATGTTAACTATTCTTATAATCCAGTCACTGTCACACCAGAATATCTTGCAACACAAACACTAAACTTGAAAATGATCCGACAATATAACGATCCTTGCATGAAATAACAGGAAGGGAAAATAACACATAAGCCGTATAACACAGTAAGGAAGGCAGAAAAATAGACATGACGGCTACAGTCTTTGTTTCTGCAAGTGTCATGAAGCCATTTATAATTTATTCCCTCCACCCCCCCTAGTCTGTGTTTTCTTTTCCCTTAGTTCCTCAGCTAATTTAGTTCTTTACCTGCTATGGTGACACAAAGCTTTTGCCCTCACGGGCTCTGCCTCCTTTTGGTTGTTGCCATTTTCCATTAACTTTTGTTATTGGGTGTGAAAACATGAGAAAGTGCCCAGAGAATCTCCTAAAATTTAGACAGAATCCTTCCTGTCCCCTCGGCACAGAAGTAATCCAATTTCCCCCTGGGTCATCAGAATCAGTCACCCAAGCAAATAGCAAGCTCGTTTTCTGCAGGTGGTTCAGTAGCACGAGGACCCCGACATGACCGGTGGGTACTTTCAAATTGTTGGGGTGATGAGAGCACAAACCAGACTCATTCAAGAAATTTTGGAGATTGGTAATTGGGCTACTCCTTGGAGGAGTAGTTTACCAGGGGTAAAAGTTAGGATCCGTGTAAAGAGGTGTGGAAGAGTGAAAGAGAAATGCATAATGTGAAGTGAGAATGAGAGAATAGCATCACTGGCACCGTTCGTGTACCCCAGACCAAAGCAATGGTTCTCAAAATATTTGAAATGTTGAAAGCGAGAAGCGCCATTTCTTGCCAAGTAGAGTCCCAATGCCTTGGATAAAATTGGACAGATGATATGGCCCCAAGATGACAGAATCTGCCTATAATATATTCATCATTAAAGCACACCTTGCCTGAAACTCGACCTCTTAGCTCCCTCATTAGCTCAGTTGATAAATTTAGCCAGGCTGATTTAAAAACGGCAAGGGGCTGTGGCTGTGATGAATATACTGGGCAGGATAGATACACAGGTGTTTTTAGCAGCAGAAAGCAACTTCATTCTTGAAGACAGTGAGAAAACAATGAAGTGAATCTTAGGTGTCAAAAATCTTAGGCGGTGATTGAAGAATCAGATAACATTAGAATATCAATAATGGGATGTATTTTTCCTTTCTTGGGAATTATTTTTGTCTTTCACACTTTCAAGCATGCTTCCAAAAGTCAGGCAAAACAAGGAAACTGTTTACTTGAATCTTCCAAGAAGTAAAGAAGGTGAGAGCTTACAGAGGACTTCTCCAGGCTTAGATTTTATTGTTCTGAGAGAAAACAAATCAGAAGCCTTTAGGGATCCTATCTGTGAATATCCTCTTCCTCACTTAGCCTGTTTTCTGTCCCAATTAGAGCTCTGTTGTTTCTGATCTTTTTATGAGCATGGATGTGTGCTGAAATTAAAAATCAAATGCATGAATATTGCAGTAAAGGAAAAATAGAAAATCTGAAGTTAGTCTCGGTTTTAGATTTAAGGCTGTGTTCTAAGCGCTACTTGTCTAAGTAATCCTTTTCCTTTTGATCCTAGGTGTTAAAACAGGAAAGTTCTGCATGAAATTGGCTTCCTGGTGTGAATAGCAAGACTTGAAGTTCAAAGATACTTGTGAAATCCAGACCTTGTTTTATTCATTAATTCCTATAGGCAAGTGCAGCTATTTAGCTAGACAATCAGAGACCTAGCTTGACTGTTTAATGTATAAGCAGAAGCCCGATTGTCCTATCCTGCAGCAAGATTCAGGGAGAAAGTCACAAACTGTAGGGTCAAAAGTTGCAGGTGAGGGGGTGCCTGGGTGGCTCAGTCACTTAAGCCTCCACTTTGGCTCAGGTCATGATCTCACCGTTTGTGAGTTCGGGCCCCAGGTCGGGCTCTGTGCCGACAGCTCAGAGCCTGGAGCCCGCTTCAGATTCTGTGTCTCCCTCTCTCTCTGCCTCTCCCCCACTTGCACACTCTCTCTCAAGAATAAATAAGGACTAAAAAAAAGTGCTTGTGAAAACACAGGGATTAATGGTAGGTCAGTCATGGAATTGGAGGGGCACTGAAAAAAAAAAAACCTAGGGTAGGAGACCTTGTGGAAAGGCAAAAAAAAAAAAAAAAAAAAAAAAAAAATAGGAGAGGGATGATTGAGATTCAGACCCTTGTACTGATTGCCTGACAATAGTCCTGCTCTGGAGACGCCCTATTCACCTCTACCAATTAGGTGGTTTGGGAGAAGCGGGGAAGGAAGGGACTGAGCCAAACAGGCAAGCAGTGAAGTATCCTCTTGGCATCTGTCCATGTGCCATGAGGCCAGTGATAGTCAAAATGGGCAGAGCCCCACCGTTGACAGGTGCTGTGAAGTCCCTGCTACCTCTCTCGGTAGTGCCCCACCCTTACTCTGGACTTGGTTATACTGCTCCAGACAAAACAGGTACCAGAGCGACCTGCGGACAGGACTGTGGTTGCCACAGGGCTGGCATTCATTCAACAACGTATAACGTAAGCCTCAATAATAACGGAGGCATTGTAGAAAAATTGAGAGCAAAGACAAAAACACTAATAAGAGCCCCAGAAAAAAGTACTGTAGATTCATTCCTGCAGTTGCACTTGCCTCTCCTCTGTAATAATATTTATGGAAATATGTTTCCTCTTGTGGGAAGAAATATACACACGCATGTGCACACACAAACACACATCCACATACATTCACACAATCGTTTTTCAAAGGCTGTGACTTATGCCTCGTCAGCTTTCTGAACATCAGTCGTGTTTTGACAAATCAGCAGAATTCCCGAGAACACAGTAACTGGCCAGTGAGACCGTGATCTCTTTACCACCAAGTCTAAGTGCATGTTTCTCCGGGAAAACGTGTTCATTCCTTACCCTGCAAGAGAACAGAATGTGGCCATATGGTTGCTACTAGGAAATAATTATCCTGTAAGGGAAATGGGTGCCAGTTTCTGATACTTAATCCTCTCTCTGTAACGTGGGTCAAGGGCCCTGGATTCTAAACTTCTTTCTCTGGGGGGCTGGGGGGGGGGAGGGGATGAGGTGACACCGCGGTTTCTTCTTCTTCCCTAAGACAAACGTACAATTCTTTGCTGGAATGTTTCGAGATGCCTGTTGAACTGGGTCAGTGCACCAAACAAAATCTTCTACTGTTTTATTCCACAGAAAACTTGCCTTACCTAACGATTCCACATCTACTCAAATAAAAAGAACAAAAGGGTAAACTCAGAGCCCTGTCATCCCCCCACACACCCCTGTTTTCTGCATTTAATAAAGGCAGCAGCTAAAATTTAATAGCATTTGGAAAGCCATGAAGCCATGTCCTGGAGTTACATGGCATATTTTATATTATAGTGGTAGAGTTAGGAAAGGAGTGAGGCTCCAATGTGTCTCTTGATGCAAAACTTGGTGTCTCCACATCAGACTGATATAGATGGTGACTGATATACAGGATGAAGCCAAAAAGAAGTGTGTGTGTGTGTGTGTGTGTGTGTGTGTGTGTGTGTGTGTACAGGGACAGGTTGGGGAGTTGCAAAGCAAAGTGTCAGTAAATATAATTTTTTATCATGGCAAAATTATTGGTTTAACTGATATTTCACTGAGGTATCTAAAGGCACATATGGTAACCTTCCTAAACATAAGAGGGTTCATTCCTGCAAAAGTGCTTATAGCCAAGCTCTTTCTTGCGTTTCTCAAATGAAGTATTTTTCGAGCTAAGTTGCTTCGTGTACACAGCAGATCTGTTCCCAAATACACCAACCTTATTAACCAACGCCGGACTCAGGCTATTTCCTATGGGAAACACAATTTTTTTTTTTTTTTTTGGTTTTCAATAAAAATTTGGGCCAAATTAGAAAGTAAATAAATGAATACTTCTCAAGAATCCATGATAACACTTGCTGAGCAGTGGGTCAGGCCAGATTTAATCTAAAATCGTTCTGCTGCGTGTAAAATGATTATGTCATAGCATTTGTCTTTAATTACTCACCTCTTTCCAAAGGCTTGGCTCATAATGTGTTTCTCGGTTAACCACAAACACTTGCACTACAAGACTTGTCATATAGATTCACTCACCCCCCCTTCCCCACCCCCTCTGTTTTTGCACTTTGCAACATTGTTAAGTCACAGCTCCTGAAAAAGAAATTTTGAGACATTGTCTAAACCATCTCCCCCTTGATACTTTGAAGACTCCCATGCTAAGAAAAATAACCCTGGCTTCTCTTGACTCATGAAGACCAGTAGAGCGGGCTTAATAGTAATGGAAAGAGCAATACCGTATTATCACGATTTTGTACTATAGGGTGCTGTTCCTGTGAGAATGTCTATGAGTTCAAGAACATATGAAAAGAATTAAAACAAAGGATTGTAGCTCGTAATTGAGTACAAGTCAATTAAGCAACCACATACATATTTTTCCCTCATCGCTTCACTTCTCACCTCACCTTCCCCTATGAGAAACAGAGTGAATTATAATTTAATTCAGAATAAATTAAATCAGCCCACTTAGCACATATTGTTAATCCTCGAAGTTTTAGCAGAGGTGTTGGATCCCAGGAGTGCTTTTTGCCATCTCTCCAGACTAATCCCGTGTGAAGTTTGGGATTATAGAATTTGGGGGAAATGTGGGAAGTGATGCAATCCTAAAGATATGTTCATCCAGGCCTGGGTTGTGTGTGTGTGTGTGTGTGTGTGTGTGTGTGTGTGTGCGCGCGCGCGCGCGCGTGTGTGTCTTTTCCCCTTGGGTAAAGTAGGAAGCACCTGAATGATGTAATTTGGGCTCTTCAGGCGTTCTGACTCCCAAATCTCCACCCCACTGACCTGACATCCCTCCTATGCTAGTTTCGTTTGTTTTGTTTTGTTTTGTTTTGTTTTGTGTTGGGGAGGAGGGTGGGGTGGAAGTTAGTTAAAATAAAAAGGACTTTGTTAACAACAGAAATAGGCACATGAATTTTTCTTTAGGTAGTGAAAATTCCCCAGTTAAAATGCCAATACTGGCAAGGATTGGCAACACATTAATCTATGCTCCAGGAAGAAGCTAGAGAGATGGCTGGGACCATTTTGGGGGCTGCCTGTTGTCATCCCAGTAGCGGTTACTACTGTAGGGTGTGGTCCCCAACTCCCTTCTGTGACTCTTTTTTTCTTTATCCGTATTCATAGATATAAGTATAGGTATACAGGTATATATATAGAGAGAGAGAGACAGAGAGACAGAGACAGAGAGAGAGAGAGAGAGAGAGAGAGAGAGAGAGAGATGTGTATAGATATTGTCAAGACTTTGTAGCTAATCTACCTCTGGTGAAAGATTTTCTATCTAGCTGATGGGCCATCCTTCCACCTGGACCCAGGCCTCCTACATTCTGATTCCAAACTTCGCTAGCCTTCTTTTCTCTTATGCCTGCCATTGTCCTTACCCCCTTGACTCCATTCTACAAGAATGATTATTTTCTCCTCATCAACACTTAGGTTTCCTTTCTCTCTTGCTTGGCAGTCACCATTTAGAACCCAACTGACATCTCAAAAAATCCTCTTTTATATTTGATAAGGAAATAAATGGTGATATAACAAACACACCCTCATAAAATAGAACGAGCTTTAACTTGGGGGTACGATTCCTACACAAACAAGCACATTAAGAAACCTCATTCAGGGGTACCTGGGTAGCTGAGTCGGGTTGAGTGTCGAACTCTTGATTTGGGCTCAGGTCATGATCCCAGAGTACTGGGATCAAGGCCTGCGTCAGGTTCCATACTGAGTATGGAGCCTGCTTAAGATTCTCTCTCTCCCTCTGCCCCTCTCCCCTGCTGGAGCAGTCTATAAACAAACAAACAAACAAACAAATAAATAAAAGAGACCTCCATCAAAATTGTACCTGACATGGGCCCCAGTCATTGACGTCATCATTTACCAACCCCGGATGTGTTCTGTTGCTTGTAATTGCTTTCTTCCCACCATCCCACGTTTGAGCACCTGTGACTGGCTGGAATTGAGGAAACATTTCTGTGTCCTATGTTTTTATTCAGCAATAAGCATCTACTCTTCTATCCTTATTTGTAATTGATTTTTTTTCTTTTTTCTAATACATTTATACTATATGCGTTTTCCAGTTACCTTAGGTCCTTTTTGGAACAAGGCAGAAGTTAGTTGGTAAACTTACTAATGTAATTTTTTAATCTTCCTGGTTTTGCTCCTTATCTCTTTCTATGGCTCAACATTACCTTAGCCTTGATTTCTTGATCTGACCATCACGATAACCTATAATTGAAGTAAAAAAAAAAAAAAAATCTAGGTACTGGTTCTAATTATACACTTAGCAGCTATAGCACCAGAAAGTTCCTTAACTGAGCTTGCTTTAAAGGAAGACTATCCTTACAACAGGGACAATGTGACAGATAGACAAAAGAGCAAATACGAAAGATCCCCAACATAATGCCTGATAGATACAATATGCTCCATAAATGCTCCTTGATTTATAAATTATAAAATAAAATTGTCACCATCCTGACTTGATTTTGTCAAGCATATAGCAATGACAATGGGTGTCTTACATAGTAGGGTTTCTGAGAAACCTCTTCTCTCTGGTTTAAACATTTTCCCTCGGTCCCACGTGTGATGTCACTAATCAAATAGGTATATAACAAATTTTATTTATTTATTTTTTTAAAGAACTTCTTTTTTTTTTAATGTTTATTTATTTTTGAGACAGAGAGAGAGAGAACATGAACAGGGGAGGGTCAGAGAGAGAGGGAGACGCAGGATCTGAAACAGGCTCCAGGCTCTGAGCTGTCAGCACAGAGCCCGACGGAGGGCTTGAACTCACAGACCGTGAGACCGTGACCTGGGCTGAAGTCGGACGCTTAACCGACTGAGCCACCCAGGCGCCCCAATATATAACAAATTTTAGATGAGGACAAATGGTGACTTACTTAAAATCCCTTTCTTCTTGACTTAATGAAGCATTCAAAGCAGCCACCTCTATTTTGGCTTTTTGTCACATATTTTCCCAAGGGCATGACTTGGTTTTCTCTGGAATGTTCAGTCAGCTTTCATTGGTGAAGGCAGCATGCCATCCATTTCCCCCCAGCCAACTCTGATACTGCTTAATAAGAGTGGGAGGAAGACATTGGTGTCCCAGGGAAATTCAGTGTCCAGTTTTCTCCCTCTCAGTCAGCTACGATAGCATAAAACAAGCACTTGAGCTTCAACGGTTTTGACTGCCTCAGAAAATCATGGATCCTGTGGCATTCACGCGGGTTAACTGCCTCCCCCAAAGCATTCCAGTAATCTCCTCTTCACCTCCTCTAATTTATTATCATATCTTTTGACCTTCTTTCTTTCTTTATAAAATTCATTAAGTTGCCTATTTGTAGAGCGGGGACTAGTAGATAACTGTTAAAACTTACTGGAGGCCTTTGCTTGGGAATAGACTTACAGATCTCTCGGGCACAAAATGCCATGAAAGCATGTGGGTTTTGATATCTTTTGGTTGTGTGAGGAGGAATAATAAAAGGACAAAATCCTAAGAGGAAAATTAAACTTTCCAAAGACAGAACATAGCTGCATTTTAAGTAACCACTTTAAAGACAGGACTGCTGTTTTGGCAAAAGCCAGTAAGCCACACAAAATTAATTTCATGTTTCATTGACATTACTTTCAGGAATTTCATGTTGACATAACCTATAGAGTAAGGGTGAGATAGTGCAGACAATATATCTAATGCTGCTACACCAACACAAAATATTTTAAATCTGAACAGAGACCCAAGGTTGTACAATAGTCATGTTCTGTGTAAAAAAAAAAAAGAACAAAACTGTGATTTTCACATCAGCTGTCCAAATGCTAATTGCTTCTAGTGCAAAAGTTTAAATCAAACTGTGAACTCTCTGTGGCTCCTGTGTGGAATCTGAGAGACATTTCAACCTATTTATGATTTTGCCTTTCGTGTAGATAGTGACCCTTTTGTATGATTGCCATGTTAAAAAATGTCAATGAATGTGTGACTCCAGGTTGTATGTCAAGTTAATGATAAGGTATCTATGAACACTTACTTCTAAATACATTAAATACAAGAGTTGCCTTTCTACAAAACAAAATATTTTGTAGGTTGTTGATTTGGCCACTGAGATGTTTGTATGTCCCGTGACAGCTGTCTGACCTGTTCTTTACATTAGTAAATGTCACCATGAATCCCTGATCCAAGTGCTGAGAAAACCATTGAATGACCAAGGCTCTTTCTGTCTCTGAGGCAATAGGCATTGTTTTCATAATGCAGAGTTTCTAATTCTACCTCTTGACTCCCAAAGTCACCTATTAATAATTGGCAGCAGTCAGGCCAGAATTGGGGCTATTGTAAAGGCTTCTCAGCTAGTTTCTATCTTCTAAAGGTATGTATTAGCACATTCATTAAAAGAGTTATTTTAGTGAATGGTTGGCCTGTAATTTGTACCCTTTCAAGTATACCATAAAGGTGGGATTTCATTTAGTCTGGCAGAATCTGGAGACCACTTGGTAATACCAGAATCTCAGTGTTGGCTAGGTGTTTGGATTTCTTGAACTTGATGATTTCCAAATTTCAGAATGACAACCATTGCTTGAAGTCATGGGAAATTTTTTCTCTTGTGATTTAATCTTACCAGGTGTGATAGCTAGTTGTTGCCAAAATAATGCTGCATAATATCCCACCCCAAACAGCATGATTACTCTCACTCACACATCTGTTGATCAGCTGGGGATCAGCTGATCTAAGTAGGCCTCCACTAAGCACTACTCAAATTTCCAGGTTGGATATGGGTCTGCTCCACATGTTTCTCTTCATCTTTGGACTGTGGACTAGCTGGGACATGTTTATCTCATGGGAATGTCAGAGGCATAAAGAGGGATAAGTGGAGACATACAACGTCTCTAAAGACCCGTTCCCAGAACTGGCAACTCTCACTTCTGCCCATATTCCAGTGGTTAAATCAAGGCAGTTGGATAAAGCCAAAGTCAAAGACTGGGAAAGTACATACTACCTCTAGTGAGAAGAACTACAAAGTCATATGCCAAAAGGGCAGGACACAGCAAGAGGTTATGCACTGGGGACAACCATTCCTTCTTCCACATTGTCAAATGTCGAGGAAGGCATACAAGTCAGTTGTAGCCATAATTCAAGGAATTGATGATGGAACAGTTGAGAGGTAGAAATCACTCAGCAAGGAAGAAGGTCATGCAACATCTTTCACTTGAATTATACCGTTAGCTTGTTGTCATGCTAAAGTCTCGTAGCCTCTAAGGGTATTTCACAGTTGAATTCTAATTATGCAAGTTACATAGAATGTTGATGGTTACAGTCAATACTATCTCTAGCCCAAGGTTGACTAATACAAAAAGGAAAGAGTTTTATAGAGATTTGTAAATATGGAGATTTGTAGATTTTTTAGGGGTAAGATTTTAAGGCAGAAGTGATGTGTCGGTAAGAAAACTGGCAGCTTCTGCTTTCTCTTTCTCAGAGCCCAGCTGCTCATTAAATAGTCAGGGTACTCTCTGCTGCTCTAGACACCACCTGGAAAGACCATATTGGCCAGGGTGGGGGGTGGAGGTGGGAGATGGGATGAGGGAGAAGCTATATGGAGGATAGTGGAGGAACCTAGCCAACAGCAAGAGCTTAGATCCTAGAACTGTGAACCCAGCTGAGTTGTCTCAGCCAGGTCCCAGGTGTTCAAACTACCTTAGCTAGGTATGAGTATATACATACTCATAGGTATGAGTATATACATACTCATAGGTATGAGTATATACATATATATATATGAGTGTGTGTGTATATATATATATGTATATATATATATATATACATATATATATATACATATATATATATATATATATGAGTAAAGAGGCCATCTTGGATAGTACAGCCCCCACAGACATCACATGAAACAGAGAAGAGCCATTCTTGCTGTGCCTCATCTGAATTCCTGATCCGTAGAGTTGCGATAAACAATAAACTTGTTATTGTTTTAATCCACTATGTTTGGGGGCAGTTTTTTAGCCAGGATAAGATCATTGTAACAGTGACTTTTGTGAGAATTTCTCCAAAAGGTGGAATTCTTGTGGTCTGTATCATTTTGCCATTTTTGGCATTTTTTCCAGAGGACATGACATTTTTATCATGGGGAATGTCAGTGATGATATACGATATTCTTGTTATTTGATGAGTTTGGAGAGAGAAGAAGTAGTTTATTCTTTTCAACTAAGTATTATTTAATTTTGAGTTCTACAATTTACAACCGGATTATCTAAAGGAGAAGGTCAATAAATTAATATATTAGCTGGTTTTCTGTCAGAAGATTAAGCCAGGTCAAAGGATCACTATCTATTGGAAGCTCTAGGGGAGAATCCATTTGGACTGTTGGGCAGAATTCCATGTTTTGTTGTTGTAAAATCAAGATCCAGATTTTCATGTTGGCTGTAAGCTAAAGGCTATTCTTAGCTTCTAGAGGCCATTTAAATTCCTGGTTCCTGTCCTCTCTCTTGCAGCAATGGCAGGTCATGTCCTTCTTGTAATTCCTGTCTCCCCTTCCACTTCCTGTCTCCCTCTGCTTTTAAGACCTCATGTGATTAGATTGCACCCAACTGGATAATCCAGAAAATTATCCTTTCCTCAACTGCAAAAAGTTCCTTTTACATCATGGTATATACTAATACCACACTCGGGAGTTATGCAAGATGCGTCTTATGCAGCTATATGTGACAGCTCTTCGAAGCATTTTAGAGCAGAGGGGAGGCAGTTTACATGTCCAAGGCTCCATTTGCGTGTCACCAACCCTCCCAACCAAACTGGCAAGTTACCAATTCACTCACGTTTCAGCGCAGGACTTCTCTTTCCATCCTCTCTCTCTATGAACCCAAGAGAAAGATTTTTCCCTCAGACACAAACAAACAAAAGAAATTTTTAAAGGAAATATTTATAATGGTAATATTATTCTTAATTACAGAAAGAAAAATTTTAGGATGGATTATTTTTTTAAGAAAAGGACCTCCGGACATCTGCACAGATCCTTTAGCTCATTCTCAAGCCTAGTTATTCCTCTTTCAGTATCCTAAATGCTTTCTAGTTCCACTCACTAAATTATCCCTCAGTGTCCAGCTGAGTCAGCCTTTCTCATGTGTCACCAGCCACTACCTAGCCAGGACACGGCTACCATTTTGTCCTCCAGTTTATGTTAATATCACTCATGACTAGTAATTACCTCACAATCTAATTACGAAGCAATGAGTTTGACCATGGGACGATTGATAGGGTGCCATGCTTCTCAACTTTATTGATGTAGTGGCGGAACAGTGTTCCAAGATATCTAATGTAAAAAGCCCATTGTTTTAAAAGCTCAAATGAAGCCTTCCTGTTTGTTAAGTGAGATTCCCCTTCCCCTGCCTTTGTAATTTCTGAATCTCTGTGATGTCCTGAGGCTTCTTTGGGCACAGTTTTGAAAACATTAGTATGGTGGAAAGAACTGTAGAGTGGGAGGGAGAATATGCTTCCCAATTTTTTCTGTCTGTGACTTTGGACAACCCTCTGAGATTCTCTTCTCATCTAAGTGAGAATAATACCTTTTCCTACCAACCCACAGGACTGTGTGGGCACCAGTCTCATATCCCATGATAATTCTCCCCTTTTCCACCCCAATTTTCTAATGACTCAGGATTGTTTGTGTCTTCCTAATACCCCCCACCATGTTTATGATCTTGAGCCATTGACCAACTTTTCTTCCATATCTACAATAAATTGTCCTTTCTTCTTTTAGCGAACTTTCTACTCTTCTGGCATAAATGACAGCTCCTCTCTGAAGTATTCAAGCCGTCATAATGAAGGGATTGTATGTGTGTGTGTTCTTTCTGATCTGTGTTTGCATAGTAATTTGTATAAAAACCTATTATACCATGTCTGAATTTCTATTAAGCTCAAAGGAATATGGAATTTTATTTTTTATGTCTGATATCTAATATAGTCCTTAGCACAAAATAGGTTCCCAGTAACTGTTTTCTGAATGAATGAATGAATGAAAAACTAAACATATGGAGTATTTGTTATTATTATGCTGGCTGTCTCTATATGAAAACTGTATTTTCTCCCCCTAAATACCTTGCCTTCGGCTCCCAAACCTTTTGTCACATTAACCTACCAATACTCCACTATACCCAAAGCATTGGTGGTAATGTAGAAGGCACAGAAAAGTTAATAAGAGAAAAGGAGAAATTGTACATTTCATGGTAAACTTTTTAGAATTTCCACTACACTTGTCTGTTCTTCCAAATCCCCTCTTTTTCCTACTCTTGTAAGTGGTTCTGCTCCTGTATCCAAGTCCACATATCATAATATTTCTTTTGTAAATAGAAAACTCTCTTAAGTCAAGTCCAATTTTCTCTGTCAAATTACATTTTTACATTTATAAAAAACTAATTCACAATAATATTTTTATTAGGTTAGTTCACACATTTTGTTTCTTTTTCAACTCTGTTGTCAGTTACCACCTATGCCTCTATTTGTGAATCTATACCCTAGAATATTCTGAGTTAGTTCCATTGAAACCATTCCTTTCTGTTCACACTCTTTGGTTCAAGTTACCAGTCCTGTGCCCTTGATAACTCCTCAGGGCTATAAGTACCGAATTACTTCTAAGGTAAATATAAAAGTGAAAGATACAGGGGACATTTCACAAGGACAGCATATCCCATATCTTAGAACATGACTTTTCCCACTTACATATAAGTAACTTTTCTGGGGTATAGCTTTCCTTTTAAAAACCACCAGGATTTAGGGGCGCCTGAGTGGCTCAGTTGATTGAGCATCCCACTTCGGCTCAGGTCATGATCTTGAGGTTCCTGAGGTCGAGCCCAACGTAAGCCTGGAGCCTGCTTTGGATTCTGTATCTCTTTCTATCTCTGCCCCTCCCCCGCTCATGCTCGCTCTCTCTCTCTCTCTCTCTCTCTCTCCTGAAAAAAAAAATTTAAAAAAACTTTTAAAAACCCCACCAGGATTTATAAGAAATACAAAGTGTGATATTTAATTGGAAGCAGTAATTTGGGGAATAGAAGAAAAGTTATTTGTATAATAGTTCAGTTGAATTTTTTTTTTTGGTATCAAATTACAAATTGATTGTTTCCTTGTTATGCTTTGAAGTGAACTAAGGCATTTAGATATTTGTTCTGCAGTGTAGAATTTTAGAATAAACTGCACTAAGAACTGAAAACTTCACTTTTCTCTGGACTGAGAACCCCCCCCCCCACCATGCCAAAATCATTCATTCATTTGTCAGTTACATATTTACTCATCCACTTCTCCTTTTATCACTAAATATCCATTGAACATTTCGATGTGCCCAGAGATGTGCTACCACTGGATATACAATTGCCAATGAACAGGTTTCTTTTTTTATTATTATTAATTTTACTTTTTTAATTTACATCCAAATAGTTAGCATATAGTACAACAATGATTTCAGGGGTAGATTCCTTAATGCCTCTTACCCATTTAGCCCATCGCCCCTCCCACAACCCCTCCAGTAACCCTCAGTTTGTTCTCCATATTTATGAGTCTCTTATGTTTTGTCCCTCTCCCTGTTTTTATATGATTTTTGTTTCCCTTCCCTTATGTTCATCTGTTCTGTGTCTTAAAGTCCTCATATGAGTGAAGTCGTATGATATCTGTCTTTCTGACTAATTTCGCTCAGCATAATACCCTCTAGTTCCATCCATCCTCTAGTTACATCCTTGACTTAACCACATCTGCAAAGCTCCCTTTATCATATAGGGTAACATAGTCAGAGGTTCTGGGGGTTAGGACGTGAACCTCTTTGGGAGTCCGTTACTCTGTCTACCACAAAGATGGCCAGAAATGATGTTACATTATTCAGGGAGTAAAAATACCTGAAGAAAGCTTGTGGTAAGATGGTGATATAGAAACTATCAACATGATGTAGAATATTCTCTGACTCATAAAATATTCCTCCTGAATGCTTTTGTTTCTTGTATTTATTTGATTAGTGTAGGGACCTATGAGGGATTTTCCATGGAGTGGGTCATAAGCACTTGTGGCTCTCACACTGACCAGCTGTGTGACTGGTGCACCTTCATCTAGGCAATATTTTCACCTACGCACACTGCAGAGGCTGTTCCAGTTCTGTTCTATATGTGTGGACTGCGGCCAATCAAAATCATGAAAAGTGACAAGGCACCTGGGTGACTCCATTGATTAAGCATTTGACTTCAGCTCAGGTTATGACCTCATGGTTTATGGGTTCAAGCCCTGCACTGGGCTCTGCACTGACAGTGTGGAGCCTGCTTGGGATTCTCTCTCTGCCTCTCCTCAACTCACACATTCTCTCTCTCTCAAAAATAAATAAACTTAAAAAAAAAAAGATCATGAAAAGTGAGGTGCAGAGATCAGCAAACTATAACATACAGACAAAATCCTCCCCTTCATCTTTTTTTAGAGTATTATGAACATAGCTGTGCCCATTTGTGTCTATGCTGTTTCTGATTGCATTTGCACAACAATGGCCAAGTTGAGTAGTCGCAGCCAACACCGTCCAGCCTGCAAGACCTAAAATATTTATTAGCTTGCTGTTTGCAGAAGGTCACTAAGAGAATGGACTTTGGAATGAAGGAGACACGCATGTGAGTTCAGCTCAGCCACACTCTAGCTCTTTGACCTTAGGAGGCCACTAGCAGTGAGATTCATAGGTATCTGGCCTCCTAGTGTCTTTTTGCCCTTTCTGATATTTTGGTTCGTAGCCCATCCACATTTTCCTGAGAAACCCCTCATTCCTCACACTCATTTGATGTGGTTTGTTTGGAACTTGCACTATCCCCAGTCAAGGATAAGCATGAAACTCAGGCCTAAGCCAGAGGGATCTTTTAGGAATTTGTTCAAGCACAAACACATGATTTGACATGGACCAATATCAGCCAGCGACAAGTGTATATTATGGAGGCAAGAAAGGATCTCTCGCTGTTGGTTACCATCTTACCCCCACGTGGGACTTGGGAATAAGACCAACAATAGAGAAAAAAAGAAATAAGAAATAGAGAAAATTACAAGGTTATATGATATTATTTGCAACCCAGAATGAAGCCACACATGAAGCCCACGGAGTTTTCAGTGAAATGAACCAAAACATTCTGTCTCTCCTAAGGTCAGTTTAGGTTTGGTTATCTGTTGCTGGTTGCAAACAGACCCCTAACTAATGCAATCCCTAACTTTGTCAAGACCATTTCTTCATCTTTAAACACTAAAAATGTCTACCTCAATATTTTCTGTGACAAATAATTGAGATTGTGTAGCTGGCACATGGCAAAAACCCAGTCAGTGGTAATTACCACCATCATTATTTTTGTCAACATCATCATTGATATTGAAAATTGACCTAAAGTTGCTTCACTCAGTAAATTATGGAAAATGCTACACATGCTGTACTCAGCTCTTAATATGGAAACTTTAGTAACTCTGTATCTTAGATTTTTTACTTGTAAGGTAAGGACAAATAACTTTTGGTCTTTCTTTTAGACAGTGTTTTGAGAACCAAATGATATGTTGGATGCAATCATTTTTAATAGTATGACATGTCATATTTACCTTTGTAATAAATCTTTACAATAATCTTCAGGAATATGTAAATAAATCAATGAGAGCAAATTAGATCCAAATAAGATCAGATCAAATTTCCAGGTGTGTGTAAATGCCTATATATTAAATTCACCCAGCAGTCAGTAAGGTTGACTGACCCCACATGAAGGCTGGAGATATCCCGGAAAAAGAGACAGGGGCACTGTCTGGTCCTGTCACTGGCAGGTCCCTTAGTCAGGCTCATATTGAGTTCTATACACTGGGTTACCCATGCTGCCTTGAATCAAGATATTGTCTGTGTGAACTATGGAGAGATGTAGACACCACTATTTGTCCAAAGAGAATCAGGAGTTTAGAACCAGGAGGATTGGGTTCCAGATTCTCTTGTGCCATAAAATCCTGTGTGCTATAGGGAAGGTTACTTGATTTCTCTGGGCCTCAGTTCCCTCAAGTGTAAAATGAGGATGGAAATAACTACCTTGTTTATCTCATAAGATTTTGTTGAGAAGCAAAGTTGATGATAACTATGACCAAGTTTTAGGAAAAAGCAAAGCACAATGTTGTTCTATTTGCTATCAATAAGAATTTACTCCTTTTCCACAAATTTTTAGAAAACAATGTTTTTGCATCTAAAACTTGCACAAATAACAGCTAATTGTTGTTTCACTCTGAGTCAGCAGCTGAATGGTGTCTCTGGTTTGCCAGGTTTAAAAATAGATGCTAGTCTTCTACTTAACACTGGGTTCAAGAGAATTTAGGTTTGGCAATGGGTACCCTTTGCATCTAATCCCATTTCTGTTTAGGGGCCTTCTTAAGACTGTTTAGAAAAACTTTGGGCAGAGAACACTCTTACAAAACAACATTTGATGAGTTGGAGTAAATGAATTAGAAACATATGGATCAAATTTTCCTGAAAATACATCAGGGCTGAAAAATTAAGGAGAAAAAAAAGCACTTAGCTTTATCCAAATATGTAAAGGCTAGCTTGGGAAACTTGACCAACCCAAAACCCCACTGCATTTTTTGCACTGTGTATTGGCAGAGTCTTGGGGTTCCTTTCCTTTGACTTTCTGCTTTACTAACCAGTTTCTCCCTTTCCAGTGCAGGAATTTACAATTATAACATCTCTTTCTCCTGGATTCTCAAAAGCGTACACATGAGAAACCTAACCCACTGATCATGAATATTACGTGTGTTGATGAAAAATATGTAGTGTGTAACTATCATGCAATTAAATTAATATAATTCAGTGAACAAAATGCACAGCTTACAATAATTTATACAGAATATTCTGTAACTAATATCTATAGTTTTGGGTATTAACAAAGTGTTGGAAATAGTTACATGTATAGTGCTCAGGTCTGCTAAGTCTCTCTGTGGCAGCTTGAGTAGGCTTTATTATTTGTTTGAAAGACCCAGAAGTGGATCAATTCAATATTCTCATGCCAGAATGTCTTCTGGATTTAACCTGAGCCTCAAACCACATAAGCTGCCTAAATCTTTCCTCTGTCTTTATTCAGGAATCAATACCAATTTCCCCCCATTGTTTATACCCAATGAGAGTAGTGAACGCAAGCTGCCAATTAAGAGGGTGGGAGATGAGGGGCGTCTGAATGACTCAGTCGGTTGAGCATCTGACTCTATATTTTGACTCAGGTCATGATCTCATGGTTGTAGGATCAAGCCCTGCATCAGGTTCCACACTTGGCAGGGAGCCTGCTTAAGATACTCTCTCTCTCTCTCTCTCTCTCTCTCTCTCTCTCTCTCTTTCTCTCCCCCTCTGCCTCTTCCCCCACCCCCACTCTTTTTCTAAAAAATAAAAAAATAAAATTGTAAGTACCATTGGGGTGGCTAAGCTGAGATAAGGGAAAAAGGATCGCCATTGATCACTGGTCTGAAAATCATCACTGAAACTGCAACTAAAACTTAGATCTTTCTACTTGCACCTTTATTTATATAAATGGGAAACTCTATCGTTTAACAGGATGAGGTAATGAATTCATCTAACATACTACCTGGTAAAGCATTCTCTATCCCCTCCAGCTCCCAAGGCTTCCTCTGAACTGCAGTAGCTCTTGGGTGAACTCATTTAGCATTTATCTTAACCTGCAGGGCACTACTCACTAATGTTCCATATGTAAGTATCTGCCCAATCTGGCCATCCAGTTGGAGAGTCCAAGGACAGAAACTGTATATGAATCACAAAACCCACAAACAATGCACACGGAGCGCATTTGGGATTCAGCTTTTTAAATTATCATTATTCCATTGGTTTTTGGATAGCCAGCTTGTCTGATATATTTTCCACCAAAGAGATTCGATACTTCATACAGAGTTTAAAGTTAGTAATTTGAATATATATTCCTAGATTCCACAACTTTTTAAATAATATATGATTGCTTTATACAATTTGTTAATTTTATTACATTATGTTATGTTATATTTTCATCTTTGGATGTTTGAAGAACCTAAGAAGTGCAATTTCCCTTGAATCACTTTGCTATAATTTTTATTCATTTATATAGTCCTTTGTGTTTTTTTCTTTTTTATATTTTCTCTTCCTTATGATTTTTTAAAATTTATTTTTAATTGAAGTATAGTTGACATATAGTATTATATTAGCTTCAGGTATACAGCATAGTGATTTGATAATTATATTCTTGCTAAAATGCTCACTACAATAAGTGTGGTGTACATCTGCCTCCATCTGTCGCCATACAAATTTATTACAATATTATTGACTCTAGTCCCTATGTGATCCAGATTCTACTTCTTTTAGCAACATATTATATATGCTAATTCTATAGTGCACATGCCTGAGGTTTGTCCTCAATCAGAAATTCCTTCAACTATGAATTTTTACAAATTTTCTTCTTCCTTAGATTATATTGATGTGGCATGCCCCACGAGTGACATGGCTTTCTTTTCAGAAAGGGTCCAATTTTATTTCATTTTTTTTTCTGAAAGTAAGGTTTATTATTTTGGGTCAACTTGATAAATTGTCAGATTCAGTATTAGACAGTTGGGTAATGTATGTTTTATTTTGTTTTAATGTGCTGCATTTATTACACCCTTCTCTCCTGAACCAAGTGGCCTTTATATTATTAAAAATCTAATGAAAACAAAGTTCACAAAGAGCCATTGTTAGAGAATACACTTATCATTTTCATTTTTTTTCTATTAGATGGACTTCCAAGAGCCTGTTTTTATAGGTCTGAGCATGAATGACAAGCTGTTGCTTTAGATTTATGCAGAATTTGTAATAAAAATGAATAAAATTTATTTTAAAGCAAAATCTAAATTAAGTGGATTCATAAACCATTGCAATAAAAAGCTGATTGAATCTGAAACTTGACAATTTCTCTATGAGGTACATTTGACATCTTTCTAGTAGATTTGATTTACTGAAACAAAGTTTTAAATTAAGGTCAGGCGGGGGAAAAATAACAGTGCCATTTCTGATACTTTTTGTTAAAAAATTCTTTATGTCTACATTGTATTTGTTCCCACTTATTCAATGCATTTCTTCTTTTTTTTTTTTATCAGCACAGGCAACAGTCACAAGCCATCCATACTCTCTTCTACTTCAACGAATTTGGCGATATTTATTAGCTCCCACTCTTCCCTTTGAGTCTGGAAATCAGTAATGAATCATCTTAAACATCACCTCGCTCCTGTTAGAGAGCCTGCTCATTTTCCTTCTGGCTGGCCTTTGCCTCAATATACCTACCCGTTTAGCCATTCTCTCTTCCATCGAGAACAGGAAAAGAACCAATCTCTCTTCTTTTCTAACACTGATAACGCCGCAAGTAATTTTGTTTACAGTCACGTTTGCCTTTCTATGCTTTTTCATTACCAGTGACTCCCTCTCTGAATTCTGCAGTATCTTACATTCTCTCTTTCTGCAGAAAGCTGACCCTCTACTCAAGACTTGTTCCGGTCAGTCTGGAACAAAAGCAGTTTTTTGAGATCTGCTACCCCCTCAAAAATCACACCCATCCATTCCCTTCTCCTAATCACATTTCTAACAGGATGGACTCTCTCTGGCCACTGTACTTCCTTACTTGTGAGTGAAGCCGTTAGTTAGTCTTCTGTTATACTTGCCTGAATCTATTCACTCAAAGGGAACCAGTGGACCCCTATTTTTTTCTCAACCCACATCCAGTTTTACTTTTTTAATAGTATTTGGAACTGTAAGCAGATCTCCCTTTCTAGAAATGTCTCCTCTTTGCCCTCTGTGTAAGAATACTGTTCTGGTCCCTCATGGGTTCTTCCCATTCAGCCTCTCCTTGCCTGGCTGTGTGTCCTCTTCCATTCACTAACTGGGAGTCTAACCCTAGGTTTCGCCTTTTTGTACGTTACATCTCTTTTAATTTTTTTTTAATTTTTTAAATTAATTAATTAATTAATTAATTTATTATTTTTGAGACAGAGAGAGACAGAACGTGAGCAGGGGAGAGGCAGACAGAGAGGGAGACACAGAATCTGAAGCAGACCCCAGGCTCTGAGCTGTCACCACAGAGCCCAATGCAGGGCTCGAACTCGTCAGCTGCAAGATCATGACCTAAGCCGAAGTCGGATCAACAGACTGAGCCAGCCAGGTGCCCCACCTTACATCTCTTTTAAATGCACTTTATTGGAATTCTTTCTCTTAGGGGCTTTAAATAGGCCCATTGCACAGGTGGCTATCTGCTGAATATGGGCAGCATTAACAGCTTGGTATTAGTCCCAAATTCCATTGTCTTCTGAATATTACCGCCTCAATTCCCCATCCTAATCTTCACCTCTCTGTGAGTAGGACCAAATTTATCATGTTAATCCCCTACACCAGCCAGACTTCCCAATGGTAACATAGCTTCCAGAATAAAATCCTTGGGGTCCTCCTTGACTTCTATTTCACCTCTTCTGATGAATCAATTAATGAACCCAATCAGTCCTTCCTTTGACATGTTTCTGTCTTTTCTTTCCAGACCCCCTGTATACTTTACAGTGAAATCATTCCCCGTCAGTGTCTTTTATTGCTGGACTCTTTCCTGAGACACCGTCTTCATAACATGCCTTCGCATGGTGCTCCAATCCATGTTCGTTCATCTTGTCCTTGCTTCAAAGCTCTACTCACAGACTATTTTTTCCACAGTATTTTTCTTTTTATCTTTTTAAAACAAGTTTTTAATGTTTATTTATTTTTGAGAGAGAAAGAGAGAGAGCAGAGGGGGAGGCGCAGAGAGAGAGGGAGACAGAGGATCCAAAGCTGGCTCCATGCTGACCCAGGTGCCCCTCCACAGTATTTTCCTTAATCACAATAGTCAGAAGTGACCACCTTCTTTACAACACTTAATCGTAAAATACAACTTCAATTACTGAATAGGAATACAGTAAAACCATGGTTTGCCAGCATAATTCATTCCGGAAACGGGCTTGCAATCCAAAGCACTCGTATATCAAAGTGAATTCCAAGAACCGTTGGCTCGGTTGTGACCATGTGACATTCGCCGTCAGGTACTGCTTGTATTACAAGACATTGCTCGTTTATCAAGTTAGAATTGATTAAAACTGTGTGCTCATCTTGTGGAACACTCACAGAACAAGTTACAATCCAAGGCTTTACTGTATTTCCTTTTATATTTATAGCAGCCTAGATTACCGAGTGTGCTCACATACAATGCATCAGGTACCCCTTCCTCGTTTGTGACCATTAGCTATTTGTATGAATGTTTAGTTGCCTCTAGCGTAAACTCTCACGAGGACTGGTTCCTTCTAATTCTCCCCACAGTACCGCACGGTGTCTTCCACCAGGTAGGTGTCCTAAAGATTAATCTAATGTGTGAATGCGTGAAGAAAATGGCAGTGAGCCATGCACTGAAAAACTGGCAGCCTGAGGCTGGCTCTCTTTTTCCCTCCCCTGTAGCCAGTTTCTGCCACTTATGACCAGTTGGGTTTTGTTTGTTTGGTTTTGGTTTTAACTCACAAATCGACTTGCACTCTAAAATACAATTGAAGACGGAGCGCCTGCGTGGCTCAGTTAAGCATCTGACTTTGGCTCAGGTGATGATCTCACGGTCTGGTCGGTGAGTTCGAGCCCCGCGTCAGGCTCTGTGCTGACAGCTCAGAGCTTGGAGCCTGCTTTGGATTCTGTGTCTCCCTCTCTCTCTCTGCTCCTCCCCTCCCCTGCTCATGCTCTGTCTCTCTCTGTCTCTCAAAAATAAGCATTAAATAAATTAAAAGTAAAATAAAATGCAATTGAAGAATTCTAAATTATAATTAAATATCAAGAGAAATTAGGTACATGTGTGCTGCTGAAAATGCATTTCTTATTTTTTAAGGAAAGAAAAACTTATTTTTAATTATTTTACGATTGTATTAATTTTTGATTGAAGTGCAGTTGACCCACAATGCTACATTAGTGTCAGATGTACAACACAATGATTCGACAAGTTTATAGGTTATGTTATGCTTGGCATAAGGGTAACTACCATCTGTTACCACACAACACTATTACAACACCATTGACCATACTCCCTATGCTGTACCTTTCATCTTGCGGTTTCTTCATCCCATAACTGGAAGACTGTATCTCCCACTCCCCACCCCTCACCGACTCCACCCCCCTCTGGAGGCCATCAGTTTATTCTCCGAATTTATGGGTCTGTTTCCGCTAGAAAACACATTCCCAAGGTGAGTTGAGATGAGAACACTAACAGAGATTTCTGCTTGACGTCCTGCACTAGGCGAGCTGGCTTTAGGTTGGGACGCGCACGGGATGGAAAGGAAAAGAGAAAGATCCCATCCATTTCCCTTCGCCTGCCTTCCTCTCTTCCTCCAAACACACTGGTGTTCAGAGGAAGAAAAAAAGGGAAAGCAAAAGAAACACAACATTCAGAGGGCATGGCTCCAGCAGGCCTCGAAGACAAATTTGGACTACTTCACCACCACGCTCTTTTTGGGTCCCCAACCCCTCAAGTGTGTTCTCACACACATGCTATTTGTTCCGCTTCAGCTCTGGGAAGGTTCGTGCATCTTGGTCTATCCGTGTCCGTTCCTCCGGCCCACCGGAAGAACCCAGTAGGGGTAGGAAGAAAAGTCTGGAACGCAGGGTTGTGCAAAGCAAGGCTGCCCCCCAGGGAAATCACAGAAGCGGGTCCAGGAAGGGTGTGGCTCTGAGCAGCCACTGGGTACGCAAACAGGTACATATGAAATGAGTGACAACGGATGGAACTGGCATCAGGAAGACCTCTTGTTGGACCCCACCCCCTGGAACACCCCCCCCCCCCCCAGAAATCCCTGTGACTTGGGGGAGGACCTGTAAAAGCAGGCAAGCAGACAGGGAGAGGATCCCTGAGATTAATGCATGTGACCCTATTGGTATCCCTGGGCCCGTGGTTGGGTAGAGGAAGGCCAGGGAAGAGAAGTTGCAAACTAGACAATAAACGTTGACTACCAGCAGCAGACTCAGGATAGCAATCCAGAAAAGCTTGATGAGCAGGGAAACTGAGAGCACACAGGGCTGAGGAAGCAGAGGGCTGGGCCTGGGGAAGACAACCTATTCTAACAAATAAACACCAGGGCTCCTACTTCGTTTCTCTTACTTAGGGTTTGACGAGCTATGTTTATTTCAGCAAAGACGTGTTGGTAAGCCACAGAACACCTCAGATAATCCCTTAACTTTGCTTCTTGTTAGCCACTCTCCCTTTTTTGTCCTCCTTTATGTCATTCATTAACATTTCTCTTAAATTGACATCATTGTTTTCATTTTTATGACTTAAGCTTTTTCAAAAATCTTTCCTGGTGTTTGAACTTGTTGCCACTGTTTCTCTCATCCTTATTTCTGGACACACTCGTATGCCTGGATTTTTGTTTAATCCACTTTTTGGCCATTCCTAAAGCAAAATAAAATCTAATACAGATAGTCTTCAAGTCAGCATCCCTGATACGCACTCTTGGTCACCGACATCTGCAGAGAAATGAGCACGGGTCCTGATGCTTCCACAGTCACCAGGGCCTCCCTGAAACACTGACACAGGTTCAACCCCTGCTTCTCATTGGAGCTGACATAAATACCCACCCCTGGGATTCTGCCAGGGTTTTCCCCCCTCTTTTACTCACAGTAAAAAAGAGAGTCTAGATGCCAATAGATGTGAGCCACAAAATATTTGCAGAACCTAATTTATTTTTTTCTAAGCAAGAGGTGTGGCTAGAATGATCCAAAAACCCCCTTACCTTCTCTCAGATGTCCTGCCACCCCAACCAAGACATTAATGGATTCAATTTTCCCCTGAGGTCTAGTTCACTGGAGGAGACAGGTCAGTAAGGTGCATGAGGCATATTTTCCCTTGCTTCTTTTTCTTTTTTCACGACAGGGTCCAGCTTTCCCTTGATGCATAATTTTAAAAAAAATCATCAAGCCCTTGAACTTTCCCCCTCCTGGGAGCAGCCAAAAGAAAATCCTGAAATATGTTCTTTGGCAGAGAAGTGCTCTTATTCCCATGGAAAAGAAAAAAATAAAATAAGAAATCTGGATTATTGTACATCTGAGGGCTATATGGGTCTCCCCAAAGACTTTGAGGCAAATATGTGCTTCCTGTGATCCAGGGGTGACTACTGTTAAACTGGCCAAGTCAGCAAAGAGGGGAAAGTCAAATTTCAGACAGGAGGCCTGTCCGTAAAATAAACTTGGCTTTGCTCATATTGGGTGTGCTGTCCAGCTGTTGCCTTTATGTACAAGTTGGGCACATCCCACCTCCATGGCCAGCCACTGCCTCTAGGCCATGGGCCAGGGGTAATTTCCAGCAGCAAAGGAATGGGGGAAGGATGGGTTTGGAAGGAGCTGCCATAGTGAATGGAGTGAGAAGATTGGCCAAAATGGGGAAAAAGCAGTGAGCCAAGGCTAGGTTGGGGTCAATTCTTGTGGATCTGTAAATCTCCTTCATGGATCGTTAGTGCTGAAAGGAGCCTCTGGAGGTCACTCAATATATCCCTCTTCTTCCCCTGGGTCACTTCAACACATGGTTTTCCTTCTGGATGTGATAGATTTTCAAGAAGGAACATGATTTTTGCCTTCTTTTTTTTTTTTATCTCTGAAATTCTCCATTTAATTCTTCTTTTGAGTACTGATATACTCTACTAATCAGGTCAATAAGCCAAAACTTTCAGGGAATGAAGTCATCAGCTTTGGCTACCGTACAGACCATGGTCTTGTGTTAAACATCCATCCAACTGTCTTAGAGATATTCAGAAGAGTGGAAGGGTATGCGCAAAGCATTGCTATCCATTTACCCGTCCTGGGAAAGCAACCTGTATCCACAAATTAATTCAGCAAATATTGATTGAGGTCCTGTGACATGCCACGCCCTTTCTAGGCACTGCCTCTAATGGCTGAGAATGAAAAACAGATAAAAACCTTCACGCTGCCAAATTTACATATCCTGGTGGATGGAGAGAAAACACCATCTCTAAGAATATGACGGTCTTTACTATCAACATGTCAGCTAATGTTGAATGCTACTATATCAGAATCATTTCATTTTAGCCTCACAACAACTTATTTAGGAGGTAACATTTTCTAAATGAAAAAAAAAAACCTGAATGTTTAAAGACTTTAAATAACCTGTCCAAGGTTGTACAAAGGTGAAAAGAGGTCTACCTAGCTCATTACCACTAGACTGAATATACAAACATCATTGATCTAGAGAGTCCCCTAGTTTTGACCCTTAGTTCTCTTGAAAGTGATCCCAAAGAAATCCTTCTTAGAATTATCATAATTTTATAGTTTGTTTAGTGCAGCTCTGAATGAAAACCTACTGTATGTTAGGAGCTAAGCTAGGGGTTGAAAAGGCAGTAAGGTGTGGCCCCTGGCTTCATGAAACTTTTATTACAAGAAGAGATATGGGCAGTATGATGGTATAAATGCTATGAGAGAGGTGTGAACAAAATGCTAACAGAGCATAAAATAGCGAAAACTGAACCCATCTTGTAACATTCAAGGAGAGCTCCTCAAACATGACACTACCAGTGAAGTAGTGTGTGTGTGTGTGTGTGTGTGTGGTGAGGGAGAGAGTAACATGACAGTCAAGTCGACAGAATAGGAAACACCAGGAATAACCCAGAGATCTGGGACAATATGACATGTCTGAGGAACTTTGAGTAGCATCTTTTTTTTTTCAAGTTTATTTATTTATTTGGAGAAAGAGAGAGAGAGCATGGGAGGGGCAGAGAGAGAGGGAGAGAGAATCCCCAGCAGGCTCCACACTGTCAGTACAGGACCCAATGTGGGGATCAAACTCATGAACTGTGAGATCATGACCTGAGTCGAAATCAAGAGTCAGACACTTAGCCAACTGAGCCACCCAGGTGCCCTGTGAGTGGCATATTTTAAACCTAGACTAGGAAAAGGCCTCCATATATGTTTTTACTCTTATTGTTTTTATTCAAACCTATCACTGTGTAGGTTTGTTTTGTTTTAATCTCTAAAATAAGATGGAAAAAATTGTAACATGATTCTAGAATACCTCCATTCTGTCCAGGCAAAAATTGGAGTTTCACTGGAGAAGACTAAAATTGATTATTTCATTATCCACTGATGCCTTCGATGTCACTGAATGACTCCCAAGGCCAGAGTTAGAGTCAGGTTCCATTGTATGTCAAAAATGAATAATTTTCCATAGCAGAATTTTTACATGCAGAATGACATTCCTTCAAGCTAATTTGTGCAGATAGAGACACCTTGGTGCTGCTGTAGAAGAAATAAAGAGATGTCTATTTTTAAGTAATTATTTTGTAGCACCAGATGCCGATGTTTTCTGTTCAAATTCGTGAAGCCACAGGCTGAGATCCACAGGCATGCTCTGCCACACTGTATATGTTTTCAATCAGTTCTACAAGGTTGTTATTTTTTTTTTCAATGTCAAAACTTAACCCACACACGGTCTCATGAGGCATGGAGATGCCTAAGCCACAATGCTGGGTTGTAGGACCTAATATCCGTGTAATGATGGGATTGGCTGCAGGGCACATTTGGAAATAATCTTCAGCCTTTGGGATTGAGACTGAGGGCAGGAAATAATAAAACTGTGTGAAGCTACACTGCCTCCTCCTTCTGCTCCCAGCATTCTGCATTTTGAGTAGAGAATATCAACATTCCACCAGACTCAAGAAAACGTTAAGACTTGCCGAAAGATAGCAAAGTACAGAGCTGAGCAGAGAGAGTGAGCACCTTGAAGAATGGAGTAAAGCCAAGAGAAGGGCATTTGGCAGCAGTGGAACAGGGAAAGACAGGCTGCAACTGAAATGCAGATGTTGGAGGTCTCCAAACATCTCATGAAACAAACAGACGAAGGGAAATGCTTTTCTAAGTAGCATGCACTTAACCCAGGCCACTCGATGACACATGATTTTTATTGAGCCAAGGAACTCTGTAACGTTTGTCAAAGGGCTGGACATTGTGATGAATATGAATAACATCTGTAGTTCTGCTAAGTGGGGTGAAAGGGATGAGCCTGACCCATCTTCTGGCATTGGCTTTGGAAACTGACTCCTGGTAGGGCGTTTTCAAGAGCGTGAAGAGCCCAGTGGGTCAAGGGCCATTTTCTGAAGTAATTGGCCACCTTGTTCTGAACTATCACAACAAACCATAGGTAGAAAAGAAAGAGATCAGGAGCCTTGTTCAGATTTTACTGTGTCTACCTAAGGCCTTCACGATCTCCCTTGTATATGTGTTGGTACAGATTCTGAGATATCATAGCCACTGATTTGTACTGTTACCTAGTACTTACTAAATTCTTCTGGTTAGTGCTTTCAGACAGAATATGTTTGATAGCTATTGGTTTAGAGGAGACATATGTAGTAGACAGACTTACACATAGATATTTTCTCTCAAGACCTTTTTATTTGTGGGTCTCCAGATATTGAAAATACTTACCAGTAGCAAACTGTCGGGATGAGAAGGTCCGTTCTTATCCAGCGGTACAAGTGGAATGGAAGAAAGGAAAGGGAATAATGGAGAAGAGAGAGAGCTATAGGGCAACTGAGGGTGTAAAGCCAGAGGAAAGTCCCTCTTTACAAAGTATCACTTAGGCACCCAAGTGAGGATCAGTCTAATTACTGGTCCTGTGTTAAAATAGCAGAGTCTATGCCATAAAAGCCCCTGGTTTATGTCTGATAATAACCAATTGCTTTACAGAGAATGCCCGCATTGGTCCCTTTATCCCCAGCCTATCCACATCACTGATGGTTAATGTTCTTACAAAGAATTACAAACATATCAAAAAGTTGTTGCTGAGTCTAGCAAATTACCAATCATGCCTCTGTTTTCCCTTTTATTCCCAAAGTCATTCTGAGGCATTTAAAACAAATCATAAGATGGTTTTGATGTACTATATAGTGAAGGAGTCTCTCATACAGTTGGCAAAGAGTCACCTCCAAATTCCACCTGGGTGGAGCTTTATAGGAGTTTTTAATTTTTTTTGAAACTCAAAAGAGAATTTATAATTTGAATGTTACAAACACCTAAGAAACCACTTTCTTTACAGTTATTGCCATCACGTATTTAGCTGGTGTACAATTTCACACAACTGAAAAGTTTGTGTTTCTCAGAGATTTGTAATTTTTACTTTTAATTTTACTTGGGTAGAAAACTTTAGGTATTAGTAAATTATAATCCTAATGTTACTAGTATCTCTCTATTAATATAAATATAGCTTCTAAAAGCTACCTCTCTTTCACTTTATAGAGGAAGTATGACTGAGGAAAGAGCTTGAGTTCTGCAGCCAAATCTGAGGCTGAAGACAGGTGCTATCATTTCCAGCTTATTTGACTGACTGCAGTTTCTTAATCTCTTTGATCCCTAGTCTTTTCACCTTTATATTGGGACATATAACACCCACAGGGTTGTTGTGAGAAATAAATAAGATAAAATATGTAAAGCATCTAGAAAAAAAGTAGATACTCCTATTTTTTTTTCTTTACTGCTTATTAATAACTCCCTTCCTTCAGGTGTCCTCCCAGGAACATAACAGGTGTACATCCCCAGTCTAACCCCTGTTGAACAACAACCCTAGAGACAAGTTTTCTTATCTATACCTACAGGTGCACTGCCATCACAATTATCTCAGTTAAAGCTGTATTCATCTTATGTTTGACTTACCACTCTCTAAATGGTTTTCCTGGTCTTAGTTTGTCCACCATATAATTCATCTCTTTATCAATATTGAGCTTTCTCAAACACAATATTTATCATGTCACTCTCTTTCTCAAAGACATTCAATTATTCCTCATTTCATACAGTATAAAAATTAAATGTTGATTTCTTTTTTTAAGTTTTATTTATTTATTTTTGAGAAGAGAGAGAGAGAGCACACAAGCAGGGAGGGGCAGAGAGAGAGAGAGAGAGACAGAAAGACAAAAAGACAGAATTCAAAGCAGACTCCAGGCTCTGAGGTATCAGCACAGAACCCAACACAGGACTCGAACCCACGAATTGTGAGATCATGACCTGAGCCGAGGTCAGACACTCAACCAACTGAACCACTCAGGCATCCCAGTGTTGATTTCTGATTCCAACACTGATGGAGTTGGAGTAACTGGTGCCAACTAACCCTCCTGCTTTCCATAGCTAGAAAACTGGACCAAATATGTGAAACAACAGTTTTAAGAGATAGAGAAGTCATCAGCATAAGCATATATTGTCTAAGAGAAGTGAACAAAGAATATAAGCCTTTCTGTTATCCCAGAGTTTCTTTCCTGGAGACATTTACTAGGTCCTGGCATAAAAGGGGGAACCCAAATAGATCACTGTGAGCCTCCTGAGTTGAGAGGACAAAGATTAGTTCAGAGAAGTTGAAGCCACTAGAGTTTGTGGAGTAGAGTATCAGGAGTTAGCTAAGCAGAGATAGAACCCTTGAAATCCACAGAGGGGCCTTTCAGTGTTTGTTTGAATACCAAGCTAGAATGTCATGCACAGAATGAGACTCCATGAGTCCTGGCAAACATCAACTACTAAAGAAAGAGAAGCTGTTGGGAAACTGGGCAACGTCTAAAAGGAGCATGGTGTTGGGAAATGATTATGTTCTAACAAACCACAGGAGAGGTATTTTGTCAGACACTGACAGCATCTGGTAGGAACTCCAGAAAGATCATGCCTCAGCGTAAGCCAAATTAGCTCTAGAGTAAATGCTCTACTGGACATACCCAAACAAAGCTTGAAAATATCCATTGAAAGCATAAACTGGCCTCCCTCAAGTGACTTAACTGCCTGCCAAAATAAAATTCAATACTCTTTAGAGGAAGAAAATGAAATCCAAACTCTCAACCACACAAAAAATCAGTATATCTAGCACCTAATCAAAGATTACTAGACATTTGAAGAAACAAGAAAATATGACCCATAAACAGGAGAAACATCACCCAATAGAAACAGAACAAGATAAGAGGGAGAAAATAAAAATAGCAAATAAAAGCTTTAAAGCCAGTATTATAAATATGTTCAAGGGTTAAAAGGAAAGCACAAATAAAGAGAAAATAGGAATAAAAAAAGAATCTCTAGCATCAAAATAAACACCATTTGAAATTAAAAAAATTCATTGTGTAGGCCTAAGAATAGATTAGATGCTGAAGAAGAATGACCAGTGAATTTGTAGATATGGCCGAAGAAACCAACTGAACTGAAAAAAGAGAGAAAGAAGACTTAAAAGAAATGAATGGGGCATCAGTGACCCATGGAACAATGTCAAGCAGTCTATCATACAGTTTCAGAAACAGAGGACTGAAGGGAAAGATCTTTGAAAAAAAGAATGGCAAGAAATTTCCAAATTTGATGAAAGCAAGAAACCAGAGATCCAAGAATATCAAGGTACCCAAAGCAGGATAAAAACCAGAGCAAACTATACCAAGGCATATCATAATCAAGTGACAAAAAACAAATATCAAGGAACAATTTATAAGATAGCTAGAGGAAAACGACATGTTATATTCCAGGTCACAGGGAGAAGAATAAACACATATTATTTGGACTCACCGAATCTGAGATCATTTGAGGTCAGTAGACACAGACTACAAGAAATGTTAAAGGATGGTTGCAGGCTGAAGGAAACAATTACAGATAGAACTCAGATTTCCACAAAGAAATGAAGAATGCTAGATAAGGCAAATGTAGATGAAATAGAATATTTTTTTTCTCATTTATTAGTTGCCAAAGAAGAGATTTGACCATTTAAAGCCACAATGATAATGTGTTGTTGAGGATTGAGATGTATGCAGAAGTAGAAGCTATAACAAAAACACAAAAGGTGTGGCTCGTGGCTACTGCACTGGACAGCACAGTTTACAATAACCACGAAAACCAAACCAAGACAAACATACAAAAATCTATTAGGTAATAAGCCAAAGGGAGATAAAAGGAATACCAAAAGTAACTCAAGTAGTCCCAAAGGAGAGAAAATACAGAATAAAAAAAGAACAACAAACAGGGTAATAGAAAACACATAAAGCCATCATGCTGACAATTATTTAAATATAAATGGATTAAACACTCCATTAAAAGGCAGAGATTGTTGGACTCTTAAAAAAGTGAGAAATCAAGACCTGACTGAATTGGCTATATTCTTTTGGAAAAAACCAGACATCAGAGAATGGGATATTGCCAGAGATAAGGAAGAACATTAAATAATAATAAAAGGGTCAATAAGGAGGATGTGCACACAAAACAGCAGAACATAACTTCTTATAGAAGCGCATGGAACATTCACCAAAATAGACCATATGGTGTGCCATAAAATATGTCTCAATAAATTTAAAAGGATTGAAACCAGAGTATGTTTTTTGACCACAGTGGTATTAAATTAGAAATCAAAACCAGAAAGATATCTGGAAAATCCCTAGATATTTGGACGTTAAACTGCATACTTCTAAATCAATGTAGGACAAAGAAGAAATCAGAAAACAAACTGAAAATACGTTAAACTGAATGAAAATGAGAATTCAAATATATTAAAATATATGGGATGATATTAAAGTAGTGTTTAGAACAATGATTCTCAAACTTCTCAAGATTCCTTTGCATTCTTAAAAAATTATTGACAGTTATAGCAAGTTTTGTTTGTGTGCATTATATCTATCAATGCTTGCCTCATAGGAAATTAAAACAGAATTTTTTAAAGATATTTATTACTTGTAAAATAAAATAATAAATCTGTTGCCTACTAACATAACTGAAATGCTTTTATAAAAATAACCATATCTTCCAAAAATTAATGAGAATGGCATTATTTTCCTTCTTACAAATTTCTTTAATGTCTTGTTTATTCAAAGACATCGGTTCCCACATCTGCTTCTGCATTCAATCTGTTGCCATAGGCCACCTTAATTGAAGTATGTAAAGAAAATCCAGCCTCACAAAGACTTGCAGTTAGGAAAAGAAGGGCTATTTTAATAGCTTTTACAGATAATTGTGGATATTTTTCTTTGACAGTATGCCAGAACTTGAAAAGTGACAGCTTGAACTTTTCTTACACTAACTGCATTAAAAGCCATTATGTGGATTTTAATCAAAGTGCCGCTTTGCACTTTGAATGGATATTTTACCCCTACATAATTTTCTTAAATTATACATTGGTCAGTTGGAAATTTTTGCTACACTGAATTAAGAAGCTATTCTGAATGTTGATGCGTCATATTATATGCTATCAAAAATTCCATTTGTCAATATCACTACCAATGTCATCACAAGAGAGAAGTTTGGAGCCCTGCATGGCAGATAAAAGTGTCCAAAATTCTAAGTTTCAGTTACAAATTCAAATGTTTCCACTGGCAACAACAACAACAACAAAAATAGCAGTTGACTTTTTTTTAATTTAAATTCAAATTAGTTGACATACAGTGTAGTCTTGACTTCAGGAGTAGAACCCAGTGATTCATCTCTTACATATAACACCCAGTGCTCCTCCCAAAAAGTGTCCTCCTTAATGCCCATCACCCGTCTAGCCCACCCCCATCACCTCCCTCCATCAAAACTCAGTTTGTTCTCTGTATTGAAGAGTCTCTTATGGTTTGCCTCCCTCTCTGTTTTTATTTTATTTTTCCTTCCCTTCCCCTATGTTCATCTGTTGTGTTTCTCAAATTCCACATTTGAGTGAAATCATATGATAAATCCGTCTTTCTCTGACTGACTTATTTCATTTAGCATAATACCCTCTAGATCCATCCATATTGTTGCAAATGGCAAGATTTCATTCTTTGTCATCCCTGAGTGGTATTCCATTGTATATATACGCCACATCTTCTTTATCTATTGATCAGTCGGTGGATGTTTGGACTCTTTCCATAATTTAGCTATTGTTCATAGCAGTTCTATGAACATTGGGGTACATGTGCTCCTTCAAATCAGCACCTTCGTATCCTTTGGATACATACGTAGTAGGGCAATTGTTGAATAGCAGTTGATTTCTTGAAGTTACAGGTCCTCTCCATTAATTTTGAGATAATGACTGCCAATTATGCACATTTTTTTCGCAGTCATTTTTCCCCAAGTGAAACTGGTGTTCTCTGAAAAAAAAGCAGCTAGTTCAGCTCACAACTAAAACAATTGCCCAAGTGCTTTGCCTTGAGATGGCCATCCTACCTCAGTATGCAGCAACAGTGTTTTTATGCATGCGTTCTGTCGCACCTCAAAGAATATTAAAAAGATTTGAACTACACACTAAGAGAACAAGCAACCCAGTTTCGAAAGGACAAAAAAAATTGAAATGACATCTCACTTAAGAAGATATACAGATGGCCAATAGAGCCTATTAAACATGTTCAGCATTGTATGTCATCAGAGAAATGCAAACCAAAACAACGTGAGATACCACTGCCCACTACTGGAATGGCTAATTGTCCAAAGTTGGCAAAAATACGGAGCAACAGAAACTGATGTGTGGTTTATTGTTGATGGGGATGAAAATGTTACAGCCACTTCACAGTTTGACAAGTGTCTTACAAAGCTGAACAATTTTATCATGTGATCCAGCAATCACATTTCCAGCTATTTGCCCAACTGATTTAAAAACTTATGTCTACACAAAAACCTGACTATCAGTGTTTATTATAGCCTTATTCGTAATCACCCAAACCTGGAAGGAACCAAAATATCCTTCGATAGGTGAATGAATAAACAAACCTTGGGACATTATATGATCATCTCAGTAGATACAGAAAAAGATGTATGACAAAATACAAAACAAATTCATGTTAAAAATCCCTTGCAGCAAATTGGAATAGAGGTAAAACCCACATCTAACATTTACTAGTGAACGACTGAATGTTTCAATCTAAGATCAAGAGCAAGTCAAGGATGTCTGCTGTCACTGACTTCACCTCAACATTGTCCCTGACGATGTAATGGTGCAAGTAAAAAGGAGTAACGAGTATCCATATTGAAAAAGGATAAGTAAAACTGTCTTCATTTTAAGAAGGCATGGATGTACGCATAGAAAATCTGCAGGTATTCACAAAAAAACTACTGAAATTTATACTGTCACAGAATACAAAGTGCATATACAAAAATCCCGAGTATTCCTGTTTTCATTCTTTTCCTCAGTAACTGAATTTCTACAAAACTTTGAGTACACATGAGCCACAGCCAAAACCACTTCCGTGTACCGTGCTGGTTGCCATTATTCTCTGCGTGTGATTTGTACTCATGCATGTCCCGCCTCCCTCCTCCAGGATCTGAGCCCTCATTCGCCCAGCCGGTGGGTCTCTCTCTCTCTCTCTCTCTCTCTCTTATTTATTCATTTATTTACTTTTCTGGTGGGTCTCTTAACTCTCAGCCAGTTTCCCTCTGGGACTTCTTTTGGCTGAAGAAGCTTGCCTTGCCCAAGGTCAGGTCCCTCTCTGGAGACAACCTGGCCCAGAGAGTGGGTTGATTTGCAAGCATAAAGCTCTGGTACTGTCTCTCATCCCCAGTATGAGACAACCTCGCATGGCTATCCCAGCTCCAGAGCTCCCCACGCTGCTACTAATTGGCTGAAACCTGTACTGCAACTCATGTCAATTCATCCTCTCCCTCTGTCCCGTTCAGATCCTGCTTTCTACTCTTCTGCAAAGGTGGTATTCTCCAGGGCTCTCTCTGGTAAACTTCCTGCCCACATCTCAGATTCTGCCTTCCAGGTAATCCAATCTAGACTGCAAGCCAGCTGAAGGCAAAGAATACTAATTATTTCGCTTCCAGACCCCTTAAAATTCACAATAAGCCCCCCAACGGACACTTAGTATCGCTGAGAGTCCTGAGCAGAGTGTGTGTCCACTGGGTGTGCCCTGGGTCAGGAGTTACGCCTGAAAGCTGGTTCCCCCTGATCCCTGCCCCCGCCCACAGGATGTAATGCCCTAGACAAACGCATGTGCTGCACTTCTGGCTAAGTTGTTCGTGACCTGAGTTTATTTTCTTCCCCTACCTTTACAGCCAGTGCAAACCAAGGGAGAGTGGGGAGGATGGGAATTTTCAGCAGCAATTATAAGACAGTTCGCTCTTGCCAGTTCATTGTTTTCTCTCCCACTACACTATTAAACTAGTTTGCTTTCTTCATGTTTTCATTGTACTGACACTTATATGTCTTTCACTTTTATGGAGACTTTGTGGCATCAAATAGACTGTAAGAGTTTTGTGGGATTTTTAGCATTCTTTCATACACACACGTGCTCATGTTTGGTTTCACACACAGGGGGCACTTCCCGAAGTGCTGTATTTCAATACGTATTTTCCAAGTTGGCGCGTGAATCATGAATGTCACGGGAGTTTGGGGATTCCACAGGGCCTCTTCAGGAGTGAACCTCACTCTGTCCAACCAGAAAGATGTGCTTGTTTCTTCACTGGGTATAGCGTGCTATTTCTCCCCTACTGAAAATTGGGACTATGGCCTCCCAAAGCAAACGGTAGCAACCTGCTTAATGTCCCAAAGAAAAGCATATTCCTACAGATGAGAAAGACTTGCCCTGGATGTGAAGAGACCAGAAAGTGCAACTGTTATCCATAGATTTGATCGGTTATGATAGTTTTTGATTTTTAAAATGGCCTCCTACTAATTCCACCTGTATATGTGGACAGAGAGAATGAAAGAATCTACTAGAAGGGGTAAAATGCATACCATTAAAGCCTGACGGTGAAATAGCAGCTATTGTATTAACATCCTCGGTTGCTCAAGAGAACAGCAGAGAACACAATCATCAGCAACCAGATCCTTCACGTCCTGTGAGATGTTGACAGTCATCCGGGTGACCTTACTTCAGCTGTACCGAGAGGGACCACGAGTGACCTTACTTCAGCTATACCAAGAAGGACCACACTGGATCTTCTCAGTAGGTCAAAATGAGGACTTTATTGATCAAGGTCATTTATCGGTGGCACTAAACTAAACTAGGAAACAAGGCTAAAGTTCAGGCAACATTAATTCCATATAAATCAGCAAATAAGGGATTTTCCAACTAGAGAAATCTTACATCACACTTAAGAAAGGAAAAAAAAAAAAAAAAAGCAAACTCCTGGCAAGTAAACTCACTTTTAATGTAATAAAGAGATTTGCTGGCTACCATTTACATTTGTGACTAATTAGTAATCACGCCATGGTGTCACAAGATCATCGTGCTTACCTCAGCAGTGTGGCAATACCTCTGAGCATCACCATGGTCTTAACCTCTTAAAGGATATACAAAGTAAACTGTGTTTTCTTACATTGGGATTTATCCCCTTTTAACTATCCCCGGAGTTACATCAGCCTCATTATTTGGAGGATTGGGCTCTTGCAGAGCATAAAACAACCATTGCTTTGGAGATTCGACAAGCAGTATTATTCTCGTGAACAATGGAAAGAGCAGCAGCAGATACCCAGTGTGAGCTTTCACAAAGCTTTCCTTTCTTCTTGAAAATAACACCCCTCACCTCATTTTATGCTTGAAGGTCATTTGCTAAATCATGGGATGTGGATTTAATGATCCGGTTTCTTAAAATAAACATGGAGTGCATAACAAATAACATCCCGTGTACTTATGGAGAGGGGGAAAAAAACCTACAAACAGACACACAAAAGTAATGAAAATGTCACCGTAGGGATATAAACTGATTGTAAAGAAAAAATGCGAGTCCAAATGTTCTATTACCTGACTCACCTGGAATCAAAACCATCGTTTCTGTAGCGTGGTGGTCAAAGACGGCTTTATTTCAAACTTCACACATAACACATGAAAGGGCTGGTTATGAAACGGCCACAAGCCTGGAGCTGGCATGCTATCCGGTTGTATAATGCAAGGAAAGGTAAGTGCGTGGGCACCTCCCCAGAGCGACTGCATAAAGAGTTCCTCCCTTGAGACTAGACATCCCCATTGGCCCAGGGCCTTGCGAGACTCAATCAGAACTTTCGTGGCATCCCAAACAACGCAAGACAATCTCTTTGGAAAAGCCAGTCGGGGTTGTCAACCTGTCTCTCCACACATAAGAAATTCCAAGAGGGCATTGTTGATAATGGGCTGTTGCCAGCAAGAGCTTTGCATAGCGACAGGGAAACCGCAAACCATACCAGCTTCAAGTTCAGAATCTCGAAAGCTTATCTAAAGCCCTTCCCCACTTAGTGAACTTTCAGAATCGAGCTGGAAAACCTGCATGACGAGACTTTCTTGGTGACAAATTTTAGTTCTCCCTGCTTCTTCTTCGTGCTAAATGTCTTCATTAGACCATCTCTCCTTAGAGCTTCTCATTTTTCTCTTTAGATTCATGGCAGCGTGAGGCTTGCCTTCAAAACAGTTATTGCATTTTGTATGGATGGACATGGGTGTAGTCCTCCGACAAACCCTGCCTGCATGTAAAAACATAAGCTCCACGAGAGACAAGATCATAATTATTCGCATTCTTCCCCGTAGTCCAGCTCCCAGAAAAGTCCCAGGCAGAGAATGAACTCTCTAGTATGTTTGTGAAATAAATGGAAGTGATAAGAAAAGGATCTGCGTATGCACATTCATACATGCGTGTATGCTCACGCAACATATATTTCAGAATCGGAAAGGGAAACCCAAGAAGACATTTTCCTCACAGATTCATATCACATCTAATAGAACAAGATCCACAGACTTCTTATTTCCACATAAGGGCACAATAAGCCTGTTTTCAAGAGCAGGCTCCATGGTAGCCAGAGGAGAGGGCTTTCATAGAAAAAGAACACACCATCGCTGTGTCTGGGCAGACCTCTCCACTGGGGATCAGCCACTGTTCTTTCTGCCCTGTGAGTGGAAAAGAAGCAAAAGGTGATGAAATTAGAAAATGCGAAGTTTTGATAAAAGAAAATGTTCTAATAACTCCTGAAGACTCCTGAAAAACTAAAATCCCAATTTCTTCCCTTTCTGCCTAGTCAGCAGAGTCCTCAAACAAGAACCTTTCTCTCATAACAGCTGAACTTGGGCAAGTTCAAAGTGTGCAAAGTGTGCGTGTCTGCGTGCATGTGCACAGGGGTCATAGCAATCCTCATTCCCTGATACGGATGTCAGCCAGCAAAAGGTCCACTTTGCACTGGTTTACAGCCATCAACCCTCCAGTCCCTAAGTTGGAGAACCAGCTGTTAGGCTGCCGATGCCCTCTCCTTTCACACGAGGACTGAGGAGGTTTGAGCCATGTGGGGAGAACGGACTGCCTGAACTTCACCTCGTCCAGGTCTCTAGGAGTATGACTTATTTCTTCTTTCACTGCAAGAGCCTAACTGGGAAGAAATGTTAAAACTGACTTTTTTTTTTTTTTTCAAACCACCTCACCAAATGGCTTTATTTGTTAGGGAGTATGTGCATCTTCGTGTTTCCAGTTGCTATACATGTCAAGCCCTTTCTCGGGGTTGAGAGCTCAGAGAAGGCAGGAATGTGCTTTACCACGCACTTCTCTTCAACTCTTAAATCCGGGCGTGGGTGTCCTTCACACTCAACTTAGCAGCAAACTTGTAAAATACATGCGCAAAAAGGGTTGGTTTGACATCTCAGAAGTCCAAGGAGCTTTCTCAGTAAAGCCTCATTTCTTAGAAATAGGAAAAGTTGCTCTTCCAATAGTAACATGCAATGGCTCCAGAAAGAAAAAGGTGTTATTACAAGAAAATTGTTTTTCACATTATTTACGACAACGGTGAGGGGAAACAAGAAACTCGAATCTTAGAGGGATTGAGCTTGGCGAGCATCTTCGATTTTAAAAACATTCTGTTTTGGCAAATGTGATCTTTCCGTGTCCATTTTTATATTTCTGAGAAGTAAATCATATCTTCCTAAAACAGTTAATCTCTCCTTCATTTAGAGAGATGAGCATTCAGGCTTTGTCCCCCCATTTTGGCCAGTTTTCTCAAACCAGTAACATACTGAAGGATACGAAAATGGAATGTTAATCCCTTTGAAACCTCTCCACTTCTCAGTTTTGACAGACGAATAGAATCGTACGGTGAGAGGAGGACTTTGATCTGTTACTTCAGTCTCCTCATTCTGATACCCAGAGATGTGATTTGTCCAAGATCACACAGCAAGGAAATAGTGTGTATATTTCTAATCCAAGTCCCTTGCTCCTCCTTCTATTAAGTCACTCTCCCCACCCCACACGCACTTAATAGCCAATTGTTACATGATAAATCAAACTGGACACGCAGACACCCAAAAATAGGTACAACTGTTAAAGTATTTGGTGATCCAAAGGGAAAGTTCCAGTGGCTGAAAGATGAACATGTATAGAGAATTGATCTCCCAACAGTGCAGAATACATCTTATTTAAATGTTTTTAATGCTTATGCATTTAATACTTATGCATTTAATACTTGTGTTAGATATGTGTATTTTGTTAGCCTGTGTAGCCTTTAACTTTTGAGAACAGTGAAGAACTTGGTGTTACATAAACAGGTTGGAATTCTACAAAGAAGTTTGGACAAAGGAATGAAACACAACATAGCAATAAAATGTTTATCTGCCATACTTTTTGCATTCAGCTCTCCACCCCATTCTGGTAGTGGCTCAGGCCTGGACAATCACAGCAGCATCTTGGTTAGTTCTTCCGTGTCTGCTGTTTCCTTTCTGGAACATCTCCTGGCCACAACTGAACTTGATGATGTTATTAAAATGCCATTCTGATGTCACTCCTCTGATTGAATCAGAACAAAGCTCACTACTGGTAAACTAAAATTTAACTTCTTGCCTGAGATTCCAAATATTCTGTACCATATCACACTCCAACCATATCTTCCACTGTTCCCTTTGTACCCAACCTTCATTTGGTCCAAATCTTACTACCTGCCATTTCCTACGTGTACCTTGAGATTTGCTACTTCTGTACCTCCTTCTAGGGCACCTACTTCTATGACGTCTCCCTGGCTCAAGTCTACTTATTCCTCATGGATCTGTTTAAAAGTGACTTTCTTTGTTCTGGACTCATAAATACATACTGGTGGTTGCCAAGATGCCGGGGGGGGGGGGGGGGAGGGGAGCGTGGGCAAAATAGGTGAAGTGACTCAAAAGGTATAAACTAAATTTTTAAAAAGTGAATGTTGAGAAGGAAAATGGAGAAAAAAGATGACTTGCATATACTAAAAGAAAAGTGACTTTCACTGGTTACTACCTTCA
Source organism: Panthera leo (assembly GCF_018350215.1). Classification (NCBI taxonomy): domain Eukaryota; kingdom Metazoa; phylum Chordata; class Mammalia; order Carnivora; family Felidae; genus Panthera; species Panthera leo. The sequence goes on from NC_056696.1 coordinate 56,670,240, forward strand.
GAAATACTCTCTGCCTCCTCTGAGGTCTTACAGTTCTTCATTTACACCACTTGTGTGTCTTAAGGAGCTGAATCTGTTCCAGGAACTGTGATAAGAGCTTTCCATGGATTATGTCATCCCATTCCCTCAACTGTAGGGGAAGGGTACTATATTATTCTTACTTGACAAAAGAGCAAACTGGTGTTCGAGGGGTTATTTGTCTAAGATTGCACAGCTAGGAAATGGCAGAAATCGGAGCAAGCCTAATTGCCTTTGTGTCCAAATGTATATACATCAAAGTCATAGACTCCATATTCATCGGTGCTGTCACAGTCCAAGACTCCACTGTCTCTGCCTGGGAATATTGCCAGGATTATCTCCTCCCTGCTTCCTCTCTTGCCTCTTCATATTTCATTGTCTACACCTGTGCCTTCCAATACAGTAGCCACTGGTCACATGTAGCTATTAAGCATTTGAAATGTAGCCAGTGCGCACTACATTTTGAAGACTTAACACCAAAAAAAGTCTGTGAAATATTTAATTGATAATTTTTTTCTGCATCGTTTAGTCTTTTAGTTTTATTGAATTCTAATTAACAAATATAATTATAAGATATTTAAAGGCTACCTTGTGGTGAGTTGATACGTGAATAACATATCTGTCACTTCACAGATTTGTTTGTTTATTATTATTTCTTGGTGATAACATTTCATCTCTGCTCTCTTAGCAAGTTGCAATGATAAAATACAGTGTACCAGCCATGGTCACCATTACATCCTGGGACCTTACTCATCTTATAACTGAAGTTTATACTCTTTTTTTTTTTTTTTTGAGAGAGAGAGAGACAGAAAGCATGAGCAGGGGAGGGACAAAGGGAGAGGGAGAGAAAAAATCTTAAGCAAGCTCCACACCCAATGCAGAGCCCAACTTGGGACTCAATCTTACGACTAGGAGATCATGACTTGAGCTGAAATCAAGAAAGAGTTGGGCGCTCAACTGACTGAGCCATCCAGCAGCCCCAGAATGGTTATACTCTTTCCCAATCTCATCTAATTTCCTTCATCCCCAAGTCCCTGGGAACCACTTTTCTACTCTTTGTTTCTAAGAGTTTGACTTTTTATATTTTATTTTTTAGATTCCACATTTAAGTGATAGCTATGAATTATTTGTCTTTATCTTGCAAGCTTATTTCACTTGGCCCACAAAGGGGCCTTGCTGAAGAACACAGATAGCAGACTGACCGAGGTTCTTGATCGTGTCATTGAACAACTGAATAACTCAACTCTAATTCTATCTTCTCCGGGGTGATAATAAATACTCCTTAGGGTTTGAATTGAGTGTTATTACTTGCAGCCAAGACACCTCAGCTCCCGTAATAACGCCTACTCTCTATTCCATAATACATTCTCATTCCCACTTTTTGATCTTTGCACCCTGGCCTCTGGTCTTGGCTTTCTGTAGCTAGCTCCTTTGTATCGTTCTAGGATCAACTATGCCTTCCCTGATCAGTCTCTCTAAAGTAGCCACAGTTTCCCAGGCTGTCTTTACCTCCTCTTGCTCTTTGCATTGTTTTCAGAGATATTAGTAGCATCTGATCTTGATTTTGTGATTACTTTTTAGTTTGTTTTCCCTCAATAAAATGTAAGCCCAATAACTTGCCAGGCACAGAGAAGAGATTCATTAATATTTGCTTAACAAACAAACAAACTGAAATTTAAACATAAGAAAGCACTTTTGCAGAAGAATCATTCTTACCTTTCATGAGCGAACATAATCAAATAGTCTCTATTTGGATTTATTCATATACAAATTTGTACTGGAACCACATAGAATATGTTGAGTTTTTAAATTTAGGTTTCTGGGCTAATTGGGATATCATTTTTGCAAATTCCACGAAGAGTCAAGTTGCCTATTTAAGCTACATCTATACGAAACCAGCACAACCAATTGACAAGAAGTTGGAAAATTCAGTTAAACTGTGTGATTCTGTACTCAAAGTGTGTTTAAAAACAAATTTAGGGGCGCCTGGGTGGCTCAGTAGGTTAAGCATCTGACTTCGGCTCAGGTCACGATCTCACAGCTCGTGAGTTCAAGCCCCACGTCGGGCTCTGTGCTGACAGCTCAGAGCCTGGAGCCGGCTTCAGATTCTGTGTCTCCCTCTCTCTCTGCCCCTCCCCCGTTCATGCTCTGTCTCTCTCTGTCTCAAAAATAAATAAACATTAAAAAAATAAAATAAAATAAAAAACAAATTTAGGGGAGGGCGCACCTGGGTGGCTCAGTCAGTTAAGCGGCCAACTTCCGCTCAGGTCACGAACTCACGGTTTGTGGGTTCGAGCCCTGCGTTGGGCTCTGTGCTGACAGCTCAAAGCCCGGAGCCTGTTTTGGATTCTGTGTGTGTCTCTCTCTCTGCCCCTCCCATGCTCCTGCTCTGTCTCTTTCTGTCTTCCCAAAATAAATAAGTGTTTAAAAAATTTTTTAAAAAATTGAGTTCTTTTCCATGTGAAAAATCTAATAGTTTGGTGAAAAATCGAATAGTTGCATCAGATATCAGATTTATTTTTATCATTTTGCCACAGTACTGTTATAGCCTATATTTGAACACAAACAGCACAATACAACAGTGCTGTAGTAAGAGTATGATGAAGGTACGTACAAAGCTCCAAAACAACCCAAAAGAAAGATCCATCAGTTCACTAAGAATTTGGAAAGAATTCACAGAAAGGTGATCTTGGAATCTTGTCTTGAAGGATGAGTAAGGAGGCCAGTTGGGTCTCTATATAAGTGATTGCCAGTCAGTCCTTAACGATCAGCACACTTTCATGCATGAAATTATGTGATTAATTTATACCTTTCAGATCTCAGTGATTTATGCTCCATTATGCTAATTTGTTGCCTGAGTTATTTGGCAACTGGTCATACACTTTCTGCTTTTCTAGTAGACGTGCTAATAAAGAGCAAATGACGCAAGGGAGCATTGAACAAGAGGAGGAAAAGAACCTGAGTTGCCTGGGACTTGAAGAAACCACCTTGGATCACCAGGAGCTGACCTGTTTCATTTGACTGTCAATGTCAATTAATAACAACTCTTCCCTGGATGCCTCCACAAAGTTTAGACCTGGGAACGGTGCCCAAACAGGCCCTCTCTTCTCTTTTCTTGACGGCACTCCACAAAACCAAAATTCTTTCCATGTTTAGTCATAAAAGAAGGGTTATCAAATAAGTGAGAAGCACAAATGTGGCCATGGTAAATGGGAAACACAGCCAGCACCCTCCAGGACAGCAGTGAAATCTTGACTTAAATTTTTCTCCCTATTCTTAAAAAATTGTTATCTTTGTTTTGATAGCATCTCTGGAAGCCTCAGCTTTGATCTAGTGAAACTGCAAGCTTTCAACCGATGTGGCTGAGACCATCCATGACGATAACTTTAGACTTCAATACCTGGAGGTTGGGTGGGTTGACAATAATAGAAAAGAAAATTAGGATGATTGACTACATTTTAAATTTTAATCCAGATTTTTAAGTCTATGCATATGGCTTTCTCTCAATTCTGTTAGTCTTTCCTCCAACTGAAAAGGCCTCATCTAGACATTTTGGCCTCAGGCTGAGTCCATATTAGGTTGCTGTAGTGGGAGTGATCTAACAGTATAACTTACTCACTCATATCCTATCTAATAACGGCAATACCTGCACAAGTCGCTAACCTGACAGCAAGAAGAAAAGAAATCTTACCCAAAAAATTTGCAAATGATAATGAATGTATAAATGTTTGCCATGTGTTGTAGTTTGATGAACAATAAATCTGATATTAAAAAGGAGTTATAAATATGACAAAGTTCCAAATATAATAAAAAAAAGAGGACAACTGTAAAGAAATCAGAAAGACTCCCCGTAAACATCAACTTGTATTAATTACTTTTCATGAAGTTTTGTTTCGGCAATAACTCTGAAATCTAAGTGACTTACAACCACAAAAGTGTATTTCTTGCTCATGTGACCTTTCATCCTTGGACCAGTTTCTGTTTTATGTGTTTTCATCATTCTAGGACCCAGGCTAAAGGAGTGATGCCATCTGGTACACCACAGTCTCACAACAGAGGAAAAAAATAATGGTGTAACCATGATACTCTAAAGCATCAGCTGGGAGATGGGAGACATCAGTTCTGCTCATGTTCTGTTGGCCAAATCAAGTCATCTGACCAAGCTTGATATCACCGGGCAGGAAGTACAACCTCACCACAGAAAGGGGACCAGGGAAGGAACCCGCATGGATGGGTCTCATGAATAGAGGAGGACAGATAGCATATACTTGGAACCAATAATACACACTATACCCAGCTCTTCAAGTTAAAGTGGAGGATAGAACCCTTCCTTTGTGAATGTTATATCCACAAAAATTGGAAAATAAAATAACTTTGTGTCACTTAGTGATGACTTTGGTAATGTGTGTATAGGAAAACAACTTCTTTAAATTCAGTTCATTTTTTTTAAGTTTTTTTTTTTTTTTTGAGAGAGAGAGAAAGTCTGAGTACGGGAGGGGCAGAGAGCGAGGGAGAAAGAGAATCTCAAGCAGGCTCTGTGCTGTCAGAGTGGAGCCTGTCACGGGACTCAAACCCACGAACCATGAGATCATGACCTGAGCCAAAGTCGGACACTTAACCAACTGAGCCACCCAGGAGCCCCACAGTTCATTTTTTTTAAGTTAAATTTATTATAAGGTTGAAATACAAGATCATTGGTTTGACTGAACTTTTCATTTGTATCCGTTGAACTAGTTGGCACTGGGGTTGAGTACATAAGACATGCTGATTCTGAGAGCCTAATTCCATGGAAAAGAATGCTAATTCCATGGAAAAGAATTCCACAGAAAAGAAAGTATCATACCCTTCAAGGGTTCTGAATCTGAAGAACTTTTAAGATATAATATTTTGGGGGGCCTATTATTTTATTTAAAAGTATTCGTCTGAAAAGGACATAAACTTCACCAGACGGACAAAGATGGACAAAAATAGCTAAGATCTTCTACTTGATCTATGACTTCATGTTTTTTCTTCTTTCATTTCCTTTTTGGATTTACTCTCTCTTATTACGTTACAAGCTGAAATATGAACTATATCTTTCTTCTTCTTCTATATCCTTCTTTTTCTAGGTCAGTTAACGTACCTTGGGCAGTAAATAATAGAAACATAAGAAGTCTATCTGCCTTAGATAATAAAGTACGTTCTTCATTCCACCTAGCAGTGAGTGCTAAGGTGGGACAACCCTAGGACTGCATAATTTGGTGATCAAAGACAATACCAAGGATGCAAGTTCTTTCCATATTTTTGTTCTGAAATCCTCAGCATATCAGCTTTATTCTTTGGCTATTCCCCGTGTCAAAAACAGGCACTATAATGTGTAGAGATAGATTCTTCCCTTTCTTCCCTTTAACGTGGAGGTAAGGGAAACCCTTCCCAAATGCCCTCCAGAACACCATCCCCGTGTCCCCTTGACCAGAGTTTTATCTCTGACCCATACTCATATTGAGGTCAATTATTATCGGCATATCCAATTTAGCTTCACCCCTTAATTTGGAGAGAGCTGCTCATTGTAAGTCTAGTGGGAAAGGGGTAGATTGCCAAGTAAAAACATGGGGTGGGGATGGGGGGTTGGAGGGCTTTGTCAGCAAGAAAAAGTGGGATTAAGGTTGTTGGCTAAACCACCGTGTTTGCTGTCATCCGAAAGACAAGATTTTCAATCATTCCAGATAAAGAGTAGAATGGAAGCAATCATGTGTATAATTCAAACTGTAACAATCCTGAAGTATTTGCATCATTAAAGGAAAAGCAGAGTTTGGATAGCAGTAACTATAATGATCTGGTGAATCACTTCAGTTTACTATCACAAACCTGGTACCACACAAATATTTTTCCAAGCAAGAACAGAGAGTGTGCTCTTTCTTTCTTTATTTATATTCCACTTAAGCCCCAAAAGAATTTGAGCAGGCTCATTTAACTTTGAACAAGAGTGGGCAGACAAATCTCCTTAATAATGAAACCAAATAAAATGGGACAATATTGACAATATTTTTTAAACATTCTTTTTTGTTTCTTTTACATAACCTTCCCAAATGACAGACAGACTCAGACACGTATGAAACAGAGAAAATAAAAAGACTGCTTCGGACTTATAAATTGTCACATCAGCATTCTATCTGCTTGTGTATAGAATGAAAAAATCAATAAAAGTAGAATTCTACTAACGCTTTTTATTCTAGTTGTGTAAAATGTCTTAAACCTTGTATATGAATGTTAGTACATCAAAACCAGTGTACAGGACAAACTTGAATATCTGCATTGATTGGAACCAGACTGAATGCAGATTTATTTAATTTGGTGAAGTATATCCCGGTCACATGCAAAATTAACAGCCCCTTGCGAAGTATTAGGGACATAAACCTGATCAAACCAAGGCATAAGAAGAAGACAAATATATCCCCCACATATAACCAAACTGCAGTAAGTACTTTAGAAAGTACTTTTTGGTGCACCTCGGTGGCCCAGTTGGTTAAGCATCCAACTTCGGCTCAAGTCATGATCTTGGGGGTTTGGGAGTTCAGCCCCCCCATCTGGCTCTCCGCTCTCAACACAAAGCCATTGGGATCCTGTCTCCCTCTCTTTCTGCCCCTCCCCCACTTATGCGTGTGCAGAAGTGCACACACGACCTCTCCGTCAAAAAAAAAACATTTAAAAAAGTGCTTCTAGAGTGCTCAGGAAAGAGGGATCGCTTGGACTGAGGAAGAACAATGCATAATGTGAACTACGCCATGAAGATAATGAACATTTGAACACTTTCATGAAGGGAAAGCAAACTATTGTGTGGGGAAAAAAAGGTATTTCATGCCAAGCAAAGGCATAAGCAATGGCAAGTGTGGTTCTATTGCAGCTATGACTCAGTGGCCCGGTCCCGGGAGGAGTCACATTCAGAAGAGCATGCTAGGAGTAGCAATTTTCATCTTGACTTGCAGTTCTAAATGAACCTTAAAGGAGATCGAAGGGCTTGTCCACAGCAACCATCGCTGGGTTGCCCCATTGTCCAGCTCCTTACACTTGAAGAAGCTCCCATTCTCCTCCTGAGAAGCATTCTGTCTCTCTCATCCATTCCACCCCACCCTCACTATTTCATTTTCTTCACTCCACCTCACTCGAAGACCTGTGAATGTGGACTCTCTTTAGCTCTGGTTCCTTTTCTCCTCAGACCTGACTCGGGTGACTTGGACCTTTCTCTCCACCCTCCTTTCTTCCAACCACTTTGATGCAATTGTTTATTGCCCTATGTCCCAATTCTGCATGCCACAAATTCAGAAACAGAATAATCCTCCAAAATTGGGGGAAAGAAGTGGTATTAAGTCTGCTCTCTGCAGGAAGGCTGTGGACTCCCACAAATTAAACCTTTTTGTCCCATCACATAAGGGAGCTTGAAAATACCAAGCACCATCAAGAAGTACCGTCAGAGGGAAACCTGGAAATGAGATTTGGAAATTGCTTTGGGGTCAAATTGTGAAGAGTCTTGAGTCTAAAGTCAGTAACTCACTTCTGTGAAAGTGACCAGCCTCTTAGATCTGTGCTTTAAAGAAATAATGCCGTGGCTATATGGAGTTCGGGGAAGCAATAATTTCCAACACCCATCCTTCTGAGCTTCTCCATAGGGATTAACTCCCAGCAGACGGACTTCTTCACTAATGAAGGATGTCCTTGCTAACTTTTCCAAGCACTTAAAATAAAGGGCCAATAAATTAGGTTTCAACTAAGACAGGTGTCCACTCTAACGTCCTGGCCTCTCTCTCTCTCAGGCTTCTAGTAATGAGAAGTATAGAATACAATTCCTTCCCATACAATCTAACTTTCATATGCGTAAGTAGTAACATGGTCAATTAATGATTCTATCAGCTCCTGGCTCTATCATCCTAGACAGATTACTTAATTTTTCTGGACCTTAAAAACATACTGCAAAACACCTAGAACAGTTCTGGGCAGAAAAGCGTTGGTCAACTAAAAGGTGTAACATGTGTTCCCTTACCTCTGTCTTTTTTTGCAGGACTGAACTGCAGATATGCTTTACCTGGAGCCACAACTCAAGGGCACCAAAAAGAGGCAGGATTCGTGGACCCTCTCTGTCTCCCTACCAGTTTTTGGTCTCCACCAAGCACTTGCCTTTGGCACCCCTTAGGAAAGAATAGCCTTCCTCAGATAGTACAGAAATCATCATATAGAAGGAAGGGCTGCCGTCTTCAAGGTCTGAGGGATGTAAATTTCTACTGCTATTCCTGAGAGCAAAACAAAGTCACTGACTAGTGAAAAACATTCTATCAGTAATTTTTTGTGTGTCTTTGGATGGGTACTATTTAATTCACAACAAATTTCTCAACAATAATAATAATAATAAATTTTAATGTACTCCCACTTTCCCAGGCTCCTCCCACCCCTCTCTCTGAAGCTAACTATCTGGTCTTCCCATCAATATCCCTGTTCTTTGAATATCCCTACACATGGTTCCTAAGTTCCAGTCTCTGAAGATCCAGTTCCATATTAACATTTTAGTAGGAGATAATGATTCTGCTACCCTACCTGCATAGCACAATTGCATTTTCAATCAAAACTTCTGAAGACACAATACCTATTTTATTCCAAAGAACTACTCTCCTGACCAAATTTCAAGCAGCACAACAGGTGAAATGGTAAGAGCATAAATGTTCTGGGACAGGGAAACTTTCTAATCATATTTATAAAAGAAATACTTCTTATACAGAAAGTCTGTCCTGATTGGAGGATTTCAGAAACATAAAATATTAGATGAGAACCTAGAAATCTTGTCCAACTTCTTCACTTTCCAAATAAGGAAACCTAGATCCCCAGGTGAAGTCACTAGGATCTCAACAGAAATCTCTCAGCTCAGAAGGCCACCTTCTTTGGCCATTAGTAGAATTTGTATTCTTTAGTTTCCCGCATGAGCTCTCGATTCTGAGATATCCAAAGGAATTTCACATGCAGTGGTTGCATAGTAAATGTCCTTTGATGATGCCTGAAAATATAAAATAACCAAAATGATTCCTATCCATATTTGTTCAGAAAAGTAATCAGATCTACCCTTCATGGACTGATCACCAAGAATTGGCAAGCTGTGCCCCGAACATTGTCCTAAATGCAAAAATAATTAGGCAATTTGTGCCATGCAAACATTTACATTGGCTATACTTCGGGTTCACCTATTGTTTAACCATCAGGCATTCTGATGGCTGAAAAGTGAGTCACTCATTCTGACATGACAGTTGGGTGCTGTTGAACATTGGCGTGTGTGCACAGACATCACCGAACATGGGTATGAAGCCGGGGCATGCACAAGCATATCAAGGATAAATTAAATGGTAGGGTGCGAGACTTTGAGAGCTCCTCTGCACACCATGTAGGACATGTGAGAAAAAATAGGAAACCTCCCTCATCACTCCACTGGGAAGTAAAGATAAGTTACAGTAGCTGACAGCGTCTTGAGTTGTGGGGACTCAGTTTCACCTCATAATGGGAATTAGTTGAATTCCATGAAGAAGAAATCTGGCTCCCGCTTGCTCAGTTATTCTAGCTCTCTCAGAAGGAGTCTCCTGGTCTCTCTTGCTGTTAGTTATATACATTGTGCAGCCTTTAATCTAATTATGACTCTCCAGTGATTGCATGATAAGACATCCCTGGACCCACTTTTTTAGTACCCTTTTTCCTAGGCTTCTCTGCCTCAACTCTCCTTCAGAGGTTGCACTCAAAAAGCTTAGTAACAATTGGAATCTAACTACATTCTAACATAACACTTACATTCATGCTTCTGTTCACACTGTAAAAGGTAATCTTTGAATGGTTTAAGCATCTGGATTCTATTACGCCAAAGTATAGCACTTAAAATGGAAGAGACTTTTTACATTTGCGTGGAATTCAGGCAGCTGCCTCAGCCACCCTTGGGCCTAGTTGTTTCAAAGAGATTTGCAACAGGCTTAAGTCAGAAATGATAAAATTGTCAAAAAAAAAAAAAAACAAAAAAAAAAAAACAAAAAAACCAAAAAAAAACCTCTGGAATTCCTTTTGGAAGGCAGCTAAAAAAATAAAACCAAACCAAACCTCCAAAAGGAAAAAGGAAGAGATTTCTGCCTGCAAATTTTTAATAATGCAGTTTATTGGGTCAAATGCTGAAACTCCAAATAGTGGCTGCTGTGCATATCCAAGAAAAGTTTCCACTTTTTTCCTCTCAAATATAACACTGGTTTTACAGTCCTGCAGATTACACATCACGTGGGGTTTTTTTTTGTTGTTGTTTGGTGGCTTTTTTTGTAGGGATATTAGATTTTTCTTCCATTTGTCCTATTTTATTTAAATGGTCCAAACCTCTGTGGTTTGGTCATTAAAATCCAGTTGGCAGAGAAAGGCTGAATCTTTATGTTTTCCAGCTGTGTTCCTACCAGCCACACATAAGCATTATTAGCCATATGACCATGTTTATATGAGCCATGAGTGAGAATTTCTCATGACCCATCCAGCAGCACACAGAAATGTGGGGTGCTCAGGCTTATGGTCTCTCTGCACAGAAAGAAGGCAAAAGCTTCCAAAAAGTAATACTGACCCCACTAAGTAGCTGCCCAAGGTAAGTGATGCCAACCTTATTTCTTGTGTTCACCCTTCTAATTTAGACAAGGTAAGGCACAGGGAATACACCGTATGCAAATAAAAAGATCTTTACTCTGATAGGGCAAGAAAGAAGCAGAGCAAAAGAAAACATTCAAGTTACAACAGCAGGCAAGAAAAGAGGAAAGATTTTGGTTTATGTAGTAGATGATCTCTCAGAAAAGTACATTGGATCCAAAGCCATTTTTTTTTACAGAAATAGAAAAATCCATCCTAAAATTCATAGGGAATCTCAAGAGACCCCAAACACCCAAAACCATCTTTAAGAAGAAGACCCAAATTGGAGGTCTCACAACTTCCTGATTTGAAAACTTACTATAAACTAAAGTAAGAAAAAACAGTGTCATACTGGTGTAAAGACAGCCATAAGGACCAATGGAATTGAACACAGGACCCAGAAATAAACTCTCACGTATATGGTTAAATGATTTTTGATAAGGGTGCCAAGAGAGTCTTGACATACAATGGGGAAAGGATGGTCTTTTCAACAAATTGTGCTGGGAAAAATAGGTATCCATTTGGCAAAAGAATGAAGTTGGACCCTTACCTTGTATCATATACAAAAATTAACTCAAACTGGATCAAAGTCCTAAATGCAAGAGCAAAAACTATAAAACTCTTACAAAGAAACAGAGAGAGAAAGCTTTATGATGTTGGATTTGGCGATTATTTCTTGGGAATGACACCAAAAAGATGAAAGAAAATTGATAAACTGAACTACATCAAAATTAAGAGATTTTGGAGACTATTAACAGAATGAAAAGGCAGCCCTCAGCATAGGAGAGAAGATTTGCAAGTCATATATCTGATAAGGGGGTATTATCCAAAATATATAAAGAACTTCACAACTCAACAACAACAACCCAGGTAAAAATTGGGCAAAGAGCGTGAATAAACATTTCCCCCAAAAAAGATAAACAAATGGCCAATGAGCACATGAAAAGATGTTCAACATTACTGATCTTTGGGAAAATGCATTTCAAAACCACAATAACATACCACTTCATACCCATTAGGGTGACTATTATGAAAAAAAAAGAAAGAAAGAAAGAAAGTTAGTACTGGCAAGGATGTGGAGAGATTGGAAAACTTATGCACTGTTGGTGGGAATGTAAACTCATGTAGCCATTATGGAAAATCGTATGGAAATTCTTTAAGAAATTAATAATAGAATTACCATATGTATTGGCAATTCTGCTTCTAGGTAACTACTCAAAACAATCAGACAGACATAGACATTTGTACACCCATTTTCATAGCCACATCATTCACAATTGCCTGAAGGTGTAAGTAGCCAAAGTATTAATTGGTGGATTAATGGATAAGAAATGTGGTATTTACAGATGGTGGAATATTGGTCAGCCTAAAAAGGAAGGAATTCTGTCATATTCTATGACATGAGTGAACCCTGAGGTTTAGCACTATGCTAAATGAAAAGTTCGTCACAGAGGGAAAACTGTTATATGATTTTACTTGTATGAAGTATATAAAATAGTCAAACTCATAAACATAGCAGAACAATAGTTGCCAGGGTTAATGAGTAAGGGGTTTCGATTTTAAGAAAGGAGAACGTTCTGAATATTGATGGTAGTGATAGCTGCACAAATATGTGAAAATACTTAATGTCACGGAACTGTACGTTCAAAAATAGTTAAAATGCCAAATTTTATATTATGTTATATAATTATTATCACAATAAGAATGTATAGATTCATATTTTTGCATGTTTCCAACTCAAAGACACCTAGCTTCCAAAAGGTATGAACCACAGATTGGCAACCATTTTCTGTAAAGGGCCAGAGAATGAATATTTCAGCTTTGCTAACCATATGGTCTCTGTCTTAACTAGTCAACTCTGTCACTGTAGCAAAAAAGCAGAAATAAACAATACATAAACTAATGGTGATAGTTGTGTTCTAATAAAACTCTCTTTACAAAAACAAGTGGCAAATGGGATTTAGCCAGAGTTTGCTGACCAAGTAAACTCTGATTCATTGCAGAGGGTTGGAAAAAGCTGTTCAAAGGAAGTGATAACTGAATGGAGTCAGGAAGGACAAGGAAATAAGGCAATGTTATTCAGCCAGAGGTGGTGGGGGGTGTGGGGATAAGAGTGAAAAAGAATGGGAGAGACAAAGGGTTCTCCAGCAGAGAAAGCTTCACATGTGAGCCCCAGAAGTAAATAGTTCCTGGCATGTTCGATGAAGCATACTGCTGCTCCTGGAACTCATGGAGGCCATGGTGAGAGATGAGATGATGGAGTTGGAACATTTAGGAGTATATGCAAGGAACTTTCAGCCAACTGAGATAGATCCAAAGGGTTATAAGGGCTAAGGGAGGCTGGGGGAGGTAAAGCTGGACAATCTGTTTTAAATCAGAACTTTAAAAGAGCTTTTGAATTTTAAACAAATGTAACAAGCAGTTCTGACAAACAAATGCCTGGTGAACCACCTTACCAAAAATAAGGTCTACCATGAGATACTGATCTGTTGAAGGGAAACAGACACAAATTCTTAATTATGACCATTTCTATTTTTGCTTAGAGGTCAGCTAGGAACATAGAATACATTTTAACATCTCAGTATATATACTATGTATTATACAGTTGGTATGTCTGTTCTATACTATAAGCCTGACTATAACATTTACCAGTTAATGACACAAGTTCTTCTGTAAAAAAATGTCATGAGGCATATTCTGGTGACTTCCTTTAACCTCTAGGTCACATTCTTCCAATTTTTTATCAATTCTCAGCAATGCTACTGCCCCTACTTGATTGCTGAGTTGCCTTTGGCAAAGGATAGGGTAGTAAGGCACAATCCTTGGGTTCTATTCCAACCTGAGTGTGAAGAAGGGAAAATAGGGGAGGGCAGAGACTCCTGGAGCAGGCTACCTCTCCAGTACGCTGTCCTGGTGTGGAGAAAAGCAAATTTTCCCTTCATTTACCTGGGATATTCAACCACCCTTTGTCAAGGCTTCAAACATTTTTTTTTTTTTTTTTGCTACGATTAACTGTAAAGGGGGCATGGGATTTCACGGTTTAAAACTACAAGCTTAAGGATGTTCTTGGTAGGCCCAAGAGTGTCGCTGTTGGGTCTCAGGAAATGTGTCATCAAAGTTACTATCAGGAGTTAGTTCCAGGACAGGACTGCTTTTTCAGTCCTAAATTACTCCACCCTCCATGTTGATAGTTCTACTGCTTAAAAAAGAAAAAGTAATTAAATAACAACAATATATATATACATATATATATATATACATATATATATACATACATACATATATGTATATATATGTATACACACACACACACACACACACACACACACACACACACACACACATATATAGGGGGTGAGATGAGAAGTTTCCTTGAATTCCTATTTATTGTTTGTTTAGACACACAAGTTATCTGCGACCAGATTAATGGAAGTGTGTGCCATGTAAGTCAGAAAACATTTCATGCATGTCAGTTGTGTCAGGGTGCTGTGCTCACTGAAAAGACTCATTGTTAATTTTGAAAGGACTTTGAGAGAGAAGAAAGAATGTCCATGCCCACAAGGTTCAGAGAGCAGTCACCACATGGTGGAAAAGAGGCAAGGAGGGGCCAAGGAGTCGGAACTGGCCAGTGGCCATCCCCAAGCCCATGGTTGTAGAAGGTATACATGCATGGGTGCCAAGAACTGCACCCAACCTGTGCCCAAAATGTTGCTTACATTATTTACTTAATCGTTATGAAAATTCTGTGATGTAGTTACCATATTTAGCCTTCATTAATAAATGAGGAAATTAAAGCCCCGGGTGGGGTGGGGGGGTGGGGGTCATGTTTCTGTTTGGGTTCTCCAAGAAGCAGAAGCTGAGACAGGCTTAGATGTGCAAATGATTTATTGAGGAAATGCCTGTGAAAAACAACAAGAAAAGAGCCAGAGCGGCCATGGAGAATCTTCAGTTCACAACGTGGGCTGGACAGTGAGAAAGAAGAGAAGGGGGAGACTGAGTAGGAAGAACCCAAGCTACAGCAGAGTTTGGAAAGCTACCAGACCAGCGGGGCGCCCCCAAGTAAACATGTTCACTGGAAGATTCCTGGGTCAGGCACCGTTAACCCTGTCATGTACAGTTGTTGGCTGGGAGCCACCTGAGGGAAGTGCCCCCTCGGTACCAGTGTGGTGCTAGATCCAAAGGTACAGTATGTGGAGGCCGCCAGCCAGCAATGCTGCCTGCGGCGGGTTCCCTCAGAACAGGGCTGAGCAGACATTGCTGTCTGTGTGAGGTCATAAAGATTACAAGAAGTGGGATTAAGATTTGATCATGGGCTGGGGCGCCTGGGTGGCCCGGTGGGTCAAGCGTCGGACTTCCGGCCTAGGTCAGGGTCTCGAGATTCATGAGTTAGAGCCCCGCGTTGGGCTTGGTGCTGACAGCTCGGAGCCTGGGGTCTGCTTCCATATTCTAAGTGTCTCCCTCTC
Source organism: Panthera leo (assembly GCF_018350215.1). Classification (NCBI taxonomy): domain Eukaryota; kingdom Metazoa; phylum Chordata; class Mammalia; order Carnivora; family Felidae; genus Panthera; species Panthera leo. The sequence goes on from NC_056696.1 coordinate 56,685,377, forward strand.
TCTCTGTCCCTCCCCTGCTCATGCTCTGTCTCTCTGTGTCTCTCAAAAATAAATAAATGTTAAAAAAAAAAATTTTTTTTTTAAAGATTTGATCATGGGCTACCTGAGCCTTCACTCAATAAACATTTCACTTCAGTGTGAAACCTTCCTTGAAAAGATCAAAGACGATATCAACAATAGCCAAATTGTGGAAAGAGCCCAAATGTCCATCAACTGATGAATGGATAAAGAACATGGGGTTGATATATACAAAGGAATACTACTTGGCAATGAGAAAGAATGCAATCCTGCCATGGGCAACAACGTGGATGGAACTGGAGGGTATTATGCTAAGTGAAATAAGCCAGTCAGAGAAAGACAGATATCATATGTTTTCACTCATATGTGGAACTTGAGAAACTTAACAGAAGACCATGGGGGAAGGGAAGGGGAAAAAATAGTTTCAAACAGAGAGGGAGGCAAACCATAAGAGACTCTTTTAAAAAAAAAAAAATTTGTGTGTTTATTTATTTTTGAGAGAGAGAGAGAGACAGAGTGTGAGCAGGGGAGGGACAGAGAGAGACGGAGACACAGAATCCAAAGCAGGCTCCAGGCTCTGAGCTATCAGCACAGAACTGGACGAGGGGCTCGAACTCACGAACCACAAGAACATGACTCGAGCCGAAGTCAGACGCTTAACCAACTGAACCACCCAGGTGCCCCAAACCTTAAGAGACTCTTAAATACAGAGAACAAACTGAGGGTTGATGGAAGGGGGAAGGAGGAAGGGGAAAATGGGTGCCGGGCATGGAGGAGGGCACTTGTTGGGACAAGCACTGGGTGTTGTATGTAAGCGTAGAATCACAGGATTTACTCTTGAAGCCAAGAGCACACTGTATACACTGTATGTTAGCTAACTTGACAATAAATTATATTTTTAACAAATAATAAAAAAAAATAAGAGGTGGTAGGTACACAGTATACTATGGAATATTACTCAGCTATAAAAAATGAAATCTTGTCATTTGCACTGACGTGGATAGAGCGAGAGGGTATTATGGTAAATGAAGTAAGTCAGACAGAGAAAGGGAAATACCATATGTTTTCACTCATTTGTGGAATTTAAGAAACAACACAAATGAAAATAGGGCAGAAAATGAGAGGCAGAGCAGAAAACAAACTTTTAGTGTTGGATAACTAATGGAGTTAAGGCAGGAACGTGTGATGAACACCAAGTACTGTACCTGAGTGTTGAATCACTAAATTGTACACCTGCAACTATTACACTGTATTTTAACCTACTGGAATTTAAACAAAAACTTGAGAAAAAAATTTTTTAAAAAGATCAAAGAAATTAAACAAAGCAATGCTTTTATATTTTAGATGACGTTTGACACTGTATTTACTGTATATCAGGATTGGCAAACATGTCTTTTATAAAGGGCCAAATAGGAAATATTTTAGGCTCTGGAGGCATTTAGGGTCTCCATGGTAACTACCCAGATTTGCTATTGTAGGGAGAAAACAAATGGGAGTGGTTGTGTTCCAATAAAACTTTATTGGCAAAACAGACACCAAGTTAGATTTGGCCCAAGAGTCATAATTTGCCAACTTCTACTTTATATGACCAAAAAAAAAAAAAAAATTCGAATCAAAAAGAAAACAAAGAGTAGTAAGATGAAGAGGATTAAGTCAGAAACTCACAAATATAACAGCTCGTTTCCTTCACGACACTTTTTTGGCCGTTATGTAGATGCATGTACAGTCTCTCTTTCCTTTTCAAAAGGAAACTAGCCTGTATACTCCTAATGACAACGAAAGAGAAAACATCCTTTTCACATTCCTGACATATTCTTTCCCAGGCCAGGAAAATAGCCAAAGTGAGCCTTGGGTGACATAGCGATATGGATTCTGCCAAGCGCTCACACTGGGATGAAAGGAAGGAGCAGATGCGAAACACGAAATAAGAGGGTGGTATCACTAAGAAGATCTCTATCTGAAACTGGTGAGAGACCATTCATTCATTCATGGAGTTAAATACCAGTGAAGCCCCACTTTCATCTTGACCCTGTGCTGATACTAGAAATGTCAAGAAGACTAAACATGGGCCCTGCCAGTGGTGAGGTCATAGCCCACTGGGGGACAAGATGATGGAGTACAACAGGAGCTGTAATATAAGAAGGCACATGACCTCCATGAACCCATGTCTTGGATAGCCCTCTCCCAGACAGCTCTTATTCCCTCTGGGAACAAACGGATCTGACCTCCACCAGCCTGTCTAGGAGCGGGTTCTTAGATCACCTTTCCTTTCTGACTATCCTATCGTGGCCCACGAGGAGCCTGTTGCTCAGCTGGGGTTGATGCACAGAAGACACACTGGAAAGAAGGTGGTGGGTGGTCTCAAGGCATGTGCCCCGCTTCACAGTTTTGCAGAAGGTTGTCTTCGCTGGGTGGAGAATCTGACTTTACATCACGTGTATGTGTTCCCTTTGAACAGAAGACAAAATTCAGGAGAACCATAACCTGTGGCAAGACCCCCCTGCGATGGATGGCCACGCCTCATGACAGGCTCAGGATTGTGCTGCAAGAAAGTTCTTCCTCATTTCAGACTGCATCAAGTTGCTTTCTGTAAAAACAAGAAAATGTGTACTTAAAGCTACTAACTTCCTCACTCCACATAATGCTTAAGTAACCAGTCAGACGTACAACTGTATGTGCAACGAAATTTCATTCTCAAAACATGATTATGTGACTAGATGTTTACACCCCAGTTGCACATCAGAGAAATACAAGAAATTTACATGCAGGAAATAGATTTTTTTTTCATGTGGCCAACTCTAAACAAACATGGCACAAAAATGCCTTATTCAGTACAGTATTTTTGCTGTCCAGATCACATGCTGCATCAAGATGATGGCATTGTGAAACATTGGTTTAAAAAAATAGCACATCACATATGTTTCCTAAATTTTATATCTAGAAGGACCATCTGGACTACTGACTAAATTAAACAACAGTTCTTGGTCCCATATAAACTGAGTCTCAATCTCAACTGTCATACTGTTGCTTTCTAGTCCAGGAAAATTTTGAATTATAAAGTATTCCCACTGAAGTGTATTCACTTGTCTTTAAAGAATATATACTTCCTCACTTTATACTCTACCCAAAACTTAAGTCATCCCTTTGAGTTCTGCAATATGAAGGAATCAAATCCATGGGTAGTTTGAGCTGGGATTTCCAAGTCCCGAAAGCGGCATGTGAGAAGTTGTATTTGAAATTATGACAAAGGAGAAATATAGCTGTATCTTTCTGACACTTTAATTTGGAGGGCTGGTCGTTGTGTTCCCCAGTTCGCATGCATTATTGTACATACTACTATAGGTCCGTATACTTTAGGTGGTGTTCTCACCTCAGAAAAATGCACAGGACACATCTCTGATGGAGTTCTTGGCAAATCACTTGATTATAATCCCTGATATTCAACAGATGGCTTTAACCCACATGGCAAACAGATCTACACAGTCAGTAGTTCACCATAACGTTGAATTGAAACTAACATAAGGACCCATGCATACTATTTAATAGAAACATAAAGAATTATAGATGGCATAATTCCAGAGTTTATTACCAACCGATTTGTCTCAATTTTTGTGGGAGCATATATTCCACTGACCAAATCAATGTGTACTTATTGTCAGATTCTCTCTTACTCTTTGGCACAGTAAGCCAGTGGAATATTCCACGTGAGCTTGATTTAGAATAGATACAGCAGCAGACAGACCCTGTGGCTTCGGATATTAGTAAGAAGAGACATGATTTATGATGTCATTCCTGTTTACATATGATTCATTTTCTGCTAGGACTACAGCATTTTCTTCAAGTAGAAAAGCTTCTTGGGTTGGTATCTTGCCACCCCCTCCTCTTTCCTGCCAACTTTCCTCTCTCCTTCCCCCACTGTTTCCCTCTCCTTCACAGCCTCCACATCTTACATGAACAAATTGCACTGGAAAACTAACAATCACTCTATGAAGAAGTGAGACCAGAGTTATAAACGAAAACATCGATTTTCGTCTTTACCAGTGACTCTGGAACTTGTTTGTGATGAATTGATGGAAAAGATAGAAGAAAGTAAAACAGACGGGAAAGTGCAGAGAAATCTCCCTTAGAATGCCATTATTCCAACGGCAAAGTTTTTAATAGATAAAAAAATATTTAAGACATGATGCTCTTGCCAGTTTTTAAAATTCTGTTTGTACTATAATTAGTAAAGGGATATCCACCTGCTGTTACAATTATACAAAATATTCTTCTCCTCGGTGTTCCTCCAACTGTTTGAACAATGCTCCTATTGGCAATCAAGAAGCACTTGGGAGGTATCCCAGCAGTGGCTTTTAGAAGATATTTGATTCCTCTGATTATATATTCTAGTTTATTTCAAAACTTCTCAGACCAAACTGTGGAGAGTTAGATCCACAAATCAGGTAAACTGCCTCATTAATCTTTGGCCAAAAAATTATTTGAAATACGTTTTATAAATTTTGTAAATGGCCTCAAATGTAGTGTAATAACCATGTTTAGTGAGGAGCTTAATATAATGAATCCGTTCAAGCCCTATAATATATTCATTTGTATTTATGATTTATCTTTGTACCATAACATATGTACAAAAATGACGTATATGGAAGTCCTACGTGGTACTCCTAAGTGACCCGACGTTGATAAAATAAGGAGAAATCCATCAGATAGGAACACATATAGCTCATCCAGACGCTAGATCATATTCTGATGTGACTATTATGATTCTGTTTCATCACGAAAAGATGAAGGAAGAGACTACATAGTAACTCTCTACACCTACATACTGCTGGTGATACAAGTCCAAATGGGATTCGACTTATTTTGCATCGTCCAGGACATAAGACAAAGCTGTCATCTTGAGTGGTGCCCTCTGCAATTCCCTGAAGGTAAAAGGGTCAGTGAAGCTGTGAGTTGATACTGAGTAAACCCTCTGGAGGTCCGCTGGGGATTTTAAACACTCTCGCTCCAAAGTAGAACCAACTCATTGTGAAAGAAAGCAGAAAACACTCATCTCACGCCACGCCTAGAGAACCCACCTTTCTGAGCGCAAAGAAGAATATGCAGCCAGAGTCAAACTTCTAAACCCAGGAATCCCATGGTGTCGGGCCAGTAGGTATACCCAGAGATGGAGAGGACAGGGCTGTCTGTCACAATTCCTGAAGTCCCACTCCTGAGTTTGCCCCAAGGCCGTTCAAAAATTATTCTAAAGCCTACAATAGATGAGTTCTGAATCTAGTGCATTCTGAAGTGGTTGCCCTATCCTTGAGGAATTTGGGGGCAATGTATGGTGACATACACCACACTTTAATAAAAACTTGTGATCCATTATTAAAGCATGAGTCCTGATTCGGGACTCTGAAAATAACTTGACATTATGATTATATTTGTTAAGAAGCATTTGGGAAAGTGTTTGTGATAGACCAGTAGGACAGGGTCGGAAAAGTGCAGAATTTCCCATATTCTGCTTTAGCTTCATTTCTTTTTTTCTCTTTGCAAACTTCATGAAGAAGGAAAGATGAAATCGTTCACAAGAACAAGAGAATAAAGAAACGAAGACAAACAGAATTAAGAAGTAATTGTACACTGTAATTTGCTAACAAAGAATTTTGTAGGTTGCCAACCTATGTAAATTATGTGCAGTTGGGAAAAGACCTCCAAGCAGAGGGAAATATAATCACTTCATCTATTTTTTTTCCCTCAGTCAGTGTTTCTAACACTAACTCTATTGTATGCCTGAAATGTACAAAAGTGTATTCGTTTCACAGATAGCCTTTGAACACACTGTTGGAAGCCCTGGGAACTCTGCAACAATCACCTGTGTGGTTGGAGCCCTCTAGTGGCCAGGTGGACTCCAGGCATATGGTTTCCTAAACTTGGCTCCCGGAGTAATTGAATCTTCCACTGCCATTGGGCAACCATGGGAAGCTTGTAGAGCCTCCTGGACACCTCTCCGCAGCTCAAACGTAAACTGGGAATTCTGAAGCCTACCTTCTCTGCCAGTTGGCACTTAGCATTTCCATTCTTCCAAAGTGTTACCCTCTTTCACGGACTCTGACAGAGTTTTGAGTAGAACCACTAAAGAGTGGCTCTCATCTTATTGTAAAGAAAGAGCTCCCCACTGAAAGAAAGCAGAGCTGAGTTCTCGCACAACCCTTCCACAAAGTTAGCTGCGTGGATGACTGGCGGCTGATCTGTCGCAATCCACGTATTTCCCTGTAGTTGGAAGAGAAACTTGAGATTCCTCGGAAAGTCTCAGGGATTATTTGGAAATGTGCTTCACAAAATATTTTTGGACATAACAACCAGGGTTCTCCACTGGATTTTTGCCCATTCTTTGATTATTTCACTTTTGGGCTCCTTTATTAGCTTCCTTCTATCCTGGACCCTTGAAACTCGGAGCAACTTGGGACTCTATTTCAGGCTTCCTCTCTTCTGACTTTGTACAATCTGAAGAATCTCAAATATATCCATCATTTCAAGTATCACCTATGCACCAATAAGCATTGAATTTAAAAATTGTACCCAGATACGTTTTTTGAGTTCCTGACCTACCTACTTAGCCCCTCCTTTTGGATATCTCACAAGAACTTCAAGCTCAGTATGAACAAAAGTGAATTTGACCCAAACCTGCTCCCTCTCCAGTGTTTCCTACCAAAGCAAATGGTACCACCTACAATACGACCATCCTTTTTGAGTTCTCCTCTTTTCTTGGGGCACATTAATCACCAAACCGACAAATTATACCTCTTAAATCTCTTCCAAATCCATTCCCCCTCTCTCTATTTTAGCCATCATGACTAGCTTAGTCCACACACACTAACACAGTCACTTTCTAGCAAAAACTTTTATACCTGCTCCATCTAATTTGTTGACTTAAAATGAACATCTGATTGTATCATTTCCCCGCTTTAAGCCTTTGGACAGCTTTTATGATAAATTTCCAGAGTCTTATTATGGCCCTCGAACCCTGCATAATCTGGCCTCTGCATATCTCTCCAATTTCTCTTCCCTTCCTCTTCATGTTTTTCTGTCCACATATAACAACCTTTGACATTCCTTCCTGTCTTGGCTCCTTCATTGTGCTATTCCTGACTGACGTACTCTCTGCTTGCACTTACCTAGCTCATTATAATACTTACTTAGCATTTAAGTCTGTTTCATTAAAATATTATGTGCATATGGGGCGCCTGGGTGGCTCAGTCGGTTGAGCGTCCGACTGCGGCTCAGGTCATGATCTCACAGCTCGTGGGTTTGAGCCCCACGTCCGGCTCTGTGCTGACAGCTCGGAGCCTGGAGCTGCTTCGGATTCTGTGTCTCCCTTTCTCTCTGCCCCTCCCCTGCTCATGCTCTGTCTCTCCCTGTCTCTCAAAAATGAATAAACGTTAAAAAAATTTAAAAAAATAAAATAAAATAAAATATTATGTGCATATATCCTTTAGCTGAACCATAATTAAAAGGAAAAAATTAAGCAAAGAGTCATGTACAGAGAGGAGGCTCTCTCCTCACCTGTAACTGCTGTGTTTACACAGATGATGTCCTCTGAAAGTTTTTCTTTGAGTTGAAAAGGAAACTAAAATGAAACAAAGACATTTGATTAGCTGATTAATCAAGTTGAAGCCAATTCCCTTAAACACAAAATCTATCTAACTCTTACTCTACGTCCCATGTGGCAAGCTTCAGTTTTCTATGATTTCCTTTCATCCTACATAAAGAGATAATAACTCTGCTTAGGTCAAATTGTTTTTACTAAATAAGTTGTCTTAAACACCTTTCAGGTTACTTTAACCTCTGGGTTTGTAAGGAATTCTTGGGTGCTTGGAATCATGAATCACTGGGAGAGGAGGTGGGAAATATGTCAAATGCTCGTTGCTTTCATTTTAAATGATATTTCCACATTTAGTTTTATTTTTTGTTCTTCAAACTGTACAAATTACCTGTGAAAATATCTGAGGAAAAACAGTTTAATATGCTTCCTTACCAGCAGTATTTGCTATTTTTATTGGGAAGCAAGGTTGGCTGGGTTCTTTTTTTTTTTTTTTTTTTCAACGTTTTTTATTTATTTTTGGGACAGAGAGAGACAGAGCATGAACGGGGGAGGGGCAGAGAGAGAGGGAGACACAGAATCGGAAACAGGCTCCAGGCTCCGAGCCATCAGCCCAGAGCCTGACGCGGGGCTCGAACTCACGGACCGTGAGATCGTGACCTGGCTGAAGTCAGACGCTCAACCGACTGCGCCACCCAGGCGCCCCAAGGTTGGCTGGGTTCTAATTCACACACAGGTGAAGCCTGTTACTTCCATACTTTTCACCCAACAGCTTAAGCCGAAACATCACTTTCTCATGGAATGCTTCCTCCAATACCTTGAGACCAGGTCAGGTGTTTCATTATGCCCACAGCGAGGGTTGTATATCCTCTACTAACCACCATGATTAATTTCTGTCTTTCAGATGATGAGCTCCACATCATGTCTATTTTGTTCATTTGTTTATACCCTGCACAAAACACAGTACTCTGGACATAGTAAGCATTCAGGAAATATTTGTTGAGTGAAACAAATGCAGTGTTTCCTCATGTGGACAGTGGTCTCCTGACAAGACCATGCAATAAGAGAAGAAAATCATTGTAAGAATGCAGTGTTTCTCGCAGATTCCAAACACAGCAGGTGTTGTCGAGCCTGAGAAATGGCAAGAAAAGTAACAGAAATACCACTGTGAATCATGACAAGCCCTGTCTTAGACTCTTTCTCTCTCAGTCTCTGATTTTGTTTCTCTCCATACTTGTGCTTCACCCATATGTCTCTATAGACTTATTCCTCTGCCTCTCCTGGTGTGAGGTATAGGGTGTTATCTCATAGCTCTAGGATTTATGTGCTCTCAGTTCAAAACACTGGTAGAGTCTAGTACTCTTTATCCCAGTTTCAAACTCAAAGGAGAGAGTGAATCTAGAATGGCTTAGAACCAGTGGAATTCCTCTTCCATCAGCTATGGCTGGAAACATAGTCTCATGAAGCAAACATGATTTCAGGGGTCCCTGTGTGTATGTGTGGGTTGTAGAAGAGGCACTGAAAATGATAAATACCTCCAAAGTTGTCTCTACCACACCATGTGTACGAATGCTTGAAGGCTTCTGGAACATCAAATCATAAATGACAATATTAATGAAATAAAAAGATGTGAAATTTCACTGGCTCCCTGCAGATGTTAATAAAACTTAGAGGAAAACATACACGTTACAGGGCTGTATTGACAAATGTTTCCTTTCTGTCGAATATGGAATATTTTCATTATTACTTGCTATTACTCTTTTATTTAAAAAAAAATCTACTTTTTTGTAGTTTTCTCTCCACTTGTTTTGTGGCTTGTAATGTTTTAATGGTATTATGCACTATTATATCCAGCTACACAATACTTGCAAAATATTGTTAACCCTTTTAAGCCATGTAGAAATTAATTTTCATTTATCAGTCTAATTTCTCAACATGCCTTCCAGGGGACAGATTATAGGCAATTTATGGAGGGACACTTTCCAAGAGTTTATGCAACAGATGTTAAGATTTTGGTTCTAATTCTCTTCATCATAAAGTGGTAGAATTGATTTTCCTCGACCTTGTCCAACTCTAATTGACTGTAGGATTCATACATGTCCCCTACTCCTCACTACTTCTTTTGAAATTATCCAGGAGAAAGAATTTCTTTACCATTCTCAAATAATATCATTGAAATTTATGTCTTGCTTATTTTTTTCATTTTGCATGTATTTTCATTCATATATGTGAAAGATATATGAAGGTGATTTTTTCAATGTTTATATATTTATTTTGAGAGAGAGACAGAAGTGGGTGCAAGCAGGGGAGGGGCAGAGAATGAGGGAGAGAGAGAGAATCCCAAACAGGCTCCATGCAAGCTCCATGCAAGGGCCCCATCTCAGGAACTGTGAGATCATGACGTGAGCCAAAATCAAGAGTTGGTCGTTTAACCAACTGAGCCACCCAGGTGCCCCCGTGAGGGTGGGTTTTTAGATCACTATTAACATGCACTTATTAAACTTTCCTTGAAAAAAATATGAAGTCCCTCATTCGATGCATTTCTCTCTAGCTTCAAAGACTCAATTATACTTGCTAAAGTCAGGTAAGATGAAATAATTTTGGCACATATTTTCAAAAACACTGTTTATTTTCAACCCAAAATAAACTTGAAAATAAACGACCTGAATAAATTTGGCACCACTATTGCTCAATGTCTTTGGAAAATGGCTAGGATGTAATTCTTATAATTCCATGTCAATACCTCAATAATTCATGCTAATAGAACTGACAAATAGAGTATATTTACTTATAAGAAAGCTTAAAATTTCAAAAAGGCCTTCAAAGCAAAATCTCGAAGAATTTTAAAATTTTGAAAACATAATTAAGTTTTTTGAAATTTTAATTTTTAAAATGATAATAATTTTTAAAAGAAATAGAATCTATTCTAAATTCAATTTAGAAGAATTTATCCCAAACACTGAACATATTTTCAAATCTAAAGCTTAACTTTCTGTCATAGGAAAAGACTATAGGAAAATATAATATAAACTTTATTACGATTATTTTTTAAATGAATTCTCCAAATTCTAGACTGACATATATTTTTAGGAGTTTCTGTCTTACAAATTACATGATGTGCCTTAATTATAAGGTCAATATATATATTTTTAATAATTGTTAACCCAAAAGCCACATTTAAAACTCCGAAGAGCCAGCCATAGTCAGAGAACATCAGTTTATTCATCACTGAACTGGAATATCTACAAAATCACTTTATAGCTTAATATTGTGAATCATGTTATAAAAAACTGTCAAGTTCTGGGCCAAGATAGGATCTCTAAGCAAAAGTGCACTGTGAAAACAATTTTTGAAATCCAATGCAAAAATATGAAATGCCAAGCATTTTAGATAAAGCTACCTTCCCTGGGGCACCTGAGTGGTTCAGCTGGTTAACCCTCTGACTCTTGATTTCAGCTTAGGTCATGATCTCGCGGTCAAGGGATCAAGTCCTGAATTGGGCTCTGTGCTGATGGCATGGAGCTTACTTGAGATTTCTCTCTCTCTCTCTCTCTCTCTCTCTCTCCCCTTCCTCTGCTCCTGTGTGTGGGCGCGCGCTCTCTCTCTCTTTCAAATAAATAAACATTAAAAAAAAAAAAGCTTTATGTTCCTTATCTTTTTGGTAAATGAAGGAAAATAGGATAGGTCGAATATACTACCTACCACCACTAATTTCGAATATTTATATATCTATCAGGTATTATTTAATCCTTACAACAACCCTATAAAGTAGATACTATTATTATCATCTCTATTTGCATATAAACTGCAAGGCAGGTAATAATCTGTAATTACATAATTTGTCAGGGTCACACAGCTCATATGAGCCAGAACCGGGATTTGAAACATTTACCTTCGCTCGAAAGAGCGTGTGCTCTTAGCCACTCTATACCCCTTTCCAAAAGTAATGTGCAGCATGTTTTATGTAGCAATTTCTAGCCTGAATTTTCAAATCAAATTCTCTCATCTAAGTATTTCTAGTTACTTTATCGTTTTCTTTAACCTTTGTGATTATGTCCAAGGACCTGAATAGCTAAGGGCAAAATGAAATATTTTTTCAATGTCCTCAAATAAAAGTTTAGTGCCACAACTTTGTCAAATATCATTTAACTCATTTTCAAAAATAACCAACAGGTTCATTTTTATTAAAACTTATTGCACGGAGGACTTTCATAATAACTATTCTCATGAACTTTATCCTTTTTTCTGAGGTTTATGTATAGTCACTAAGAGAACAAAAAAAATCTGTACTTGCTATTAGAGGTGATGTTGATCTACAAGAAAACCAGCAGCAAACAGGTGAAATGTATCATCATGGTGACCCTAGAGGGAGGAAATCTTTGGTGACCATTCCTCTAGTAGCTAATTAGAATCCTCGTCATTTTTAGACCACTTTGCTGGCAAGCACAATAGCTTATTATGCAAATAAGAAACGAACACCAAATCTTGCATCATTAACACACAACGTTAAAATTGAGAAAATGAAGATCACCATCCACCTTGGTTGGAATGACAGCCCTGAACTATTTCTGCCCTCGCTGTACCGCCCGTTCCCAGAGTACAAGGCAGTGCACGCATATGATTTGAATCAGCCAAGTCTCCTTCACGTGGCACCTGCCGCCCTTACCCCATGCCTCTGCTCCCCGGTTGAAACACGAAGCTCCACGTTTGGACAACGTGTTCCCATCACCTGGACAAAATTGGCTGGTCCAAAGTGAGCTCCAGAGTAATTGTACGTCCTTGCCCAAGAATGTCATCTTTGGAGCTAGCAGATACGGAGACTGTGTCGTTTGCAGTGAGTCTCATTAAAGGCAATGCTTGTACCTGGAGTCCATTTAATATCCAGTTGACAAAGATCGAGTTTAAAACTTGCCTCTCGACAAGTGAGTTTGATGTGGAAGCAGCTGTTTAGATAGTGGAGGCAAAACTGAAAACTAGTGTTTTCTATTTTGCATCTTTCTGAGCTATTGATACATGTGTTTTTTATGAGCAACTCTACTTTTATTATTTAACCATGAAAATAGAGAATAGATTCTCACTTCACCACTTACCAGCCCCAAAATGAGTTGCTTAACCTTTGTGAACTTTAATTTATTCTTCTATAAAAATAGTGATAGTCATAACTCCTGGTCTTCTTCTTATAGTACAGTGCTGCTCTTCAGAAGTAGGAGACCAGAGGCCCATAATCCTTATTACCACTAAATTTGACCAATGCACCCCCTAGGGAAAATTCTACATACATGAATGTAAAAGGTTTTCATGGAACATCTGCGTCTCAAACAGACCCATAAACCAAAAGGTTCTAAACGTGTGCAATAGACTGTAAGCTCTCAAGGAACAGATTGTGTGATATTCACCTTTGTGTTCCTAGACCTAGGGCATGTTTGACTACTAAAGAATATTTTGAAAGCATGAATAAGGAAAAGAATGAAATGAGATCTTATTGTAAAAATACTTTATAAGCTATAGGTAGTGTGCATATATTATTATTACCATTTTTATTTCCTGGGCAACTCAGTATATAGAATTTCCCACAATTGTGAATTCAATTTGTTACATTAAAGTCACACTTGTGAAAGACGTTACTAAACCCTGACCTTGGGTTATGAAGGACTCCTCAAGCTACCTCAAGGAAACTGGTCTAACTATTCGGAAATACTCATCAACACCAAGTTAGTCTAAACTCTTAACCTAAACTCAAAGTCGAATATAGAAGCTAGGCTATTATCAAATGGCAAAGAGTAATCTACCATATAAAACTGATGTTTGCTACACACAATCTCTCTGAATTGGTGTATCAAGAATGAGTGATAGGGAAGCAAAAACAATCTAAAAACAAGGAGGGGGACAAAACATAAGAGACTCTTAAATGGGGAGAACAAACAGAGGGTTACCAGAGGGGTTGGGGGAGGGGGGGAGGGTCTGAATGGGTAAGGGGCATTAAGGAATCTACTCCTGAAATCATTGTTGCACTATATGCTAACTAACTTGGATGCCAATTTTAAAAAATTAAATAAAAAAATAAAAAGAATGAGTGAAAGATGTAACATCTCTAATAAAATTAATAGCCACCTTCTCCACTATACAATGCCATATTTGCATAGACTGTAAAGGAGCACAGTAGACATTACAAGGACTAGGTAACCCTTAGGGCTTAATTTATTATTTTATTTAGTTAATTCACCGAATTCTCCATTTCCTTATCAGTAATCTCTTAAGTATTGGATTAGACAATGTCTAAGATTGTTTCTTGCTCTGTGTCATAAAACACTTTCTAGTCTCTAGCCTTTATTTTCTTTGCTCAATAAGACTAGAAGATAAACAGGAGATTGTCTACATTTTATAAATGATAAAAGTAGGCTACAGGAAGGTTAAAGGATTTTCAAAATTCATGCAGCTGGAGCTCATATCTCGACACTTACTGTACAATAGCTCTTTGTCCCGAGGTTAAGAGCAATCAATTCAGAGTCTCCAGATGGCATAGGTGTTGGCTACCAGGACACAGCAGTGAAGTTATTTTCTCAAAATAGACCTGGACTTAAATCTCAAATCCTTCACCTACCAGTTGGGTCATCTTTGCCACAGGAGTTAGCTACCTAAGCTTCCATTTTTATTTCTGTAACATAAAACAGAAATATGTGTCTCCCAGGTTTGTGGCAGGATTGAATGAGACATGTGTATATGTAAAGCACCTGCCCTGGCTTAACAAGACCCTCCCAGTCCCTCCTATCCTGGGTTGACTGATCGCCTATTGTCTCATGGGTACAGAATTGGTCTCCTCAATTAAAGGGGAATTTTTGAGGATAGAGGGTGGATTTTTCTCTCTTTTGTATTCAAGCATAATGCTTAGCTTCTAAAATGTGTCAACTGGGTAGATTTCAGCAATCAACATTCTTCTTCTTCTTCTTCTTCTTCTTCTTCTTCTTCTTCTTCTTCTTTTTCTTCTTCTTCTTCTTCTTCTTCTTCTTCTTCTTCTTCTTCTTCTCATAAAAGTTTCCTGACACCAAGAAATAGTGTCCAATAACTAAGACTCTTTGAGGAGCAGTCAGAGGATCAACTCCAAGGGTCTTATCACAGAGAGTAGAAACAGCAGTGGGTTACACCTGGAGATTTTCAGCCACACTGTACCTTTGGATGACACCATAGCCAGCATCAAATATAAAAGACAATGAACTTTATAGCTACTTAAACACATTAAACTCACTTCTATCTACAAAAAATAACACATTCATAGGTACTTTAACTTTTCCAACAAGTTCCCTCTACTTACACTCAAATGGTTGATGTTTTGTGGGGGCTTTTTTGTCTTTCATTTTAATATGTATTTTGATGTGTTCCACCTAAGGTGACACTGCTGAAATCCATTTGTGGTGACACCAGATGTGGGCCAGTGTATGAGTATCTCCAGGGATAGGTGGTCCTCTCAACCACCATTAGGAAAGGTGACTCCACACTGGTCAGGGAGAAGATCTACATGAGAGTTAATGGCTCCTTGGCCAAGGGTTTTGAAATTGGATCACAATTAATCATGATAGGAAAACTGTAAAAGTGAAAGTCTTAATATAACAAGATGATGCATTTTGAAAAGTAAGTTGTCTTTTTACCCTCTATATGACTTCCCTGAAGCCCTTTGTGAATAGAAGAGATTCTGTTCTCCTATGGAGTGATGGAAGACTGAAGGGGTTAGAACTACCCTCAAGGCAACCACCCTCCCAAATTGAGCCTTGTTTTCCCAGCTTTGGGGAGGAGTTGGGGCCTGACACTTTGATGGAAGGACCAGCCCTATCCTAAGGATGATTGCATCCCCAGAATAGGAGACAATTGGGGTTTCCAAGTTCTCCACTTGGTGGTTTCCCAAACCTAGCTGGCATTCACTCAAATCAGACCTGATTCCTGCTCTACCTACAAACTTTCTTGGCTCCATGGATCAATAAATTCTGTTTTTACCCTGAGGGGTCCAGAGAGACTTTCCAACAAGGTATATAATGATGGATGGTGTTCAGGGAAACAATTTCTAGATTCTGAAATTCCATATGTTTACTGTTCCTTAAAACTGATGCCTGAGAACTTGCCTGTGTTCATATCAGCCAGGTTCTCTTATTCCCAGGTCCCCTTACAGAATCATTATTTTCCTTGTGTACCAAAGAAAAGTGTAATTCTCATCCATCATGAATCATTGCAGTACATTATACTGGGTGTAAAACTCTTCAGAGCAGGAAACAGGAGCATTATGAAATATTTGTGTCTGACAAACTCTTTTAATGAGGCACTATAAACTCACATTAAAGGTTCATATCTTTCCTTGTCTAAAATTTATTTCTGCTAAGGACAAAGCCCGTGCTTAAGAATTGGGGTTATCGGAGCACTTGTTGAAATATTCTGAATTCAGAATATTTGCAGAATCCTATACTAGGGTCACAATGATGTGAATTCTTGTTTAAAGATTCCCTCCTCAGTTACACAAATGTTGTCAAAAAG
Source organism: Panthera leo (assembly GCF_018350215.1). Classification (NCBI taxonomy): domain Eukaryota; kingdom Metazoa; phylum Chordata; class Mammalia; order Carnivora; family Felidae; genus Panthera; species Panthera leo. The sequence goes on from NC_056696.1 coordinate 56,701,494, forward strand.
TACATCACCCAGGATGGTCTTGTGGAACCAAAATAAATGTCATCAATAAGAATTGCTCAAGCTTGCAATGCCTCATTTCATCAGGCAGCAAACTCAGGGCAAGGTTCTATGCTCTCTCTCTCTCTCTCTCTCTCACACACACACACACACACACACTTCCTCTCTCTCTTTCTCTCTCCCTCTCTCTCTTTATTTTAAAATTAAGTAGTCCAGGTTCATAAAAAGTATGCTGGGAAATTCCATTCAACTGTAAGACATACCCTCTCTTCATTTTCCCCATTCCTGATATGAAGAAACAACTTGGTGAATATTTTTATTTATCTCATGTCTCAGTTACATATTTTGCATGATTTTAAGGAGGAAATAAAAATCTCATAATCATTTCTTACATATCAACACTATATTTTGAAATAAAAGAAATTAATATTAGAGTTAGTTTACTTTTTATCTTTTCTTAACCACTTATTCAGACTGAAAAACATTTTCACTGACTTTCCAAAAATCTCTCTCACTTATCAACTTTCATAACAAATATATATTTATTAGATTTGGCATAACTTACAGATTCTCCTATATAATATTCTTAACAAAAAACAATTAATTATCTTTTATGAAGCCCCACACATTTCAGTGGCCCAATGGCTTCTTTTTGTTATTGACTTCCACTTAACTCTACCTCCTTCTGACAATAATCATATCCACTCCTGCATCCATTAAACAGTTAAGGGAATGGAATCCCAATACATCTATCAGAAAATGCATTTCTGATAATTTCTTCTTTTTATACTTGATCATTATTAATAAAAATATTTTTTAATTTTTGTGATCAATTGCATAGAATTATTTTATAATAGTAATATTCACAATAAGAATTATATCTTTGGTGGAGTGCCTGGGTGGTTTAGTTGGTTAAGCATCCGACTTCGGCTGAGATCATGATCTTGCTGTTCATGAGTTCAAGCCTGGTTTCTGGCTCTTGCTGACAGGTCAGAGCCTAGAGCCTGCTTTAGATTCTGTGTCTCCCTCTCTCTGCCCCTCCCCACTTATGCTCTGTCTCTCTCTCTCAAAAACATAAACATTTAAAAAAGAAAAGAATTACATCTTTGGCAATTATTTCAAATTACAATGAAATATTTTACAAGTCAAACAAAAATTACAAGAAGATCAATAGTTTTTCAAAATTCTTTTAGAAGATGTGCCAGCAAAATATTTTAAAGGCCATGGTTCTCGCCCATGTGCCTAATGATTCAGAGTCATTAAACAAATAAGTACTAAAATGTTTAATATGTAGTTCAATATACCAAGATAATATTGCTAGGACTATTACCAGTAGGGTATATGTTTTGAGTTGGGATTGTTTCTCTGCAAATAGGGATGGATTTGAATAAAGTGATTTGTGTTTTCAGTCTTCTGGTGACCCGTGCCTCCATGTATTTACCTACTTGACAAATGCCCAGGGTGGTCAATTGTTCAGCAATAAGGAAAATCTTACATGATTATATAAGCATGCTGCCCTAGAACTTGGCCTCCTATTGCACAGTGAGGCTTATTTCTAAGAGAAATGTACCCACTGGGTCTTTCCTGGACAATTCATCATATATTATTATGCAAAGTAAAAGCTGGCAATAAAAAGCTCGGTTAGAAAAAGAAATGGAAAGAAAAATAGAGAATTGGATTAGTTTCAACTTTTTTATTTAACTTGTATTCTGTTATTTCCAAGTTTCTGTTTGGAAAATATGAAATGCCAACATTTTATATAATGATGTCATTGCTATAAAAATCATCTTTAAAATTTTTCTTTTGAGTTTTAGTTAGTTCTGCAAGAAGCTGAATCGAGGCACTTGAATCAGATTCCAGACCAAAAAGAAAAAAAAAAAAAAGTAAATTGCTCACCATCTCGAATAAAAACCGAATGCTTTGTTTTGATTTCTTTTTAGCACCGTATTTGAAACTAGAACTAGCTTGTCTAAACATGATCTGCTTTTTTGAAAAGTTCATTTTCTTCTGAGATATGCCTTCACATCAAACACAACATTACCAAATTTTATAAACATTAAAGAAAATAAGTCAATCAATCTTGGCCGAGTAGATTGACTTCTAGTGAGTTTCTCCCAATACTGCTCTGAAAATAGCTGGCTTGCCTTAACTGCTACAGTGCCATCTAAAGGAAAACTCTATTAGGAGCAATAGAGAGGGGCACCTGGGTGGCTCAGTCGGTTAAGCGTCCAACTTCGGCTCAGACTATGATCTCATGGTTTGTGGGTTCAAACCCCGTGTCAGGGTTTGTGCTGACAGCTCAGAGCCCGGAGCCTGCTTTGGATTCTGTGACTTTTCCTCTCTACCCCTCCCCAGCTTTCACTCTGTCCCTCTGTCTTTCTCAGAAATAAATAAACATTACAATTTTTTTTTTAAAAAGAAGTGCTGAAAGAGATATTTTTTGTTGTCTGAATCCAAATTAACTAAGGCAAATTAACTTATATTAATCTAAGTTAACTTATATTAATCTCATTTGGTTACAATAAGGGGAAAGAAGCAAAACAGAGAGCGAATAAAACCCAAGAAAAGGGTTCTCCTGTTCTGGAAATGGAAGATAGAGTTAGAAAAAACAAAGATGTTCCCTGGAATCTTTTCCTTTTTTGCCTCAAACTTATGTCAGAATAAATATCTCCTCACACTGTGATTAGATCTGAAAGCTAGAGAATAAGTGAAACTCAAGAATCAAGAGAGAGCAAAGGGGAACTGAAATCTAAGGGTCCTAAACACTGGAGAAATACTGTCCTCAGGTGTGGGGCCAATCTTGGGCTTATGACCATGAGTCCTGTAACCATAGTTGTCAGAAAGACCCGGAAAGTAAATAACTCATTCAATCATTTTTTCAATAAAAACTTGAGTGTGTACGCATGTGAGTTATTGAGTTCAGCTCTAGTACACACTGAAGAGAAGAAATAGTCTTTGTCTTTTAAGAGATTATAATACGTTGTCCGAGATAGACAAGAAAACGTCCACTTACAACATAGGGACCAAAAGGGGATGTTTATAATGAATGAGGATCACAGGAGACATTTTCCCAGCTTTGAGAAGACCAAGGGAAGTTTCCCAAAGAAGAGGTGATGTACTGATTGAATTCTGAGGACTGAGTAGTATTAAGTTAAGAAGGAGGGACACCTGGGTGGCTCAACTAGGTAAGTGTCTGACTTGGGCTCAGGTCATGATCCTGTGGTTCCTGAGTTTGAGCCTCTGTGCTGACAGCTCAGAGGCTGGGGCCTGCTTCAGATTCTGTGTCTCCCTCTCTCTGCTCCTTCCTTGTTTTCTCTCTCTCTCTCTCTCTCTCTCTCTCAAAGATAGATAAACATTAAAAAATATAGGGTGGGTGATGGGTATTGAAGAGGGCATCTTTTGGGATGAGCACTGGGTGTTGTATGGAAACCAATCTGACAATAAATTTCATATATTAAAAAAAAAAAGGTAAAAAAATATTAAAAAAGAAAAGTATGGAGGAGAAGGAGGAACAGAGAACTGGAATTACCAGAGGAATAAATAACCTATCTGATGGTCCAGAGGAAAACAGGATTACTGTAGGCAATTGATTACAAGTGAAGGGTTTTAAGGAGAATATATATCATCTAAACTTACCATTCAGCACATGCCTCTGCATATAATGCACGGAGAATAGTTGAAAATAGCAAAGCTGGAGCACAGAGATGGTAGGAGGGTGTTGAATTAATTCCTTTATTTCTGGTGTCTGAAATTTAAGAACCTCAATATGGGGTTTCTCCCATGAAATGAGGTCTTTCATTTGAAAATAGAATCTCTCTGCCCACCAGGAAACACCTTTAAAGGAATCTGTTTAGCTCTAGGTCTCAGTCAGTGTGGGCTGCTATAACAAAATACCATAGACTGGGAGGTGTAACAGAAATGTATTTCCTTACAGTTCTACAGGCTAGAAGTCCGATATCAAGATACCAACATGATTGGTTTCTCACCTGTAGGTGGTTGCCTTCTCCCTCTGTCTTCACACGGCAGAGAAAGCGAGAGAGTTGTCCGGTATAGCATCATGAGAGCCCCATCCTATCACCTCATCTAAATCTAATGATCTACCAAAAACCCCACCTCCAAATACCATTACACGGGGCGGGGGGGGGGGGGGGGGGGGGGGGGGGGGAGGGGGGCGGCGGTCTTCAACATATGAATGTCTGAAGGACCCAATTCAGTCCATAACACTTAGTTGAGATATTAATTATATAACTAATGTCCAAGCAAGCAATCCCTTTTGGTGGTGGGGGTAGGGCTGGTTGGAGATAATATAGGCCTTTCAACTCTATCATTCGTAAATAAAGAGAACGCTGTCTTATTCCTCATCATCTTTAAATGTTTTGGTGCTGGAAGATGGTCTCTTCAAACAGCCACTTATTTTTTATAGTAGAGAATAATAATGTGCATAATAATAATCATAATAGTCAACTTCCCTGGAGCCTTACAATGTTCTGATCCCGAGTAGAGATAAATATAGGGCACTACGGATATACACCAAAAAAGAAAAAAAAAATGGACATCAAAGCCAAATCTGGGGGTTGGGATCTGAAGGATAATTGAGAATCTGGAATTAGGAAGGTAAAATGGGAAAAGAAGAAAGGAAGAGAAAGAGGAGGTAAATACGGCCACAACAGGTGCAGTCTGAGCCTGGGGGAGAGGGTGACAGGAGTGGGCAGGAGCAAGGGGTGCGGTAGAAAGACGGAGCAGTTCTCGGCGGAGAGACAGATCGAGCGGGAAAGTCGAGGAGGGACTACCACATCGGAAAAGGACTGGAACGGCATTCACGTCACTAGGTTGTTCGTTTTGCAGCCTAACTCCGTCAGGTCCTCCTTGACATCAGGGAATAAGTCCTTCGGTTCTTTTTCATCACTTCGTCCAGTATGGAGCTTTATAAATAGCTTATAGAAAACAACTTCATGTCAGTTGGGGAAATCTTTGAACGTCAAACAGGAAATGCATAAATGAATAACACGTTTTACCTTTTATTCACCTGTTTTAATGATCTTCCATTCAATCAACAGACATTTCCTGAGCACCACCCTGTATATAACGCATTCTCCAGATGTTGTGGGGAGGAAAAGAGGACTCACGCAGCCACAGCTGGATGTCACAGTACACATTTCCGTCACCATGATTAAAGGTGCATACTCTTCCTCTCCTGCAGCACGAAAACCATCTGCATTGAGTTCATATCCGACTATTTTCTTATGAACTAGAGAAGCTTGAGCTTGATTGAGTAGGTAGCAACACGGAATAAATCCTCTTGGGGATTAAACTGTGTGTCATGTTGTTGACCTTGTATGAATACAGGCGAAGAACATCTCCAGGCAAATGGTAAATCTGGTTACCTGCTCTCGGAGGCGCACGACTTAAAGAGTCCAGGAATGATCTAGTTTAGGAATAGATGTTTCTCTTGAAAGAAAAATGGTACATCTCCACCGTGAAACCAGAGGGTACGCGAGTGTGTGTCTGTGCGTGTGTCTGTGTGTGTGTATGTGTGTGTGTGTGTGCAGGCGTGGGTATAGTCTCTGCTACTTTTCATTTCTGAAACAGAAGAAATCTCAGAGGACCGTTTTCTGAAACACTAAAAACTCTCAGAAAGGTTCCCGGAACAGCACATTACTATAACTTGATACCATGTTGCAGATACTACCCAATAAATGTTTGCAAGGCAGCAATAAACCTTGTTTCTAATAGCAGGCTTCATGCTGCGCGACCAAAGTGCAGAGGAAATGACTGAGCCGAAAGCTCCTGCACAGGATGCAAAGGCAGCATCAAAGACCTTCTGAGGCCAGTTCATTACAGGACCTCTCCGAGGAGGTTCAGAGGCTGCCCTGATTCCTTCCCAGTTACAGGTCACTTGCTCAATCCTTTCTAATAACCCCTGAATATGGAAGCACTCAGCGAGGCCACACTTGAGGTAGTCAGAGGTGTTTGGTCCATTGGGTTGAGGAGCTGAAAATTGGAATGTCTTACAAGTCTACTTAAAATGAAACAGCGTCGCTTCAGCCTATTTTTCCTGACAATCCTGGGGCTGCTGACATTAACCAGCTCTGTGAGTGCCCCCAGCTTCAGATGCCCGCTGCAATGAGCTTGAGTTTTGAGAACTCCATCTTCTTAAAAGGTTATAAAAGCATTTAGATATCAGGCAGAAGTCCACCTTTTAAATGTTTTCTTAATGTTTATCTTTGACAGAGAGAGAGACAGAGCATGAGTGGGGAAGGCGCAGAGAGAGAGAGGGAGACACAGAATCCGAAGCAGGCTCTGAGCTGTCGGCACAGAGCCCCACACGGGGCTTGAACTCACTGGACTGCGAGATCATGACCTGAGGCGAAGTCAGACGCTCAACCGACTGAGCCACCCAGGCGCCCCAGAAGTCCACCTTTTAAAAGGGGAAATAAGTTGTTATTATGGACACCATTTTCTCTGCGTTGGGACCAGACACTCTTACCTGATTTTACTTTGCTAAAAAATAAAGCAACAGCTTGTCTCCTGTTCAAGAAAGGGAAGCTTTGAAACTCAGAAATATGAGCCATCATGCTTGGCACTTATGCCTAGAAAAACATATCACACAGGATTTGAAGCAAGTTTATCTGCGTGGCTTAAGTAGGTACCCAGCAAAGTCAAACAACTCCACTGCTTTCCTTAATTTGGAGTAGAGTGTGTCACTAATTAGGTTAACAAGCTTTACAACTAAACGCGCTTGTATGACCTTGTTTTCCAACCAGGCGGTCCTTACTTTTAGAAATACTCAATGTTTACTCTTAAAAACTGAGAACAAACTGAGGGTTGATGGGGGTGGGAGGGAGGGGAGGGTGGGTGAGGGGTATTGAGGAGGGCACCTTTTGGGATGAGCACTGGGTGTTGTATGGAAACCAATTTGACAATAAATTTCATATATTAAAAAAAAAATTTTTTAAAAAAGAAAAATAAATACTCAATGTTTCGTTTTTGCTCTTCTAAAGTCACACAAAATGACAATTCTGATATTTTTAGGTTGGCAAGATGTGAAGAAGAGGGAAAGTGAAATTTCAAATCTACACGCTTGTAGGGATTTGGTCTTACTCTTCTGTTCCTAGGAACTGGTACAACGTCAAGAACACAGTAGACATATAAGTCTATATCTTAAATGAAAAAAACAAAACAAAATCTTACTCTCACAAAATGTTCACTGAACCACTGTTTCCTCATCAGTGAAAGGGGATAACGACATTCACCTTACGAGGTGAATCAGTGGGGAATGCTTTCAGCAGCAAGTAACACAACCTGAGTGATCTTAGTTTAAAGAAGCATCCCAAATCTGGAGGTTGATGGCTATGGGCATGAATTCAAGGACACAATAGCTAACAGTTCTGCACCTATTTTGATCTTTTCTTAATGAGGTTGCCTCACAGTTGGAAAATGGCCACTATATTTCCAAACATCACAGTCCATTCAAGTCAACCAAAAGGGAAGAGGAAGGCAAAGAGGGTCTGCACCCTTTTATCAGTAAACCAAAACCTTTTCCAGAAATGCTCAGCAGATTTCTGTTGCTGTCTTCTCAGCCAGAACCGTGTTAGAAAGCCACCTCTGGAAAGAAGGGAGACTAGGAAAGAAAGAAACTGACTGTATCCTTATGAGGGTTCAAAGAAATGGTGATTCACTGTCTGGACTTGGCCACAGTTTCTCTCCAAACAAATTTGGCGCCTTATCGTCAGGAAAAAGTGGGTTAGAAAATAGCTGTTGAGTAAGAACATAATGGTGTCTCCTATAGGGGTTTTAATAAAGATTAAAGACCATATATATAAAATATAACTAACTGGGGCACAGAGCTCAATAAACAGGAGGAGGTATGATTTATGCGATGATAATAAATTTAAAGTAATAAGTAGACAGTAAGCATGAAATCTAAATGAGCTTGTGAGTATGTGGATTTATGTAGTGTGGATACGAAAGTCTTGTTTTATTTGTGAAAATGTTATTTAAAAAACATACGAGCATCCATCTCTTTGGAGCCAACTTCATTAATTTGGGGAAAATATAAATGAATGAATACATACATGTTAAATTTTTACACCTATTATTATGGGGAAGCGAGACTCCCTAGGCAGATGGGGTCCTGTTGTCACTCCCACAGATCTTGGAGTTCGATGAAGAGGAATCAACAAATTGTCTTGGAAAACCAGAGGGATTTATACTCAGGCTTTCTCTTTGATGCTGAGAGTTAATGAAAATGTCACATTGACTACTGCATCTTAGACAAGTAGGCTAGAGTCAACCCCAACATCTAGGTTATCTGAGAGAGAAGTAACTTTGGACTAATATTAGGATCCCTTTTAAAACAGCCATTTAGAAGCCGACTGTGAGGGCCTTGGAGAAAATGACTATACTCATGAGCTTCAAGCACATTGAGAGTTTGTCTTGAAGTATGTAAGTTACACTGTTTAAAAAAAAAAAAAAACAGGGGCGCCCGGGTGGCTCAGTTGGTTGAGCGTCCGACTTCAGCTCAGGTCATGATCTCACGGTCCGTGAGTTCGAGCCCCGCGTCGGGCTCTGTGCTGACAGCTCAGAGCCTGGAGCCTGTTTCAGATTCTGTGTCTCCCTCTCCCTGACCCTCCCCTGTTCATGCTCTGTCTCTCTCTGTCTCAAAAATAAGTAAACGTTAAAAAAAAAAAAAAAGAATTAAAAAAAAACAAAAGTCCAAGGGACTCCTGAGTGGTTCAGTCAGTTAAGCATTTGACTCTTGATTTTGGCTCAGGTTATGATCTCACAATGGTGAGATTGAGCCCCACCTGGGGCTCCTTGCTGGGCTTGGAGCCTGCTTAAGATTCTCTCTCTCTCTCTGACTCTCTCTCTCTCTCTCTCTCTGCCCCTCCCTCACTTATACTCTCTCTCAAAAAAAAAAAAAAAAAAAAAAAAAGTCCTACCTTGAAGACTGAATCCTATTTTCACAATAAAGGAAAGATAAATTAGCAAGCCAAGGGAGTGTTTTACAAATACACTGTGGCTGTGTAAATAATCTGTCCCATGGGAGATCAGTGGGCAAAAAATAATTTTCCAGAAGGGGCAGCTTAAAGAGTCTATGGGAAAACACAGGTCTGGGATGAAATGTAAGTGATAGTTAAGATTCTCAGAAGTGAAAGAAGAAAATTAATTTTCAGTTAGAAGCAACAATGTATGAACAAACAGGTGGTTGCGGAGAAATCTGTCACATGAGGAAAACGGCATCTGCACCAGAAGGATTCTGTTAGAGATTGATGGGAACTGTTTGGAAAGGTGGGCTGGCTCTAGGAAATGAATTCTCTAACTGAAGAACTTGAATTTTTGTCCCTTCAACAAATGGAAATCCTTGAAGTGGTGCCTGAGTGGCTCAGTCGGTTAAGTGTCCGACTTTGGCTCAGGTCATGATCTCACTGTTTGTGGGTTTGAGCCCTGCATTCGGCTCTCTGCTGTCACCTCAGAGCCCCCTTAAGATCCTCTGTCTCTTCTCTCTCTGCACCTCCCCTGCTCACTCACTGTCTCTTTCTCTGTCTTTCTCAAAAATAAATGGACATAAGAAACAAAAAAGGAAATCCTTGAAGATTCTGAACCTCAATAAGAAATGAGGAGGGGCACCTGGGTGGCTCAGTCGGTTAAGCGTCCAACTTCAGCTCAGGTCATGATCTCGCGGTCCGTGAGTTCAAGCCCCGCGTCGGGCTCTGTGCTGACCGCTCAGAGCCTGGAGCCTGTTTCAGATTCTGTGTCTCCCTCTCTCTCTGACCCTCCCCCGTTCATGCTCTGTCTCTCTCTGTCTCAAAAATAAATAAACGTTAAAAAAAAAAAAGAAATGAGGAAGGCAATGCTTCATGTGCCTGTAGGATGATGGATGGAGTGGATTAAAGAAACTTAAAGCACAGAAAAGGCTTGGAAATACCCTTTAATACTTAAAGTATGGGAGTAAACATCTGAATTTGGGGGTGGCAATGGGAATATAAAGGAGGAAATCATAATGAGCAATAGTACAAAGAAACAAACTTTTCAGAAAAAATAAAAGTAAAATAGGAGAGAAATAACGATACCGGGATTTTGAACCTGAGTGACTGGAAAGGGGATGAATTTACACTTTACTGATTCAGGTAGACTAAGTGCTGTGTCGGTTGAGCCTACACACAGACTGAAGTTTGCTTCTTGTTCATTTGGTTCTGCTTAGTGAGTTGGTTCTCTTCTTTCCTGTTCTTTGAGGACTTAAGCTCCTCAGTAGTGTGGCTCTGCTGACATCAGGCTTCATCGTCATCTGCTTCCAGCCAGCAGAAGGGGAAAGAGCATGGACGCTGAGCATGGGAGGTCTCTAGAAGCCAGACCCCACAGTGGCACACACCCCTTTAGGTCTCAGTCCATTGACCGGAACTGTCCCAGTCCAGACCTACCTATAAGGGAGTCTGGGACGTGCAGCCCAACTGTTTTGATAGACATCCAGTAATAGCCTCTCACATTCACTTTGGGAGAGGAATCGTTTTTATTAACTAATTTATTTTCATAGAAAATAATGCAATATTGTACAATTTTTCTGTTTAACTTTCTCTGATGTGAAAATCGCCCTCAGCAAAATTTTCAGTTGGCCATTGTTTCTTTTCCAAGAACACGCCTATTACATCAAATGAGACGAGCCTACCTATTTCCTCGGAAACTCTTTATAAAGTTGAGTAGTAAATACAAAAAAAATGATCATGTTGAAAAGAAATTTCAGGTAAGAAAAATGTATCCTCTCTTCAACCAGGAACTGGATTAGGTCAGTTAATTCATATTTTCTGCTAGTGGTCTTGCTAGCCTGTGAATGTTAAGTCTAACCAGATAATCTGAATTCAAGGTTCTACACATTGTGATCCCAACCTGTCCCGTTGGACTTCTTCTCTCCACTCCTTGTTACACACATCTTCACTGAAAAATCAAGCAGCATTTCTATTGTGTCACTAGTAAACCCTAGGCAAGAACAAAATTAAATAAGAAATAGTTTAAATGTTTTCCCTGTATGCTAGTTATTCATGAAAACCTAGTTTAATGTTAGGAAATAGATGAGATTTTTTTGTTGTGATTTTGCATGTAACGCATGTGCTTCTGGGCGGCTGGGGGTGGGGCTAATGGCACTTTTACAAAATGACATCTAATTTGTGGCTTCCGTTTGGTTTGATATTGAGAACTTTCTTGCTTCTTGCGATCAGGGTTTGTTCAGGGATAAGGACAGGTAAGAATAGTGGAGGGTATGGATCAGAGAGAAAAATTGGAGGGAGTGAGAGCAGAGGTTTCCCCCCAAACGCTAGGATGAATAAAAGCAGTATTACATGAAGAGCTGGGGCTTGAATTCTAGAGTCCAGCTCTGTTTTATATGATAGTGTTTCATCTCAGTTTGCCACCTAACTCCTAACCCTAACCCTGACTCCATGACCTTGGGCAATAATCCCTCCATACACCACTTCTGTATTTGTAAAATAGTGGACATGATTAGCACATACCTCACAGGATCATAGCCAAGACTAAATGATATACTACAAGTTAGATGCATAGCACAATACCTGTCACATAGTAAACACTCCACAAATAGGTAAATGTCTGCTATTATTACTGAGAGGGAAAATGGAGGGTGCCCCCAAATGCTTTCAAGATTACCACAAAGCAGCCATATATTTTCTCACATTCATACAGAACCTTCTCTAATCAAAAGGCCCTATCTCAAAGAAGGCTGTTACTTATCACTCATATAGTGACGTGAAATGAGAAAATTGTCCTTTGGGACACTGCATTTAAGTCCAACGTTACTAAGACAGGCAAGATGCACAACACAGGCAGACCCAAATGAAGTCTCCATGCTAAGAACTTCCATTAAGTATACAACAAAAGAGATAAATGCATTTTTGTGGTTTACTTCTTGAGACCTCCAGTAGGATGAGTCGGCTCATCACACTTGTTTTTTTAAAGGAACCGTATAAGACATTATCCAGGGAACTTTTCAATCCAATCTATTTGCGATTGCATCTTTGTTTTCAAAGAAACTATTTTTGGAATTGTTGGTTTAGCGTTCCAGCTCTTGGTGTTGTCAAAATTAAGTAGATAGAGATACTGGGCAGGATGTAACTGAATCAGCTAATGGAACTCATGTGTTGAAGAAAAATTACTTGACAAAAAAAGAATTGAAGGTTGGGGAGGAAGAAAAAAAAAAACTACCCTTGGGAATAATAATGTGATGTAGAATACGCCTTAATACATTGGAATCCGAAAAGTTTTCACATCATCTTCTCTCTTGGAAGGAAATTAAATTATAGGAAGAGGCTCTGCTATCCTAAAATAGTAGCCATCTTCTTGTTTATTTTTAATTAAATTCCATCCAGATAAGGGATCTTCATCTTCTGTTATATGGGCTTGCTGACTGCCACTGCTCCGCGTGCCAGATAAACAAAACACCTTCCAAATTCGATCCATTTGGGATAGCTACTTTTAAAAGCAGTGTTGTAAGAATCAGATAACCCATAATATCTTTTGGTAAGGAAAGAGAAGTCCCTATTTATTTTGGTAACTGAAATCACCTCTGAGGTCTGAGGAAAAAAAGTTACTAAACAAAGGGGTATTTAATCTCATTCTCTAGGAGTCCTGGCGCTAGGAAAAGTAAGCATCCCGCGTAATTGTCATTTTAAGGGCTCTGTGAGAGCTCCCGACCCTTTCAAAATAAGCAAACAAAGCAACAAAAACAGAGCCACTTACATCCATTAGCTCTGCCAAGGTGTTCACAATTCTTACATTCATTCATTCATTTATTTATTCACTAGTGCCTGAGCTCTGTGCACAGATATCCGTTCCAGGCGCTGGAAACACTGTTCGCGCTCTCCATTCTAACTGCATTTGGCAACCCCTTGATCAAAGAAGGCTTTCCAGAGTGTGTTCTACAAATCACTCTTGCTATGCAAGGTAAATTGCGATCCATAAATAAGCTAAGGAATTCTGTGAGCAAATAAACCTGGAAAGTATGCAGTGAAACACCATTCAGACAGTTGTCGTTTCTTAATACATCTCAACGGCTTTTATGTGCCCCCAGACGCTGCCGAGCTCCCTACGGAAGAAAGGACGTACACAACAGGGTGTGGGGAAGGTCCTCCCTAGAATGGCAGGGCCCCCTTATCGGGCCTTCCCATTTCTTCCACTATCACTGCATTTCAGGTCTATTGTTACTCCTCAGGTTTGCAATAAATGCCAATATTCGATTTTAGCTTTCCTCTTCTCAGGCACCCCATGCTACATGAGTTTAAGTGATACAGTCCCCAAATGCTTGTGCTGTTTAGAGGGTCTAGCCCTGGAGAAAAAGGCATCAGTTGGGTACACGGCAGTGCCTTGGCACCCAACTGGCACAGAATGGAGCCTCGAAAATATTTGTTACAGATGAAAACATGGGGACTCACATTCCAGTGCTGCCATTTCCTAACTGTTGTCAAAACAGTTATCTGAGCCTTACTTTGTCCAGCCGTAATGTGGGCTAACACCCATTTTAGGAGACGGTGATCAGCTTTCTTCCCTGCCGGCGGAAGTAAATTTCTCTTTACCTTTGTGGAATAATTTCACCTGAGGCTTAGATAACTCCTCCTTCCATCTCTCCTACTGTTTTTGTTTTCAATGTTTATTTATTTTGTGAGAGAGAGAGAGTGGGGGAGGGGCAGAGAGCCAGGGGGCAGAGGATCTGAAGCAGGTGACAGCAGAGAGCCCCGTCTGGGGCTCAGACTCATGAACCTTGAGATCATGACCTGAGCCTAAATCGAGAGTCAGATGCTTAACCAACTGAGCCACCCGGATGCCCCATTTCTCCTATTTTTTTTTTTTTTTTTTAATACAGATACTGGTTAGGTCACTTTTTCCTAGGAGGACTTTGCTATTTTTCATATACTTGTCATCACCCAAGCATATAGAGATATCTGAAGGGCCAGTTCAAAGGCCATTACAGTCCTTCCTTTCTTTATTCTTTCGCGTATTCGATAATGATTTGAGGGCTAAGTATACTGAAGCTCTGTGCAGGGCGCTGAGGATATAGCAGACGAGGGTGAACAACAACAGCAAAAGAGACCCCTGAAATCCAGTTGGTCCCCATGTCTCTTTAGGCTCCTCTTGGGTGTGAGTTTCTCGGTCTTTCCTCGTTTTTGTTGGCCTTGACAGTTTTGAGGAAGCCTGGTCGGGTATTTTGTAGAACGTCCCTCAATTGGGATTTGGCTGATGTTTTTCTCACGATTAGACTGGGGTTACAGGATTTTAGGAGGGAGAATACAGAGGTAAAGTAACATTGTTAGCACACCATACCACGGGTATATACTATTGATGTGATTTATCCGTATTAATGTTAACCTGCTCACATGGCTGACATAGTGCTTGTCCACTTTCGCCACTGGGAAGTCACTCTCTTTCCCCCTTTCAAAGCCTTGCTTCCTGAAAGGAAGCCACTGCGGACATTTAAGGGGTAGGGGATCATGTTCCCCCTCCTTAAGGGCCATGTATTCACATAAATGATTGGGAGTTCCTCTGCATGAGAGACGTGTCTCTTCTATTACGTTGTGTTTGTTTTATGAGACGGCGGCCGCGTGAGCGTAACCACGGTGACGATTCACATCATTATTTCCGGACGGCGCCGATACTCTAAGACTTCAAAACTTTGTTGGGAAAAATAGAAACCTGCGAGAAAAACCCATGCAGAAGCTGAAAACAGTTTTCTCAATGGCAAGCCGTGGAGACCCGGTCTTTGGTGCTCCTTTTCTTGAACAAACCAGTGAAATGGGCCTATTGGTTATGCGTGCGTAGCAAAGACCATCCCTTGCGATGGAGATATTTGAGGGCTGCCGTGCTCGGGAACTGCCCTGTGTCACATTTCACAAAAGGTTGTCCAAGGTATGGGCAGATGTTGTGAGCAAGAATCTGCAAACAGAACCTTTAGTGTGCTGTAAACGGTGTGTTTATGCAAATCTGACGTGGAATCTATTTAATCTCAGCTACTATTGGGTGTGACAGAAGCCCTGGAATTTCAGGCACTCCTTCCTCCCTGGGCACGACTAACGTGAATTCTTTGTCCCATTCCCACCTGGACTCTTCACGTCTGCTGGCTCGGCTGCCTGCATCCCATACTGGGGTGGAGGGCTCTTCCCCATGCAGTCATGTGCCAGAGCTCAGCTTTCTGAGGCATGCCGTGCAGTGATCCCTTGGGGGCCTCGCCCTGCACCCAGGGACCACCATGGTGCCCAAGCTGGCAGCCCCGGATGCTGTCACGAGGTGGGTGCGACTTTTGCCTTCTAGAATCAGGGATCACATGTGCAGCTGGTTCTTGCATGCTCTGCCCTAATTTCCCTTCTGCTCGGGACACTTCACAGGCTTCATTAATTAACCGCAGTTGACAAAACAAACAGAATCCTGACTTCGCCAGCTCCTGCATTCTCCCCTGCAAAACATTTTGGGGTATGGGAATCCAAAATGCCCGCCTGCATCCGGGGGAATCAGGAAAGAAGGCAACAGGAGGGAGCTGCAAACTAAAATCTCAAAAGCCAGTTCTCCCGCCACATTCTCTGCTTATGAATCTATCTGGTTCAGCCGAGTGCGTGCTTCCCATTCCAATGTCCCCCACTGAGAGGCTGGACCCTAGGTCCTCCATCCAGAGTTGGTCAACTCCGCTCACAAATGAAAGATAGAGGAGAGCAATTCCCACGCACGAAGACCCCAGACTGTCTGGGTGCTATCTCCCTCAGGGTCTCCAGGCCCAGTGAGAATCAAACTTCCCCAGCCCTCCCAGCACTGGCTCCAGCCCAGCCTGGGGGCTCTGGCTTAGCCTTTGCTTAAGGATCGTTTGAGTATGTTTTCTAATAGTTTTTAGTTTTAGACAGTTTTAGGTTCACTGTAAAACTGAGCGAAAGATACGGAGATTTCCCATATACCTCCTGCCCCTACCCATGCGCAGGCTTCCCCACTATCAACACCCCCTGCCTGAGTGGCACGCTTGCTAAAAGAGATGAACGTATACTGCCACGTCACAATCGCCCCAAGTCCACACTTTACCTTAGGGTTCACTCTCAGCATCGTGCATTCTATCGGTTTTGACAAATGTTTATAATGACATGTGTCCACCGGAATATTTTCACTGCCCTAAAAATCCTCTGTATTCCGCCCATTCATCTCTCCCTCCTCCCGATCCCTGGCCACCACTGATCTTTTTACTGTCTTCAGTTTTGGCTTTTCTATAATGTCATATAATTCGAATCAAACAGTACGTAGCCTTCTCACATTGGTTTCTTTCACTTAATATGTACGTAAGGTTCCTCCGTGTCTTTTCGTGGCTTGATAGCTCGTTTCCTTTTTTTTAAAAAAATGTTTATTTCTTTTTGAGAGAGTGAAAGTGGGGGAGGGGCAGAGAGAGGGGGACGGAGGATCTGAAATGGGCTCTGCGCTGACAAGCTGACAGCAGCAAGCTGGATATGGGGCTCAAACCCACAACCCGTGAGATCATGACCCGAGCCGAAGTTGCGCGGTCAGAAAACTGAGCCACCCAGGTGCTCCAGATAGCTCATTTCTTTTCGGTGCTGTATAGTATTCCACCATCTGGATACAGCACAGTTTACACATTCACCTGCTGAAGGACATCTTTGTTCCTTCCAAGTGTGGGCAATTGTGCAGAAAGCTTCTAAAATATCCATGTGCAGGTTTTTGTGTGAACATAAGTTTTCAGCTCATTTGGGTAAATACCAACACAATTGCTGGATTGTATGGTAATGGTATGTTTCGTTTTTTAAGAAGAATCTACCAAACTATCTTCCAATTGTTTGAGGCCTGTAATCATGGCAGAAAGTCCAGCTGCTCTTCAACCAAATCTCCTGCCATGTCTCTGCAATCCTTGGAGTCCCTCCCACAGAGATTAAGAGTTAGTTCTCAGAATGTAAGAGGGAGAGCCAGTGAGTAGCTGCCTTGTGAGTGGCCAGCCACATGAGAGCCAGGCATTCATCACTCATGGAGTGTTCTGGCCTTGCTATCTTATCTTCCTGATTATTGGGAGAACAGAATGTTAATGACGGGGCCTATGTTCATAAGAGACCAGAGTTGGTCTATACTCTGGTTCTCCTTTGGGCTTCTGAGCCCGCCATCCCAAATACGCACCCACATACACACAACTATGCTTTGGTTTCCACTTCCTTATCTTACACATTGTT
Organism: Panthera leo; assembly: GCF_018350215.1. Classification (NCBI taxonomy): domain Eukaryota; kingdom Metazoa; phylum Chordata; class Mammalia; order Carnivora; family Felidae; genus Panthera; species Panthera leo. The sequence goes on from NC_056696.1 coordinate 56,718,698, forward strand.
AGATGACCCAGAAGGGTGCGTACAGACATTTCCCCTCTGAGGCTGGACCGTGGTCTCTCCAGTTACGCAACAGGATATGAAGTCCAGCCCCTGCACATGAGCTTCCACATGCATGGCAAGAAAGGTGACATATACGCAAATGACATGCAGTGTCTCTGTCATACAATTAGGGAGTCTCTGAAAGGACATATGTACACAGCCAGCTTCCCGAAGTCTAAAACGCAGTAACCAGGCCTCTTAATTGTTTAGCCAAGTCTTCATGATACCCACCTGATAGTGTCAAAGCTGGTGCCAGAACCCGAAAAGCCAGGTCCCCTTACTTGGGGGAAGGAACGAGTTACCCCCAGTTCTTCCTCAGGCTTTCACATCTATAGTCGTGGTACAAGGTTCACAGGGGAGGGAGAGTCATTTTCGGCACAGACAGGAGTGTGGACCTGAGCAGGGACACTTGGGGTAAAGACCCCATGAGGAAAGATGCTGACCTGTGAACTCCAAGAACGACCATGTGAAGTAACAGATGTGAGTCACTCGCAGTGTTGAAATTTCATTTGTTACCCCAAAGGCTTCAGACAGGTCTTGTTAAACTTCAGAAAATCCAGAATTACAGTATTCAAGATTTAATTTCACCAAATAAAAAATTTGAGAAGATGTTGCCGTGCCAGCCAAGGTTATAATTTAAACATGTGCCCTCATAATTTGCACTCTATTTTCATTGCGTCTTCTACTTTTTCGTAATCCTGAGAAAAGACAATAGTCGTATTGCAAAATCAAGAATATTCTCAATTTCCATATGCTCCTAAAGTGGAGTTGGAAGCTGTTCATAGAAAGTAGAAATCACCCCCACCCCACCCCCTTAAAATTGTAATCTACAGTTTAGTTCAGAGCAGTTCAAATGTTGACGATGTTGTAAACCCCATGAGGAGCCTACCCATAGCCTAATTTTTCTTCTCCAGTGACTTGCTTTATAATTTGGTAATGTTGGCTTTGTAGGAGTAGGTTTGCCAATTGTTAATAAAATTGCTGACCACCTGCAAAAGAAATATTGAAGTGTCATGGAAAAACATATCTCAGAAAAGAAAAAAAAAAAGCACAATAATTAGAACCATGTATTTTTCCTTACTGTGGCATCTCGTTTTATAACAACAAAACCCCACTAGAATAAATTCTGGGTTTCTAAAAGCTGGGAATTAATTGCAATGGTGGCTTGTATATAAATAGACGTAGCACGCTTTTTCAAAACAGAGGAATCTCAAGTTACTCTGAAATGTTGATTTTTTTTTCAGATTAATTTTTTTTAATTTAGAAACATATCACGTATTTCTAGAAGGAATCCACTTTGAGCAAACACTGCCTGGGAAATCTGTACTGGTTGTGAAATTTGGATTTTTAAATAAAAATTCAAGGGAGAAGTAAACAATTTGCCTGGCCATTTGACATGGCCAACAAACCAGAAAGACTTCCCAATACAATCTGAACTATTTCACAATTTTTGTGAATAAAGTGTAACCTTTTAGTATTAATTTTAAAATAAAGGATTAAGCCCAGTTATGAACATCTCAGTCGCCTAGTCAATCAGAGCTGAATGGCATGAACACAAAATGGACTTTCAGCTATTCAATGCAGTGGCATAGAATGTTTTTCAGGGTGAAAGTCAATGATATCACTGTAAGGAAATCAAAACATACGCAAACAAAACGAGGATCCTACCAGAGAACCCTGGGGAAAAGCACCATGGCAGCTGGAGCTACATTCATAGTCAATCCTACCATCGGCAGGCATTTGAGGAAGCCACCCAAGGTCCTAAGATCTCAGGTAGATAACTTCACAAGGCTGGTGTGTTGTAAGACATTTTTCCTATTGAAAGTGAAGAATATATAAGCTAGCTTATATTAATTACATCATATTCTCAGGATAAAACCCGGACTTGGCCCCATCCTAAAGGCTTGTATTCAATTCCCAAGGCCATCAAAACACATTTAGAGATTCTAGTGAGCCGAAAGACAAATAAATATTGTTTGCCATAAGATGTATGCATGACAGAACAGAAGATGAGGAGGAATAATTGGAGGATGGGAGAAGAAAGGCAGGGTGAAATTTCAAGATGAGTTTATTTCTTGACAAAAAGATTTGGCTGATGATGCAAAACAATGTAATTAGGGGGCGCCTGGGTGGCTCAGTCGGTTAAGCACCCGGCTTCGGCTCAGGTCATGATCTCATGGTTCGTAAGCTCAAGCCCTGCGTCAAGCTCTGTGCTGACAGCTCAGAGCTTGGAACGTTGCTTCGATTCTGTATCTCCCTCTCGCTTTGCCCCTTCCCTGCCTCTCTCTCTCTCTCTCTCTCTCTCAAAAATAAACATTAAAAAAATCCAAAACAATGTAATGAGAAAGAATAGGAAACCCCTGAAAAGTTAAAGAATTACTAATTTTAAGTGGGTACATTTTATTATTATTCATCAAATAATCACTTACATTTTGTGTACTTCTGTTTCACCTACAAAGATCTGATTGTGCCCTTTCAAGATGAAAGTGACTCGTAAAATAATCTTTCCTAATGTGATCGGATTTGCTCAGTGAATTATCACAACCTGCTCTGATTCACTTCTTAGATATGCCCATATCGTATTTTTCTCCCCAAAATGAGCTATGAGATTTCCCTTTGGGAAATAGCTTCACTCTTAAGATCTGGACCAGGGGTCAGAAGATATTTTCTGTAAAGGGACAAAAAGTAAAATGTTAAGGCTTCTGGGACTTTGGTGCAACTCAACTCTGTCATTATAGTACAAAAGCAGACTTAGATCATATACAAAAAATAGGCAAGGCTGTGTCCCAATGAAACTTTATTTATAAACACAGCAGACCAGATCTGACCCATGGATCATAATTAGTCAGCTCCTGGTCAACATAATCAGGAATTTTACATTGTACCTTTACATTGTCTTCTTTCCTAAAAGCCAACAAGATTTGTCCAAAGGCAGCAGGACAGGGTGGTAAAACAAATGTTGTATACAGGGTAGGAGAGATATATTAGGTCAGGACAGAAGACATGTGGTCCCATCTCTATCACTTATTTCCTTTGTCCAAAAGAAAAGATCTTGGTGATAAAGCATATAGAAAAATCTCAATAGTTATCAAAATGGTAAAAGCCCACCAATGATTCATGGTTCAAAAAATAAAACAAGAGGGGACGCCTGAATGGCTCAGTCAGTTAAGTGTCCAACTTCAGCTCAGGTCGTGATCTCATGGTTCATGGGTTCGAGCCCCACATTGGACTCTGTGCTGACAGCTGAGAGCCTGGAGCGTTGCTTCAGATTCTATGTCTCCTTCTCTCTCCTCCTCCCCTGCTGGTGCTCTATCCCTCTCTCAAAAATAAGTAAACATTAACAAAAAAATTTTAAATAAATAAAATAAAATAAAACAAGAGTAAACCTAAAAAGAATTTGTAAATAAAACCCAAAAATTGAAAGCGATGATCAACTTACGATAGCACCTAAAATACACAAATAACAATTTCACCTCTGGAGATGACTGAGGGATAGCAGTGGGTAGGGGGGCATCCAACTATCTGGGTGTCTACGAAGACAGCATAAACTTGATCTCAGCACTCAGACTCTTCAGTAGGATAGAGTCATAGACCTAAGGAAATTCTAGTAACTTACAAATTTTGGTGTATATATAGCAAATATTAGTCATCTTTAGTCATACAGTTATTCAGTCGGTAATAATTTGCTTTTAGTCATAAAAATGAAAATCTGGGAGTTTGCGCATCATCCCTCTTTCCCCCAAGAACTCATAAAGGAACACGCACATTGTTCATCAGTTCACAAATCAGGAAACCCCCAGATTGTACTTTGAAAAGGAGCGATGTAAAATGTTCCCGCTCACAGAGCTGATTTCTCCTAGAACACTGTTCTCTACTCACCCCTTTCTCTTTTCATTCCTCATGTCCAATACCCACACGTCATACCACTGCCCCTGGGATCCAGGCAAGCTCTTCTTCTTTGCACAGTACAGCTGGACATTTTCATTTTTCACTCTTACCAACTGGAAATAATTTGCTGGCCCCCATCCCCACCCAAAATAGCACTTCATAGTATTTTTTATGTTCAACTTTGTATTATGGTTATATATGCCCATGTTTTTCTTCTGTGATCCTTGAAGAGGGTGGTTGTATATTGTTTTGCTACAGTGGGTCATTGGGTTTGGGGCCATGGTTTCAGCATAGGCAACTATCAGATGCATAAGTGAATGCCTTATTGGAACATGTAAAGGTATTCCATGTCAATACTTATTGACATCAAAGTTATATGTTCTTTTCCAAAGGCTAAGATTGAACCCCAATAGCCCAACTAGGCAAATTCATTCCATGTATATAATTATTTACTAGACACATATAAACAATTGTAATTCTTTTATAATTATATAGAGTTTATGAAGAAATTTTTAGATATTATCTATTTGGAGTCTCACTATAACCCTGAAAGGATATCAGAGAAAATTACAGTTGAAAAACTGAAGCTCAGAGAGTTTAAATGGCATCACTAAGACACTATACTTAGTAACTGGTGGAAAATAAAACTGAGGCACTATAGAAAATAGAAATTCTCTCATACCTCTCTGTCTCCTTCCCTCTCTCTCTCTCCCCTTCTCCCTCACACACCTTTAAGAAGAAGACAAAATACTGCCCTAATAAAACCTGTCCTAAGACTAATGTATTCTAAAGTTATTTTATTATACTGAAAATAATTAGGATTACTACATAATGCACTAGATTTACTGGAAGAAATTACATGAAGGAAATTTTTATTTCTGAAAATTTGGGAGTAAAGATAGACTCCTATGAAAGAATTTCCTTCCAGACAATTTTTACTTAAATTCTTATCTCATTTAATAAGAATATAAACTTGGCATTGAGAATCTAGACTGGCCAATCACATTATTCTGAAAGAAAAGTCAAATGTACTAGGTTCTGATACAAAACTTTCTACAATAAATTTCGAAGCATTTAAGAACATCTAGTTTTGACCAAGACAGTAGTCATTCAACATGGAGACTTTTAGGGAGTCCATGTTGGAGGGCTGAAGACCATATCACATGAGCCATCTGCCTGTCAAACCAACTGCTCATAATCATGGAGAGCTGGGCGCATTTGTGCCCCCGAGTGTTTCGTATGGTCAAGGCCAAGAGTGGAACAATGCAGGGGTTGTCAGAGGATGGTGAAGAGCCAGAGGAAGACATCTTCCCTGCCTGTCCAGGTGACATCTACATACTGACACTATCAATCCCTCCATTCTTACAACAGAAAACAGCAAGAGTTGTGACATTCTACCCATGCTCCTGCTTCATCTCATGGCCCCTACTTCCCACTTTGTCCAGAAGGACCTCCTCTCCCCTTGGTTACGGCTGATGCTTAGGGAGGAGCCTAACTAAGAGAGTAGGCCTTGGAATCTGACATGGACAGATTCTAGCTTTCCTTCCCAATAAGTAATGGGACCTTGGCAAAATTACTTGACCTCTCTACCCTTGTTTTCTTATATGTCAGAGAGGAATTATAGCGGGCTTAACATATATTGAGGGCTCATTGTAGGCCAGGTAATTCTCTAAGCACAAAAAGTATATTCACTCATTTAATCCACACAACTGTCACCATTAGTATCCCACTTTATAGGCAAGAAAACTGAGGCACAGACAGTGTAAGCGATTTGCCCAAAGTTCACCACTAGTAAGTGGCAGCGCTAGGATTCAAACATAAGCAGTGAGTTGCCAGACTCCTGCCTGATTCTTTACCTCTGTGCTTCACTGGCTCCGGTTGTAAAGTTAACACAGTTTACAATCATATATTTGTCTGTGTGATTATTGGTCTAATATCTGTCTCCCTTGCTAGATTTAAGTCACCTAATGTGCTAATCCACAATCACCTCATTCATAAAATGGGGACAATAACAATCGTGCCACCTCATTGACTTGTTTGTAGGATTCAGGGAGGAAGTGTATGTAAAGCCTTTAGCATGGGGCCTGGCCACAGGGAGAGCTGAATTCAACGTAGCTAATGGAATTCGTACTTTTTTTTTTTTTTTTTTTTAATTTTTTTTTTTTTCAACGTTTTTTTATTTACTTTTGGGACAGAGAGAGACAGAGCATGAATGGGGGAGGGGCAGAGAGAGAGGGAGACACAGAATCGGAAACAGGCTCCAGGCTCCGAGCCATCAGCCCAGAGCCTGACGCGGGGCTCGAACTCACGGACCGCGAGATCGTGACCTGGCTGAAGTCGGACGCTTAACCGACTGCGCCACCCAGGCGCCCCTGGAATTCGTACTTTTAGTGATCAGATGCATGTTTTATCCTATGGTTGTTTCCTCTGCCGCTGTAATTATATACATAAAAAAGAGGCCATCTCCTGTTTAAATATGTCACTGTGCTTCAGCCATCTTGTATTGCTTACAATGAGAAAAAAAAGGTTTCTGAGACAAAGAAAATGCTTACCATTTCAGAAGAGTTCTGTAGCTCCTGAGGTCCACTCATGGAAGAGGTTTTCTCTGCTGATCAGACCATTCTCATTTTGTCTTCCTCATGCTGGCAACTTACAACTCGGTCTCTCACAAAGTCATTACTCACCTTAGAGAAGATCTATTGTCAGGGAAAAAAAAAATGTGTGGGGCACCTGAGTGGCTTAGTTGATTAGGCGTCCAACTTCGGCTCAGGTCATGATCTCAGGGTTCGTGGGTTCGAGCCCCACATCGGGCTCTGTGCTGAATGCTTGCTCGGAACCTGGAGCTTGCTTCGAATTCTGTGTCTCCCTCTCTCTCTCTGCCCCTCCCCTGCTGGTGTTCTCTCTCTCTCTCTCTCTCAAAAATAAACATAAAAATTTTTTTTTAAATGTGTGACTTGATATTTTTCCTCTTGTCCTATTCTTTTCAGTAGCAGCTGTCATCGTTAAAAAAGCAGCAACAAGAGGATTGTTGATATCAAAAGCAGTACGAACCAACATTTACTAACAGAAGCATGTTTTTAAGTTCCCTTCATATATTATCTCACGTAATTACCACAGTGACTCCATCAGGTAGGTCCTTTTAGAACGATTCCCCTTATCCACGGCGGATGTACAATCAGAGACTCCCAGTGGGCGTCTGAAACTGTGGATAGTACTGAACTCTCTATACTATGGTTTTTCTTTTACATACATACCTATGAAAAAGTTTAGGTACTTTTTAAGTTTTTTAATGCTTAATGTTTATTTAATTTATTTAATTTTTTAATGTTTAATGTTTATTTTAATGTTTTTAATGTTTGCAACTGTGGATAGTACTGAACTCTCTCTATACTATGGTTTTTCCTTTACATACATACCTATGAAAAAGTTGAGTTACTTTTTAAATTTTTTAATGTTTATTTATTTATTTTGAGGGGTGGGGCAGAGAGAGAGGGAGAGAGAATCCCAAGCAGGCTCCACGCTGTCAGCACAGAGCCCACCGCAGGGATCGATCTCATGACCGCGAGATCATGAACTGAGCCGAAATCAAGCATCGGACACTTAACCAACTGAGCCACCCAGGCACCCTGAAAAAATTTAGTTTTTAAAATAGGCACAGTAAGAGATTAACTACAATAACTTATGATCAAATAGAACAACTCTGCCAAAACACTATAAAAAAAGTGATGTGAATGTGGTCTCTCTCTCTCTCTCTCTCTCTCTCTCAAAATATCTTACTATGCTGCACTCACCCTTCCTCTTGTGATGATGTGAGATGATAAATGCCTGTGTGATGAGATGAAGCGAGGTGAATGACGTGGGCCCTGTGACGTAGCATTTTAGGCTACTGTTGATCTCCTGACATATGTCAGAAAGAAGACCACCCATTCCAGAGCGTGGTTGACCGCAGGTAACTGAAACCATGGAAAGTGAAACCAAAATCGTGGCTAAGGGAGGACTCCTGTGTATCCTGATTTCATGAATGAGGAAATAAGTCTTGGAGAAGCTAATTATCTTCAAGGTAATATGGCCAGAAAGGAGCCAAACTATGAGTTGGATCACATTACTCTATTACCTCCCAATCTCATTTGAAGACTATGCATCATATTTTAAATATGTGTTAGCTTTTTGAAAAGAAGTGTTGAACATCCTCAGGTCCTGCAGATTTCTGACTTGGTCCTATGGATTTTCTTAATAGTCTTTGTCCTATTAATAAAAACTCTTCATCAATGTTGCCAGTGCTGATTCATATATGGTCTCTCATAGCTTTTGCACCCATCAATTACAACGTAAAATGTTGAACCCAAATGAAAAAGTTTTGTCTCCTTTATAGATGTCAAGTGCAGGCAGATTTGAAAGATGGCACAAAGGAATAGATCTGGAGATAACATAAATATGAAATCAGTGGTCATCTCTCTTGAAAATATCAAGTCGCTTTGTGTGCGAGCTATTGAATGTTATATGCAGACACTTTGCAGAATGAATGTTGTATATGCAGCCATCCTGTGTGTGCACACTAAACATTGATTTCTGAAATGCGAAAATGCACTATTTTCACCAAAGTTGCTCTGCAACTTAAGAAGATGAAAGTTGAGGGTTGCCCAGCCTCTCTTTCACCCTCCCCACCCCCTACAACCTCCCTTCAAAAGGATGACAGTGCCTCCAATTGTCACTGTGAACTTGAAGATGTTAGAAAGGGGTGGTTGGAGGAGAGGCTCATCCACCACCAAGTCTGCTTTATTTTTTTTTTTCCGTGACCTTGTCTTTTCTGAGCTGCAGAACAGCCCTACAATTGTTACTTATAAGCATGAGCTCAGAAATTTTTGAGAGTCTTATTTTCTTTCTTTTTTTTAAATTCTTTTTATTTACATTTATTTTTGAGAGACAGAATGAGACAGCATGAGCAGAGGAGGGGCAGAGAAGAGACACCAAATCCGAAGCAGGCTCCAGACTCCGAGCAAGCATTCAACACAGAGCCTGATGTGGGGCTCAAACCCACGAACTGTGAGATCATGACCTGAGCCGAAGTGAGACACTTAACCGACTGAGCCACCTGGGCACCCCAGGAGAGTTTTATTTTCCATTTTAATTGCAGTTTAAATTTTTGAGACAACCAGAAATGGCCAAATTTTCCATTTGCAATATCCCAGCAAAATTTGCGACCCAGGACAGTCTCTAAACACAAATTCCCAATTCATTTTCTTGTAACTTTGACCCTTAGGCTGGTACCAGCTACAAAAGGCTCTGGCCATGATGGGTCTGCCTGGGAACATGCTTTCAAAAATTTACAGATCTTCATCTTGCCATGACTGTTGGAAGACTTTTGGCTTCACTCGGAAAGCCATAAAACCATAAAGCAGATCTGAGAAAAACCCACAGCTGCATACATCTGATGACAGTCTTAAACTGATTTTCCAAAGATAGGGAGCTCAGCAAAACCCAAACTCGATGATGTCAACAACACTGGACTTTTACTCTTTAAGCCAATGGGTATTCTCTGGAAGATTTAATCCATGTGTTCCTGATCTACTTACAGTTAACTCATCAAAATGCCATTTGCCTAAGTGTTTCCAAAGTTGCCTGAGCTTTTATTTCTCAGTCCCTCAAATAGATGCTGGTGGGAATCAAGTTTTCCCAGGGTAACAACTTCCAGAGTCTAAGTTCTTTTCAAAATCAAGACTGTGTAGATTTCAAGTTGCTATTTTAACTATCACTTACAACTGCTCTTTCAGCAACAGTGTGCCTCCTCATTCAAAGTGATGTAGAAAAACAGCCTTTCACCACTCACCAGAGTTAGTGGGACCAGCACTTTGCCTGTCTTCCTACTTCCTGTGTTTTTCCACCTTAAGGAGTTTACAGTCTATGAAGGATTTGGGACATGGGGATAAATAGCTACAATACGTGGCATAATCCTGCAGTGGCTAAAGATCCTGCAGTGGCTCCCTCTTGCATCAAATTAAAACTCATCAGCTTAACATTCAGAGTCTCCAAACAACCCGTCACCTTCCCCCTTCCCCACAAGTAGCTTTTTCCACCTCAACTTCCAGACTGCAAGTTCCATTTTTATTTCACCCCACCTGGCATATTATTCTGCCAAGAGTTTTATTGTCGCCTTCCTTCTTCTGTATGTACAGATAGCTACATAAAGACTAATCTAGCAGGGTAACCATCTAGCAATTGTGTGTGTGTGTGTATCTGTGTGTGTGTGTGTGTGTGTGTGTGTGTGTGTGTGTGCTTCTGCTTCCACAGCAAGAAATCTGGGCTTATCAGGGAGAAGGTGCTGCTGTTAGTACTGGGACTATTTCAGCTTTGGAAAAAAGTAACAGATTCTCTATCCAACTTTTCTTTATGGGCCGTCAAACACTTTGATAAGAGAGCAAAAGGAGCCAAGCGGGATTTGGGGGGGAGGGGTGTAATACCTAAAGAGATAAGGGGCAGGAGCCCTGAGGAATAGTAGGCAGTGTGGGCCTGGTTAGTGTATACTTTGGACCTCACTCCTTGATCATGGCTCAGGATGTGTGTGCCATCTCTGCACCTGAGCATCAGGACTGCATATCCACGTCTTTGGGCCATCACACCAGTCACCCTTGGAATTAAAACTCCCATGCCTATTTGGGGGTTGACTTGGGGTGCTTTTTGTACTCCAAACTGAAGCCAAGGGGTAGTATTGAATTGAGCCCATTCAATAAATATGTACGAAGTGATACAACTGGTTATCACTGTACATTTTATGAAAAATAAACTTAAATATAGTGTGGTTCCCACACTCAAAAAGCTTGCAGTCATCTGGCATTCGTAAGCATAGAACCTTAGAACTAGAAAGAACCTGAAAACTCCAAGCGTCTCATTACTTAAATAGGAAAACTGAGCCCGGAGAAGTGATGTGACTGGCTTCAGTCAAAGTTCTGTCTAGAATTCAGGGTTTCTGAATCAATTCCATGCTTTTCCAGTGTGATGCTTCAAGAACTCATCTTGTTTTGTAGGTTTTTCCCCCTCCCTAGCTAGATTATAGGTTTCTTGAAGGCAGGGACTAATGTCTCATATTTCTTTCACATTCAGCCCACCCAAGTATGTTATGCATAACTGGACAGATTTATGTATTTGGTAACTGCTTGTGGGATGGACAAGAGAGTGAGTTGATGAATGAATGGGTAATATTAACATGAATTGCTAAATGGGTGAAAAAGCTTGGAAAACCCACATTCTTTCCTCTTCTGTGCCGCCTTTATAGTGATTGTCCCTTGGTCTGTGGCTTAGCAGCCATTGGTGTGGAAAAGATTTAGAGGCTTAGTTGATGCAAGATGACTCAAAATGCTAATATAAATTTAGGTCTCATTTAAGGTGTCTGAACAAGGGAGGTCATAATTCCAGTCTAAACCGTTCTTTCTTTTATTCCTAGATTTTATTTAAATTTAAGTTAGTTAACGTAGAGTGTGGTATTGGTTTCAGGAATAGAATTTAGTGATTCATCACTGACATATAACACCCAGTAAACCCTTCTAATGGTCCACGCATACGTATGTGGTTTTAAGGGGACTATTGAAAATAGTTATTTTTTTTTTAATTTGGGAGAAAGAGAGAGGGGGGGAGAATGCATGAGTGGGGGACAGGGACAGAGAGGAATAGAGACAGAATCTTAAGCAGGCTCCATGCTCAGTGCAGAGGCTTATGTAGGGCTCTATCCCCCCACCCTGGGGTCATAACCTGAGCTGAAATCAAGAGTCGTATGTTCATCCAACTGAGCCATCCAGGCGCCCCAACAATAGTTAATTTTATACAATTATCTTTAATTGAGGCTTAAAGCCCCTAAACATGTCTTATACAACGTTATATACTTCATTTATCAAAATTCTTTCTCCAAAGTGGGATTAGAGCTGAAGTGTGCCTAAACAGAGAAAGACTAGAATGATAAATGATTCAAATCCATTTTGCATAAAGGATGGTTGAAGGAGCCGGGAGAGTGAGGCACTTTATTTTCATTTCTTTTTTACAGAAGTCCAATTGACATATAATATCCTATTAGTTTCAAGTGAACACCATAGTGATTTGATATTTTTTAAGTTTATTTATTTAAGCAATCTGTACACTCAAGATGAGGCTCAAACTCACAACCCTGAGATCAAGAGCCACATGGTCTTCTGACTGAGCCAACCAGGCACCCCACAAAGTGATTTGATATTTTTATACATTATGAAATGATCCCCTAGTTACCATCTGTCACCATATAAAGTTATTACAGTATTATTGACTACATTGACTACATTATTACTACAGTAATATTGACTACATTCCTTACATTGTATATTACATCCTTATTTATTTATAAGGAGGACTTATTTATTTTAAAGTGGAAATTTGTACTTCTTAATCCCTTTCACATATTTTAGTCACATCCCAACGTCTCCTCCCGACCCATATCCAAATCTGTTTCCTGTATCCCTGAGTCTATTTCCATTTTGCTATATTTGTTTTCTTTTTAAGATTCCGTGTATATGTGAAATTGTACGGTATTTGTCTTTCTCTGACTTATGTCACTTAGCATAATGCCCTCTAGATCCATCTGTGTTGTCACAAATGGCAAGATTGCATTATTTATAATGGCTGACTAATATTCTATTTCACGCATATACACCACTCCTTTGCTGTCCATTCATCTGTCAATGGACACGTAGATTGTTTCCATGTCTCTGCTATTATAAATAATGTTACAATGACCATAGGGGTGCATATATCTCTCCAAATTGGTGTTTTCATTTTCTTTGGATAAATACCCAGAAGGGCTGTCAGGTGGAAAAGGGGGTGGATTTATGTTACATGACGTCAGAAGATAGAGCTAGTAACAACAACTAGATTAATGCTACAGGGAAGTGGGGTTTGGATTAACACAAAGAAAAAAAAAATTTTTTTCGTTTTAGTTAAAGAGTTTTGTGAAATCAGAGCTATCTCCTGAGGTGGCTCAGGCCTTGATGCTGATGTGGGAGCAAGGCCTGAACAGCCACTTGTCTGAGGTAATCCACAGTACCTGACTTTCTGCAACCTTGACATTCAAAGATGGTGGCAGGGGTGGCTTTCCAGTGACTGTCATTCATTGCCCTGCCTATGCTGCTTATCCCTGTTTCGTCCCTGTCGTTCACTTCTCTCCACCAGTTTCTTAACAATCCATGATTGTCAGTGGAAGCTAAACTGTAGTGGATTATTAAAGTATGTCTCCTCTCTTGCTCGTCCTAAAAAACAAAGTCCACTAAACCATGTCTGTTATATATCTTCCCTTCACCTCAACCGAGTGTGATTGTTAATTAAAAAATCAACATCACATAGTTCGAATTCTTGCTCCAGCACTTACAACGGGGCCAATTTTCTTAGCCTGTTTTCCCCTCATTTTTTCCTGAACTGTAAAATAGGGCTCATAATATTATCGGTCTCAGCAATTCTATGAGGATTAAATGATATAATTCCTGTAAAGGACTTAGGCACAGTGCCTGAAACATAGTAAATGCTCACCCAATGTTAGCAACTGTGTTCTATTGTTAATAAAAAAGACAAATTTCTTTGAGCTGCTTTGATTTAAGAAGACAATACCTTTTCCAGACATCTCTACCCCGGGGCTAGCTATATTAGTATTCTGTCCTGATGGGAAGGAAGAAACATCATTGGCAGTGAACCCCCAGTATAGAAACAGGATGGATATGAGGTAAGCTGAAATGTGACCCCCTGCCAGCTTTTTGAAATGCAGATTCATCAATCTCTTTGATGTCCCTAGCCACTTGCAATGAACATCTTTCAGCATATTATTTGCTTTCTTAACCACATCACTTTTTCACTGAGTTCAACATTCCTGTAGGATTCAGAGGATCTTGGTGCATTCTTCCAAAATGAATTCAGAAGGTAAGTCAAAGAGAAGGGGAAACATCTTTGAACAGGACTCTGGGTTCAGCCTGGGGGCGGGAGGAGGTGGGGACAGGGGGTGCTCTGTGACTCAAAGGGCTAACAGTAAACTCAGCCTCAGGCTTTCCATGTGCCAGTCGTCTCTGCCAGTGGCCTGATGACTAATCACTGCCAAGTAACCCCCCCCAGTTCCGCCGCCTAAGTAAATTCAGATGATGGCACCGAGTGCCTCCTGAAGGGACAGGCGAGGAACCACACAAGGAGACAGAGGGCCTCCTCAGGACAGTGGGAAGCAAAGGAGGCATCAATATCTCTCCCATTCAAAGGGACCCACGTTAATAATAGAATATTTTCTCTTTAAACTGAAGCCCATTAATTTATGCATTTTCAAATATGTCAACAAAACCCAGATGCAAACATCACTCGTCGGCCGCCCCATCGATACCTGTCTCTAACATAACACCGCCAGCTGCGTGTATGTCTCTGTCTGCGTGTCTGTCTGTTTCCTTAGACCGGAAGCTCTTCAAAGACAGGAACTGGCTCTTATTCACTTTGTATCCCAGGAGGGTAGGAATGTACATCGAATGCCATCCAATGGGCTTACTTAACTATCTTAAGTCTCTCTCTTACGGAAAAGCATGCTCCATGGCAGAGGCCAGAAAGCCAACAAGAAACGAGTTCATTTGCAGATTCTCCTAGAGTCAAGGTCCCCTCTTGAAACGGCCTCCCAATCCACCTCGCCCCAGCGAGCTTTGAAAACCACCGTGTCAGGAGGTACAGCCATGCTCTTGCTGGCCAGCCCCAACGCGAATGCACCTGGCTCCTCTGTGGCAGCCAGGGTCTCTGTTTTCAGGCTGGAGCTACGTGGTGTTGGCCTAGATTTCTGGCCTCCAGAGCCTTCTATTTTGTAAGCACTTCATTTCTTGTGTTAAACAGCTTTCTGGTGAAATTAGTTCAGTGGTTTCTGTCATCTGCAACCGAACTCTGATTTGGTGTTCATCAAATGTTTGCGGAACGAATGCACTGAGGAAACACTGGTTTTGCATTTTATTTATTTATTTGAGAGAGAGAGAGACAGAGCACAGGTGGGGGAGAGGCGGAGGGAGAGGGAGACACAGAGTCTGAAGCAGGCTCCAGGATCCAAGCTGTCAGCACAGAGCCCGACGTGGGGCTTGAACTCACAAACTCTGAGATCATGACCTGAGCCGAAGCCGGACGCCCAACCGACTGAGCCACCCGGGCGTCCCAGGAAACACTGGTTTTAAATCAGTTGCTCACACCTGGGCCCCTGAAATCACCCGTTTTTTTCTCAAAGTGGATGAATCATTAACAAGTTTTAAAAAATTTCCAGACATGCCTCTATTAGAATTCTAAAATGCAGTGTAAAGGGAAAAAAAAATACTGCAAAATACCACTCAGAGAGGCATGCTGTTTGTTTGTTTGTTTGCTTACTTGTTTGTTTGTTTGTTTGTTTAGGTCTGACCATTATCTAGAAAACCCATAAGGGGCTTATTCTTGTCACTCAGTTCTAATTAAAATGGGGTGCTACTGTATTTTCTAAATGACCGCAGAACTTCAGGTGATAAAAGGTTAGTATTCAAGTTTTACATTCTAAAATAAATGGTTTGTGTGAAGCTGGGGAACTGTCCAGAATTATTAGAGAGGCAGCTGCTTCCATCCTCAGATTTGGGTCTGAGGCTTGACCTCCGAGAACATATGTTGAAGATGTTGTTTATCCTTGTGAACCCCATAAAAGGCCTTCAGAACCCTTGAGCTTCCCAGGATAAACCGGAGGCTTGGCCCAGTAAACACCAGCCTAAGCTCTCGGAGGCACGGCTTCCCTTCTACCTGTGTGGATGGGAAAGAAGCAAGGCGCTCTCCTCTGAATTTCTTCGGGGCAAGAGCAGCAGTTGGACTGCTTGAGCTAACACTTTTGTGAGAAATTATCTTCTTGTAACTGAAGTGTCCTGGCTGAGGCTTATGCCTCTCACCCTATCTGAAAAAAATGTCCTCTCCTTCAGCAGGGCTGGTTTTTTCAGCTCTCGAGGCCGACTTATCAGCCCTGTCCCAGTTTAGCCGAGGATTAACTTGGCTTGCCAGATGTTTCTGTGATGGATCGATGTGCTGACTGAGGAGAAGGGCTGAAGTCTAAGAGGGTATTTGGAAGAGAGCTGATTGCCTTACAAGAGCGGGGAGGATTAACGAGCCCTTTCTACAATCATGAAATTATCAGTGGTGCTTTTAGGACATCCACTCTGTTGTAACTGAATGTGATACGGTACTAGAATAAACAATTAAGCAGAGTGCTCGGCCTGAAGTAATGGTCCAGCTTGTCTGGATACCGTGTCCCATTGTCTTGGGAGAAAGCATTCCCTCCTTCTTACTTTCAATCATCGCTACAAGAGATATTTAGTGAGCGCCTATTAGGTGCCAGGCTCTACATGGTAAGCATTGGATATTCCTCGGTGAACAAAAGACTCACAGCCATTGCCAACAGGGTGATTACAACCAAGTGGGGTGAAGCAGACAATGAACAAAATAAACAAATATATGTAACATTACTAACCCTGGGCAGTGCCTACGGGGAAAGAAGAGGTTCCTTTGGGAGGGAAGAATGGAGGCGGGGGTACATTTACCACTGCTGTTCTAGGTGAGAGTGTCACTTTCATCTGGCTGTCGAGAGACAGCAGTGGTGGAAGGGGGAGAGATGAGGGCTTGTGCTATTATTGGATGAAGCTAGAAGAGGAGATGTAGAATGGTTCATGGGCCTGCGACACGATCCTTCTTGATGCAAGAAAGAAAAACTCCAACCAAACGTATCTTAAACAGTAAGGGAGTTTAACAATCAAGGTACGGGGCGATTCCGAGAGTGGTCCAGCGACTGAGTGATGTCATTGAGGACCCAAGAGCTTGCCATCTTCTTGCCTCCACATTCACCATGTTAGACCTTTCTACTTCAATGGCTTTTTGAGATCTTTTCCGAAATAAAGACAAGAGAAAATAAAGTTAGATAGCTATGAGGTAAAATTCAGCACTAGATTATTTACCAAAAAATTATTAGCCTTAGTTGAACTTACGTCTATTTCATGAGTTTGGTTTACAGTGTTATCTTCTTAATGATCAATGATACTTCCTACATTCCTTCAAAGTACTATCACACTATCACACAGCTCTGCTCAAGTATTGCTGAGCCAGAACACGATACTGCGGGGAGAACTGCCACAGCCCTCATCTGCCCCGTTCCATGCTGCCCCCAATACCATATGTCGCCGGGAACCCCACGCACAGCTGCACGGACATATTAGCCCACACATCCAAACTCCAGCCACAGGTTATGTTAAGAGTGGCCTGTGGTCACAGCTGTGCCTTGAGGTGCTCATGCCAATGGTGCAAACTTCTCTTGAAAGAAGAGATGGGGAGGGGCGCCTGGGTGGCTCAGTCAGTTGAGTGTCTGACTCTCGATTTCGGCTCAGGTCACGCTTCCAGGGTCGTGGGATTCAAGCCCCGCATTGATCTCTGTGCCAAGTGTAGAACCTGCTTAAGGTTCTTTCTCTCCACCTCCTGCCCCTCTCCCCTGCTCATATTCTCTCTCTCTAAAAAAACTTTTTAAAAAATAAAAAAAAAAAAAAAAGAAGGAGAAGAAGAAGAAGAAGAAGAAGAAGAAGAAGAAGAAGAAGAAGAGGGAAGAGAACCACACAGACCCTGGAAGCATGCTGGGCCATTTTGTCCTGGAAATCCGGGGTCCTGGGTACCCAGGGGCAGGGCCACTTTATGTCTTCAGGAAGTCCTGGGCACTCTTGTCTTTATGCTCGTCCTTCTCCCATAAGAAAACAAAAAGAGGCACCTGGGTGGCTCAGTTGGTTAAGTGTCTGACTTCGGCTCAGGTCATGATCTCACGGTCTGTGGATTCCAGCCCCTCTGTGCTGACAGCTCGGAGCCTGGAGCCTGCTTTGGATTCTGTGTCTGCCTCTTTCTCTGCCTCTCCCCAGCTTGTGCTCCCTCTCTCTCAATAATAAATAAATGAACTTTAAAAAAAAATGTTTAAAAAAACCCCAAAACTTAAAAATTATATCTTACAAATTATATTTTAGCTCTGTGCATTGACACAGAGACAAATATATCAATATTATATAAAACACATTTTCTTTCTTTTTTAAAAAAATTTTAAAGTTCATTTTGAGAGAGAGAGTGCTGAAGGGGCAGAGAGAGAGGGAGAGAGAGAGAGAATCACAAGTAGGCTCTGTACCATCAACACAGAGGCGGACACGGGGCTCAAACTCACAAACCAGGAGACCATGACCTGAGCTGAAATGGAGAGTCAGATGCTTAACCATCTCAGCCACCCAAGCTCCCCATCTTTTTTTTTTTAATTTTTTAGATGTTTATTTATTTTTGAGAGAGAGCAGACAGAGTGCAAACAAGGGAAGGACAGAGAGAGAAGGAGACACAGAATCTGAAGCAGGCTCCAGGCTCTGAGCTGTCAGCGCAGAGACCCCCATGGGGCTCAGACTCGTGAACTGCAAGATCATGACGTGAGTCGAAGTGGGGCACTTAACTGACTGAGCCACCCAGGGACGCCTAAAACACATTTTCAACTTAAAAGTTCATTTTTTTCCTTCTTATTTTAAAAGAACTTAAAACGCTTTTGCAGCCCCTAAGCGTGTCATGGGCCCTCAGCACTGTGCCTACAGTGCCAAATGCATAAATCGGCCTGCCTGGTGCCTAGTCTTTAAGGGGTTGGGAGGATGTGCTCCGGGTGGACACATCCACTTGGCTTAGAAATTCATTGCCTCGTGGGGAGAGGCATGTCCAGAGCAGAGCTGGATCATTGGACCATGTAAAACTCGGGGCCCACATTTGGTTTCTTCATCCCCAAGCTATGACATTGCTGTTTTATATAATAACCCAGGTTCATTCAGGTAAACGGTGCATTTATATTATTCTAAAGAGCTTTGAGCTGATACCTTTGAATTTGTATGACTAAAGGACCCATTCTAGTGGCACTTCCTCCACAAGACAACAGGTGACCCTGAAAAATGAAACAACTTCTAGGGAGTCAAAACAACAGCTTGCAACTTTTAAGTGGTAGTTTCTTGAGCTTCCATGCATAAATGCTTTGAATGAGCAAAAAAACAAACAAACCCAAACCCCTCAGGGTTCAGTTTGGGGTTGGGAACACTGCTCTACTCTTTTTTTTTTGATCAATTAGATGCACAGCATTGACCAACAAGGCCTCGAGAACACATGAGCATCTCTGGAGCCCCGTAGTCCATTTCTCGCCTCCAGCGGACTCAGGGTAGGCTGAACATTTAGCGCCGTCCACGACACTGGCTGTGGTTTGAGTCTTCTCTCATTCCTTTGAAACGCTCAGTTTTTCTTCCTGGAAAGGCATTGAAATAGTCTTCCCTTGGTTTCCGTGGATTCCAAGTTCCTGGGCCTGTCTCCTCATTGCACTTTTGGAGATGTATGCCAGCCCATGAGTCAGTAAGAGTAGGAGTATCCCAGGGCCAGGTGAGCTCAGGTCAGATCTCTGCCACTATGAGTTTCTGGGACTTTCATCTCTTTCCTCCATCTTTCCAAATCCTATCCATCATCACACATTTAAAGCCTCTTCTTCCTTCTCTGCCCCCATTCCACTCCATCCTTCCTCAATGGATCTCAAATCCACCACCTGGCCTCCCTAACTGTGATCTCCTCTCTCCCCACACTTCCATATCCAGATGGCTGGGAGAGTAGTCTTACCCAGAAAGCGTGATTTGTGCTGGCAGGTCCCTCTTCCAAAATGAAGTTTGGGGAAATATTTCAGTATATACAGATATATATTTCCCCTTTTCCCTTCATATAGTCTTTTATCTAACCCTTTGTGGTTAGGGTATGTGACTCTAGAGAGTCCCTTCTCTCCCTGCTACAGAAGATACTTTGATTCTTTCGGTCTCAATGAGAAGAAGAAAAAGGATGGGGTCCTCTTAGATAGAGGCCCATTGAAGAGCTTCACGTGTCCTTTATTCCCTGTCAAATACAATGACAAATAATATTTCAATACCGCCAGCACAATATCCAGCTCTGACCTGAAAAGATGAGACTTTGATAGTCATACCTCTAGAGCAGACATCCAAGGTAGCCCAAAGCTATGGTTATTCTAAGAAAATGAAGTACAGTATCTGACTCTTTTTATTATCTTTCTCATGGCAGAGTTTTGGGAAAGAGGATGGGATTTATAATCTTCGTCCATCAGAAAAGCTTGTAAAACCATTTTTTATTTCCTTTGGGACCTAGTATAAAGTCCTTGTATATTTTGTTCATTCCTCTTATTTAAGATGCAAATAACTTATAGGAAAGGCCTAAGAGAAACCTTTTACTCTCATCTGCCCTGAACCATGAGAAAGGAAAAATGATCACATGGTCCTACGAGGTTATCATCAGGACCTATTTGAGAATGTTCTTGGGGATTCCTACATGCCAGTTATAAAGAGAATTATGACTTTGCGTCTAAATGTCTTTTTTCAAACACATAAACCAGAGGGTAAAATTATTCATATCACCAAAAAATCCTCATAACACCAAAAGATAACAAGGACCCTTTGTATGGCATTTACTCAAGGGTTATTTCCAGATCATTAAATACTCAACAGAAGAAATAAAAAGGGAAATCATCTAAGCCACTGTTGATTAAATATCCACCAGAAATGAAATTATAATGATCAAAGGACATGAGTATGTCAATGCTTATTGTTTAGAGTTTAAATTTTGCAACCTTTATTTCTTTAGACAAAAGGCTAAGCACCGGTAACCCTATGAAGATTTCTGTCATGTAATATTGCCTACCTGACATGTAAGGCTATGAATTTTGCACTTTCATCTGACTTTGTTTCTCTTTGCTCTCAGACTCCCTCAAACTCTGTTTTACCTCCAAACTCATGTCTGAACCATGGATTGTTCTGCACCCCAGTCCTGCCCACCCTCACTCCACCCTATGGGCTCACTTGACCAACTCCTACTCCTGCAAGACTAGACCAGACAACAGCTGCCCTGTGGGTACTTTTCTGACCTTCTTCAGGTTTACTGGACTCCGCTTCTTTCATATCCTTTATATACCTCCACATAACTTTCACATACCACACAAATAACATGAGAGTATTATTAATCTCTTCATTAGACCACAACTTACTTGAGGACCAGAGTTGCCTTCCTCGTTTTTACAACTAGTGCCTATGTCCTCAACACTGTCCTGTTGCATGAATCCCTCGGTTTCAACTTCTACCTCTTCCATAAGAACCATCATCATCCATACCAGCCCAGGATGCTCCCTTAATCCCTGCTGTTCTATAACACGTTGACCTCTGCTGCATTTATCTATATTCTGCTTTGTGAACATCGCTCTTCAAGGAAACACGCAATACGTGGCTCATGTTTTTCAAACATCGTGTTAGATATGCCACGATGCTTAGAACAGGATGAACTCTGGTAGGATTAGATCCCACTAACTAGCAGCTATTTAGTAAATGTGTAATGGAACTTCTGTGATCGAAGGAATAGGGAGGTCTGGTATTATGGACATAATATTGTTTGAATAGTACCCTTGCTGTTGAGAGAAGCATTCCTTTGGGAGCTTATGGTCCAATGGCTTGTGCAGGGCTTTCTGCATTACCTGATTCCACAAATGGGCATGTGATCCATACGTACCAGAGTACCCCACTCTAGGGCATATTGATTGGGTTCAGGGAGAGCATGCGACCCAAGCTGCATCAATCAGTTTCACCTGAAACTTTCCTATGGGAGCCAGTCCCGACTATCTTTTCCCCAAGAGAGAAACCATAAGGAAGTGTGAACTGAAGCTGTTATAGCCATATTCCCAATCACAATGGTGAAAGCCATTTGAAATACAAAAACAAGAGACTGACATACAAAGATAAGCACCAAGAGACAGAAAAATAGAGGCCTTAATATAATCATTTGATCACCTAGGCCTTGCTTTGAGCCAGGTCTACTGGATTTTCCATCACATGAGCCAAAAATATCACCCTTTTGCTTAAATTGTGTTGGCTTTCTGTCTCATGTGGTTTTCTTTATAGATGTCATCAAGGGGAAGGTAAGAGGAAGCTTGAGTTCAGGGAAGTAGATGTTCTTTTGGAATCTGTTTTTATCACTTTCTAGATTTTTGATCTTTGATATTATAAAGAGTTCTTGGCTGCAGGCAAGGCAATAAAATTCTGGATGGTTGAGTCAAAAGAGGAGTTTGTTAAAAGGATGTTGAAGAGAAAGGTAAAATTATCTCTATTCACAGATGATACGATTTTGGGAAAGTCAAAATAATAAAGAGAAAAGCTACAACAAACACTAAGAGAATTTAATTTTTAAAAAGAAGTTTATAAAATCAACATCTCCTACTGAAATAATGTACCTAAATAAGGCTCATCAATGGCTGCTGACATCACAGAGACAACCAGGTATTATATGGCTTCATAGAGGTTCACACTCCCCCCTATGAAGTAGGTTGACAAACAAAAATGAATCTGATCGAGCCTCTAGATCTAACTAAAACCAACTGACAGAAAATGCATGGGACAAAAGGCAGGATACATGATACCACAGGGATCCAACTAGTAAAGCTTAACTGTGGAAAATGCTACAGGCAAACAACTTGGCTTCCTCACTGCAAATTAAAAAAGAAAGAGTAGGCAAGAGATTGAATTTATACGTTAAAAGACACTGGAAACAATTTGTTTTGATCCTGATTTGAAGATTTTTTTTTAAAGTTTAAAAATTGTGAGATAATCAGAGAACTTTGAACTTAATACTAAGCTGCTGTTCTTATTAAGTGGGATAATGATACTGTAGTCATTTTTAAAATAATATTTACATTTTAGAAATAAAGATCGAAAATGCTATGGAAGAAATAACGTGAGGTCTGAGATTTGTTTGAAATAATCCAGGTCACGATTCCACCGTTCATGGGTTCGAGCCCCGCGTCGGGCTCTGTGCTGACAGCTCGGAGCCTGGAGCCTGCTTTGGATTCGGGGTCTCCCTCTCTCTATCTGCCCCTCCCTCCCTCACACTCTGTCTCTCTCTCTCTCTCTCTCTCAAAAATAAATAAACATTAAAAAAAATTTTAATAAATAAATAAAAAGAAAAAGATATTAGAAAGCTAAAAACTTACGATAAGGCCACAGAACAAAGACACAGGATCCAGCTTCTAGGAACAACCCAAAATCAAGTCTTAGAAAAATGTTGGTAAGGAATACCCTGCAGCCACCACCATGCATTGATTTTTCTCCTCTCTTCGTCGAGCCACTGGCAGAGAGAGAGAAAGTCAGAGACACACAGAGAGACAGAGAGAAGAGTCACTTCCAGGAGGAAGAGCTCGCGTCCACTCTTTCCCTTTCAGGAACTTCTGGCACAGATTCCTCTGGTTATTAGAGTTTTGGTCATGGCTTCAAAGGAGGCTGGGGAAATGGGGAAAGTGAACATCTAGTAGTTTCCGTTCCAATAGTAAAAGGGGCTTACCTGCCCCATCTCCATTACTAAGAATTTAGCAGTAAACAATTCCCAGGGCCCTTGGGTGGTTCAGCTGGTTGAGCAATGGCTGTTGACTTCAGCTCAGGTCATGAGTTCAGGGTTTGTGGGATCTCGTCCCGAGTCAGGCTCTGTGCTGACAGTGTGGGTCCTACTCGGGAGGCTCTCTTTCTCCCTCTCTTTGCCCCTCCCCCTGCTTGCACTCTCTCTGTGTCTCTCAAAATAAATAAACTTAAACAAACAGACAAACAGTGAGCAATTCCCAAAATAATAGAAAGAAAGAAATTCAGACACTGGCCATGAAAATAAATAATGTTTACCTCACCAGGCAAGTAACAATCCCCCTGAGTTTCACCTTCCTTATCGGTCAGATTTTTAAACAACTGCTGTGAGGACCTAAAGGGACGATGTGTCTGTGAAACAGCACAAAAAGTTACTCACCAATCTTTCTTTCCTCCCTCTCTCTCTCCCCTTCCTTGCTTCCTTCCTTCCTTCCTTCCTTCCTTCCTTCCTTTCTTCAATTGCTACCTCTTTATTTCCTGAGGATAATATAATAGTCTGTTCACTTGAGGGATACAAAATGAATAACTATTTTTGAAATTGTAATGGATTGACTGAATCCATACTTTCATAGGAAAAACAAGGTTCTCTTCCCCCCTTAGCTCTTCTTGTACACCTGGCTTCACAGGAAAAGGAATCAGCATTTAGAAATGCACGTCTGCTTCAGCCACAGGTGAGATATTGAAGCATTCCCACAAGTACCAAATTCTCAACCTTTGATCAGCATGTTGGGAATGTTCATTGTCCAGTAAAGCAATGGGCAGGCTCTCTGACTCAGTGCCCCTCCCTAATGAAAACGCTCCCCAAGGAGAAAACAGCCCTGCGTTTTCAGTAGTCTCCTCAGGTCAGGGGGCCCTTCAGTCTTCACATGCTGTGGGCTGGATTGACTCAGCAATGGTTAGCTGACTTTTAATTCTGTTCTTCCTGCCTGTTCATTCATAACATCGGCCAGAGGGAAGGAGCTCTGTGTCATAAAGGTAACCATGTCTGGGTCGGTCTCTCCCACTGCCAGTCAGTGTGGTCATTTTGGAAGGGGGCGGGAATATCTGACCTCATGAATATAGGAAAGTTTTGTGATTAATGATGATTTTTATCTTTGGACTTCAGAGATTGACTCACGCAGAGAATGAACAATCTATAGGTCAGATATCCTACATCCTAGTCATTTTCTTCCTTCAGTCAGGAATTCAGAGAACTAAACGCCGACCAGCTGTAAAAGACATCTCTCCTGTCGGCAGAAAAGCCTGCTTCCTGGGCCCCTAAGAGGAATTGTTTAAAATAACGCTATGTGACTGTCCCAAGGATTTGTGTTGAAAAATGAGCAGCTAGAAAACTTAACACCTAAATGATCTCTACTTGATTCATAAAGCAAGGCTGTTCTCTTACTTTTTCCTTCTGTGGTTCAGGTGTTTTGCAGCCCCTCTAAAATGTGTGGCTACCTTTTGTTTAATAATTGGTCAAATGTTTATTGAGGGTTTTCTACGTGTAAGAAGCTGTGCAGAGCCACAGGGTTACAAGGATAAAAAGGACAAATCCTTGGCGCCAGCACTCAAGGATTTTAATAGCAATAATGTCGATGCTATTAATAATCTCTAATATACCTATCAATCTTTACTTTTCACAGTGCTATTTAGCTTATCCGAAGTCATTTTTAATACTTCTTATAATTCAGTGTGATGGCCCTAACTTTTTTCAAAATCAAAGTGGTAAACTTTACATCCGTTCATCCTATCTTCTAGGAGATCATGTGCTTAAGATGCTTAACCCATAAAGCACGATAAATTTAAAACGGCATTTGTATGTTCACACCAGACATGTGTCCCATATTTGTTTTCCATCTTGTTTAGCTAGGAGGATGCCATAACTTAGTGGAAAATTCTCACAGCACCCTCCTGTTTCTCCTTGACCTGGGTTCTGGGACCTGCACAGGTGGAAAGAGCTTGGACTACATACTTCATATGAAGTTTGTAAATCTCAGTCATTCACCAGCCATCAAAAATACTCACCTCACTCCCTCTTTCCACGATCTTCTAAGCGGCCCTCTCGAATTGACTCCCACACCTGCTCATCATATATAGAACGAAACAAAAGCAAATATTATTTAAAATCCCTCTTCTTCAACAAGGTCTTCTGTTTTGAAATTGTGAAATGGTCCCCGGTCTGTTCTCTCACCAGCTGTGGTCTTGTATCTCCTCAGGAGAATAGCTGACATCATACAAGGCAAAGCCATTGTGCTTACAGGCACCATAAATATCTCCCCTAAATCCTACATGATAAATTTCCCTCTGATTAGTAAAGCAGATACTGTAATGTGCAAGGGGGAGGGAAGAGGCTTTGATGATGTTAAACTAAGCCTCTGGAGATATCTCATCCCTCCCTCCTGAATTTCATCGTCCAACAAGTGGAGTCACGAAAACGATAGAAAATGCAGGCTGGACTATCCACTCCCATTGCCTTCTTGATTTCTTTTTTAAACTGGTTTTCAATTATAGACAACTAAAATTCACTTATACAGAATTAAAAGCAAGTTGAATTTGTTAAAGGTACAAATGGGAGCACGTTTCTTATACAAATCACAGTATGCCTTTTGGACCACAACCTAAACAGAGAGGAAAATCCTTTGAATGTAAAATAAAACAAGGGCTTTCAGTTTTGTACGTGAATTTGAAATTACTTAATCCTTGACTCACGTTCTATTTTATTTTTCATTTCTTGGGAAGACCTGTCCCTATACTGTGACTTTTTTTTTTTTGTAATAGCAAGCTTCTATTTATAACTATTAGTTGGTCTTTCCACAAAATTAGCTTGCTGGAAGAACTGAGGAGAGGCAGAATATTCTTGGATCAAATGGAACTGGTGAGTATGGAAATCCAAGGATTTGAGAAAGTGTTATCAATTCTTATAGTCTGACTAGTGGAAGACTAGATAATTCTGTATATTTTTCTTGGTCTTCCTAATGTATGTTTATTCAAATGGGAAAAAAATAGAGTAGACTATTACTGGGGGTAAAAGGTGAAAAAAAAGTCATTTTCATGTTTTTTGCTACTTGGACCTTCCTTTGTTGTAGGATATAGTCTTTTGGTTTTGTTTTTATTTATTTTTTTAATTTTTTTTTTTTTTTTTTTTTGGTAACGTTTATTTATTTTTGAGACAGAGAGAGACAGAGCGTGAACGGGGGAGGGTCACAGAGAGAGGGAGACACAGAATCTGAAACAGGCTCCAGGCTCTGAGCTGTCAGCACAGAGCCCGACGCGGGGCTCGAACCCACGGACCGTGAGATCATGACCTGAGCTGAAGTCGGACGCCTAACCGACCGAGCCACCCAGGCGCCCCTTGTTTTTATTTTTTTTAAGCAACACCCCTTTATGATCTGCTGAAGAGGGGTGAAATGTAAATAACAAAATAACCAAAAGACACCCACCTAGACCCTCATTCCTCCGCTATGAAGCCTACTTCACGGAGAGCCGAGGAGCATTTGAACAATGGAGAGAAAGCATCTGATCCTGGCAGATTGGTGAAAGATAAAGGGCAGCTTTAGGGCCAGCACAACAAAGAAGCTGACAACTTTTACTCATTTATCCTGTGGTCTGAGTTATCCATTTCTGCATGTAAGCCAAACCCCGTTACCAGCTCAACTCCTCTTCTCCATACGCCTTCTCCTTCCCCATCACACTTTAAACAGCACATAACAGGGTACTATGCATTTTACTAAAAGCATTTGAATGCGTTCAATCCACACTTTGCTCAGATGAAGGGTTTGGGGGCCGGGGAGTCTTGCCCACTGCCCAGCTGGAGTTTGGTTGGGTTGATTACTTATCATTGTATATTCTCCGCATGCTCTCCATTAACAGCTAGATACTGTTTCCCTTGGCCAAAGGGGCTGAGCTTTATTCATTGACTTAAGTACTCAAAGGTACTGCATGGAACATTTCATGTGTGTTGGCTCTTCATGCACTACTACTGAGGACTGAGGGAAGCAATTATAAGATGCTCCTGCCCAGTCCAACCTCCTTGGAGGAGACAGAATCCCCTGGCGAACGCTGCCACCCTGCTGATTCAACCGTCACTCAGACGGCCATCAGAGGTTACTGGCTTTAGGCTGTAAGTTACAGGAAATCTTTCAGCCTGTACTTGGTTATTTATAGAGGAGTTTATAGGATTCTTCCACAACTCAAAGGAGGAAAATCAAACAAATGTCACCTCCTATTATCGTGGCAACTAAGTTCCACTCTGAAAATAGAAGCTGGAACATTAACCCATTAACTAGTAAACCAATCCACTGACGTATTTAAATTTTAGTAACACTTTTACATTAAAAAAAAAAATTCTTTCAAACTTTACCCACCGTAGGGAATTTTTCCTGATTAAGCCCACACCTCTTTGCACAGGACTAATGTTTTAATAATGGACTTCAAAATTAGATTATTTATAATACTTCCCAAACTTCCTGTATTCCTTCCTTTTTTTCTCCTTCCTTCCTTCTTTGCTTCCTTCTTCCTTCCTTCCTTCCATCCTTCTCGTCTCCACTCTTTCCTTTCTATCTTTCACAAATACTAATATAAAACTTACTTTATGCCAGGAACTGTTTTAAGAGTTTTAATCCTCATAACAATCCTAAGGGGAAGGAACCATT
Organism: Panthera leo; assembly: GCF_018350215.1. Classification (NCBI taxonomy): domain Eukaryota; kingdom Metazoa; phylum Chordata; class Mammalia; order Carnivora; family Felidae; genus Panthera; species Panthera leo. The sequence goes on from NC_056696.1 coordinate 56,746,755, forward strand.
ATCAATCCCATTTCACAATGAGAAGACTTAACTTATGAGGCATTGTTATTACTGGTATTTTATTTCTTCATTTACGAATTCTTCTTTTCATTTGTTCATTGCTTTGATGGCAATAAAAACCAACCACACAATCCAAGAATTAAGACACAAGCCAGACTTACATCTACCTACGTGATTCTCCTCTATCCCATTACCTGACTGCGTTGCTCTCACATGCTGAATTTTTATGCTTTTATTGTTTCCTTGCTTGTTTGTAAAAATGTACTTGCTTAGTTTTAGTAATTTTGAACATTATAAAGAGCACCATGCTGTGGTCACCTGACAACTTGCTGGCACTTGCCATCACATTGTCACATGTAGCTGTAGCTCATTCATTTCCACCGGCCAAATGTATTCCACAATACACTGTAATATATTGATTTGTTTCCCTGTTGATAGTCATTTGTTATCTGCTCTTGCTATTACAAACATGGCTATTATGAATATTTTTTGTGTTTTCTTGCGGTGCACAAAAGTACCAAATACATCTTTGGTATATAGCTGGCAGATTGTTGGGTCATAAAACATGTGGATGTTCAACTTTAAAAGAAAATGCCGAATAGCTTTCCAAAGTGATTAAGCAATTTACAGCAGCAATATTTAGGAAATCTAGTTGGTCCATACCCTCTCCAACTTGGGTATAGTTTCAATTCTTAAGTCTTGCCAATAAATTGAGCATGAAGCGGTAGCTGCTGTAGTCTCGATTTGCTATTCTATATCTTGATTTGCTGGTCTACACTGTTGTAGACAGGGCGAGCATCCTTCCATATGTTTTCAGCTGTATATTTTTGTCCTTCGGTGAATGTCTATTTGTGTATTTTGGTCTTTCATTTTTAATTTTTTTTTCTATTGAGATGTTTGTACTTCCCTTAGTGTGTTATAGAAGTTGTTACATATTCTTGTTACTAAACCTTTGCTAGTTATATCATTTGTTAGCAAATGATTTCTCCTAGTTTGTAGCTTGCTTCTTTTTTTTTTTACCTTCTTTAAGAATTCTTCTGATGAACAGCATTTCTTAATTTTAATAAAGTCAAAATCATAAATCTTTCCTTTTATGGTTTATATGCTTTGTGCCTGTTTAAGAAATCCTTCCCTACCCCAAGGTCGGAAAGATATCCACCTATATTTTTATACTGAGTGTTTTAAAGTTTGCTTTTGACATTTAAGTCCCTAATCCATCTGGAGTTGATTTTGGGGTATGGTGTAAGGGTGGGATCCAAATTCATTTTTTTCCAAGTGGACAACCAATTTTTCCAGCTCCTTTTATTAAATAATCCCTCTTTTCTCCACTGAAATGCCAGGCCACCTCTGCCCTCATTAAAGCTCCACATATGCATGGATCTATTTCTGGGCTCTCTATTCTATTCCAAAGGTTCGTGTGTCTACACCTGCAATGTGGTATTTTGGTAAGAGCACAGGACTTGGAGGCAAAAGATCAGGTCAATTACGACCAAGGGAACTTGAACAAGTCGCCTGACTATTCTGTTCAGTTTTCTTGTTTGTAACACATGATTAACAATTCCTACCAGAAGGATGCTGTGAAGATTAAACACATACCTGGGGAAATGTTTTGTAACCCATCAAATTCTATAAAATACTCTACATTGTTCTTTGGTTCATAAATGTTCTCAGAGTGTTTCTTTTTCTTTTTCTTTTTCTTTTTTTGGCCTTGTAGACATTTTGGGTTGTGAATAACAGAAAACCTGACTTACACTAGCTTTAAAAATAAAACTTAATGGCCCACATAACTTAACTATTCCAGTGGTAGGACTGGTCTTAGGTGATGCTTTAGATAGTGACTCTTGAGAGACTCAGAAACTCCAGAGAAGCATTTTCCCATCTCTCCTCTCTGAATCCTGCAGTTGTCTTCATTCTGAGGCCTATGGTCATAATGCGGCCCTCAGCGGCTTTTGGGGCCCCATATGTCCTTGTTCAACTCTCGCCTTAAGATGGCCTCCCTCTAGGTGGCTCTGAAAAAGAGAGAGGAAATTTCTTCCCCAAACATGGTGGGCAAAGTTCCCTGTCTCAGGTCTCATGGACCTCCCATGGGGCATGTGCTGAGTCCCCATCCAGGCACTGAGAGCACAAGAGGAATGTGAGGGTGGGGCCCTTCCCCTCCAGAACAGCAGCCATGTGCAAGGGTTGAAAATCTGGTCACTGTTACTAAAAGAAAGCAGAAATGAATACTGGGGGTGGGACACCCATAGCAAATGGTCATTACGTTTTTATTTTAACATTTAAACAAAATAACACATTTACATGGTCACACAGCAGGTAGCGAAGGAGCTGAGAGTGAAAACCAGCAGGGACCGCAGCCTCTCCTCCCAGAGAGAAGGTCTCCCAACTCTGTCTGCACCGGATTCCCCTGGTGACCGCTGTCCTGACTCCAAACCTCTTTGAAAGTTCCATTTCTTTATGAAGTGAGCTTTTATACACTCCAATGCATTTATCCTTCCCCATCCTTACTACTCACTCATTTCAAAGTTTGATAGAACTATTATTTTTTTATGTTAATTTATTTCTTTGAGAGGGAGAGAGAGACAGAGTGCAAGCAGAGGCGCAGGGAGAGAGGGAGACACAGAATCTGAAGAAGGCTCCAGGCTCCAGCTGTCAGCGCAGAGCCCAAGAGGGGGCTCAAACCCACCAACCGTGAGGTCATGACCTGAGCCAAAGTCGGATGCTTAACTGACTGAGCCACCCAGGCGCCCCAAGAACTATTATAATTTTTAAATATTTTCTTGTTTACCTTTGTGACTTTATACGATATATCTATATTTCTTTTTCCACCAATTTTAAGTAGTATCTCAACTCCCTTCTCTGAAGAACTGTAACCCTCTTCCCTCCCCTCCAGCCCCTTCCCCCTCCCTTCTCCTTCTCTCAGATATATTTTGCCCTTAGCATTGTCAGGATAGTGAACCTTCATATTCTGTCCTTCAACAGTAAATAGGACCTTCCTGCTCTGTATGTATTACAAGTTGAATTTGCAAAACTGTTTCACCACCAGTCCAATTTTGTGCTAGAATAATATTTATTTTCCTGTGTGGCCAGTTTGACTCAAAGTAGACCCCTAGGCCAATTCAAGTAACACATTCACTTGCAGCAAGGTTACATAGAATCTGTTTTCTTGTATTTTAATTTGTGTATAATTGGGGTCATAACTTCCTACTCCAGATTTCATTTTTCTCAGAGTTTCTAATTATCCTTTTATTTGGTTGTTTTTATCCCTCCATCTATAGTTTCTATTGCGTGGAGTTCCTTTGATCTTTTCCCCACTTGGGTTCTTTCATGGGTTTCTCTGTCCTTTTACACCAAATGGGGATGTTTTCACGACCTTGTCATGGTGGTCATGGGGGGATTCCCCCCTTCTCTTCTGTCCTGTGCTGGTGTCTCTTTCTCTGAATCCCATGTCCTCTATTTCTAGTATTTTTCCTCCTTTTGCTCGACTAAAGTCACAACTTCAACTAAACCCTAAAAGTGCATCATTAAAAGGTAAACATCACCCTTCCTTGCCGTCAGAGAATATCTTTATTCTGTTCTCACACTTGATTGATATATTGGCTTAGAACATTGAGGGAACATTGCTTCACTTTCCTGTAATACTCAGTTGCTTATGAGAAATCTGATATCAGGCTGATCCTTATTCCTTTACATTGCTTGTTTTTACCTTCCAGAATATTCTATGAACGTTCCTTTCTCCTTGATGCACTATAATTTAATCAGAACATTATAAATATTTCTTTTAAACTTATCTTGCTTAACAGTTGGAGAGCCCCTTTAATCTGAATATTCTTAGAAATCTCTTGTGACATTTGAGAATAATCTTCTCCCATTTTCTCCATTCATTTTTTTAGGTGTCATATGTGATTCTGTCAGGACTACCTGAATTGGTCTCTTAGTTTTGTTTGTTTTAATGTTTATTTATGTATTTTGAGAGAGAGAGAGAGAGAGAGCACAGCATGCAAACAGGGGATGGGGCAGAAAGAGTGGAAGAGAGAGAATCCCAAGCAGGCAGAGCCTGATGCAGGGCTTGATCCTATGAACCTGAGCCAAAATCAAGAATTGGACATTTAACCAATTGAGCCACTCAGTCACCCATTTTTGTTTGTTTTTTTTAATTTCTACTTTGTTTAACCCTACACATAATAATTGAACTACTTTTAAGCATATATGCATGTATACATTCATATAACCTCCTCCCAGACAGAGACAGACAATGCTTCCAGCATCTCAGAAGTCAGTCAATACCCAAATAAGTCAAGGTATCATCAATCAGTTTTGCCTGTTCTTGAACTTTATATAAATTGAATCATACAACATATACTCTTATTTGTCTGGCTTCTTTTATTGAACATAATGCTGCAAGGTTTATCCATGTGATTTGGAATATCAACATTTGGCTCTCTTTTTAACTTCTGTAGAATATTTCGTATTCCACAATTTATTTAGTAGCCTTCCTGTTGATGCACATGTGGGTTGTTTCCAGTTTGAGGCTATTATGAAAAATACAAACATGATCATTCTTGTACACGTGATCATTCTTGCGCATTCTTTTTATTTTTGTAATCTTTTTTAAGGTTTATTTATTTTCAGAGAGACAGAGACAGTACGAGACGGGGAGGAGCAGACAGAGAGGGAGAGATAGAACCCCAAGCAGGCTCTGCACTGTCAGCACAGAACCTGAAACGCAGCTCAAACTCACAAATTGTGAGATCATGACATGAACTGAAACCAAGAGTCAGACAACGAACCGACAGAGCCGCCCAGGCGCCCCTCATTCTTGTGCATTCTTGATGGACATTACGTACTAACTTATTTCAGGTATATATCTAGAAATTAAATTGCTGGGTCACTGTATTTAATTTTATGAGAAACTATTAGACTTTTTTCCCAAGTGGCTGGACCAATGTACAGTCCCACCAGCAATGTATGAGGATGCCAGTGAGCCCACAACCTCACCAATACCCAGCACTGTCAGCCCTTTTCATTTTAGCCATTCTGGTGGATGTAAAATGGAATTTCATCATGGTTTCAAATTGCATTTTTCCGACAAGTAATGATATTGACCACTTTTCCATATGCTTGAGGTCCTTTGGATAGCCTCTTTTATAAAATGTTCATCAAGTGTTTTGTCCATTTTAAAATCAAGTTATATGCATTTTCTCTTTGTTGTGTAGAAGACTGCAAATACTCTGGACTCAAGTACTATTCAGATATACGTATCATGAATATCTTCTTGCATTCTGAGACTTGCCATCTAACTCTCTTACGGTGTATTTGCATGAACAGAAGCTTCTGCTTTTAATGAAATCCAATTCTCAAATTTTTCATTTATGATTAGTGCTTTTTATATCCTGTTTTCCTGTTTAGGAAATCTTAATCTACTCTCAAGTTTATGAAGATATTTCCCTATAGTTTCATCTAAAATCTTCACTCTTTTGCCTTTAATACTTAAAGTTTACAATCTGTTGCAAATCAATTTTTGTGTGTGATGTGAGACAAGGTTCATTTTTCCCCCATTGAAAACAGGCAATTGTTCCAGCACCATTTTTACTGAAAAGGCCACGTTCTCCACTGAGTTACAGGAACACTTCTGTTGTAAATCAGAGTGACTCTATAGGTGTGAGTCTTTTTCAGGATTCTATTCTGCTCTAATTATCTACCTACTAGTCTAGTGTTACACTGATAGCACACTGCCTTAATTACTGTTTCTACTATGAATCTTAACATCTGATAAGTTAAGTGTTTCAATTCTGTCCTTTTATTTTTTTCTCCAAAATTGTTTGGGGATTCTAAGTCTTTTATATTTCCCCATACATTTTAGGACCCACTTGTCAGTTTCCACAAACTATCTTGCTGTTATTTGCCTGGGATTGCATTAAATCTATTGTTCAATTTGGGTAGACTTAAGATCTTAACAAAACCTAATTCCCAATCCATTAATATGATATAGGTCTCTATTAAAACTCCAATTATTTAAACATATTTATTTTCTCTTAGCAATGCTTTATAATCTTAAGCCTTGTAAAATTTGCATTGGATTTATTCCTAGGTATTTGACAATTGCTTTGCTGCTTTTGAAATGGTATTGAAAATTGTACTTCCCATTTATTTCTCTCTAGGACATAGAAATACTTTAATTCATATATTGATCATGTGTCTAGTGCTCACGCTAGCTTCGCCTGTTATTCCTAATAGTTTGTTTATAGTTTCTTTTGGATTTTCTATATTTCCAATTATTTCATCTGAGAGTAACAATGTTTTTTAATGTTTCTTTATATTTTTGTCATGTTTTTTCCTTTTTCTGCTTCTTTTGCTTAGGTACTGGGTGATTTCCTTGGCTTTATTTTCCACAAATTTTAGCTCTTGTTTTTAATTTTGGGATTTATATTACTAGCCTTTAATTGCTCTTTCTAATCTTCTGATTTTTTTTAGAGTATCTTGTACTTGTTTTGTGGATGCAATACAATTTCCAATTACTCAAATTATATCATTTTTGTTGTTTTTGTTTCTTTTTTTCTCTATGATCAGATTTGCTGTTGTTTTGGTTTCTTAATATTTCTCTCTATATAGTTTGTTCTCATATATCTATTGGCCTTTGCTTATCCATTCGTATCTAAGAAATAACTGCTTAGCTAATAAGGATTTTCTCTGATATTATGTCTCTTTTCCCTTCACTATCTCTGTTGAATGAGAATATGCCTGGATACTCAACATGAAACAGAACAAAATGCACAGCTGTTCAGCTTTCCTTTACATGAGAGGAAAGGAAACACTCTCAATTATGATCCCTCCTATTATAAGAACATAAGGAAGAGGACTTAAATCCTTGATGTCAACGTCTACACAGTCATTTTCTTAAATGGCTCTTTGCATTTCTTTAAGGGAGAAGCCTCCATGTTTGGATAAGAAATGACAGCCTGGATGCCTATGCCAGGGGAGGGAGGTTGAGGGCAACTATTTATAGTTTGATCCTACAAACATATGTATTGTCATTTCTCTGAAGCCCTCTTGAAGTATATTTTGGGCAACAGCTTTACCATGCACTATTTCCCTCAAAATGTATCTATGCACTGCTCTTTCATAGGTGTGTTTGTTACCTAGTAATCCCTACCCTCCCTAACTGCCTTATTTGTTTTGTTTTTGAATGTACAAATATGTATGCGTATATATGCATCTGTAATACATATGTATATACATGCATATATAATGAATATAAAATTATACGTACACAAGAATATATAATATGCAGGTTTTATATGTGTGTATGTATAATTTTTTTTTTAATTGGGATCTTGAGAGGAACACAAGTCCAGTATCTTGAACTAGATACTTGAATTTTTTTTCATACTACATAGTCAACCTACAAGTTTAAACTTCTTAGAATTGGAATACTAGTTTTAAAAAATTATTTTTGAATTATGTCATTGTTGGAAGACCACTCTCCATTGATTTCTTACATTTCTGCACATCTTGCCTGACAGCCTTTTGTTCAGGACTATCTTTTCAAGGATGTTTGTATAGTGAACAGCCTTGGAAAATAGAGATAATGTCTCCTTTGGGAGGAGTGGACAGGCTTGTTTACCGTCCAAAATAATGATAATGCCTATTTCCAGGATAAAGGTTGGAACAGTTTGCTAACCACTCATGATAAAAGATTGGGGTTTCCTCAACTCAGTCCCGCAGCTGTGATGATAACCTCCAAGTGTACAGAATCCACCTGGACTGGTCTGAATCTCCCTGTAGGACTTCAGAGACAAATGGGATCACACAAATATAAAGCTCTACTAATCTGTTGCATCGTGAGGAATAGAGTCTTTTGCCTCTTTGACCCAGAATTCTTGTGTCTCCTGCCATAATCCATAAAATTATGGCAGACTAATCCGCTAGCTTGCAAATAAAGTCAAATCTCAGGACCACATATGGGATACCGCAAAGGTCTAAAAGTGGAATTGCAAACTAAGCAAGATACCAAGCGTTGGTATAATGCAAGTTGACGCCATTAGTTCCACCTTCTCAAATTTGGTTGCTATCACTCTATTTAACTATGAGGGGTTTTGACATTTATTTTAAATTCCATTGACAGTCATTTTAGACATGTTTCTGGAGGGATTAGAACTAACATAATCTACTACTGTTAACTGTAATACTACATAAATGCTATAAAGTTAACATATTAAACATGAGAAAACTAGAAATAAGACCTGTTTTTAAAAAGTTATTATCTGACATATCAGATAAAGGGTTGCTATCCAAAAATCTATAAAGAACTTATCAACACCCAAAAAACAAATAATCACGTGAAGAAATGAGCAAAAGACATGAATAGACACTTCTCCAAAGAGGAAATCCAGATGGCTAACAGACACATGAAAAAGCGCTCACCATCACTCACCATCAGGGAAATACAAATTAAACCCACAATGAGGTACCACCTCACACCTGTCAGAATGGCTAACATTAGCAACTCAGACAACAGATGTTGGTGACGATGCGGAGAAAGAGGATCTCTTTTGCATTGTTGGTGGGAATGCAAATTGGTGCAGCCACTCTGGAAAACAGTATGGAGGTTCCTCAAAAAATTAAAAATAGAAATACCCCATGACCCAGCAATTGCACTACTAGGTATTTATCCAAGGGATACAGGTGTGCTGTTTCGAAGGGACACATGCACCCCCATGTTTATAGCAGCACTATCAACAATAGCCAAAGTATGGAAAGAGCCCAAATGTCCATCGGTGGATGAATGGATAAAGAAGATGTGGTATATATATATGTGTATGTATATATATATATATATACACACACACACACACACAATGGAGTATTACTGGACAATCAAAAAGAATGAAATCTTGCCATTTGCAACTACGTGGATGAAACTGGAGGGTATTATGCTAAGTGAAATTAGTCAGAGAAAAACAAATATCGTATGACTTCACTCATATGAGGAATTTAAGATACAAAACAGATGAACATAAGGGAAGAGAAGCAAAATAATATAAAAACAAGGAGGGGGACAAAACATAAGAAACCCTTAAATACAGAGAACAACATGAGGGTTTCTGGAGGGGTTGGGGTGAGAGGATGGGCTAAATGGGTAAAGGGCATTAAGGAAGACACTTATGGGGATGAGCACTGGGGGTTATACATAGGGGATGAGTGACTGGAATCTACTCCTGAAATCATTATTGCACTATATGCTAACTAACTTGGATGTAAGTTTAAAAATTAATTAATTAATTAGCTAATTAATTAAAAATAAAAATAAAAAAGTTATTATCTTGGGACACTAAGGCTAAAGAGGTGTGCAGAGAGAGGCTTTTTAAATTTTTTTTAAATTTTTTTTAACATTTGTTTATTTTTGAGAGACAGAAAGAGACAGAGTGCAAGCAGGGTGGGAAAGAGAGAAAGGGAGACACAGGATCCGAAGCAGGCTCCGGGCTCTGAGCTGTCAGCACAGAGTCCGACGCAGGGCTCGAACTCACGAGCCAGCCGTGAGATCATGACCTGAGCCGAAGACAGATGCTTAACCGACTGAGCCACCCAGGTGCCCTGAGAGAGGCTTTTTTTTAAATGATATGTTTTTTATTCTGCTGTGAAACTTCAGTGTTTTGTTGCTTGCGGATATTTAGTCTATATGATGATGCTAGGTTAGTTTAAAATTTTACTGCATAGTAAAACCTGGGTTTGCAAGCATAATTTGTTCTGGAAACATGTTTGTCATCCAAAGCACTTGCATATGGAAGCAAATTTCAGGAACCATTGGCTCAGTTGTGATCATGTGACATTCGGTGTCACCTACTACTCGTATCACAAGACATCACTCGTTTCTCAAGTTAAATTTATTAGAAATGTTTGCTCATCTTGCAGAACACACGCAGAACAAATTACTCACAATCCGAGGTTTTACTGTGGAGGGAAAAAAAAAAACATCACTGGAAGCATCAAAACAAAGGAAACCAAAATACCTAAATATGTTTTGGGTTTTTTTAAAGGTTATATCTCAGTAGAGGGAAAAATTGGGGGTGATATTTTCCTATATGTATAGATTTTGATTACAAAAATATTACAGACCTAATTTTGAGAGTGAGATAATGAGGGGAAAGAATCATAAAAAAAATCCATCTGAGATCAAGATTTATCTAAATCAACACCTAGGGAATATGTAGTGGCCTGTTCAGGCAAAGGCCAGTGTCCTGTATTATCTTGCCCTTTGACACACAAATGAAATTTGATGTTTCTAATATTGACCCAACGGCTCTCAACATCCCCAGACATCAAAGAATGACACAGCTATGTGTGCTACATGGGACTCTGCTAAAGGCATTTTATAAGGGTTATTCAAAAAGTGTTGAAATAAGAATGATTTTCTGACTAACCTGCAATTAACCATATCATTAGGTGACCCCGGTTGTTTCAGTCCCTTAAATTCTGTGTAATTACAATCTTCCCAGTGTCTCATGCTCACCTCTCTGGGACTCTTTGCTACTGTGTTATTCTGTATATTAAACCACCAGAATACAGTGCAGTTATTCAAAGCTGAAGAAGAAAACCCAACTTCTGTCTATACTTTAAGTAACACTGCAAGATCTGATTCTTTGGGACTCTGATAGGTGACACACTCCAGTGTTTTGAGCACACTGAGTTATTGAGCCCAAGAAGGTAAAATTATTTTACTGTCCAAAAGCATCAGTGATATTCTTGGATATCGCTGTCCCAGTCAAAATCCCAATATATGAACAGCACTTTGCAGGACATGACAGAGGATACAACAGAAGAAAACAGTGTCTGTCTTTGAGAAGGTTACCACTCGGAAGGAAAGACCAGGTATAAACACAGCAAACCACAAAGAAGCATGTTAACAAGTTGCATTAGGACCCCCACACGGGATGAACTATGTGGGAAGGTAGAGCATAAATGCTCAAGGGAATCAGAGAGTACAGTCAGGACTTTGAACGATATCCAGCTTTTTATGAAACTATAATAAAGGCCTCAGCTTGAAACTAAAAGAGATTCAGATGTGTCTGGGGACATCTGGCAAAAGGGCAGTGTCAGCCTCTAGAAATGTATTTGCATGAAGCCTGACAAATCTTTTGGGAGAGAAGTGGTCCTCAGGGAGGAAGGATCCATGCATGATGAAGTGACTCAGTAAAAAAGCCTTAGTCATTGGATGAAGAAAATGATTTTGAACACAGCAAGTCTGAGATTTATCCCCCACATAACCCCAACTGGGCTTAATCTGACATTGTGGAAAACAAACAGTTCTAAGTAAATGCTGAAATAGTTGTTTTATGTTGTGACATAAGGAACTCTTCTTTGGGAATCCCCTCTAAGCAGAACTTAACAGAAAGGGATAGTCTCTCCCCACCACTTTTCCATAGGTCATCACAAAGCGTTGGTGCCCTGAGGACACCAGCATGGTGCTGTGCTTACCATGCCTCATCAGTGGCCAGTCAGGAGGACATGGAATGATTTGGGATCAGTAACAGAGACAAGGTACCGAGTCGTGGAATAAAGGCAGCATCTGAGATGGGCTTTTATACCCAGCTCAGCATCAGCGGCCGCTAACAAGAAACTCTGAACCAGCAGAACCACAAGTGAGTACGCCACATTTGCAGGAGCAGAAATACCCCTTCATGCCCAGTAAATCAGCCAAAGCTCAGCTTAAGAACAACTGCTCCCAGGACCATGACATCTGACTTATTTGTAGCCGAGACTGCAGAGCAAGAACTTCCAGGCATCTAGGGGGCCTGTGTCAGTATAACAAGGCACAAGATAATGATATTTAAGTCTTTGATGTTAGCATACCTTAGGGATATCTGCAGGAATGAGTCTTCTTGAGAAATCTATTTAGATCGAGTTATTTCGCAAAGTATGGAAGACTGTCGTCAGCTGTGATGTTCAAGATGAGGTTTCTAGTAAAGCCAAAAATGGCATTAAGCATGTATAAAGAAATAGCATCTAAATACTAAATGCCATAGTGGTTATCTATTCTTAGAAGCCTTAGAGAATCACAATCCTAGGATGTTACAATGGTAGAAATCAAGGAGACCAATCCTCCATTATTCAAGTAAGAGAGTGAGACCCAATAAGGCAGCCACTGACGACGAGTGGTGGAACACAGTAGAACAGAAATCTGTTTTTCAGTCCAGGGCTCTTTGAATGACACCATAAAGACTTAGGGAAACCAAATGAGAAATAATAAGCCTGACCTTTGATTCCTAGAAAGTGTCAGCAAATTACCTATAGCCATTCTGCACAAATAAAAATCAGGCTGGGAATTTGTTTAAGAACTGTCAAATGTCCTCTCCTTGAAAGTGAACTTGTTTATGTAGGTTTCTGTCAGTTTGCAAATGTAAATTCCTGAGTTGATTTCTGATGTAACTCCTTAAAAATTAAACACAGCATTACAATTAGCTTCAGCGGAGAAAAAGTGCACAGAGTTTTTCTGTTTCCTCTTAGGAATGGATGAAGAAAGCATGGTGGGAAATGGAGAATGGAGGATTGCAAGCGAAAGTGAGAACAAGAATGAGGAATAAAAACAGAGGAGAAAGTTGAAAAGAAAGAGCCAAGTGAGAAGTTTGGAGTCTCCACACAAATGAGATGGGCGGATAGGACATCACCAAGAGCGTATTGAACATGAAGTTCATCTGTTTTAACTGGTGTGATTTACTTGACATAGTGACAGACCGAAACGAAAATAATAATCATCTGTCAAACAATCAGTTCGCCTATGTCTTGACTGTCCTGGCTGTTGTTTTCTTTCTTTTAACCTAACCTGCCTGTTTCCTTGACCAGTCAAGTCAAAACAGACACCCAATTTGTACATGTCAACACAGGCTTTCTCTCGAGTTAATGGCTCAGAGTGTGAGTCACTGCCCTGAGAACCCCAGATCCTAACTTTTCTCCTCTTCTAAATTAGAATGGGATGGCCTCTGTTTATACTTTCATTAAATAGAACCACATGATTACAACCTTTCCACTGGGGGTTTTTAGCAAAGAATTTATTAGCATGAGCCAGTATCCTTGACTGCAGGGCTGCATTGGTTGTGAGCCATGAGTGGCTGAAATACACTTGATTTGCTATTTTTCCTCTGAGCTCTGGTTTAGCGGGTTGCTTTCAGGAGCTTCTCGGGGCTTGTGTTCCAGCTATATCTGTTACTTCTACGTTATCAGAAATTTTTATTTAAAGCCCGAAGGTCCTCTTTCACTTGTCATGGGGAGAAATGATGGACAGATTCCTGGGAAGTGATAGTGGCTTATTAATCTGTGCTGTTTTATTACATGTGATTATCAAACTGGAATTTCCTTAAGGGTGTCTTCCTTTTAGTTAAAAGGTCGTCTCCCCTTTGAACTCGTCCATATCCCTGGAGACCCAGCCTCCATGGTGGCCATCTTGATTGGCCCCACCCCACCTGAAAATTCACATACTCTTTGGAATTGATCTTTGCCTCCCCTGTGTCCTTAGCACTTGACTTCTGCATTCCCTGCCATATATCACGTTGCATCTACAAATGCGACAGTTCCCTGATGACAGGAGATATGTTTTAACATCATCAGATTCTAATACAACGATGGGTACTTGCTGAATTAAATTAACACGCAGAAGGCTAATGCCTGAAGAAGAGGTGAGGAGGAGAGTAGAATGAGGTTGATGGTAACTGAGGGGGATGCAGAGAGAGAAAGAGGTGCTTTGGCATCATCATGGAAGAGGGCACAAGGTGGTGGGAGGTGCGTGCAGGAAAGACGAAGGATGCTCAGAAGGTGGACCATCAGGATGCAGACAGAACAGGAAGTGGCCGGAAATGAGTCAAGCGCTGCAACCGTAAGAAATGCCCCAATGGATGTTCTTGATGGCATCTCCTTCCTTGTGGGAAGATAAGGAAGACTAGGAGAGCAAGGAAAGGTGACCATCCCACCCCAGGGATACCTCTTCTTTCTCCTTCCTCCATGCAGTCCACCTTGTTTCTCAGGCTTTCCAGCCTCAGTGATATCTCGCTGGTTTTGTTCCCAGTGCCTACATAGAAGTTCAAGCCTGTTCTTCTTCCCATAACTCCATGCCCAGGTCTGAGATGAAATCCCCTGGGTCTATAACTCCTTTTCAATATAGATGAAACAGAATTGTTCTAAGATTACAAAAATATGCGTTTAGCATGTATGTGTGGCCTTATTTTTCATCTATCACTTAGGGAAGATGATTGATTGGTAGATGAAAAATAGAGAGATAAAGATGGCAGAGGTGAGAGTTTTTTGATTTTCTCTTTCTCTTCTCTTACGATCAAGTAACCAAATTCATTATGAGACATTAAAAAAACATTAAGTCCCCAATAAAATTGAGAAGAACAATGTGTTGTTCAGAAGAAAGTATTGACAATAAAACTAACAGGCCAATCCCTAGGGCCCTAGAATGAAAATACAGGGATAACAGAGAACATCCTGAACCAAAAAATAATCTTCGGGGATTTATATGGAATAGAAAGTCTTCTGTCCTAAGGAGCCAGCCCCTTGGTCCCATCTCTCGGTAACCTCTGTTCCTACTGCCTCGTGGCCTCCCAGACTCCCCATCCCTTCTTCTGAATGGGAACCCCAAAGAGTAGTGTGGATAGGCAGCAGTCCCTGACACACCCCTGCTGACAAGGTTTAGGAAGGAAACACAGAGAGACCTGTGGTTCTGTTATTTCAGGACAGGATGAAACAGTTTTCAAATGGCTTTGTATAACTTATTTGGTCCTTGCCGTAACAGCCCAGTGAGAGATGAAAAGCAACTTTCATTATCTACCCTCTTCCTCTCATTCAGTTAAAGAAACTTAGAGCTAAAAAGACTTCTGGGAATTGTCCAAGATCACACAGTTGGTAAGAGTACAGCCTGGCTTTTTGTCACCAAAGGTCATGCTGGTTTTACCGTTTCTTCCGATCTCTTGGTTTTCCCATGATGGTTCTATGCCATTAAGATGGAATCTATTTGGGGGGTGCATTATGGGTCAAACAGACTTTGGTGAACTGGGCTGACCTGGGGAACTAACAGGCATGACTTTGTTTCATTGGAAAAATTTGTTCTGGGTTCTAAACAACTGATTTACATACAATATTTTTGTACACAACTCATTTTAAATTGAGGACTGACTGTACTAAACTTCTAGCTTCTAAGGATAGAAAGATAGTCCTTTTTATTTTTCCTGTTCTCCTTTTGGAAACTGCCAACAAGGGTGCCAATTAGCAGCAGATGGGACAGGGACTGTGTGATGTGGAACTCCAACCACTGGGAACTGGAACGAGTCCACTAATATATTAAGCAATCGAAGAGCCAGAAATGGGCAGGATTCGAGTTTGGCACAATGTAAAGTTCTGATCTGTAAAGGCTCAACTTTATACACAGAATCTGTCCCTTCTCCTCTCACTGCTTATGAGGAACAGCAAGAGAACCAGGAATTTGAAACTCTAGCACCCTTGCGGCCATAGATCTTTATGTGCATATTGCCTCTCTCTCTCTGAGTCCTTTATCCACTTTGAACTTGAACTAATCATTCAATAATTAGTTAAAATAATTAAGTAAAAGTGGAAATGCCTATTGTCTTGGAAATTTGGATTTCTAAGTATACAATTCTTACTTAGCTTTCTTTAATTCTGGAACATCCCAATTTTTGAATTCATAACTTTACTGTGTACAGGCAAGTGTGGAATTGAAGCATCGTATAGGTAACTCAGACTTAAAGGTAATTCAGACTTAAATGGCATACGTTTATTACAAACATAGACGTGTGAAGCAACATAGGAATTTCTAACAATATTATCCAGACAAATGTCTATTTTCTTCACCTAGCTATATGTGCCTCTGATGCAAATGAACAGACTATGGCACAGCCCATTTGGCTTGCTGAGCTCTGTTACTTACCACTCACTACGTAATCCATCAGCTTTCCCACGTAGTTATCTCAGTCACCTTGAAGACCACTGAACACAACAAAACTCAAACATACTTTTGCCTCAGCTTGATATAAACCCGCATTTAATAGAAATGATCTAAGTTAGGCTTCAGCCATAAAATGAATGGGTTGGATTTGAACAGTTCCTCCCGAAATTTTTCTCATTATGGCACATGCAGAAAATGATATCATTTTATAGAGCCCACTGGGCTAAAGAGATGAGATAGCTCATGACCAGAGGGAAAAAACTGAGGGCTGGAGGCACTGAAGGCCCTGCTAAGCCAACCCAAGGGCTGAGGCAATCCGTATCTCAGCACGCCTGGAACACATCGGTAGCACACAAGTATGTCAACACCTATAACAGGGCATCCAGGGTGGGAGCTGAAGGAAAGGATATTTATGGGCCCTTTGGGGATTCCCGGACTACTTCTGAGCATAAAATTCACTGAGACTTAGCCACCGATTTGTGATTTGGTCACCATGGCCCAGAGCCTTCTCGATCAAAACCCGACCTAAGAATGTGAGTCTCTTGGTTAACAGCATTGATAAGACACTTAATACTGGGGTGACCAACCATCCCTGTTTGACCAGGACTGCAGGGTTGCTCAAGACATGTGACTTTCAGAGCTAAAACAAGGACACCCCTGGGCAAACCAGGAAGCATGGTCTTCTACTTACTATGCATTGAAATATTCTATTAGGAAAACAAAGAAAGGAGGAGACACAGTTTCCACTTTCATGGCTTGTGTCTTTGTTGTGGTCTTCCCAGGCCATTGGAGGCAGAGGCGGCAGCACCTTGAGCTGGTCATTGAGTTCAGGTCTACTGTTTATAAGGCAGAAGCCCATGATTTTTCTTATGCAATGTTTTCCTTTGTAGAGTTGTTTTTGCCAGTTCGGAGAGGAAATAGTGGGCTGAAATCAAGCAGCATGACTGCATGACTAGTACTAAGCAAATGATTCGTGCAAAGGCTTCATTGGAAACATTCAGGCTCATAACAATAGTAGTTCTGACATGACTTCCTTTTGCCTGAGAAACTCATAAACATGACCTCTAGGCTATACTTTTGCTCAGCAGCTGCTGGTCCTTTAATTTAATTAGAAGCTACAAGTAAGCTTCTTAAAGAGGCAATGTGTATACCAAACAGCGTTCAGAGGACACTCTGTTCATAAAATTTAAGACAGTCAGCACTGTTGGAATTACATGTTCTAATATGAGATGGGTGGACTGGTGTGGGAGAAATAAGAGCCACCATCCCCCCTCCTCCCCCACCCAGACTTAAACCAAAATTGTTTTTGAGGTTCAAAAATATTCACATGACAGCTTTCTATGTTTGGCTGGAAAGGACTGAACTGCAATGCCAAGAAAATGGTTTCTTCTATCTTTTATGCTAATGCAGATGTCACAAGAATTTAATAGATTCCACATCCCTGGCTCTCCATGCTCTTGCAGAGCTACTATTTCATTTTTAACATTTATTGCACACCTAGTACGTGCACAGGACCCAAAGGGAATGAGAAATGAGTGTGGGGAATTTTTTCCCTTCATGCATACACCACGTTGTGAGGAAAAAGCCACCTAAGCAAGTAACTTTCGCACAAAGCAAAACGAAATCAATACAACAGAAATGTGAAAAGAACCAGTGGCATTTGAGCTGGTGGCATTTGGTAGAGCAGAGTTCACCATGTCAGTAAAAGGGGTGAAATTTGGGGTTCTAAAAATAGACCATGGGAAGTATTTTCTCTTCCAACAGCCCACCAAGACAAGTATGCCCTTAATTCCCTGACAGCCATATCACATAGGAGCTCCCTTTTCTGAATGGACATCGACCTTGAAATCAGATAGAATTGAGTTTGAATTCCATCTCTGCTGTGTATTAGCTATGTGACTCTGAGATATAGATATAGATATAGATAGATATAGATATAGATATAGATATAGATATATGAGAGAGAGATTGAATTTTCAGGGTCACTTACCCATCTTTTTCTGGTTTCTTATGAAACTTATTGTGTATACTCCAAACTTAAACGTTGCCACAGTGCAATGACTTGTACTGGGTAATGTGTAAATCTCTCATTTCTTTTATTATTAGGGAAACCACAAAATACATTTAAAATGTAGAACTAGTCAACTTAGATCCACTGTTTAGTACAAATGTCTTGTTATATGGGAGATGGGGAGTTACAGATGGGTAGAGAAGATTCTGGGAAAAAAGGAAGGGAGAGGATTTTTAAGTATGTAGACAGCCCCAGACTCTAAAAAGGCAAAGCATAAGTCTTACTCCAGATGACTCAGTCTTCAGAATTAAACAGAACAGATTGCGTCCTTAATGCCCAATATTTTAATAAAAATCAGTACCTATTCCTCTTCTATGTGCCTTTTATAAGTATCTCTGGGTCCTATATTTGGTCTAATGTAAACAGAATGTTTGCTGGGCATACCAAGCACCACTTAATAGGACACAACTTTGTTCTGGTGGAGAAATTGTTGAAGGAAATTTCAGTATGGCTTTTGCAAATTGTGCAACATGTTGGCACGTGGCGGTGACATGATTGCAATACTTTCCCCCTCCTGAACATATTCCAGATCCTTACTTGAAAATCTAAGACAAGGAGTACTGAACAATGGTTCCAGCATGGCAGGTGTGATATGATATCCGTGAAAAGTCAAGTCTCTACTCCACCTCCTTTAGCCATTGTTTCCACTGCTTCATTTCTTTTTTTTTTTTTACCATTAGTAATATATTTTTTTTCCAAATACCTATTTCAGCTTTCTCTTCCTCAATAAATATCCATCTTTAGCAAGGACAAAAAACCACACTCTTATTAAAACTGCAAAGGCAATATTATGCTTTCCTTTTAGACTCACGTATGGAGGAGAGCCACAGAAGAAACACAACTGGAGAGAGGAGGAAAGAGATGCCCACATGAGAAAGGGGAGGAGGAGGGCAACCATCATCCCTTCCTTTTCTTGTTCACAGTTCATTTTCTTCTCCACATCTCTGGTCAAGTACAAATCCACTGTGGGAAGCTGCTATGCCTTCCACCTGGTCTCCACTGCATTGAAAGGAGACCAGTGCCCAAAACACATTTCAGTTATGTGGATTGGAGATTTCAGGTGTTGAGACACCCCACTGGGTGATACTGGTAGATCAGTAACAAATCACATTTCTATCGAGTAATTTTTTTAAGCATCCACATAAGTCTCCTTTCTGCTGAATGAGTCAAACACTTACAATGCCGGTTCTGTCATACTTGGCAGAGTAATGCTACATTTATCGATTTTTTTTTATGGTTGAGAAGAATTCTGTGATCTTCAGCAAATTTGCTTCGTTCTATTACTGGCTGCCGCTTTTTGGGATTTTTCTCTAAGTTATCACAATGCTCATTGTCATCAGTGTAAATGTTGGTTACAGTAGGTCTATTATTTTTATGAAATGCTAAAATTCCTTTTTAAAAACCTTTAAGAAATTAACCAATGAATACAACAAATATGTGGAGAAAGTAACCTACATCTGTTCATTCACTTATTTATCCATTTATACAAAAGTATACACTGAGCTCCTACTCTGCACACTGTAATAGGCATTGGGAATACAACAATGAAAAAGCAAAATGAAGAGACAAAAAAAGACAATCCTTCCTAACATGAATTTGATAATCGGCTGTGAAAAGACAGACAATAGACATAATAAATAATTGGATTACATAGCCTTTTGAGAGTTATAGCACTGTAGAGAGAAATGACTCAGCGTAAAAGAGACCGAAGGTGCTGGATGGCAAGAGTGTAATTTTAAATCGAATGATCATGGGTATCTGAGAAGATGATACTTAGCAAAGAATTACAGGAGGTAAGGGAGTTAAACCAAAGGGATATCGGAAGGAATACTACAACAGGCAAAGACCCTGAGGTGGGAGCGTGCGGTGTGCTAGTTATGAGATGTGCCGGTTAATTTTGCACATCAGCTTGACTGGGCAAAGGGTGCCCAGATCATTTCTTTTTTTAAATTTTTTTTTAACGTTTATTTATTTTTGAGACAGAGAGAGACAGAGCATGAACGGGGAAGGGTCAGAGAGAGGGAGACACAGAATCTGAAACAGGCTCCAGGCTCTGAGCTGTCACCACAGAGCCCGACACGGGGCTCGAACTCACGGACCGCGAGATCATGACCTGAGCGAAGTCGGCCGCTTAACCGACTGAGCCACCCAGGCGCCCCCCAGATCATTTCTGATGGTGTGTGTGAGAGTGTTTCTGGAAGAGATTAGTATTTGAATCGGTAGCCTGAGCAAAGAAGATCACCTCCATCGATGCGCGTGGGCCTCATCCAGTCACTGAGATCCTAAATAAAAAAGGCAGAGGACAGGTGAATTGCTCTGCGTCAGCTGAAACATCCATCTCCTGCCTTTAGACACTCACACTCCTGGTCCTCAGGCCTTTGCACTTGAACTAGGATTTACGCTATCAGCTCCCCTGGTTCTCAGGCCAACCTGGACTGCTTTCCACCACCAACTTTCTTGGGTCTCTAGCTTGCAGATGGCAAATCTTGGGATTTCTCAGCCTCCTTAATCATGTGAGCCAATTTCTATTTCCTATAATAAATATCTAATAAATCTCTCTCTTTCAAATGTGTGTGTGTGTGTGTGTGTATATGTGTGTGTGTATATATATATATATACACACACATATATATACGAATATGTGTATTCTGGAGAATATATAGATATATATTCTGGAGAACCCTGACCAATACACAAGATAATACCAACCACATGACTGACCATATTATTTTATGCTGCATAGAAAGTCAGACCCACAATTTTACCATAGCACTTGAAAATCAAACTAATAAAACATGTTCTAGTAAAATATTACTCTTTCCTTCCTTCATGTTAGGCTCAGAAAAATTTTATGCAAAGTAGGATCGATGTTCCCTCTGTTTAGATTTATTAATTGATAGGTACAAAACACTATCACGACATAACACCATGCAGGTGTTAACATTATTCAACATCAGATTATTAGTTTTTGTTTTCCATTGTAATATAATGAATATATGCATGCAAACACTGAGATGTGTGCTTCTGGAAACAAGTAAATGTTGGAATATATTCCATAAACATTGTATAAGTTATGATATAAAGTTACATTTTATAGGCAATTTTATTGGTCTTATAGCCATCAGCCAAAAGTCTCAGGTGCTTAGGTTAGTGGAAAAATAAGCTACTGTCTGTAGAATTTTCAATAAAACAGCCAAAAAAAGAGGTTGATATTAAAGAAAAATAGAAATAAAAACTCATATTATTTTAGAGACTCAATGATTTTTTTCACTTTTACACTATATTATGCATATTAAACCACTTTTTAAGTTTATTTCCTTCAAAGGATTTCGATTTTTCCCAACTATCAATTTGGTCTTCAAAGTTGAGTTTAAATTAAGGTTTTTAAAAATACCTCAAACTCTTACAATTGGTAATTATTTTGCAGTCGTGTCTTCATTTGACATTTTGTTTATCTGCATGAAAAACCTCAAACAAGACATTAACAGTGGTAGAAAGTGATTTTCCAATCACCAGCAGAAGGAAAACGTACATTTTTAAAGGGGACTGTAAGTAAAACCAATATCATCCTCTTTTTCCAAAACAAAGAAGAATTAATTGCAAATAATTAAATTGGGTTTCTACATTGAATGATAACTTCTGAGAGCTGACATCTGATCGGCGAGTTCACCTATCCAAATAAACGTAGTATTAGTTAGTCTGTTTTTCTTTCATTATATTTGAAGCTAGGAAAATCTAGATGGAATAACCAGTCTCTCACTGACAACCCTGTTTTTTTCCACGGCAAATGAGCTAATATTCTGTACTCTTTTTTTTTTTATGTTTAAACAAAAGCCTAACTTAGTTTTATGTTTTTAAAATTTACACACACGTACCCATACATGCTTAACCCAAGAGTGGATTAAGTTTAGTGACTTCCTTAGCTTAGCATCGACTCACAGTACCCCCTTCTTCTCCCACATCAACGTCACACCAAGCTCAGGGCCTCCACAAGGACCTGCGGAGTCTTCTCTTGCCTCCCTCCATAAACATCATCCCTGTGAGTGTACATTCTTCAAGTCCCTCTGAGCAGCTGGTTCATCTGCCTAAAGGCAACCCATGCAAACCGGATAGGTGTGTGTTACTTCTAACATGGTGGTCATCACTAGGTAGTGTTCTAAGAGAACAAAATGAAACAGGAAGGGCTAATGAGAGGAGGAGGTCCAACAAGGCAAGTGAACATCAACAGCAAACACTCTCAATGACTTGGACCAACTATTCTGGATGCTAAAGGACCTCCCGGTTTAAAAGGACCGGAGAAAAGACTGGCAGGCACTGATCGGAGTTGCCTACTTAATCTAAACTTATAATGTTATACTAAAAGCATTAGTCTTCCTCCACCTCAATCCCCAGGCCCCATCCGCAAAAAATAACTACCATTCAGTACGACTGTTCAGTATACAGGTATTCTATGCTTATACGAAAGGAGATGTGTGTGTGAAGTGTGTGTGTATTTGTGTGTGTGCACATATAACCACACACACCTCCACCCACTGCCAGCGTTATTCTAAACAATCAGACTTTGGAAGCATTCTTTTACAGGTTATGGGATCCTCTAGATTGCGCTGCGGGGACCGGCAGAGAGGGAAAAGGATTCTAGGACAAGACCAAGTTCAGAAGTGGGATTTTCTCCCATGGAAATGCGATGGAGAAACAGGATGTAGGACTTCTTAAGGGATAGAAAGCAAAGGCATATATCAGGGGAGAGGAGCAAAGCTAACAGCTGCGGCTTATTAGAGAATCCTGGCCCTCCCTGGTCTCGGTGCTGCTGAGGGATGCACACACAGCATCAAGGACAGCAGTCCCAGAGTTCCAGGAGCAGAACAATAGCGACACAAGTGGTGGCCCAGTATGACATGGCACGGAGCACTGAGAGTCAGCTGCCAGATGGATGAACTTGGGAAAGAAATAAGACAGTCTCCCAAGTTCCCAAATATGCTAGAGGAAACCTCCTTTGGGGATAGGTTGCTACTTGGGTAATAGAAGGGATACATAGTTATTGAGTTTACAAATTGGGGCCCATTCAACATTATATTTTCAAGTGTAGGAAGAAGAAATCTTTTCTCTACGTTCTTAGCTTGGTATGCTGCAGGCAGCTCACACGGGTACATGAGGGCCAATTTATTAAATTTTCAGAAATTTTATAAGCCGGTTGTTAAACATGGTCATTATTGAAAATTAAAGGACATAAACCTGCAGGGGCGCCCGGGTGGCTCAGTCTGTTAAGTGTCCAACTCTCGATTTCAGCTCAGGGCATGATCTCACGGTTTGTGAGATGGAGCCTTGTGACGGGCTCTGCGCTGACAGTGCGGAGCCTGCTTGGGATTCTCTCTCTCCCCACCCCCCTTCTCTGCCCTTCCCCTGTTCAAGCATGCTTTCTCTCTCTCAAAATACACAAATAAGCTTTAAAAAAATAAAAAATAAAGTAGACCTGCAAAGAAACAAATTACATGAAAAACAAAGATAATACATCTTCAAAACCCCAGAGTGTCTAATTATTTTACTACAGTTTGCATTATCTGTGCTCTTGAGGTTATCTCTATTGTGTCAGCCTTACGTGCTGCTGCAGATCTCTTCCCAACTTTGCTTGTAGCTACATCACATTGGTCGCTTGGAATTAGCCGGGGCGGAAGTATATACACCACAAAAATTGGCCAACACTGTAAAGCAGGGTCCGATTGGTGTTGTTGATCGTCTAGACCACAGGCTGTTGACCAGGGTCAAGTTCGCCCCTCCCATGCCCACCACTTAGCAATGTCTGGGGAAATGTTTGGACTTTACAGCTGGTGAGCGTGGGTACTACTAGTTATCTAGAGGGGGGAGAGTTAGAGGTGATGTTTAACATCCTATTACTCACAGAACAACTTCTCAGAACAAAGATTTGTTCGGCCCAAAATAACAGTGCCAAGGTTGGTCTAGTCCTAACAAAGTGATGGAGAAAATGTTGGTGCAGCTTAACTTTGAAGTATCACGTCTGTACATATTGCATTGGTTTGTGCCTGCCCCGCCCCCCAGCATCAGGGCAACGTCAGCCGCCCTCTGCCTTCCGGAGTCCCCAAACAAAAGGCAGACATCATCCCCCCTGTTCCCAAAAAAATCCCCAAATTCTAAAGACCCCACAGCAAGTGCTCTTGAGTGATGTCCCACAGTGGTCCACTCCTGCCCCACGGTAATACCTGCCCCACAATTCCACATGTTCCTCTTGGGGCCCCATCTGACCTTCTCGGTAGAGAGAACTGTGGATACGTTCTCTTCTCCATGAAACGCCTCCAGAAGAGTCCTCTAATCAACCTCTAACTCTGTTATACAGATTCAAACTGGCTAATGGGCTATGGATTTCTGGACTAGCTCTGCTATCACATGATAGATGAGATAAAAGGTTATATTTAGAATGTGCCTACTTTAGGTCCTTGCCCTCAGCTCTTGGGGCTCTAACTAAAACTAAATAATGGGAACATTCCCAGGCCACATTCTGTCATATGTGCCTGAAGAGTCCCGTTGCAGGATCTGGACAAAAGGAGGCCCTGTTTACACAAAAACATTTAACAAAATTGAAACACGTTTCTCGGCATTACTGTAAAACTATACAGTAGACCCCATTCAGGGTTTCTGAGTTTGTACAGCCTAAATCGGGAGTGGTCAACGTGGCTCAAACCAACCAAGAATCGGAAAGGATTCTCTGGCTTTTAGTGTTTGGACAGAAGGATCCTGTGCAGATAGAAAAGTCAGAGATAGAAACCAACTATGTGCTGTAGGTCAATTGTCTCTGGACAATTCAGGCAAGCAGATTCAATGGTTATACCAGTAAAATCATCCTATTGAATAAGTAATTCACACTCTGGCAGAAGTTGAGTTTGGATCGCATTTCCATGTGGTTCTCTCTCCTTGGCTTCTTCCACTGATTGCCACAGGGGCACAGTCCGAGTGTCATGCCCTACGTCAGTCGCCCAGAAGTGTTCAACAGTAGTCAATGTTAGTTTCCTATGAGGAAGCAAAATAAATGGTTATTTGCACCAACTTCTTAAAATTCAACAAAACCGAACAACCCGAAGAGTAGAGAATAAAATAAATGGATTTGAGAAATCCACATTCAAAAAATAAAGAAATTCTATGAGTCAACCATCTGAGAAAATGAAAACCAGAACTAAACAAGTAAAGATGTGCTTCTTCTTTCTTTCCAAAATTTAAGTAGTTTGTTATTTTCTTTCATAAAGCACTCCATGAAGTAGCCTTTGGTAACTGCCAACTTTAGAAGGCGATTTGTTAAGCAGCAGAAAAGTTCTCGTCCCCGTCTTGCCAAAGCAGCAAATATAAGGAACTTACTTTCCATAACAATTTACTTACATATATTTTTAAATGCTTCAGTAAGAACATACACTCTAGAAATACTTAATGACAATGGGTATAAGACCCTAAGACCAGAAATAACACGTGTTGGCAAGGATGTGAAGAAAAGGGAACTTGTGCGCGCTGTTGGCGGGAACGTAAATTGGTGCAGCCAGTACACGAAACAGTATGGAGGTTCCTAAAAAAATTGCAAATAGAACTACCATTTGGTCCAGAAATTCCTCTTAGAATACATATCTGAAGGAAGTGGAAACACTAAATCAAAAAGATGTCTGGGGGTGCCTGGGTGGCTCAGTTGGTTAAGCATCCAACTTTGGCTCAGGTCATGAACTCGCACTTGGTGAGTTCAAGCCCTGAGATGGGCTCTGTGCTGACAGCTCAGAGCCTGGAACCTGCTTAGGATTCTGTGTCTCCCACTCTCTCTCTTTCTCTCTCTCTCTCTCTCTCTCTGCCCCTCCACCACTCACATTCTGTCTCAAAAAGAAATAAACACTAAAAAAAAATTTTTTTTAATTTATCATACTCAACACAATGATGTCATTTTCATGTCCAACTGCATGCTACTTAGAAACAAATTTTGTTCATCTTCCTTTGCTACATCTTACCTACACCAATGCCTTATTCGTGTCAGCATTCTCTCTAAATAAGTATGGAATGAATGAATGAATGAATGAATATTTGGTAGGCTCTCTTAGGCTTTCCAGTATGTAGCAATCCCCAAACTTGTAAGATCCTTAACGACCTATGTATTATACTTCTTTGAATCTTTCCTTGTACTTTGCAAAGTATTAAGCACACAACAGAGCTCAGAACATTTTTGAGGACGAAATGAATGATGAGCGAGTGAATGATTTCAGGAGAACTCTCCTGAAGAATTCAGCTTATTTCAAATCACCAGCTATTTCTACGAACATCAAGAATTCCCTCAAATGGAAGTCTACACAAAATCTATTTAGAAAGGCAAGCCCCAGACTGGAAGCATCTCGGAGAGGGATGATTACTGCTCTGTCATGACTGTCGCCTCGTCACAGCTGTGTCCTTGCGTGTGGTGTAGTTCTGTAACCTCCGAGGGCCTGCTTGCTGCATATCTTGAAAATACCAATGGCCCCTGCCCACGACAACAGATGGCTTTTCTGTAGCTCACGGTTGCAGTTTCAACAATGGTAGTGGTTGGGGTTTGCAAGACATCTGTGCCTTTTATCTCCACTGTTGTCCCCAGTGAGAAGCAGCAGCTACGTGACCAGGCAGCTTCCCGGTGAATCTCAGCAGGAAGAAGCCTGACATTATAGAAAGAACACGGTAGGGAGTTAGTTAGGAATCCCGGGTTCTAAGTCTGAGACATGCCCATAACAGCTCTACAGGGACTTGAGGAAACAAAAGGAAGCTAGTGGACAGCTGAGCTCTTATTCCGTTCCAGACATTTTATGTGCTCTTTACTTGATCAGTGTGACAGTTTTACCTTTTTGTAACATGGTCTCCTTTTTGCAGATTGAACAACCGAGTCATGGAGAGGCTACATGACTTGCCCCCCCCCCAACCCCACCCCCAAACAGATATCTAGGGTGTAATCTAGTTAGAATTTGGGCTGGGGTTTTCTGGTAAATTTTTTTTTCCCTGGGCCTCAATTTGATCTATAAAATAAAGAAAATAAGATGCAAATGATTTCATCTGAAGGTATCTTGAGGTTTAAAATGAGTCTCTTATAAACAGCATATAGATGGATCTTGTTTTCTTATCCATTCTGCTACCCTGTGTCTTTTTTGTCTTTTTTTAAATTTTTTTTATGTTTTCATTTTATTTTTGAGAGAGAGACAGAGCACTAGTCTCGGGAGAGCAGAGAGAGAGGGAGACACAGAACCAAACACAGGCTCCAGGCTCCGAGTTGTCTGCACAGAGCCTGACACGCGCTCCAACTCATGGACTGTGAGATCAGGACCTGAGCTGAGTCATACACCCGACCAGCTGAGCCACCTGGGCGCCCCACCCTGTCTTTTGATTGAAGCATCTAGTCCATTGACATTTAGAGTGCAGCCACTCTAAAAAACAGTATGGAGGTTCCTCAAAAAGTTAAAAATAGAACTACCCTATGACCCAGCAATTGCACTCCTAGGCATTTATCCACGGGATACAGGGGTGCTGTTTCGAAGGGGCATGTGCACCCCCATGTTTATAGCAGCGCTATCGACAATAGCCAAAGTATGGAAAGAGCCCAAACGTCCGTCAACAGATGAATGGATAATGTATATATTATATATATATATATATATATATATATATATATATATATAATATATACACAATGGAGTATTACTGGGCAATCAAAAAGAATGAAATCTTGCCATTTGTAACAATGTGGAGTGTATTATGCTAAGCAAAATTAGTCAGAGAAAGACAAATATATGACTTCACTCATATGTGGAATTCAAGATAAAAAAAAAACAACAGATGAACATAAGGGAAGGGAAGCAAAAATACTATAAAA
Source organism: Panthera leo (assembly GCF_018350215.1). Classification (NCBI taxonomy): domain Eukaryota; kingdom Metazoa; phylum Chordata; class Mammalia; order Carnivora; family Felidae; genus Panthera; species Panthera leo. The sequence goes on from NC_056696.1 coordinate 56,774,643, forward strand.
AACAAGGAGGGGGACAAAACTTAGAGCCTCTCAAATACAGAGAACAGTATTGTTGGACAGGCCGTGGGTGAGGCGATGGGCTAAATGGATAAAGGGCATTAAGGAAGACACTTGTTGGGACGAGCACTGGGTGTTATACACAGGGGATGAATCACTAGAATCTACTCCTGAAATCATTATTACACTTAATGCTGACTAACTTGGATGTAAATTAAAAATAAATAAGTAAATAAATAAATAAATAAATAAATAGATGTAAATGATTTAACATCTGCACAGCTTTTCAGAGAATAGGTCAACTATTCTCTAATTTGTAACATTACCACAGAAAGCAACTGTTGTGGCAGGAAGTCAAGCAGAAACCGACCAAAAAAGAGACAAAACCAGAGGTACAGTGAAGTGAGTTAATAACCTTTGAAAACTGGTCGTGCACATTCTAATAAGTTCAAACGTAACATTATAGTGACTCAACAATCATGTTCATTTTCTAAAATGTTACACCGTCCCCCCGCTCCTGGGTGGCTCAGTCAGTTAAGCGGCCCACCTCGGCTCAGGTCATGATCTTGCAGATCATGAGTTCGAGTCCCGCGTCAGGCTCTGTGCTGACAGCTCAGAGCCTGGAGCCCGCTGCGGATTCCGTGTCTCCCTCTCTCTCTGCCCCTCCCCAGCTTGCACTCTGTCTCTCAAAAATGAATACATGTTTGAAAAAATTTTTTCTTTGATTGTTACTCTGTGCTATCATTTCATTTGCTCCAAAGACGTATGTTTCAGTTGCTGCTGTCAGTGCACAACAATCGCCTTTTCCGCCTGGATTGAAACTTAAAGGCGAAAACATTTGAGGACTAATGAATGGACACATTTCAACGCACGCCATTAACACGGAGAAAAGGAACCTTCTGCTTTGTGCTTATTACACTCCTTAGTGTAAGTCACTCAAAACAAAGGGAGATTGATGTCTTTCTCAGATGAAGGAGTTAGACAGCCTGGTAAGCTTGTTTCACTGGCACATAATAAAAACACGAAAGCCAGGGACCAGGCTGCTATGTCTCCCTAGGTGAAAGAAGTGTCCCCTTCTCCTTCAAGTCTTCCCCCAAGCAAAGGGAGAAGAACATCTTCGACCTCATCATACTTACTCTAGGGATCAAACGTCAATGTCAGCCGTCAAAGATGCCAATCCGGCATTCACAGAAGTGTTAGGATCACTTAAGGAATACATGCAATAAAAAGAAGGAAAAAAAACGACTTTGGAAAGCCATCAAAGACATGCGAGAGGGCATTCTGTGGGCAGGCAGCAAATGATAAAGGATCCTGGGTTTTATGTGCTTGAGAGAACTGAACCTCCTCGTTATTACACAGCCATACAAAACCTTGACTCAAGGGCCATGCTCCCTGCAAGTGCAATTTCCAAGAGGGAGACTGGATTCACAAGGAACACTAGGAGTTGTTTGGGATTTTGCCCCCGAAGTGTAAGAATAGCTTAGGCATTAGGTATTCCTAATTTGTTATAACTTGTGAGCAACTGGTGAAGTTGGCAACTGTAAAGAGGCCAAGACTGCATCGGAGTCTAATAAAAGCCCTAATAAAAGTTTTAAACTAGTTCACACATCTGCAGTCTAACAGGGGGGTATTACCTAATCTGTGCCGTTGCACAGCAGCCCCACCCGCCCCGCTGGAGACTTGCTAGAGAAGGAGGGTGGGGGAGGGTATTGGTGCAACTCTCCCCCCAGGTAGAATGTACCGCTTCTTAGAGAAGCACAGCCGGCTTCACAAGAACCTCGGGGCGATTTATTTAAAGAAATACAGCTAATTCTCCTGGGCTCCCATAATTTGCGCTTGCAAAACTTCTTTGAACGAGGCTGACGCTTGCTTGCCTCTTCCGTGTAGAGATATCTTCACCAGGAGACACAAATCGATGGCTGGCATTTTAATGTCCCCACCCCACCCCTTGCAAAAATAACCAACAAGTCCCCAGGGTCCCAGCAGCCGTCCAGAGAGCACCCCCCTCCGAGTGTTAGGACAGCATGATTGCACTCCAGAGTGAAGGTAGGAGTGGGGAGGCAGTGGCAGGAGGTGGGAAGCCCAGGGTTTCTTTCCACACTTTGAAAATTAATCTAGAACCTTGGGAAAATACAAAAAGGCAGAATTTTCAAATAAAATTTTAAAGCTTCGTAACATGTTGATATTAAATGCAAAAAAAGAAAAATTTCTTGTCCCGTTCCAGAATGTTATATTTTTCTAAGAGAAAGTGTTTGCACCATGAGCTGACATTATGATATGTTTAATTAGGTGATTCTAAAGGTGAGTCTTGCTCCCTGCATAAACCTGTCCCTCACTCAGCCACATCGCTGGCTGGATCTCAAGAGGGTGAGTATGGTCCTTAACTGCTAACAGTAGCAGCCTTCAAGAGCAGTACCAACCAGGAGCACGCAGATCAAATGGGCTCTTAGAGTCTAGTCACACATTTATATTAAAAGGGAGAAAAGCCAACCTTTTGGGATTTTTCCAGCGCTTCAAATAGTCTCCCTTCTCTCAGCTCATCAAGCTTAAAATGGTTTCCTTTGTTAGCTTTCAGCCACCCTTGCCTTCCAGACTAAGGGGATTTGAAACCCCTCTCCCCAGGTTATGGAAGATACAAAGGACTTTTTAGTTCACCATATTTTCCTGAAAGAAAATCTCTCTGTCTCATAAAGGCAGCCTCAAACCACACAAAAGTGTGGGGGGCAGCGGGAAGCAGAGAGCCCAGGCCTCATGCCATTCAATCAAACTCTCAAGCAAGGCTGAGAACTGCCAGGTGCCCACCACCAACCCCCCCCCCCCATCAGAGGATTAGCATCAGGTGATTCATGGTGCCAGACAATTAGCAAAATAATCCACCTTATTCTAATAAGGAGACCCATTGTGACGCATTTATTGTCCCCAAAATGAATGTGTTGATCAGGCCTTTATATTTGTGCATGCACTCTCAAAGAAAAGGAAACTTGTTTTCACTTTGATAGAGAATTTCATCCTCCACATCAAGCCCAGTCAGAACAAAAGAAAGAGACAAAGGGAGGGAGAGAGAGGGGGTGAGGGAGAGAGGAAGGGCGGAAGGGAGGGAAAGGGAAGGGAAGGGAAGGGAAGGGAAGGGAAGGGAAGGGAAGGGAAGGGAAGAAAGGAAAGGAAAGGAAAGGAAAGGAAAGGAAAGGAAAGGATAAAAGAAACATAAAAGCAGCACTTTAAGTCCACTAAGGAGCCACAACCAAAAGTATGTTAATTCCACTTTAAAAGCTCGGTTCTATAGGTGTCATTTTTTTTTTGTTCTGTTCTCTACTTCACAAAAACTAGAATGGCCTGGATTCGAGCTACTAAATTAGTGCCTGACAATTCCATAAAATCACAGAACATTTCTTCTTCTGTAATGTTTTCATTTGTTCTGCTTGCGCAATAGGTAGCCTAGCCCCATTTGGTTCTAACTGGTCTTAAGGATGTCTGAGGTACCGGGGAAATTGAGACTTCGGAAAGTTCTTTCACACTGATAGTGAAAGAGTTAAGATTCTGATGCAAGTCTCTCTCAGTCAGGAGCCTACAAACTCCGAAGCCCTTCAGGGTTCTGCCTAACCGATGACACAACGGCCCCAGAAGTTCCAAATGGATGCCTCAAAAGGCGAGGACGCTGTTCAAGGAAGAGAACCTCCTCATCTTCCCTAATTGCAACTTGGAAAACAGCCCGCCATCCTCCGCCCCGGGAACATTTTCTGGCTAAGAGATATGGTGACACAGGGGCGGGGCAGAGGCAGTGAGAAGGTTCTTCAGAGAAAGAGGTATCTACAGAGTCCACAGGTGGGAGTGGGGCCAGGGAGTAGAGCTGGGACAGAGGAACTAAACCAGGTAGGAAGTGGAGTCCCGTGTGGGCTCCAAGAGCTTTCTGTGCTAACTGGCCCCAGACACCAATGAGAGGAATTAACATGTCTTCAAAAACATGGCCTTTCCATAATAGAAGATATTTTGTTGCCAAGTTACCAAGAATGTTTGGTAGCGTCAGAGCTGGGCTTGGGTGGCGACTTCAGCCAAATAAAACTTTTCTTGTGGCTTGCTACTATTATTTTTCAGTGGCAATAATGACTCAGAAGACAATCTTTAAAAATATTTTTTATCACCTAGATATTTTCAGACAAGTGTCCTTGAGGTGTACTGCCTCTCTGGTGCTCTCTCGTCCTGAGTTGGACCCGTATTATTTTCAGTTTTCTGCAGCCGCTGCACTTGCCATTGAGAGGAGACACCAGACGCACGCCATTCTCTGTTCCAAGCTAGAGCTTTGACTCAGTCCTTCTAGCTGAGAGGTGTCTATAGTGGCCGCCAATGAGGACTCCTTGGAGAGTATAATCGACATGAGTACCAGAGTGAGGACTAAAACACATCTAGTGTCCTTGGTAGAGAAGTATATAAACAAAATACAACCTATTCACATATTTCAGTAGGATTAATCTCCATCCCTGTCTCCAACCTGTCCCCAAACTACTAACAATTAGTAAACCATGTGTTTTCACTGAAAAGGCAGCAATAATATAGTACAGATGAAGAATGGACGATGATCTGAGTCCGTGGCAAAAAGTAGGTAAGTGCAATTTCATTCATCCCCTGACCTCCATACCTCTGAAATGACCAGTCAGCAGCTATAATATACATTTATAATACACATTATTATGATAATGCTGAAATAAAGGAAACATGTTAGGCAAATCATTTTTCCACTTCAGAACTCTTTTTTTTTTTTTTTTTTTTGCTTGCTTGCTTGCTTGCGGGATATTTATATATATTTCATTAGATGTGAGAACATCCCGATTTATTCTGTTGTGCATAATTTGCTTTTATTGTACCCTGTGCAAGTAAGGAAAAGGTGACCTTTCTGGACCATTCCTTGGGAAGAAGATGCATTTTTAAGGAGAGACGGTGCCTGCCCCTTCCTCCGGGAAGCACTGAGTATGCAGTGGGTCTCGGGGCCCCCGTACTCCCTCTATTGGACATTTATGGGCAGTGTGTAAAATGTATAACCTAATTGTGCAGCCCTGAGGAATTGCCCACAAACTATTCACATTCTTTTCTTTTAATGTTTATTTATTTTTGAGAGAGAGAGAGTGCGAGCAGGGGAGAGGCAGAGAGAGACACACGGAATCCGAAGCAGACTCCAGGCTCTCGGCTGTCAGCACAGAGCCTGAACCCACCAACCTCAAGATCGTGACCTGAGCCGAAGTTGGTCGTGTAACTGACTGAGCCACCCAGGGGCCCCACAGTTATTCTTTTACCATAGTGTCATTCAATGGAAGATGTCTAAGGAACATTTCCGAAATCTGCCGTAGTGTTTTGGTTGAGACAAGGTTTGGGAAGTTTCTAGCATTTAGCGAGAAGGGACCAGGTATGTTAGATGTCTTGCAAAGTTCAGGGAAGTTCTAATATGCAGATAATGGTTCTACCTTCTGCAGATTTTTAAAAATATGGTTTTAACTCGTACAATTACCTGAGGCTTGACCCTAATTCCTTTATGTATATAAATTAAGGAATTTATTTAACAGCTTCTATTAAATTTTGCAAAAATGCAACTACTGTGTGAATCAAGAGAAAACTGTATTTTGTTGCTTTGCAAAAATTTTCTCAACGTTTTGGAAAACAGTACCAGTAAAAGAAACTCAAGTCGTAAAATTTGCGTTTCTAACACAAAACATGTGTATTACTCTATATTCGTAGTCATTCCTTCTATGATAACTAAACCTATGTATGAATGTATTTCTTCATATCTTATTTCAAAATATCAGAAATAAAGGAAAATGACAACAATATCAACTTGAAATTGAGTTTTATTGCTTTGCCCATAAAAGCCACCAATGTGCCCTTAATCCCTATCTGGTCTTTTTTTTTTTTTTTTTAAATTAAGAAACAAAATCATTAATATCTTTAAAAAAAAAAATTACAGGGCACCTGGGTGGCTCAGTCGGTTGAACATCCAACTTCGACTCAAGTCATGATCTCATAGTTGGTGAGTTTGAGCCCCACATCGGGCTCATTGCTATCAATACAGAGCCTGCTTCAGATCGGCTGTCCCTCCCTCTCTCTGCCCCTCCCCCACTTCATGCTCCCAAAAATAAATATTAAAAAAAAAAATTTACAAAGAAACATCCTAATAAATCTGTCAAAGGTATGCTACATTTCCAAGGAATCTTGCCCTTGAAATGTTTATAAATAGTCTTTTCATCAAAACAGAACAAATCTTAGAGAGTAGCACAAATGATTGCAAAATGTGGTAAGCTACACAATCTTGGAAGAAAGCTAATCTAACTACCTGTACACGAATTTACTAGAATGACGATGGAAAGGAAAATAAATACAGTAATTTTTTCTTTTACTTTTTCATCAAGCAATGATATTATTTCAAGAAGAATTGACGAGATGGCAAACAGTGTTAAAAAATTAGCCCCAAGTAATATGCTACGATCAGCACATTTTTAAAACCTTTTCTTAATGTTTATTTACTTTTGAGAGAGAGAGAGAGAGAGAGAGAGAGAGAACACACAAGTCCAGGAGGGGCAAAAAAAAAAAACAGACACAGAATCTGAAGCAGGCTCCAAGCTCTGAGCTGTCAGCACAGAGCCTGATGCAGGGCTTAAACTCAAGAGCAGTGAAATCATAACCTGAGCTGCAGTCAGACCCTTAACCCACTGAGCCACCCAGGCACCCCTACAACAAGTACATTTTTATGACAAGTGTAGGAGAGCATCCTATGTGATAAAGATCTACTGTCCACATACATAAGATTTGCAAAGAAAGAAAAAGTTGTATAAAACTATTCTTTTCAAACTTACTGATAGAGGACAAATAAAATAAGGATGTTAGTCATTGAAATTCTTTTACAAAAAAAAATCTCACTTCCAATATTATCATTTGCTCTATAGATAACGAGACCGGCTACAATTTATCAACAAGGCTTTAAAAACAACTTAAAGAATCACCACGTTTTAGCAGCTCATTCTATTTTTCACAGATAACTTGGAGACAAGTATCTGGGTGAAACATTTCACAAATCAGTAAATACTTGCATCAGTCGCTAATTAAGAGTAATTAAAATTAAGACTAATCTTTTGAATGACAGATTATTTGGAAACCTATAGAATAACCAAGATATTAAAAGGCTTATCTGACATAGTAAGTAATCTTGTCCTCGGGCACCTGGGTGGCTCAGTCAGTTAAGCGGTTAAGCAACCGACTCTTAATTTCTGCTCAGGTCATGATTTCACAGTTTGTGAGTTAGAACCGAACCCCATGTTGGGCTCTGCCTTGACATCACACAGCCTACTTGGGACTCTCTCTCTCTCCCTCTCTTTCTGCCCCCTGCCCTGCTTACTCTCTCTAAATAAATAAATAAACCTTAAAAAAAAAAAAAAAAAAAAAAAAAAAAAGATAATCTCGTCCTGCATTTGCGTTAGCTCTCAAAGGAAATTGCTTATAAAGATTGTGTGCACTATTTCATACTGTTGTAGAATTATTTCATTCAATGGAAAATTAGTGAATATTTAATACCAAAATTAAAATATTGAAAAATGATGTACCTACTTTTCTGAGTTATCGATAAAAAAGTAAAGACATGACCCTTGAGATCCAAGGAAATGACATTGATTGCATTAAAGTAAAAGGAATGTTCACAGGAACTATCGAGAAACAGATTTCTTTAAATAACCTTTGTCACTGAGCACTTTCAGAGTGCTTCTGTCCAACTGTTGAATAAGGTTAAATGTAATGATAATGATTTGGAGATACATTACTCATTTGGCTTTTAGAAAAGATGAGATGTAAAGATATGAATGAATGGGGCGCCTGGGGGGCTCGGTGAGTTAAGCATCTGACTTCAGCTCGGGTCATGATCTCACAGCTCCTGAGCTCCAGCCCTGCATGCAGCTCAGTGCTAACAACGCAGAGTGTTGAGCCTGCTTTGGATTCTGTCTCCTTCTCCCTCTGCCCCTCAGCTCCCCCCACTTGTTCTCTGTCTCTCTCAAAAATAAATCAACTTTTTTTTAAAAAAGGTTGAAGATCTGAATGAATTTCCGTTAGCGATTCAGTGGGATTCATTTATCTGAAATGGAAAAAGGACATGAGCCAGTATTGGCAGTTTCCTGATTAAGAAAGTATGGAGGGGCCAAAGATTTGGGGTTTGAAGTGATTGGTATCTTTTCTCCTTTAGACGTGAGAACATCCTTTAACAATTTCTTGTAATACCTGGTGAACAAATTCAGCTTGTGTTTGCTGTGAAAATGTTATTTTTGAAGGATGTTCTTGCTGAATGTTCTTCTTGATAAACAGAAGGAGTTTTGTTCTTGCTACCGCATTTTGGAATTGTTTTTGTTTTTGTTTGTTTTTTCCAGTATTTTTTAAAAAAAATTTTTTTTTTAACGCTTATTTATTTTTGAGACAGAGAGAGACAGAACATGAACGGGGGAGGGTCAGAGAGAGAGGGAGACACAGAATCTGAAACAGGCTCCAGGCTCTGAGCAGTCAGCACAGAGCCCGACGCGGGGCTCGAACCCACGGACCGCGAGATCATGACCTGAGCCGCTCAACTGAGCCACCCAGGCGCCCCTTCCAGTATTTTTAAAGGCCATTTCTTGTCTTCTGATAGTCAGTGGTAATTGTTATCTCTGTTTCCTGGCAATAATGTGTCTTTTTTTCTTTTTTAGATTCCTCTCTTTGTCACCACTTTTGAGAAATCTGATAATAACGTGCCGCTTTGTGTTTCTGTGTGAATTTCTCCTGTTTGGAATTCAGTAGGCTTTTTGGACCCGTGTGTTTATAATTTTCATCAAGTTGTGAAAATTTTTGAACGTTATTTCTTAAAATATTTTTCTATCCTCCTCCTCTCTTCTCCCGGGATCCCAGTTTACACATTTGTTACACCTTTTACAAAATGGTTAACAAGGAATCCACTTTTGCATGATGAGCATGCTGGATCAGATTCCGAATAGTGAATGTTACAATGTTGATGTTCTCGATTTTGTTGTCTTCCTTTAAAGAGCATTGAGGTTTGCTCCAGCAGTTGTTAAACTACCTGTAGATTAATTTCTCTTGAGTCTTGTTATTAAGCTTTATGAGGACAAGACTTGAGTTAACTAGTTTGGCCCTACTGCCAAGGCATGGCTTTTCAGGGGTCTCTAGTGCTCCAGAGGTTTAATGAGGTCTTTCCATTCTGGATTGAATTCAAACCCTTCTCAGGACCATGCGTGGTCCAGAGTTGTTTACCTTATGACTCCCCAATAACTGTTTTTCCTCAGCCTCACAGAATCCCATCCTAGATCTAAGGGGACGTGTGTGCAGATTTCTGGAACTTTCTCTGTATTTCTTCTTTCTCTCTGGGGCTCGGTCCTGCAAATTCTAGCTCTCTCAGCCTCCTTAGGCTCTATTCTGTTTCTCTAGTTCATTAAGATGGTTGTGCTCTGTGTAGGCTCCTGCTCACGGTGTTGTGATCCGGAACACGGCTTTGGACTGAAAACCAGAGCAATTATATGACACGCTTCTTTCCCATCTCTCGGGAATCCCATTCTGGTGCTGGCTCTTGTCCAACATCAGAACCCATTTGTTTCCTGTATATTGTGCAGATACGTGTTGTTTACGGCAGGAAGGCTATCCCAATGCTAGTTCCTCAGTCGTGACCGGAAGCAGAAGTGAGTTGCCTATTAATTTTAATTTTCCTCTTATACTTCCCCCAGAAACATATCGTAAAACAGTTTTCTACAGCCTCCTGAGTGTATTACTCTTTTTTTTTCTCTTAATCCACCCTCTGCCCCCTACCACCTGCCAAAATATTTGGCCTTGAAAGTCTTAATAAATACCAGAAACTGAAAGTATTTCCCAACACGTGGCAGGAATTTAAAATAGGAGATATGTTTTCTGTGCTACTCTGTCACTACTCTGCCCTAGGTCATTCCATATGAATTATTTTGACCCTCCCCTTACAAGTAAGATACAGCTCATTTGTCGGAGTGTCTTGCTTCATTTCTCCACTTTGTTAGTTTGCAAGTTTTCTTTGGCATGTTTTCCCAACTTCAATTAAGGTCATTTCTCTCTTTATTTTACATGAATGAGTCTAGGTTAGAACCTATCCAAACCCTAGTTTCTATTTTAGCATCGCTCATATTGCTACAATTTCATTGCCCTGCTTTTCACATAGGGAATGGTCTCTTCTCTTTTTGTTTGTTGAGAATCCAAACGAACTCATGGGACCACTTCATCACATCTTCCAAGCAGTCAAGCCCAAGCATTTAAATAAGTGAAATGCATATTATTTTGTTACAAATGCTGTTCTTTAACTGCCTTTTTTAAGGGTGTTAAATTTATTGATTATGATTCTTTATTTATTCTTAATTATTTAGAGATATTAACTTTTCTCAAATGATGTGTGTAGATAGATGATCCTATTTGTTACTTTTCTTTCTGCATTATAAAGGCATATTGCAAACTATTGCCTAGAAGAGGGCCACTGGGGCCTTTAGGGTTGGAAAGCACTGATTTAGTTATTTAATACAAATTAGTCATTTCTTTCCGTGTTCAAAGCATTGTCGTATGTAAAATATAAAGCTGAATTGGATGTCCTTGAAGAATTTACAATTTAATCAAAGAGATACCCTGGCGCTATAGGGCGCACATTTATTTTGTTTCTATGGTATCCCTTGTTCCCAGAACACTTAAGGATATGCACAGGACGGTCAATAAATGCACCTTGAACTAGCGCAGGTGGGTTTGCAAATAGTTTAATAAAGGGCAATAAGTAAAGAATACCCTAAGAGGGGCACAAATGGAAGAGTGGCACAAGTTTAGAAGGGGAAAATATCAGACCTGCAGCGACCACAACAGGCCTCTTCCAGGAAGGCCACAGTACATGAACTAGATTGACACACGGGCAGACGATACGAGTGTTCCAGAGGAGACCAGCAAACGAGCACAAATGGAGTGTTGAAAGAATGATTGGTAACCAAATTTGTCTGGACCTTCATAATCAAATTCAAGCAAAAGCGTGAGGAGAGACGAGACTTGAAAGTCAGGAGTGGCCAGGTTACAGAAGGATTGCACCATGGACAAGAGGAACCAGGGCTCAGTTCTGACACAACAAAGATAATGCTTTTGGAGATTAATCTAGCTTCACGGTGAGGGAAATCATGGTGACGAGGGACAGGACTTAACCTGGACGACCTTCTCCCAATCAAATGCCCACCAAATATGTGAGCTGCAGAACTTCCTTTTTGGAACCAGTAAGCCTCAGGATGACATTATTATTTTTCATATCCTGTGCCTGCAATGAGGAGATAAAGAGAAATTAGATGATGTTTATATGATGCTCAGGTTTAGGGAGAAAGGTAGTCCCGGTGTTGGAAAGAAAAGAATAACAAAATGGTGTATTAAAGGGCCTTCCCAGTAACTCGAGCATTTTTCTGCCTCTCGTCCTTCACTACAGAAGATGTTAATATCCTGGGCACAAGGGGTCCGGATCTATGCCATGTCACAGTGGGTTAAGCTTCGGGAAGGCTGTCCTCAAAGAGTTTGTTCTATCAGAGAGGACACACTCAGATATCTTGGCTTTTGTTACTAATAAAAAACATCTGAAAATACATGATCGGCCCAAGAAGAATGTAACTGACTGAAGTCTGCTATTTTTTTTTTTTTTAATTTTTGATCTTTCTGGATGCTTTATAATTTCTTCTCATAAATGGAAACTCGGTGGGGGGGGGGGGGCAGGTTTCATCGGTTTTGGCTAATTAATCCCATACACTTCGAGGTACCTGAGAGAGACAGACTTTAGACTACGAAGGCATCCCATGTATACTTCCTCAAGAGCCATGAATTCATCTAACCTCTAAGACGACGGCTAATACCATTTTATTTATCCAAAGCCCAGGCAGCGAGATGACGTCCCCTTCCGCAGACTCCAGCTGGGATGACACATTGAGGCTGGAGTGTGGACGAGAATTTGCACTGGTCAGAAGAGATAGAGAGCCTGTAATCTTGTGGTGTAGCATTCGCTTCTCAGTGCACACCACAGAAGACCGTTATGGGCCTCAGAAATCCCCTGGTTACTTCTACTCCCACACCCTATGAAAATAATTGCTAGTTCATGCCCAAAGATTAAAACAGCCACGGCATGAAACAACTTCAGTGTTCTTCTTAGCGCATTTATTTGCTTAAGCCTTCTTCCAGAATATCCCATCAGTCAGAATTCCAGGCGGCGCTTAAAATGTGCAAAGTTGCTAAGCTTTCATCTCTGACTATTTTGACTAAGTCCCAGTCTCTTCCTTTAAGTGGGGTGTGATTTTTATTTTCATTCTCCCTCATATAAATCACACCTTTCTTCCCTGTGCTGTCTCCTGGTTTGGCTATGGCCGCCAGGCAGAAGGCCTCTTCCAAACTGAGGAGAGAGAGAGAAAAATAAAACAACAGCCACCTGTTAAGGGTTTGCTTTGTAATCTGAAACGGGACACACAAAATCTTTAGACATTGCGCGGGCAAGAGAAATAAGCAGCATTCTGTGAATGGATGGGGTGATTCAAATTAACGTTGGCAATTGAGATATTAATCCTAACAAACCTAACTCTAATGAGCCTTTGGGTTGGAACTAATCGAATCACAACAAACTGTGATTGTTATAGAAATAACAATAAGATGATACCCAAACACGGAAATAATATCTCCCAACCTTTGTACGATAGCCTCACCTATCCTGTTTGAAACAAGTGGTCAGTCGAAGTGAGTTCGTTTACTGATGTCAAACTGAAGCCGGGCAGTATGGCATCCCAACGTCTGAACGGTTGAAAAACTTTAAAGTAGAACCTCAGCGAAGCCTAACGGGGGCCATGGAATTAAGTTCTTTAGCACGACTTCATCTATAAGATTATAAATAATAAAATATCTCGCCTTTATTGTGAGATGTGCCAAGTAAGTGCTTTTCATGCATTTTTAACACATAATTCTTATAGTCTTTTTATTACATAATCTCACCCAATTTTCAGACACAGAAACTGAGGCTGGGAAAAGTGGAATCATTTGCCTAAGTGAGCTAGTAGGGGGTTGTAGGGCTGGGACCCAACACTAAATCCTTATTCTGAAGGATATATATATATATATATACTGTACTATAACCCAGTATACTATGGGTTATACTACAGTATCATTTTATTTTTTTATTTTTTTTTTTTTTTACGTTTATTTATTTTTGAGACAGAGAGAGACAGAGCATGAACGGGGGAGGGGCAGAGAGAGAGGGAGACACAGAATCGAAAGCAGGCTCCAGGCTCCGAGCCATCAGCCCAGAGCCCGATGAGGGGCTCAAACTCACAGACCGTGAGATCGTGACCTGAGTTGAAGTTGGACGCCTAACCGACTGAGCCACCCAGGCGCCCCACTACAGTATCATTTTAAATCGTATTTCTAACAGTATTTTAGAGGAATCTTGCTGGATTTTTTAATCATCTGTTCACCAACGTTTGTAAGCAGCATTAAATGCAGCTAAATGGCTGAAACGAATTGAGAGAAGTTCACTGTCTGATAGAACATGAAGTTTGAGGTAACCGTCTGCTGGAGTAGTCTCGGTAGCTGGGCCACTGAGCACCCACTCATCATCAAGGACCCAGGCTCTTCCTGTCCGTCCACCATCCTCAACACAGAGCAGTGCCGTCTTCGAAGTGTGCTAGCCGCCATCTGGCCTACATTCGAGTCAGGAAGAAGGGGAAAGGCTGTACCAGCGACATCTGTCCTTTTTGTTAAAAAATGGAACGCTTTCTCACCAAGTCCCCTTAGTCTCCTCTTATATCCTACTGCCCCTATCTGCCACGTAACTACACCAGGCTGCAACATCTGGGGCAGAGTCTATACGTAGAAGTAGGTAAGAGAGAGAGGGGTTGGGATGGGCATGAAGTTAGCCAGCCAACAACAGGGTCCGCCAAAGATAAATATTCAGTAAGAAAGAGTCTTAGTTCAAGCTGCTATGGTAAAAAAAAAACAACAGACTTAGTCACCTAGAGCTGCTATAATAAAAAGACCATAGGCTTAAGCAACAGACACTTATTTCTCATGGTTTTGAACACTGGGAGGTCCAAGATCAAGGTGCGAGCGGATTCAGTTCCTGACGAGAGTGCTCTTCCTGGCTTGCAGATGAATGCCTTCTTGCTGTCTCTTCACACAGTGGAGAAAGGCCTTGTCTCTTCCTCTTTTATAAGGACATTCATCCCATCATGCAGTCCCGCCCTCATGACCTCATCTAACCCTAATTACCTCCTCCAAAGCCCCACCTCCAAATACCATCACATTGAGGACTGAAGTTTCAGCATATGAATTTTGAAACAGGGACACAAATATCCAGTCCAGAGCAGAAGGGATTATTGGATCAATATTTTTATAGCTTTTATTAAGTGGTAAAAGAATTCTGACAAAGAATATTTTTTAAGAGGCAGATCCCTTGTGGAAAGTAAAGAAATAGTTTTCATTTTGGTAACAGTCTTGAGAAATGCCTGTGTGCAAGCCCATGTCCGGGGCCGTACGGAGATTTGAGTATATCTATCTTCTCTGCACCCAGTTCTCTTGCAGATTATGGAAAGGGAATGGAAACGTGATTCCGATTGATATGCAAATAACTGCGCCATGCTGAGAAAGAGTAGCAAGCAAAAAGCAAACTTTAAAGGAAGAAGTTGCTTTTCACTGGGGAAAAAGTTTTGCTACGTAAAGAAGTTATTTGCCTATTTTTTAGTGAGCAGAAACAGAATCCTCAAATAAATGGCTCTTGAATGGTAAAACTGCAAATTCTATGGCAACTGTGTACAAGAGTGTGTAAAAACACTCCAAACTGCTGGATAAATAAGGCTTTCCTGACTATTGAAGCAGTGTGGCATTGCCAGCACATGGGTTGGTCCATAGGAATTCCCACGTGTCACCATGCGTGTGAACATTCTTGACAATTTCTCATGTTTAGATATCACCCTTGGGCACCTCTGGGATTTCCCTCTTCCTTAATCATTTCATCAGTTTGAGATTCTAGGGTGCCTAGGGACAGAGAATTGTTCGGTGTGTTAGAGAAACACATAGCACTTTAATTGTGCCTGGAGACAGAGAGACTCAATGAGGGAGGTTAATTAAGAAACGTAAATAAACTAGGAGTTCTGTTTTGCCTCACATCATATCATTATAGTTCAGAATGAACTGTTGAGTTTTATTACAAGTCAAAGAAGCAGTCAGAGTCACTGATTTAGGAACAAGATTAAGGGCTACTTGTAACATATAAAGTGAAGAGTTGAGATAACTATTATCATAATTATTATTTTTTATTGTACATTTACTTTGATTATCATAAAAAAGCACTATTTATGGGACATACATCATGCACTCTGACCATAATCCATAAATACATTATAACAAGTTCATTTAATCTTCACATACGAGATACGAGATGGATATGTTCATTACTTCCATTTCATAAATGAAGAAAATAAGGCTCAGAAAATTCAATGACATGCCCAAGGTAATATACTCTTTTCTGGGTACTTACCAGGTGTAAACAGACATGAAATGGCACATTTTGCTGTGAATCATGACTTTTCGGCCCCCCCCAAAGCCACGTTTTTAACCATTGGGTAAACTGTGATATTTCTATGTCCCAAGTTAAGACAAAAGACCTCTGAATTTGAGGAAATTTTGGCAGATTACAGTACTAAAGAGAATTATCTTAGAAACAAGCAATTAAATGTAAACATGTTTATATGGAATATTAAAATGCACATTGAAACCATCCTTTGGGTACATTTATTAATACAGCGAACAATATCACATGTGAATGCGTCCTTTTCAGAGCAGCGTAATTACTGGTGCTAAGTGTCCATCTATGTGCGGAGACTGGCAGACTTTCTCTGTAAAGGCTCTGAAAACAGCTGAACCGTTTTCAGCTTTGTAGGTCAGAGAGTCTCTGTCACAGTTACTCAGCTCTGCCAATTGTAATGCAAAAGCAGCAATAGATGATGCCTAAATGAGTGAGGGCGGCTGTTTCCAATAAAACTTCGTGTATAAAAACAGCAGTGGTGGACCTAGATCGTGGTCCATAGTTTGCCAACCTGTGCTGGAGAACTAAAGCAATCCCGTTTCGTTGAGGACATTCTACAAGAGTGCTGCAATTGCAAGCAAGAAAAAAAAAAATAGATGTATTTGAATTTTAATTAGCACCTGAATCTCGTGTTTACAAAGGGAGGAGGTCAATATGGTTTTCTTTTCTACTTTCAGTTGTATTAAACTATGATTAAGAGAAAACGGACTTATGTGAAGTGGTAAAATAATTCAGTAGTTCATAAGGAAGACTGTCTTAGCAGTCAGAATAACTAAACATTGGAAAGTATTTCAGAAACAATATTAGTACACAAAATAATCTTTATTTACTTTTTTTTTTTTTTTAAGTAAGCTCTATGCCAAACCTGGGGCTTGAACTCAAGTCCCAGAGATCAAGAGTCACATGCTCTACTGACTGAGCCAGTCAGGTACCCCCACAAAATAATGTTTAGAAGAACCAGAGTAAAGCTCAGTACCAATCTATACACACCTAGTGATGTAAGTCCTGTTCGATTAATTCAAAAAAAAATTTTTTTAAGTGAAACAATGGGTGCCTGGGTGGCTCAGTCAGTTAAGCCTCCGATTTCGGCTCATGTTAAAATCCCACAGTTCGTGGGTTCGAGCCCCACATGAAGTTTTGAGCTGACAGCGGGGAGCCTGGAGCCTGCTTCAGATTCTGTCTCCCTCTCTCTCTCCCCATCCCCTCCTCATGCTCTGTCTCTCTCAAAAATAAATAAACTCAAAACAAATTAAAAATAAATAAATAAATGAAAAAAAACAAATATTGCAGAATCAAATGTATTCAGTTTATGAGAAATTATGTGATGATTTACGAAAATTATTTATTTGATGGAATATACTTCCATCATTAAAAGTACCTAAGTTACTTCTATAATTAAAAGTTAATATGGCAGCTATCTCTAGAGACAGCAAAGAAAATAAATTGATCTTAATGGATTTAGACTTAACTATCTGAAATCATGGAATGAATTCATATAATCTCTTAAAATTAGTTATAGCTCTCTTAGCTCTATTATTTCATAGTTTTAGAAGCAGACATGTATGTGTTGTGTATAGGTACATTACTTATTAGTGTCTATTCTCTATATAGTATACATAGTGTGTATATTATATATAATATATATCATGTATGCATACTATATATGCACACACACTAAACATGCACACTACATATACACTGCAAGTATCGTATATTTACTACATATGTTCTGTGCATACACCATATATATAGTATATGTAATGAAACAACACGTATATTATATATAGATGTACATATATATCATTCTACATGTACTTATTATGTAAAGAATAATAAGTAGCGTAGAGATTACTAACATTCCCACATCATTTATTTTGTGAGATCTTCGTATCAACAGGCAATACCATAAAAGGGAAAAGTAACTAGAGCAAAGATAATAGTGAATACATGCGTAATGGAGAGCCCAATGCAACCTGACCTGTACACAATCGTTGGATGCTTGGAGGCTTCAGTCCCCTCTGTCCCCAACAGATGGCATGGAAGGAGAAAAACTGGGACTCACATCAAGTTGTGTGCCAAGTCATTTATCTTCTGTAAAATGTGAGAAAGCCATTGAACTGGTAAACAAGTCTTTTGTAAGCATGCATAAAACATATTCAATATTTGGTGGCAAGGGATTTCCATTAAGCTTTCACGAGAGTTAATAAATCAACAGAAACCACTTACCGAAACATTTTCATGGGTCCTGTGGAATTCTAAGCAAATATCAGGTTTAAGAATGAAAAGTCAGTTATATTTTCAACATAATCTAACGTTCAAAGAAGTGTAAAAGATGCTTAAGTGTTAATATTTTATGTTTCCCCGCTCTCAGCAGTAATTGCAGCCCATTAAAAAGAATGCTAAGCCATAGCTGTTAGCACTGGCACAGGCCCAAGGAAACACTGAACCTTCACAGAAGGGGGTTAATTGCTACACGAAGAGGTAATTTATTAAGGAACACTGAAGCCCTGTATACTCCCCAATATGAGGCTGAACAGCACAATCTTACATGAATATTACATTTGATAATCAAGGCCTTTTCTATGGTACACTTCAGAATGAGCTAAGCTAAACAAAAAGGGTAGGTGGAGGGAAAAAGAGAAAGAAAAAACCCCAACACCATTTTTCTCTATGGCTCCCATAAACTTGTGCTTGGTGCCCTCCAGTCTGTCACTCCCCCAACCGGGAAAGTTGGCTGCTCCATAAAATTTTTGGTGGCTGATGAGAAAAGGCTCATATAACTATCAGGTTGAGGGGCGGCTTCAACTGTTCTTTACTTGCCCAGTTACGGTGCTTCAGTGCTCTTCTGAGGGTTGAACTTCATTTCCACCCTTTGTCAGAGGTGATGTTTTCAGAACCTTATCACATTGAACTAGGTCTTAGTTTCCATCACAGTTTAGATCAGTATTATGTGGCTTATAAAACATCGTGTGCAGAGAAAAAAAGTGGCCCCCGCACACCTTGCCTGACATCTTCTTTTTGGCACAGTTTCATTCATAGTCCTGCGGGTGCCTCAGGAGTTTTTCATCAGTGACACAGGCTCACAAAGCAAGAGTCCACAAGCAGAAGAGAAGGCAAGGTCGATCCCAAAAAGCTGATGATTTTCTTGGCTCTACTGACGACAAATTCTAGAGTATCCGAGAATTAGAGAAAGAGCATTCATTTTACCTCTTTGTCTCTTTTTATAACATCTCTTAACGGCACATGGACATTGAAGAAAAATACCCTTGAAAAATAGGGTCAAGGAGAAACAGTGGTTTCTTCAAAATGCATGATTGATGCATTCCAGTTTTCCCCGCTTTGGTACTGGGTCCTTTAGCCCTCTCTGGTCAAACCCTAAGTGTTATGGAGTACTCATTTTGCTCCTGGCAAATTTGTATCCTGCCATGGATGAGAAAGAGAGATGACGGCAGAATACAAAAGTCCTATATAGCACATGGCCCAGCCCTTACAGCACGTATAGAGGAAAGAGTAAAACAAGCATTTATGGAAACAAAGAACAATTTTCTAGTAACCACAGCTGGGATAACAGCAGAGCAACAGCAACCCAAGCAGATTTAGATGGGCCATTGTTTGCCTCCTTTGTTGACTCTCTCTCCTGCTTTACCTTCTATTTTCTCCTCCTCAGCTATTGCCACTTTGTCTACAACTCAATGGCCCCTTTTAGTCTCTGATCTGCATATGCTCCAAAGCCTTTATCTGGACCCTTCACCACCCACTTAACACCATCCAACCTTGAAGGACTCCATATTCAAAATTATGTCTTACGCTTGGAACTATTCTCCCTAAAGCCCTCCTATGTCCTCAATGTCAATGGGCTAGGTGTTTGGGAGAAAAGTACCCATTAAGCTCTGGGCTAGGTATTTGGGGACAAAGTGCCCATTAAGCCAGTTCACACAAAGTTGTAAGTGACTCAAGCATCTTCCACCTTCATCCCCTTCTTCTCCTTCGAATTTTCCATCGATGGTCCAGATTGAAATATTCTACCCTATTCTGAGATTATTCCACGACTGTGCCTCAGATGATTGGGGTGCTAACTCTAAAGCAGGGGAGAAAACAAGCCAGTTTTCTTTCTCAGCTTCAGGGAACCGTCCATCCCACCATGCACTTGTCATCCACCGCCAAGTTCAATTACTGTTCCTGATCCTTTTCTTTTTAGAATTTGATGTGCAAGCTGTTGTACTTGATATGTGACCTGATGGAAAAGGAGGAAGGGAACCACTCTTTTTGCAAAGCAAAGGGAACAGCATGCCCTGAGTCAAATGAACACAATGCTTGTTCTTTCTAGCTCCTGGGGCAGATGCAGCCATTCATGCGAGACCCCCCAAAAGACTGAAAGCAGATATGGTTCCTACTGAGGAGAAACAAGAAACTTGGGTCCCCAAAGACACAGACAGATCCATGTGTCTTCCTAGGATCTTCTATTCTCCCCTCATTTCTCTCTCTATCTGGAAGTTCGAATTCTCATCTTGTCTATATGTAATTAATACATATTGTATTAATTGTATTAATTACATAATTGTATTAATGTACATAATAATGTAAAAATAATGTAAAACTGTACCTAATTGTATTAATACATAGTGTATTGTATTAACTTATAAATTGCATGGTAATTTAAAATATATTGTAAAATCTATTGTATTAGCATATAAATTGCATGGTAATGTAAAAATAATGTAAAAATGTACATAATTGTATTAATACATATTGTATTGTATTAACATATACATTGCATGGTAATTTATATTTGTAAAATCGTTTTAAATAAAATAATAATCGTTTTTAACGTTTTAAGCCAGTTTTGGTGTTCATTCTTTTTACCTCACAGGTGCATTCTAAATCAGATCATTTAAAACAAACTCTATTCTGTGTTATTTATTTATTCCTCATCCTAGGCAGATTTGAAAGTCATCAAAGATCACCATTAACTTCACAAAATGAAATCAAACATACACACGCGAACACACACACCCATTTCCAAAAGTCAAAGTCTTTTTGTTTGCTTGTTCGTTTTCTGTTTAGAGAAAGCCTGTGTTGGATCTTATTTTGTGCAAGTATCCCATTGAAGAGTGTCTTATCTGGAAGTTTATCTTGGAATTCATCAAAAAGGAATTTTTTTGGTCATCAAGGTCAACACCCCTTTTCTTTCTCTCTCCTTGTTTTCAATTTTCTTTCTAAGGAATTGCGAGAAAATGCAGGCAGATGAGTAGTTAAGTGATCCCAGAGCTGTGCCTGTCCCCTGGACCAGAGCCAGGCACATGTAAAGGTCTTCACTTGCCAAAAACATACCAGGGACCTCTTAAGCAATCAGGAATTGCTACATGTGTGAAGCGCTAACATCTTGAACACAATAGAAATCTGTAATTCAATTATCTTCTCTTTCTCATACATTTACCCTCTGAGCGTTCTGACACGCTGGACGGAAGTCCAAAGTGGAAACTGCTAAATGCTCCCCCTGCACGTGAACAGGCGGCAAGGTCACCCCTCCAGTTCACAAATGAGTTTAATGAGGAGAAATGGAGACTTGCCTCCACACTCAATAAGCCCTGGGGGAAAGGGAAGGAAGAGAAAAGGGAAACAAGGATAGGAGGAAAAAGCAGCTAAGCAAAGGATAGACTAAAATCAGAAAGAAGAGTTAAAATAATGAAAAAAGCAAAGCAAAGACAGACTCAGCCAACGGTTCATTTCTGTTGCTCATAGAGTTCTCTTGGGGGCACTGATAGCATTCCTGGGCACTGGTCCTCAAAAAAGGGGAATTTCTTTGCATGAGATAGAAAGGACTTGTTTTGCTGTTGACATATAGTCTGCCTAAAGGGGAGATCAATTGCCTCCAGCCTTCCTCACGTGCAAGTATTCTACTTCTGAAAACCGGATCTTGAGACACACAAGACGTTATTCACTACCTGCAAATGACAGAAGAATCAGAGAAGGTATCCCCCAACAGTTTTACTCACAGTTATTAGAGTGGGCCAGGTCGTTTCCCATAAAAATGTGGAACTCCCAGCAGGGGAAAAAAAAAATGAAGAGAATGTGCTGATCTTCAACACAGAGTATTTATATAATATATTTTATCACCCATAGACCTCACAGAGCTAGGTTTTTCTCCTGGGATGCACTGTTAATATTTCAACATCTGTAGATGCCAAATGAACAACTTGTTTGAAAAGGTAAATACAGTGTTGTCATTCTCCCTGGCACGATACAGATGCAGTATTTTTAACTAGAGTTACTAAGAAAACCGGATTTTTTTCAAGATGTGGCAATATCATGCAAATGATGAATTCCAACTTAATCTTTTTAAGCGCTCTGTGTTGCTCAGGGTTCTTTTGATTGCTAGTGAGAGAAACCTAACTCAACTTAGAAGGAATGTATTGGTCGATACTGAAACACCTTGGGTTACCAAAAAGAGGGTTAAATAACCAATTTATTGGAAGAACAAAGAGGTTGGCCCAAAAAAACAAGTGGAATCGGAGCATCAAAAAAAGTCAAGACTTTATTTCTGTATCCCTTATCTTTGCTTTACTCTGTGCGTTCCCTTTTTTCTCTTTCATTTTTTTTTATTTTTTATTTATTTTTTTTAACATTTATTTATTTTTGAGACAGAGAGAGACAGAGCATGAACAGGGGAGGGTCAGAGAGAGAGGGAGACACAGAATCTGAAACAGGCTCCAGGTTCTGAGCTGTCAGCACAGAGCCCGACGTGGGGCTCGAACTCACGGACTGCAAGATCATGACCTGAGCCGAAGTCAGACGCTTAACCAACTGAGCCACCAGGCGCCCCCCTTTTTTCTCTTTTAGTTCAGATTTCTCCCATAGTGCAGGAAGCATGGCCGGTGGCTAGTCCTGGGCTTCAAACTCCACAGCTTTTAACAATAGAAATGGTTTTACCCTCTTCCTTATTTCCACTGAAAACTCCAGGTGAAGAATTCTGATTGGCTTTGCTATGTCAGGTACTCATCCTGTAGCCAAAGAGTCACGCCTGTATCAGACTATCAGAACATTCTCTCCTGGTGCTCGGCGTGCCTTCGTCACATGGTTAATGTCCAACAAAGTGGGAGTGAGTGTTCTCTTCCTCTCAGATCAGCGCCAGGAGCAGCATCATGATAAAAGTCAACCAGGATACATGAGATCCATGTGGGAGTCCTGGCCTGGTTGACTTATGAACTGAGACCTTCAAAAAAAACCCACCACCTCTTGGAATTTGAGTTCCTCCTCTCTAAAATGAGGGGAAAGAAACCCTTTCTCAAAAGAAATGCCGACAGATGATGCACTGACACTAATGAATCTCACATTCATTACGTCAAATGAAAGAAATCGCAAGTAAATGAGGATATGGTATATCATTTCATTTCATGCAGTTCTAGAAAAGACAGAGCTGTCTTATAGAAACTCAGTCGGTGATTGCCCGAGATGCATGGTGGACGGTGCTGAGTGAAAAAGGCATGAGGGTAAAGGGGTACAAACTTTTAGCTGTTTGTGGATATCTTTACCAACAATCCACTGCACTCTGCCATTCATCTCTCCCACCCATTATAAACAATTAAGTTCAAGATCAGTTAGCCCCAAAGACAGACCACAAAATGAGGGATTTATTTGCCATGTATTCATTCATTCCAATAACAATGATCAATAATCAATGGGGCACCTGGGTGGGTCAGTCAGCTAAGTGTCAGACTCTTGCTTTGGGCCCAGGTCATGATCTCTCGGTTCGTGAGTTTGAGCCCCACGTCGGGCTCTGTGCTGACAGCGTGGAGCCTGCTTGGGATCCTCTCTCTCCCTCTTTCTTACCCTCCCCTGCTCACATTCTCTCTCTCTCTCTCTCTCAAAAATAAATAAATAAATAAACTTAAAAAAAAGAAAAAAAAGAATCCATGTGCCAGGTGTTTGGTATACTAGTCCCAGCCAACTCAAACTCCCCTAACACATTAATAGGTTAAGAAACCCCTCCAGAATAGACCTACCCTATGACCCAGCAATAGCACTGCTAGGAATTTATCCAAGGGATACAGGAGTACTGATGCATAGGGGCACTTGTACCCCAATGTTTATAGCAGCACTCTCAACAGTAGCCAAATTATGGAAAGAGCCTAAATGTTCATCAACTGATGAATGGATAAAGAAATTGTGGTTTATATACACAATGGAATACTACGTGGCAATGAGAAAAAATGAAATATGGCCTTTTGTAGCAACGTGGATGGAACTGGAGAGTGTGATGCTAAGTGAAATAAGCCATACAGAGAAAGACAGATACCATATGGTTTCACTCTTATGTGGATCCTGAGAAACGTAACAGAAACCCATGGGGGAGGGGAAGGAAAAAAAAAAAAAAAAAAGAGGTTAGAGTGGGAGAGAGCCAAAGCATAAGAGACTGTTAAAAACTGAGAACAAACTGAGGGTTGATGGGGGGTGGGAAGGAGGGGAGGGGGGGTGATGGGTGTTGAGGAGGGCACCTTTTGGGATGAGCACTGGGTGTTGTATGGAAACCACTTTGACAGTAAATTTCATATATTAAAAAATAAAAAGAAAAGAAAAGAAAAGAAACCCCCCCAGTACCTAAAGCTGCAGATTTGGCAAGAAAACCATACCTTTATCGAGAGTTTCCATTTATCTGGATTTTAAGAATAATAGAATACTTTGAAGGTCAACTGGCATTTCCTCCAGATCTAAGAAGGACTTCTTTATATTTCCTTAGCTAGATCATAATCTTTTCCTGTTCGAAAGACTTAGGAACAGAGAAAATAAATACAGACAAATAGCTGTTTATATAAATTAGGGCAGGACCTGTTGAAAGATGGATAGAGTTTATTCTTATTCCATTAATTATTCCATTATGTCGATCTATTCATTCCCTAACATTAGTGCTTGCTATCTGCTACATTATCGGCATTTCTGTTTCCTCCTATAGGGGCACATCCCTTTCATCTACTTTCTCTTCGAGTTAAATAAAGTTTCAGGCCCAGCTTCCTACTGGCACATGTTGAAGGTCATTATTCAAATAGGAATGAGGAAAGCTGAGACTAGGAACAGGGAGAAAGCCCAGCAGAAGGCGTCCAAAGCCTGGGCATTAAGAACCCTTTCCTTCAAGTGGGTGGTGCCCTCCTCAAGGGCACTGACTGGAGCCTCCAGTGGCCAATTCTGCCAGGTCTCTTCCACCAGCTCAGCTCCTTTGAGCCAAAGTTACCTTTTCCTTCTCCGTTTCGATCTCTCCTGATGAAACCTTACTGATTCTAATCCTCTAGGATTAATTAACCGCATCACAAAAGGATGTTAAAGATTGACAGCAGTTTCCTGTATCACCTCTCTAAGAGACGTTTACTTTTGGATTCTCAAACAGAACCAAATGATCCCCAAAGCATTAAGCTCTAGTGGAATCAGGCAGAGGCGAAAGGGAAATATGCTGGGAGCAAGGTTCATCCCAACATTTCTCAAGTCATAGAATGTATGCAGTTTTTATGTGCATATGACATAAATTTGCTATTCAAAAAACTCCACTCATTTTCTCCTGGAAACTTAATTTGTTTTTGTTTTGTTTCATTTTTCAATGCTCGGTGAATGGATGTCAAGAGACACATCAAAAGAGAGCACTTGATTCCTTGTGGAAGCAAACCACTGAAACACCCCCATTTGTTTTAGTCTCTACTACAGAACTTTGGGTTCTGGGAATTGATCAAGACCAAGAGTTTAAGGGGGAAATGAGGTCAAGGTCACTGCAACACCACATGGCCGGGGTTCAGCTAACTTGGTGTGTGAGTTTCCTTTAACGATGTGGAACAGACTAATAAACAGAACATGGTACATTGTGGAACATGAATGAAGCCCAGTGCTGGGAGGGCTTGGGCGGAATGTGTTAACCCTCTCCTGAGCCAGAAATGGGACCTCTGAGGTTTCTTGTGGAAATTATAATATTTGTGGATTCGAAAATAGAAAAGTGGCCAAATCTTCGAAGCTGAATGAGAATGACTCATTCTGGTAAGGTACTTCACAGGCTGTGCAAACAACTCCTCAGTCATTGTCGGGACTGGAAGCGTCCTCAATGGGCTCTGAAGAAAGCTCTTTGGTTTCAGATCATGGTGGTCACGGGGAAGTTAACTTCTCTGAATCTTCGCTTCCTCCATTAAAAAAATTAAGTTTATTTATTTATTTTGAGAGATAGAGAGAGGGAGAGGGATAGGGGGAAGGGAGAGGGGCAGAGAAGGAGGGAGAGAGAGAATCCCAAGCAGGCTCCACACTGTCAGCAAGGAGCTCGACACGGGGCTTGAGCCCTCAAACCGTGAGATCATAACCTGAGCCGAAATCAAGAGTCAGACACTTCATGGGCTGAGCCACCAAGGCACCCCCCGTTTCCTCCATTTTAAATGTGGATAATAATTAGAGTATCTATCTCAGATGTTGTGAGAAGTGAGTAAGAAAAGGCTTTGGAGTACCTTGAACAGTGTATGTCACATAGTAAATGCTCAGTTAATGTTCTTTATTAGTATTTAAGTATTATCAACTTTATACCATGTTTATTATACATAAGAGTAGCTGGACAGGGGCGCCTGGGTGGCTCAGTCGGTTGAACGGCCGACTTCGGCTCAGGTCATGATCTCGCGGTCCGTGAGTTCGAGCCAGGTCATGATCTCGCGGTCCGTGGGTTCGAGCCCCGCGTCGGGCTCTGTGCTGACAGCTCAGAGCCTGGAGCCTGTTTCAGATTCTGTGTCTCCCTCTCTCTCTGACCCTCCCCCATTCATGCTCTGTCTCTCTCTGTCTCAAAAATAAATGAGCGTTAAAAAAAAAAATTAAAAAAAAAAAAAAGAGTAGCTGGACAGATATCCCCAGTAATGTCTGCTTATCATCTCAATGAATCCTATGCTTGTATTTTAATTCCTGCAGCCCCAGATTTGCTTTCCCAATTATGTTGCCCAGGTTGGGCATTGCCCAAGCGTAGCCAGCCGTCAGTGAGGGGAAAAGGCCCAACAATATGCTGCATGATGGGAAGAAACTGAGACAGGGTCTCAGGTCACTTCTAAACTTCAGATTCTGTGGTTTGGAGAATACAGCTTTCAAGTGGGCAATCCACAACGTGCCTTCATCTCCAACAGCTAAAGAGGCATTGTCTCATTTTCAGAAAGTCTTCCCTTGGGGTTTTCCAATGCTAAGTAGCAACGCTTTTCCTCCCCACCCACCTAGCTGCCCATCTCTCCTGAGCAGCAGTTACTCATTCCAGGAGTGAGCAGCTGAGTTTCATCATCAGGTGACTCAATTCTTCTTTAACTCCGTCAAGGTCCTCTGTATGTTCTGGATGGTCGCTTAGCCAGAAGTGTATGTATTTCTATGGCAGGATATAAAGTAGACAAACACAATAATATATAAACTATAAGCTGGCAAGTTGAAGCAGCAGAAGCACCATCGGGGGCCCCAGAAAGTTCTAAAAACAGAACTTAACCTTGAGAGGACTCGGCAAAAGTTTATCATACAGCGGTGACTCAAAGGCAGGACTCAGCATCAGTGACATCACCTCTGTGAGCAGTTTTCTCCAGCTGTGACCAGCCCCATCTAACCTTCCAGATTTGGGGAGAGGAGCCTCTGTCAATTAGAAATGAGAGACAAATAAGCATTGACTGTTGTGAATCAATAAACAGATTTAAAAATGCAACTCAACAAACCACACTTTGATGTATTCCTTCAAGGATAAAAGCATGTTTTATTGAAAAAAAAAAAAACCCTATGCTGTCAGGGAGGCTACCTTCCTGGAGCTTAGAGTCTGGCGAAAATCACAAATAATAAAGGAGTCATCAAATAAATATATGTGATTTTTTCAGAATCACATATAAATTTCAGAATTTTTTCAGTGATTTTTCAGAAAGTGCAATTAATAAAAATAAAACAGGGTCATGGATGGAGATAACGGGATAGGAGTATTGCAGCAAGTGGTCGGGGAAGACAGAATTGTCTGGATCTCTTATTTCTGGAGCATCATAACCAAGTCAAGGGAAGTCCTTCTGTATGCTATTGATAAAGTCAGACTCAACTCCTCCCCATCAGCTTTTAATGATTTACGACCTTTGGTCAAAAGGGAAAGAAGAAAGAGCTAACGTGGTGTCTCTCCCGGAAGCCATCACTGAAGGACTTCCAGAAGTTTCTTTCCACTCTGGAATAAACCCTCCTTTATCCCTTTATCTCCAGAAGCTGAGATTCACTTGTCCCTGAGTAGCTTGAGAACAAGTCAGAGGGAAACAGTGACAGCGCTGTAAAGGCTTTGCTATTCCTCGATTTGCAGAGTCAGTATAAATAGACCATGTTTTAAAAGGTGAGCCAAAAGAACCCAAAAAGGTGGAAAAATAGAGAAGCTAAAAATAAATGACTAAAAGAGAAAAGTTCCTGTAATTTTAGGTTTAAAATACAAGGTTGAGTAATCAAGGAAAGTATTTTTACTGCCTTGTCAATATTTTTCCTGGAAGCTCGGGTAAATAGACCTTCTTCAGATCTGTAGTGTGCGTGCCTAATGGTCTTAGGTGTCTCTGACCACAGAATAACTTTATCCCTAAGAAACAGAGCAAACAGGAACTCTGTGGTTTTAGCATTCCCCACAAATAAGTAAATATATGGATGTATATAAAAAAGGTTCAGTACCATAGGACAGATAATTTGGGTCTGTTTGAGAAGTGTTTCCCCTCTAGTGGAATATTTCTTACCAACTTTTCCATGCATTAAAAGGAAGCTCTGCTCGCCCAGGGTGATCTCGGTCATATTTTCTGCATCGTTTGTACTCTCTTTCAATTTAGTGCTGAATGCCCAGAAGCTGTGCGGGAAAGCACACAAGAAGTTGTTCTTTTTCCTGAGTCCTCATTTATTTACCCTGCCGGTGAAAAACCCACTGGCTTTCATCTCTGCTGACTCAGTGGCCAGGAGAAGCAGGGGGTCACAAATGTGGAGCGGAGTTTCAAAGGGGGAGAAATTGTCATGAGAGCCTTCAAACACACGCACCTCCTCGGTTCGAGCTGTCCCCGGGTTTTATGAGGCATTTGCCCACAGCCCTTGCTGGTCGGGCGAGGGGAACGGCACGTGGTTTTGTTGGCAGTCGGGATCTCTGTCTCCAACTGGAACATTCTTCCCTGGGCTGATTCATTAGGCCCTGCTGATCCTATGGTTTAAGACAGATCCATCACCGGAGTAAGTGGCAGCCCCCAATCCCTGGATCCTTGATTATCTGACGCTGGGTGAAAAGTAAGTGTTGGGAATTGTCAGGGGAAACAAAGAGCATATCGGATGCCCATACATCACCTTGAAGACCATGGACGCAGTATGTGCTTTCCAGTCAGACATGACTAATAGCTCTTCAATCTGGGCTTGGCCAATGTGCGGCCAGCTGAGTTAACAGAGAAGACTCACTCTCTCTTCCAAAAAAGTCCAATTTGAACCAGTAACTCCATTTATCCGATGGCTCCTGGCTGAAAAGATTTGAAAGATCGCTTGCAGACTGCGACCTCATAATTTTACCTCAGAAGGAAAAAATCATGTTGCTCTTCTAGATTGTTTGGCCATTTCTGACTTCATCAGCATGCCAAAACTTCCAGTTAATTCAGTCCAAAAAAACCAGTCAGACCAGTCATCTTCAGGCAAATAAAAGCAAATGCTTCTTCAAATAGCAAGTCCCAAATCATTCCCAATATATCATGTGGGTCGAAAATGTCAAATGCTCTTAAAAAACATTAGATGTATCTATTGTCAATCAACCTAATGAAGTTTTTCATGGAAAGGCTAGCATACCCTAAAAACATGCATAACCAGACTACCATCAAAAAAGACAGGGGCGCCTGGGTGGCTCAGTCAGCTTAGCATCAGATTTCGGCTCAGGCCATGATCTCACGGTTCATGGGTTCAAGCCCCATGTCAGGATCTGCACTCACAGCTCAGAGCCTGGAGCCTGCTTCAGATTCTGTGTCTCCCTCTCTCTTGCCCCTCCTCTTCCTCTCTCTCTCTCTCTCTCTCCCTCTCTCTCTCTCAAAATAAATAAACTTGAAAAAGGACAACTGCTACATTTTATACAAAAAGCCCCCAAAGCCACAATGCAAAGTGTGAGCTTCTTAATGTTCTAGAATTTGATACAATGTGGGCAAATATGAATGAATGAATGAATGAATGAATGAACAGCTGCTCCTTTTCCTGTCATGTTGAGGTAGCCCCATTTTTATCCTTCACAGGAAATATCTGAGATGAATGCACTGTATACCAGTTTGTCCTCTCTATTTGACACATCCCTGACATTTCTTCCTCCAGAAAAGCAGCAAACAATAAGCAGACAAGCAAGAACTTTTTTCCCACAGTGCCTTGAATCTGGTCCTGTTTATCTTTCTATAACAATGGAAACAGATGTATTTTGGGGCTTGCAGTTTTCCAGATGCATCGCTCCAAAGTGCTGTCTGCTGTTCAAAGATGTTGCCAGTTCTTAAAGCAGTGAGGGCTTTGCTAAGTTAATTAATTACCTGACTCGAGACATTACAGTTTCTGGGTGCCAAGCGCACCTTCTGCAGGAGATGTATCATCATCAAGGATTCCCTTGGGGTCCTGTCGTGCTGTACTGTGATCACGCTCAGCAGTGGACCTCTCAGCACAACTTAGACTTCCTGGAAGCACAGACGACAATAATCAAGCCCCCGTGCCCAGAATCCACAATGGATAACACTGCTTACATCTCGCCATCACCTTAGGCCAGAATTGATCCCAAGACCCTGCACAATACTTAAGACAGTAACAAGTTGAGGTCAGGTATCCCTGGTCATGGGGAGAAACAGAGTTATAATCTGGGTAGAAAGTAGGAAAACCTGACAGAGTCACACGCCAGCTTTTGGAAAAGACCACTTTGAAAAGAACATCTTTCCTTTTCCCCATATTACAGCATTGCTTCACTAACCACGTTTGTTTCTTCCACTAACTATAGCTTCAACCAAAAGGCGTACAGTTTTGGTCTTTATAACTCTCTATTCCAAGATGCTGAGCAACATAAATTGTACAAGGAGTTTTGATTTGAAGCTGTATAAAACTCAGCACTTACAACAATAGTAAAATATACATTTTTTCAATTGCTTTCAGAACATTCAGCACAATTGCCTACATTCTGGGCCATAAAACAGACATTGACAAATTTAAAATAATGGAAATAATACAAGGTATCTTCTCTGATCATAAAGGAATTAAACTAGCCATCGAGAGCAAAAAGATGTTGGAAAAACTCTCAAAATATTTGGAAATTAAAGAGACACACTTCTAAGTAACCCATGATTCAAATAGGACGTCTGGAAGAAATTTTAAAACACTTTAAGCTGAAAAAAATTTAAACTACAATATAACAACGTTTGTTGGATGCAGATAAAGCAATAATTATAATTTGCCTATATCAGGAATGAAAGAGAACATATCATTCCTGATCCAATAGACAAAATAACAATAAAATAATGCTATAAATAATTCTATGCCCCAAAATTCAACAATTTAGACATAAGGGTCTAATTCCTTGAAAGACACAAACTACCAAAATTTATTCAAAAAGAAATAAATAAGCAGAATGGTCCTGTGTCTATTACAGAAATTGAATTTGTAGTTAAACACTTTTGCACAAAGAAAACTCCAAGTTTGAATGATTTCACTGGTTAATTCTATCAATTATTTAAGTAAAAAGTCATACAAATTCTACACAATCTATAGTGGAAAACAGAAAGGAAAGAAATATTTCCCAGCTAATTTAATGAGGCCATCATTACCCTAATGCCAAAACCAAAGACATTACAAGAAAAGAAAACTACAAGTCAATATCCCTCATGAACATAGACACAAAAATCTTCAAAAAAGTATTAGCAAATACTATCCAGAAATATATAAAAATTTAATATGTCATAGCTAAATGTTGTTTATCTGAGGAATACAAGACTGGCTCAACATTTAAAAATCCATCAGTGTTATTCGTTATATTAAGAAAACCCACATAATCATTTCAATAGATGTAGAAAAAGTCTTTGACAAAATTCAACACATTAGTGACTTAAAAATCTCTAGGAATATAAGAAAATGTCCTTCACTCTGATAAAGGGAATCCAAAAAATATGAAATAAAAAACATGCTGCAGCTAACATCTAAATTGCTTTCTTCTTAAGATCAGGGACAAGACAAAGATATCTTCTCTCACTAAACATATTCTGCCATCATACTGGACGCTCCAATCAGTGCAATAATGCATTAAAAAGAAATAAAGTGTATACAGATTGGAAAAGAAAAAATAAGACTATATTTATTACAGACAACATAATTGTCCACATAAAGAATGCCCCCAAAATCTACAAAAAATATAATAGAACTAATAAGTGGGTTTACCAAGGTTGCAGAAAGCAAGGTCAATATACACAAATCAGATATATTTCTATATACTAACAATGACTGAGCCTGAGTGGTTCAGCTGGTTAAGCATCCAGCTCTTGATTTCAGCTCAGGTCAAGATCTCACAGGTTTGTGGGATTGAGCCCTATGTCAGGCTCGCTGCTGTCACTGCAGAGCCTGCTTGGGATTCTCTCTCTCCTCTCTCTGTGCACCTCTCCCACACGTACACACAGTCTCTCTCTCTCTAAAATTAAATAAACATTTTAAAAAGTACAAATTTGAAGTAAAAAAAAAAGTATCATTTACAATAGCACCCAAAAGACAACATTTTTAGGTATTAATGTATTTTAAAATATATAAGATCTAGGGGTGCCTGGGTGGCTCAGTCAGTTAACCATCTGAATCTTGATTTTGGCTCCGGTCATGAGTTTGTGGTTCACAGGATCAAGCCCCATGTCGGGCTCCATGCTAATAGACTGGAGCCTGCTTGGAATTCTCTCTCCTCTCTCTCTGCCCCTCTCCCCCCACTCGCATGCATGCGTTCATAAATTAGAAGAGTCAATATTACTAACCTATTACTTCTCAAATCAATCTATAGATTCATTGCAATATCAGTCAAAAATCTCAGCAGGCTTTTTTTGTAAACATTATCAGCCTAATTTTAGTACAGAAAGACACAAAAACTAGATTAGCAAAAACACTTTTGGGGGTAGGGTGCCTGGGTAGCTCAGTCGGTTAAGCCACCAACTTTTGGTTTCTGGTCAGGTCGTGATCAAAGAGTTTGAGCCCCTCACAGGGCTCTGTGCTGACAGCATGGAGCCTGCTTGGGATTCTCTCTCTTTCTCTCTCTCTGCTCCTCTGCTGCTCTCTCTCTCTCGCTCGCTCTCTCAAAATAAGTAAATATTAAAAAAAAAATTTTTAAACACTTGAAAAAGAACAAAGTCAAAGGACTCATATATCCCATTTCCAGATTTACTATAAGCCTACTACAAGCCAATATCCCTCATAAACAAAAATGCAAAAATATCCAAAAATCAAGTCCAGCAATATATATAAAAATGTTAACATATCATAACAAAATAGTGTTTATCCGGGAAAGGCAAGAGGGAGGCACCTCTGATCATTAAACAGTAAGGTATTAGTGAAAATATTCACATACGTCCAAGAACTTGCAAGGTTGAAATGGCTGTACTGGGTCCTCATCTGGAGACTCTGGGGAAGAATCTGCATTCACGTTCACATGGTTGTCGGCAGAATCCAGTTCCTCACAAGTTGCAAAATTGGGGTTTCCTTTTCTTGCTGGCTTCTATAGGCCGGCCGCAACGCTTGTCACGTACAGCCCTCTATCTTCACATGAGAAACCTCATATTAAATCCTTCTCATGCTTAGAATCTTTGGGACTTCCTCTTTTGCCGCCAGATGGAGAAAACATTCTACTCTTAAAGGGCTTGGGAAAGATAGCATTTTATCTGCATACCGTACGGCTAAAGACAAAAATAAGCATACAAATACTGTACTCTAGTTAGTAAATTAGATCAAGCCCGCCAAGATAATTGTCCTATTGATAAATCTGAATGTCAACTTATTAGTAACCTTAATGACATCTGCATAATGCCTCACGTCATGTAAACTAAAATAATCAGGGTATATTATGTAATAATATTCACAGCCCCAAGGATTAGGGCGGGATATTTTGAGGGGAACATGTTAGAATTCTGCTTACCACATCATCAATATGCAAAAGAATGAGCTTCAAGCTGCTTTTTAAACTTTTACAAAAAATACCTCAACATGGATCACAGACCTAAATGTAAAACATAAAATTATAAAATTTCCAGAAGAAAATATAAGAGAAAATCTTTTTGACCTTGGGTTAGTTGGTAATGAGTTTTCATACATGACACCAAAAACACAACCCATTTTTTAAAAATCAATAATTTGGTATTTTTCAAAGTTGAAAAAATTTATGCCGTAAAGATGTGTCTGTGAACAAAAACTCAAGCCACAGAATGGGGAAAATATTTGAAAGTCATATTTCTGACCTAGGATTTGTGTCCAGGCTGCAGAAAGAACTCTCAAAACTCAGCAACAACAAGTAATAACCCAATTAAAAGTGGAAGAAAGATATAAATAGACACCTTGCCAAAGAAGATATATGGATGGCAAATAAGCATCATTAATAATTCTGGAAATGCAAATTAAAAGCACAACAAGATATGACAATACACCTGTTACAATTACCAATTAAAAACAATAACAACAACAACAACAAAAACCCTGACAATACCAAATACTGACAAGGATGCGGACCACTTAGAACTCTTACACGTTGCCAGTAAGAATGAAAAATAGTACCATCGCCGTAGAAAACAGCTTGGCAACTTTTTATAAACTTAAACATACACTTGCCATATTATCCAGAAATCTAACTCAAAATAAATAAAAACATACTGGTAGGAAAATTCATGTGCAGATGTCTACAGCAGCTTTGTTCACCATCACCCTAAACTGCGAACAATCCCGATGTCCTTTACCTGGTAAGTGAACAAAATACGGCACATCCCTACCACAGAGTACGACTGAGAAGTGAAAAGGAAGAAAAACCACGTGGGAGAATCTTACGTGCACTTTTCTGAGTGAAGGAAGCCAGACCTAAAATTCTACATAAAAGTCGGATCTAAAATAGTACATGCTATGTAATTGCTTTTATAGAACATTCTGGACAAGGCAAAATTGTAGGGACAGATAATAAATCGGTAGTTTTCAGAGATAGGGAGTGTGGAGAGAGGTGATTAGAAATAAGCAGCAAAGGTAACTTTTGAGCTGATGAAACTAATTTGTTGTAGGCAACAACTTTAGCAAGTGTTTGCCACAGCATTATATAGGTCACTAGCTTCCTGACATATCCAGGCCACCTGCTGCCTGAACAAGAAGCCAGTGCTATGTATATTGGTTGAATTGAGAAGAACCCCATTTTTAGTCCTAATGTCTGAATTCACTAAAATACAGCTAAAACAATACAGTGGCTTAAAGAACAAAGAGCTTTAATGATAGTGTGTTTTATTTATTTTTTTAATTTTATTTTTTAAATTTACATCCAAATTAGTTAGCATATAGTGCAACAATGATTTCAGGAGTAAATTCCTTAATGCCCCTTCCCCATTTAGCCCATCGCCCCTCCCACAACCCCTCTCCAGTAACCCTCTCCAGTAACCGTCTGTTTGTTCTCTATATTTATGAGTCTCTTATGTTTCTCCCCTCCCTGTTTTTATATTATTTTTGTTTCCCTTCCCTTATGTTCATCTGTTTTGTCTCTTAAAGTCCTCATATGAGTGAAGTCAGATGATTTTTGTCTTTCTCTGACTGACTCATTTCACGTAGCCTAATACCCTCTAGTTCCATCCACGTAGTTGCCAATGGCAAGATTTCATTCTTTTTCATGGCTGAGTAATATTTCATGGTATTTATATACCACATCTTCTTTATCCATTCATCCATCAATGGACATTTGGGCTCTTTCCATACTTTGGCTATTGTCGATAGCGCTGCTATAAACACCGGGGTGCATGCACCCCTTCGAAACAGCACATCTGTATCCTGTGGATAAATGCCCAGTAGTGCAATTGCTGGGTCATAGGGTAGTTCTATTTTGAGTTCTTTGAGGAACCTCCATACTGTTTTCCAGAGTGGCTGCACCAGCTTGCATTCCCAACGATAGGGTGTTTTAAAGAATAAAGATATACATTTCTGTCTCACACAACAGTCCATCGTTTGCTCTGTTCCTCGCCCTTCTTTCTTGTTTCTCTACCTCTTGTTTCTGCTCTTGTTCTTATCTACCTGACAGAAGTTGCGGAAAGAGCAGGAGAGAGTGTGTTTGTCACG
This sequence comes from Panthera leo, assembly GCF_018350215.1. Classification (NCBI taxonomy): domain Eukaryota; kingdom Metazoa; phylum Chordata; class Mammalia; order Carnivora; family Felidae; genus Panthera; species Panthera leo. The sequence goes on from NC_056696.1 coordinate 56,810,512, forward strand.
TGGTAAGGATATAGCTTGGAAATGGCACATGTCATTCTACTCACATTCCACATAATCGCATGGGCCACAGCTTGGTGCCACATGGCTTGTAAGTACAGTGGTTCCGTGGGTGGGCATATGCCCAGCTGCTACTCTGATTCCATGGAAGAAGGAAAGAATGGATTGTGGTGGACACTCAGTCTCCCTCACACACTCTCCTCTTCGATTGTCGATCACTGCACTTGCCTGGTTGCCCTCTTTGCCTTCTTAACTGTTTCTTCCCAGCCTCCTTTGCTAACTCCTGCTTCCTTACTTAACCTCTAAAGATGTGTTAGGGACAAGTACCCCGGGGCCAGTCTTTGTATCTCTTCTTCCCTCTAGCAATACTCTTCTTTCTTGATTATCTCAACCCATTTTATGGTTTTAAGTAAAAAAAAAAAAAAAAAAAACAAAAACAAAAACAAAAACAAAAAACAAAAAAGACAATGTTTAATTCATTTCTCTAGGCTTGTCTCCTTCACCTCACTTGGAATTTGTATGCCTGACGGCTAGCATGTAACCAACTACTTGAGATCTTAATTTAGCAACTTAAACTTATCAAGGATAAAACTGAATCTTCATTTTACCCCAGAAAGTTGTTTCTCCCATAGCATGTGGCCCAAGAAAAAAAAAAAGAAAAAAAAAAATTAGAAGATATCCTTGATTTATAAATGCTTCTTTCATTCACCACATCCAATTGGTCAGCCACATCTTGTTAGCATTACCTTTAAAATGTATCTGGAATCTGTCTGTGGTAGGCTAAACAATGTCCCCCAAAGAGTTCCACATTCTAATCTCCAGAGCCTGTGAATGTGTTACATTGCACGGAAAGAGAACATTGTAGTTGTGATTGCATTAAGGATCTTGAGATGGGCAGATTATCCTAGATTATAGAGGTAGGTCCTCTGTAATTACAAAGGTCCTTATAAGAGGGAGGCAAGAGGAACAGAGTTAGATCAGAGAGAGAGGAAAGACAATAAAGGTGAAAACAGGAGTAAGGGGAGGTAAGGCTATGTGATATGGGGACCTGAGTCAAGGGATGAGGTCAGACAGACTCCAGAAGCCAGAATGTGTGAGAAAAACGAATGCTTTGCTAGACTCTCCAGACAGAACACATGCCTGCCAATACCTTGATTGCAACCCAGCACAACAGGTTTCTGACGTCTGCCCTATAGAATGAAAAGATAACAAGTTCATGATGTGTAATCCGCTAAGATTGTGGTGATTTGTTGCAGTTAGAGATAGGAAACTAATGCACTGCTCATGTTTCTCGATCTCCATTACTTCCACCTTAACTGTGGGGCAGTTGAGAACACCGATTCTGGAGCCAGACTACCTGTGTTTGAATTCTAGCTCTGCCATTCAGCTGCCAGGGCAAGCCATTCAAGTTTCCTGTGCTTCAGTTATTTCACCTGTGAAATGGACTCATGATAAGGATTCGGTGAGCTGCGACAGTGCTTAGCATACTATATACATTTTACAAGTATTTCCTGTTATTGCTTCTGTAATCCAAGATCCCGGTACTTATAACCTGAACCACTTCAACGCTCTTAGCTGGTTTCCCTGCTTTCTTTCTTGCCCTTATTATAACCTCTTATTCAAAGAGCAGTAAGATTGATATATTTACAACATAAAACCCCAAAATCTCCCTGATTATAATCCTCCAAAGGCTTCTCATTACATCTAAATTAAATCCAAACTTTTAACTGTAGCCTACGAGGCCTGATATGATCTATCCATGACTTACACTCAACCTCATCTCCATCCACCCACTCACTACGTTGCTTGTTCCCTTTACCCCACTGCCCTTCATCTTGTGCCTCAAATACACCACACTTGTTTCTGCCTCAGTGCCTTCAAGTGGTTTATTCCTCTGGCTGGAATGCATTTTCCCAGGTCTTCACATGACTGACTCGTTCTTGAAATTCAGTCGAGGTCTCCTCCTCAGAAAGACCTTCCCTCATCACTCAAACTAAATTAGTTCTCTCCAATCATGTTTACTTATTTATTTCATGTCTTCCATTAAAGGGCCTACTGCACCTCCCCTGTGCTCAGAACTACATCTGGCATACTGTAAGCGCTCAATAAATATTTGTGAAATGAGTCAAGTGTTGGCTGACGTGTGTGTTGAGGTATCATATTGGTGACTCCCCCGTACATTATGAATTAGATTAGTATAGTTGTAAATCTTCCCTCTCAGCAGAAAGGTTCTGCCTAAAGACAAAGTAATTTTTATAGTGATGATTATGTAAGCCTATTTCCTCACATTCTTCTATTTTTTCTTAACAAGTGTCTCTGAGGACGTCTTCTACCAAATTATTGGAAAGGGTACTATAGCACTGTGTGAGAGCTTGAACTATGTTTAGCCACCAAGACCCATACTCCTAACTCTTCATTCAACTTGTTTTCTATCTCAAGTTGTTTTGAAGAGTGAAAGACCACGTGATCCATGACATGTATGTTGAGGCGAGCACTGCCTAACAGCACAGCACTTTCCGGCTGATGAAAGTCCTAGGAACTTCTCAGAAAATCCAAAGAGAGCTGAGATCCGATAGCCAATGGAGGGGGGATCTCGTGCGGTCCACAGAATAACTCCCATGACATCCCCACATAGTGGTGACCCATGGAATGTGGGCATCCATTTGTATACCACTGCACCTGTTCCTCCGTGTTTGTTTTTCCCCTCTTTCCTTCTCAACGTGAAGCTTTGTGCAAATAGAAACAAAGCTTTCTTCAGTCCCCATCTCTCTAAAATCTTTCCAGCACCTTCCCTTGAAACGCAAGACCTAAAGTGTATTTAATATTGATGGGGTTTTCTGGGGCTTTCATTGTGGATCTTCTTAGCTAATTTGGTGCTGATAACCAATCCGTGGTCATTGTTAAAATGCGACAAATCACGACACTGGAGTTTAGGGTTGATGGGAGAAAACAGACTCCTGGAGGAGTGATGCACTCTTTTTCACTCTAGAGACAACAAAATGGAATCCCGGGGTGGCCTTGTCCACATTGCAAGCGCGTACCTGGCATGTCAACTGACAGCCAGAGAGCGCCTGCTATTACTCAGAAGAAGAGATGGTGTATCTGATAATCTGAGAGAACAAAGACGCCAGTTACTTCATCACTCTTGCCTGAGGGTCTGGAATTAATTGCGTTGCTTTCTACCCCATCTAATTTTACAAAATCGTACTGCTCCGTGGCAGTTTACTAATTTACCACCTCATCTAAGATAAGGCTTTGCCAACAGTAATAACATTTAGAAAATGCTGTCAGACCTGCTGCGGATGGTCCCCGCCCCGCACCCGCAGCCCAAGCACGCATGCGCGCACCCACCTCCCCTAGGCAGCCCCACTGGACCTCAGAGCGGGGAGCTCTGGCCTTGGAGGACACGAACACGTCGCAAGTGCACCTGCAGGACAAAATCAAGAGCGGCCGAAACTATTCAGAGATCTCCTTGGGTGTCCGCTCCACTATCTGTCCAGAGAGTAAACAGGGCAGAAAGAAATCATCTTCTTTTCATAAAAAAAAACATTTCTGTGTATTTACCTGATACACAACTATTGTGGGCTTCCTGTGTAAAAACCACTGGTGTGGCTTATCTTTCCTCAACTATGACGGGAAGGGAGAAAAGCAGAAAAGTAGCAAAATTTGGAATGGGCATGGAAATGTCAAGCCTGAAGCGTCTCAATTTGAAACTTGGTGTTGGGGGAGGTGGGGTGGCGCCTGGGTTGCTCAGTCGGTTAAACATCTGACGCTTGGCTTCAGCTCAGGTCATGAGCTCACAGTTCGTGAGTTCAAGCCCCACACTGGGCCCTGGTCCGTGGCACAGAGCCTGCTTAGGATTCTCCTTCTCTCCCCGTCTGGCCCTCCTCTGGTCACACTCTCTCTCTTTCCTTCTCTCTCAAAATAAAACAAATAAACTAAAAAAAAAAAAAAAAAAGGAAAAAGAAAGTTAGTGTTACGGGGTTTGGGGGATCGAAGCAAGGGGTGGGGCTTTTGACATTTATTCCAATTGCATCATCGATTCTCTCATGCCCTCCTCTATTCTAGGGATGAGTAAGCACGCTCAGTATACAAAGGTCTACGAAACCCCATGGCTGGAGTATGGCGTGTACATGGAGACTCAGAGGAAGATGATGGGCAGAGTAACTGTGTTCACACAGTGTAGGTTCTCGGGGCCATCGAGCAGTACATCCCTGATCTTTAAGCATGATGTGGTGTGTACATGTGAGATGTGTGTGCACGTGTATGAGTGTGTGAGTGCACAAGTGTGGAGTGGAGTACAAAGCAAAGCAAAATGGTGCCTGTTTCCCTTTTGGTTCAGATTCCGCTTGCAGATATAATTATTTGTTTAACACAGTCACACCATATTATGTTACCTTCTATGATTTCTTATCAAAGGCATGCTCTGTGAGCTCCGCTTTCCCAAGCGACGCTCATTTCTTGACATGTTTCATTGCTGGGAAATGACAAAGGCATTTGTTTTACTCTCAGACAATAAAATATTGCCTTGCTCAAATACCTTCGTGGAATATTAAACAAAATGAATGTTGTTCCTTTTCCTTTGTTTATCATATCGTATTAAAAATGAAGACATACCCCTTATGTCTTCTTTCCTGACACACGAGACATGGGAAAGAATGAGTTTAGTTTACCCTTCATCCGACTGGCTCTGCCCAAAGCCTCCAATAGTGCCATTAGAAAACCATTTCAATCATGCAGCTTCTCAAAGGCCATTTTTGATATACCTTTCAAATCATCATGAAGAATAAAATCCAAAGTTCTCCTCTAAACTTGCTCTTGGTAGCAATTTCAGATTCAGTTAATTTTCAGGCAGTGATGAAATTAGCAAAGACTGGGGACTGACCCAATATAAGGATCGAAGAGGTAATCTCCTTAGAAACTGCTTGGGGACCAAGCTTATAAATATGTCTCAAATATTTACCAACCCACATACTGGATTATTCCATATGCACAAAAAACATATAAAATATGCATTCTTTACCATCGAAATATCAGAAAGTATCATATATGGGTGCCTGGGTGGCTCAGTCAGTTGAGTGTCTGACTTCAGCTCAGGTCATGATCTCACGGTTAGTGGGATGGAGCCCCGCGTCAGGTTCTGCATGGACAGCGCAGAACCTGGTTGGGATTCTCTCTCTCTCTCTCTCTCTCTCTCTCTGCCCCTCCCCCTTCTAAAAAATAAATAAACACTTTAAAAAAATATATTATCTAATTTGAGCAAGAGATTATGTTATGTATTCACAAGGTAGTATATGTACACCCACCTCTACGCGGATATAATACTCATTCGTTATAGAAAGATTTTCTAAATATTACTGACTTCTTGGGTAAAACAAATCCATTTCATCATAGAGAACAATAAATTATCCTTCTGAGTTTCATCGAATGCATATTATATGAAGTGGGATTTCCCAGGGCTACTTTTCGGGTTGAGTTAAATCCCAAGTATCTTTAAAGTTTTTTCATCTGTCACTTGCAGAATCAGTATTGTCTAAGGGGAGCTTCGGTAAACACCACAAATTTCAGCTAGGAAATATATGTGTGTACTTTTTGACATGGAGATGAAAACCTAAATAGTCTGAAACAACCTCCAGCCTAAGTTCAGATGGCCTCGGTTCTGCATTTGTCTTTGTTACTACTTTGTTTGAATTTAGGCCTGTAAATTACTGATTCTATACCTTGGTTTTCCGATATGCAAGGGAGAATGTATTTGCCCCACCTCCTCTGGAGGGTGGTTGGGAGAGTAAGATGGAATTAAACAATCAGGACCAGCTTTATGCAGGTTCCGCCAGCACAGTCACGCAGGCTCTGCTCTCTAAAGGGCCACGCACTTGACCTACTGCTTTCTTGTTACAGCCTTGAGATTCTTAATAATTTCATCTTGGAACTTGTGCTTTGTAGGTGTGGTCTAATGGGACCGTGAAGCAGGAGTAGAGCAGAGCAGATACACCGAGTGTTGGCACTCACATGTGCAGGCTCAGATACTCGGGTACAATCGACACTGGGCACAGGCATCAACAGTGTCAGCAGCAGCCATGGCCCGGAGAGCATACGGGCTCCCCATGGGGACAGAACCGAGACCGGTGGCCAGAAGACCGCATGTCCATTCATCCCCAAAGCCCATCTCTATAACATCTGTCAGAATTAACTCTCCAGTTTGAGTGCAAGCAGAAACTGCTTATCACCAGCCATTTTGCCAGTGAATTCTTATAAAATAAAACTGTACATGAGGACATTGTAACTAAAGCATATCAGGGAATTACTCAAATTCTTTAAAGAGTTCAGAATCTCCAGCTTTGGAAACTTCTACAATGTTTCAGAGCAAATCTCCACAAATCCAGGTATAGAAATTAAAGATTGTCACATTCGACAGAAAAGACCATTGTTCTCACGTGAAGCGTCAGATAAACCAGCTGTTAACAAGGAAGACAATTTTAATGTTAAGTTTTCCTTGTGATTGGATATATTGGTGATAGATGTGTAAACAACTGTTATTAGTTGTATATAAATCATGAAGCCACTCTTGGTTTCTTAATATGACCTTCACAACCTACAGGAAATGTTAGCAAACGCCATAAAATGCCCTTGCAAAAATGTACATCTAAAATTAAATTCAGACTTACTTAAAACTGATTTGTAGAAAGAGTTAAATATTTTTAGAAAAATTGTTCTGCAAGAATCAGCGGCTTTAGATGTACTAAAATTTCTACTTCCAAATAATGCGGCAGAAATCTATCCCACTGTTGTCACAGTCCATAAAATACATTAACAGTTGCATCCACAGAAAGATCCTTCTTAAAACTGAATATTACCAGGGCGCCTGGGTGGCTCATTCAGTTGAGTGTCTGACTTCAGCTCAGGTCATGATCTCACGCTTTCGTGGGTTTGAGCCCCACATCTGGCTCTGTGCTGACAGGAGTCTGCTTCAGATCCTGTGTTTCCCTCTCTCTCTGACCCTCTCCTCCTCAAAAGTAAATAAATAAAACATGAAAAATATAAAATAAAATTGAATATTATCAAGAATCATTTGCAACCTTGCATTTGCCGAAGGAACTGACACTTCTTTCAATTATATCGATTGAAAATGAAATATCTAATGTATAAATGTTGATGATCTAATGAATTGCAGAAAACAGAATCAGAAAAATGCTATGACCAATGAAGATATCACATCAGTATTTTTTTTTATTTAAAATTATGACAGTAATACATTACTGTAGTTTGTAAGTTTATGTTGTTACTCATATATCATTATTATCCCTAGTATGTTTATAAGTAACAAAGTGTTTTTAAGAAAACGCATTTTATTTAAGAACGGCTAATGACACTTGTTTTTTCTGCTTTGTGAACAGAAGCCTTGCATTTTCATTTTGCACTGGACCATGCAAATTATGTACCAGCCTTGGATATAATATAGTTCAGACTTTTGCCACAAATTTGCTGAGTACTATTTAACCAAAGTGGAGCTCATTTTTCTTTAAACATTTTAAATGTACTCATTTGATGTTATTTACCCAAAAAGTCTGTCCCATGAATATTTGTTTCTTTGTGCATTCTGTATAAACTTTGCTTAGTGAGTTAGTGTTCAGCCTGTGTGTACCTCTGACAAGCCTATGCATCATGGTTGAAATCTGCCCCTCCAGTGGGAATTTCCACTTTTTTTTTTTTGTCAGACACCCAAAGATGCTGATGGGCCATCATATCAGTATCTTAGCTTGGGGTTTTGCTGACCAGGCGGGTAATATATAATTGGTCCTAAACCCATATGAGGGTAGATCTGTGTTATACAGCCTCAGGAAATTTGCTTTTCTGCCCAGAGCCCAAACATCAAAAGACAAGCTTCCTTATCATTTCCTTTTTTTTTTTTTTTTAAGTTTATTTATTTTGAGGGTGGGGGGAGAGAGAGAAAGAGAATGCAAACAGGGGAGGGGTAGAGAGAGAGAGAGAGAGAGAGAGAATTCCAAGCAGGCTCTGCACTGTCAGCACAGAGCCTGATGCAGGGCTCGAACTCACCAACCATGAGATCATGACTTGAGCTAAAACCAAGAGTCGGATGCTTAATCGACTGAGCCACCCAGGCACAGGCACCCCTATCATTTCCTTTTTATGAGGACTTTTCCCTAGTCCACACTATCACAGGAAAACAGGACTTTAAGCATCCCAACTGCCCCCTGACCCAGGCCCAAAGTCTTGTCCTGGGTTCTCAATCCCCAGAAACTGCTCGAAACCAGCATTTGGGTTAAGAAGAGTTCAGCAAACCCAGGTAGCGGCAGCCTCGGTGTCCCTTCACTTAATGGTTCCAGGCTTCCACTTAAATTTAGTACTTGGTAATTGCAGTTACTCTGTGCATTAGAAATAATGTTGGTGATATTCCATATGCCTTTTTTTAAGTATTTTGTAGATGATTCTTCTGAAACAAGGCCAGAAAAGGAAGTTGAGCATCTGTTTTCCATTATGTAAAACGAAGGTGTTGAATTAGATGAACCTTCAATCACAATTTATGCCTTCAGTCTTCAAGTGCTCGTTGAACATCTACTATGTTCTGGATATACAGCGCAAGGTGCTAAGGATGCAGAGGTGGATCAGACGGACTCCTGCCCCCAAAAGTACACAGTCTGGTTGGGAATATAGGGTCAGAAACATAATTTAAATAAAAAATGGCAATACAATCATAAGGGTATACACAGGATAGCATATACGTGTGGGTCAGTGAAGGCTTCTAGCAAGAATATAATGGTAAGCTGGTTTAGGAGGATGAGTAGAAGTTATCCTGGTGTTTGTGGGTGGACAGGAGGGTGTGGGGCGGGTGTTGCTGCTGCTGGCATGGAGAATGTGATTCCAAACAAAGAGGGGAGCATGGCAAAAGGATGGAGGTGAAAAGCAACGTGCGGGGAAATAAGAGCTCGACGGATCCAACGCAACGGGCTTATTCTAACCATCTTCTACAAAGGATATGTATTAGATCTATGAAGACAGGGACTATAATGGTCCATGAGCGTCTTCTGATTCAAATACATCGCCTTAACATAATCTAAGGAGATTTATTTTAATGTAAGGTTATATTTCTTTAATTTTATTACCTTTTTGAAGTTTATAAAAACTTAAAGTAGACTGTGGAATAACATGAGCGTTGAACAGCTCAGCATAAAAGCATACAGCAAATTACAGATCACTTGTAGATCTAAGAACAACATAGTCCTGGTGGAAATTAGTCAAATTCCTTCTCTGGGGTATCAGTGAGTCCCTCAGCCAAGCTGTCAAGAGAAATCGTTTTGCCGCCATTTCCTTTTTTTCCGGTGCTCACTACTGTCTCCAATCCAACTTGCGTGTGGTCACAATTCTCATTGAACCAAGATGGGCTGACCGCTTTCCTCAGAGTGCTCAGTCCTCAATTCTTTATACAATTGTTCCAGGTTTCCATCCTAAAATCCAGGGTTTTAGCTTCGACTGCCCTAAAATTTGCAACTGAACATTTACTCTTTTTGCAACTGTTACTCCTGTTCCTCACTTTTTTTTAATTGCCACAATCCCATATAATCTTGAATCTATAAGAGAAAAACGTCCTTTTAAAATTCAAAGGAGGTCTGTAGTATATTGTCCGTATTCCAATGGGTATCTCCGTGGCTTTAGTGAAAAGAAAACACTTTCTGAGCTGAATATTCTCTCCCATTACTCAAATGTCCTTTCTTTAAATATTTCCTCCCTCACTCCCTTCACACTATTGACGTTCCATCGAAGAATATATCTTGATTATCCTTACCGCTGAATTGCCTTGAGAATCTACCGTTTAGCTGTTTGGGATCTGCTGGTGTTGGGTCACAAATTCACTTTGAAATGGTTAGCAACGGTATATATAATGGAAAGCATTATTATTATATGTAAATCACTTCTTACTTGGTATAATTCTTTGCTTTCCCTCTGCAAAAAGCACACTTATATTAAAGTTGAATGTGCGAACTTTTTCCTGTAGATCTCGGTGAATAGCTGTATGCTACTCAAGTCATAGGATTCAGGACAACACAACTGAGATTTCAACAACTTTTGATCTTCTCGTGATGTAAAGACCAAATTACTTTGCATTTAATGATTATATGAACTAATGTGCCATAGGATCTGAGACTCTCAGCTTTGAGAGTTTTTCTTAATGTCAATGTTAATCAATGTGTTATGATGTTTGTAACTTATCTTAAAATACTTCAGCACAAAGCAAAATAAGTCCGAAAAAGACAGATACCATATGATTTCACTCATATGTGGAATTTAAGAAACTTACCAGATGGACATAGGGGAAGGGAAGGAAAAAATAAGATAAAAACAGAAGGGGAGGCAAACTGTAAGAGACTCTTAAATACAGAGAACAAACTGAGGGTGGCTAGAGGGGTATTGGGTGGGGGATGGGCTAAATGGGTGATGGGAATGAAGGAGGACATTTTTGGGGATGAGCACTGGGTGTCATATGTAAAAGATGAATCACTAGGTTCTACACCTGAAGCCAAGACTACACTGTATGTTAACTTACTTGGAAAAAAATATATACATATATATATATTCAGAATACCAATAATGCGTATCAGATTCTCAGAATCAACATTTATAATGACAAATGTTATAGTTGGCCCTTATTAGTAAAATTTAAACGTATTGGAAATACATAGATTTGTTGAAATATTTTATTAAGTTAAAGATGTTTAAGCTATGTAGATTAGAAATTGGAGGAAATATTTTGAACTCATTCACTGTCTGGTGAACAGTGTGTAACAATCTAGCCAGGCCCCAAAACTGAGCACTTAATCAATGAAGAAGCTAGAAAAGAAGTTACAACTGGTTCGAAGGGGACCCCAAAAGTGAGGCAAATATATAAGCCCATCCAGTAGGTAATGCTGAAATGAATTTTCTTAACAGGTGCGAAACTGGTTTCTTCCACTGAAGGAAAGGAAGGCCAGTTGAACCTCCACTAGGCAGAAGTTACTTGCATGTATATAGACAATTATCATTTCCATTACCATAAGTGTTCTACAGGTTGACTTAGATGAACAGAATTGTAAAATAGCTCAAAGACAATAAGGGCAGTAACCCTTTGGATCAAATAATCAAGAGTGGGCTCTTTTCGTCCGACTCTTGATTTTGGCTCAAGTCATGATATTGTGGTTTTGTGAGTTCGAGCCCCACGTGGGGTCTCTGTGCTGACAGTGCAGAGCCTGCTTGAGATTCTCCGTCTCTCTCTGCCCCTCCCCTGCTTGCACTTTCTCTGTCTCTCTCAAAATAAATAAATAAACTTAAAAAAAAAAAAAAAGAGTATGCTCTTTTCCACTAAAAGAATCTAGTCATCTTTTGATCTATTTAAAAGTTGCTCACAACTTTTCCTTGCAATAGATCTATCTCCAGCCACTGGTTGTAGATGGATTTCTGGTTGCTGCTAAGAAGGTAACAGAAGTGTGCTTCCGAAATGCTGCCTAGTTCTCCTTGGGCTACATTCTCTTGCTAGATATTTGTCAAAAAACCTAAAAGAAAGACCTGGACCACACTGAGCTCACACAACAGGTTGTATTGTGCTTGCTCACTCATAAAAACGTGTTGAAAACTGTCTACATCTATCATGAAATTCATCAAAAGCTTTCTTTCATTATAACCTGCGCAAGGATGTAGGGGAATGCTAGCCCTTATCAACCTCAAACGTTTTAAGGTATTACCTTCATCTACCAAAAATAACCCAGGAGTTGTGCATATCCAGGTTAACTTAGGGTAACTTTGCAACAACCAGAAATTGGTATCTGTGTTAGACCTTTTCTTTCCTTTGAGAGAGGGTTGTAAACTCCGTTTACTGAAAGTCAAAATTTGTTTCTGTAAGAGATTTTGGCTGACTTGTAACGGATTTTAGCAACTGTGTGAGTCCAGTCTGGCTATTTACACTTCGCTTGTTGTGTTCTGCCATGGGCGTGACCCACTCAAAGTCAAAAGAACCAGAAAATACAATTTTTAGTCTTCACTCATTTCCACCATGTTCCCCACCCCAGTTCCAGCCTCCAGATGGGAGGACAATGGGAAGACTTCGAAGGCGGTGTGGACCTTCAGTCTCAGTATCTCCAAGTCAATATTTTCTGCTCTTTTTTAATAAGACTGTATCACTGGACCATAAGATACTTTGGCAGTATCTGCATCAAAATGTAAACACATATGACTGGTGAGTAAGCTAAGTTTGTTGGGCTTATCCAGCATGGTTACAGAAGAATTACAATTTCCATACACCTCCAAATGAACTCTCAAAAGCAGGCCCTAGTGAAAAGGAGGTAAAACAAAGACTACGACATATGGTTTATCTTTTCAGTAATGACATTCTCGAGTGTAATCCTATACACTTTTTCCCCTTAAATAAAGTCTTGTTTAAAACCAAATGTTTCTCTGTTAACACAGAGTAGGCAAATGAGAGTCCACACGCGGATATTGAGATATTCAGTGGTTTCATGGTTTTGAAAAGATTGAATTAACATGCTGTACTTGTGGCCTCCTGGAGAATAAGGCTGTGCAAAGGGAAAAGTGGTTAAGGACTAGGCTTGTGTCTTCCACATGGACAAGCTCTTTCAGGCCACACTCAATTGCAGAATCAGCATTTTTTTTTTTTTTTTTTCCAGAGAGGATAGAGGGGTTGTGCACGGCAACATATCCCATATGCCCACATCATAATGGCATATTTCCTGACCCAAGAAGGAAACCTACCTTAAGATTCTCCTTTTAAGTAAAAGGCTTCCAGAGAGCCCTTTCGATCTCTAAAGTCACTCCAGAGGGAAAACATAGATTTTTAAAAGTTTTAATACAGCTGATATAGCCAACCAATCATTTACTAATGATCACATGCCAAATATGCCTTCTGCTATTCTGGTGACAAAATGAGGTTACCACACCTTTCCAAATACTTAAATTTTCTGTTCAGCTGTCAGGGTACATGTTACTCCTCCTAGGGAGCTGGGGAGGATAATCACCTTTTTAAGGTAACTTTATAGGAAATCAGACAGCAACAGGGCAGGAGTCCTGCAGTAGACCAGAGTTTCAGAGACTAGGAGAAAGCCAGACGGCATCTAGAGGTCAAAGGAGTGTGGCGGGTACCATGTTTTTGTTTGCTTGGGCTCCATTCAGCCTTTCTTCTTTCTTCTTCTGCAGTGAAATCTACACTTTCCAGACTCTTTAGCAATGAAGGCCATGGATACAAATTAGGTTCTACGTTTAGATGCATGCATTTGCCTAAGCTTTGGAGAGAAGTAAAAAGAGACGATTTTCCTGCAGGTGTTTCTGCTGGAAAACCAGGTGAGAGACGTGACTATCAAGAAGGTCGTTTTGCTGGCATATGCACGTGTCCAGTGTTGAGTATGAAGTCTCATTGGTATCAAAAGGCGGTTATTGCAGCAGTAGAAGGATCCACAGTGGTGTCGCAGCAGGCTCCACATGCCTTGGCCACAACCATTTATAGTCCCGTGCTGGATCCTTGTCCCCTGGTCTATCAATCCTTCCACGCCTTTCTGTCTAAAACACCAAAGGTGGTTTGGCTTCCCGTGCTCCACTTCAACTAATATGGACAAGATCTGTGGTCATCAGGAAATGATCAACCATAGGTTGAGAGCTGAAGTTTCAAAATTGGTAAGTTTTACAATTAGGAAGGAGTTTACGTATCCTCCCTTCAGTCCAAACCTCTTCATTTTCAAGGTGGAAAAGTAAAAGAGGCTACGTGATTTGAGATTAAATGAAGTGAGGCAGTATGATATATGTGACAAAACAGAGGCAATGAGTAAGGCATATCTGAGTTTGAATCTTAGAGCTGCCACCAATTCACATGTGGCCTTACCTTCCCTGAGCCTTAGTTTTCTTACCTGTAAAATAGGAGTAATCAGGTTGGAACATGGCGGGCTTTCAGTAACTTGTAGGATCTCCCCCTTCTTTTGTTTCTTTATTCTAGGTCACACGATGGGATTGTGTTTGTTTAGAACCCAAGTTTCCTCATCACTAGAAATACAAAGAGAGGTGAGAAGCAAGCTTATGCCCCAGTACACCATTAGTCTGTGGACAATATAGAGCAGGAAAAATCTGGAAGGCGACACTGAGATCAGGAGAGTGATACAATAGGAAAGAACGGTGGAAGATGGAGATCAAAACTGAAATTGGGATCTGGAAATGTTGCCCCTACCAAAGTAAAATAAATGGAACAAAGGACTCTACTAGGAAAGGTCTGTATTAGTCAGCTCAGGCTGACATAACAAAATACCACTGGCTGGAGTGCCTTAAACAACAGACATTTATCTTCTCACAGTTCTGTGCCTAGAAGTCCCTGCTTAAGATGCAGACCAAATCTGGGTCATTTTGAGAGCTCTCTTCCTATCTTATAGAGAACTACCTTTTCACTATGTCCTCATGTGGCCTTTCTTTTGTGAATGTGCCTACAGAAAGAAAGCTCTGATGTCTCATCTTCTTCTTATAAAAACACCAGGTTATGGGGCACCTGGCGACTCAGTTGGTTAAGGGTCCAACTTCAACTCAGGTCATGATCTCACGGTTGTGGGTTCAAGCCCCGCCTCGGGCTCTGTGCTGACAGCTCAGAGCCTGGAGCCTGCTTTGGATTCTGCGTCTCCCTCTCTCTCTCTCTCTGCCCCTCCCCCATTCTCTCTCTGTCTCAGAAATAAATAAAACATTAAAAAAATTAAAAAAATTAAAAAAAAACAGGTTAGGGTCCACCCTTATGACCTCAGTTAACTCAACTACCTCCATAAAATTCCTAGCTTCACATACAGACACACTGAGGGTCGGGGCTTCAACATATGACTTTAGGGGGACACCATTCTATTCGTAACAAGATCCAAGTGACCTGATAGCAAAAAACCAACGCAGTCAAGTAGTAGCAGTTCCTGAAGGGAGATGGCAGTTCATGGTCCGGTCAGGAAACTGAGCTGGATCCAGCAGCTGGTGCTGGGAACTTCAGCCTGCTCCACCGCAGTGGAGAACAGATCTGAATTTCACAGGAAGGGGGTGAAGGCCAGACATACTTGCCGAGGTTAACTAATACGGACAGAAAGCAAGTCAGACCGGACACTAGCCTCCTTTTAAGTTCTATTCAACCAGGCAGAGACAGAATCTGCCAATATGCTCACACTGTAGCCAACACAGTCTTACCAGCAACCTCTTTACCCGTCCCCAAGGTTCTAAAGACGGTACTTGGAGCTGTCAAAGTGATAGTGTAAGTTCTAGTCTCCTTTGGTTGTTTGGTGCTGTCCTACACCTGTACACATGGAATTCACATGGCCCTTAAACCAGAGGTCACGTAATTTGAGGCTCTCATTCCATGCCCTGTGGAAGTCCCAATGGACTCCTAAGAGTTTTGCAGATTCCCAGGGACTTACATTCACCTAGCCATCTCTTCCTCTAGGCATGCCGTGGTGCCTGTCTTTCATGCAACATTGAAACACACACACTTAGCTTTTTTTCTCCATGTCCACAAAAACTTCCAGGAGAACACTGAGCCTGGTTGAAGATTTGAGGGTCATAGGGAAAGGCTTAGGAGTCACATTGCCTCCAGCCATCTCTCCAGCCCACCTGGCCCTCCTTCTGGGAATCCCTACACCCCACCCCTTGTTATGCAAAACAGTTCAGCTCTCCTTAGCAATTTCTCCCAAACTTGAATGCCCAAACCCACACACATGTTGACTTCAGAATCCAAAACAAACAGATCCAGAGTAGATTAAGGAGTTTACTTAAAAACATAAAATCTAATAAAAAGTGAAACCGTAAAATAAACAAACTATCATTTATAAATAAACCAGGCTAGTGATCTTAGAGATAATGAAACACTCCTCATCCTGGGTTGGTTGCATCTAATGGTACAATTAAAAGCAGGGGTGAAATCAATTCAACTATCTTAGCCATCAAGAAGGAAAGAAATGAGTCAATTAGGCTAATGAGAACCATTTTCATCAGTGCAATAAATTGAAATAGTCATTAAATATCACTGAAAATAGTTCTGACATGTTTCTCCTTCAACCTCTCCCTATCTTTTTTTTTTTCTTCTCACTTATTCATTTAGTCAGCATCTATGATTGTGCACCTACTGTGTGCTGGGCCCTGTTGTAGACACTGTGTGTGTAGTAGCAAGTAAAACATAGAAGAAGAGCTAAGCCGAAGAGATAGATAATGAACATGTAAACAGACACATAAAATAAGGTCACATAATGGTCAGTATCAGAAAGAAAATAAAGCAGGGTAGTAAAGAGACTAACTGGGATAGGCTGGGTCAAGCTGGTAGGATAGGGAAGGCCGGAATTTGTGAATCACGGTAAGGAGTACCTACATAGTTCTTTTTTTGCTTTTTTAATTCGCTGGCATATGGAGTTAAATAATAAGATATAATTAAGCCGTGATTTAAATGTTAAAAGCCTAAAGCCTTTGTCTCACGAATTTTTACCTGCCAGGGTGCACAGTATGCCATCAGAGACCTTGCACTGCTTATTGCCATCTGCTCCTGCAAAAATCTTTCTATAAACAAGCAAAGAAATCCTTGCAATACTGTGCCCCAGGCTCCTCATTTCAGACCACAGCTGAACTTAAGCGCTCAGGAAATTTTCATTGTCTTTGAAAACCAGGAAGAGAACCACTCCAGATTTTTCTTTCTCACTAGGTTCTTGGGATGACTCTGAGGAGAGTGCATGTGATTTTTGGAAACTGTAATCTTTTCCAGCCCCTAGAGATGGGGAGGAAGAGTCAACGGGGTGCCAGAAAAGCGAGCTGAAACAAATTATGTGGGGGGCTGAAGAGAAAACCCACCATGTGATGAAATATTCTCTCTCTCTTTTTTAATTTATGAAAAGCACTTACTCGCATGTTCCACACCCATCTCCCATGGGGCTTTCTGGTCCATTCAACCGCATCACTTAAGAATTAATTTTTTTCTCCATAGCCAAGACTATTAAGACAGCGAGACGAAGATCGGCATCTTTGTTGCATTGGTTCAGATGGAGTTCCCTCCAGAATTTTCTGCCTCCTTCCTTCCTTCCTTCCAACATAATTCTAAGTAATACCCATCCACCCCAATTTTGATCTTATCCGTTTACCAGGGCTTAGAGATTCGGAGCAACAGCTGAAATGAAGAAACCAGCTCAAAGATGAAATTTTTCAGGGAACCTCCCCCAGGCTCTGCTCCTAAATAGAACAGTGTCTTAATCTCACAGTCTGGGTATAGTTTTAAATAATGTGGGAAAACCAACCTATTGTGAGATCCTAGCCAATCACTTACTCTCTCTGGATCTCGGTTTGTCCACATGTAAGACAATGATTAAATAGGAGAGGGGAAAAAGCAACATGAACTAGGATGTTCACTGGAGCATTAAATATAACAGTGAAAAATTAGAGGCAATTCAACCTCCAAAATGCTAACATCATCATAGTATTTTACTGGATTTCGTTAATAATAAAAACAACTAGAATTCGTGTATTTATAAGACTCGGGCAAGTACGTTGCCTCATTTGTAAGCAGCCTAACAAAAAACAGACCAACTTGCAATTTTTACTTATTTCTATTTTACAGATGAGAAGACTAAGGCCGAAAAATAGGTTAAGTGATTGGTGTTAAGTCCCAGAGGTGGCACAGGACCGAGCACTTATTCAGACCCCGCACGGAAGGAGGTGACGGTCACGGAGTTGGGACTCAGGCAGGCTTGGTTTTGAGCAGCAGCTCACCATCTTTTGAAAGCTGTTCACCCGGACGGGCCTCAGTTTTGCCATCAGCAGAACGGGCTAGTGGGTGTGTGATCGAACAGGAGAACATAGGTAGAACGCGGTGCCTGGTAGGTAGTTGATAAAATAAACCCTATTTCTCTTTTTTTTTCTCTTTTAACTATTCATTCCACAGCCTTTCTACTAAACACCACGCTACCACTACCATCACTGGAACTAGTTACCAGTTAATTCTGCCTCCTCCTATTCTGCTGGTCAGGGGCGGTGATTCTCCAACAGGCCGCCAACTTCATTACCAGCCCCTGGCCTAGGGCCACCCACAGCCAGCAGAGAGGGAAAGCGGCCTTTCCCCTGGCACCAGTCTTGTTCCTTCTTTCCTTCCCACCGACCTCTGAATTCCTGCTTGCCTCTTCAAATCTCTGGCACTGGGACGCCTGAGTGGCTCAGTCAGTTGAGCGCCTGACTTCAGCTCAGGTCATGAGCTCCCAGCTCACGGATTTGAGCCCCGCCTCGGCCTCTGTGCCGACACCTCAGAGCCTGGCCCCTGCTTTGGATTCTGTGTCTCCAGTCTCTCTCTCTGCCCCTCCCCGGCTCACGCTCTGTTTTCCTCTCTCTCTCTCTCTCTCAAAAAAATGAACAAACATTAAAAAAAAAAAATGGTTTTAAATAAATAAATAAATCTATGGCCCTCGTGGACTCTTCTGTTGGGCTCCCTGTGTCAGAAAACAATGTGAATATTTTTGCGTTTTTGCACATTCTGGGCTTTCTGGGTACTCTGGGTTAAAGGATGAGTGAAGGGCAACCAAGACTTGGAAGTTAAAGGTAATCGGTCACCCGCAGAGTTTTGCAGATTCATCTCCCCTGGACCCATTTGTTCACATTCCGAAGGGTTGTAACACCTTCCAGTCTCTCCTCAGAGGTGTGTTTACTTTACAGAGCAAAGGTTTCTGACCTTCTCTGGGAAGACAGGAAAGACAGCTGGGCAGTTTCTCCTCTGTGAGCCCCAAGATCCCTAATTTCAGGGACTCTCTGCTGGGCTATAGACACCCTCCCCGCTTCATACATTTGGCCGATGGCTGCCTTTATCATGTCACCCTCAGGGGGACATGGGACATGGAAGACTGGTGCCAACATATTCCATAAGTAAATATTCAGTCTGCCTCTGATCCAGAAACCTGTGTTTAGCGTAAGGATAAATAAAATAAATGTAACTATAAAATATTACCTCCTTGGCTTGGCTTCTTCTCCGTAGAGGCCCGAAATACATTTCAGGCCCTTTCCCACTCGGTTGCACCTGGGTCACTGTCATCTGAAGAGTCACCCTAAATGAATGCGTAGGAAAATTTAATTCGATGCCAGTTCCGATGCTGATCAGATAGAATTAAATGGAAAAGAGAAATATAAATAGGCTCATCTTGGGAATCAGATTTAAAACCCTCAACAGAGCCCCAAACTTCATTTAGGAAAGATGGGGAAACCTTAAAAGTCAGAGGAAATTAAAGGGTGAGAGACTCACCAAACTCACCAGTTACTGTTAAACATAACATCACAACACAGCAGTGAATTATTTTCAACTAAGCAAAAAGAATGCAAAATGATCTCTCAGATCATCCACGTATTTATTCTTTTGCCAGAGGAAAGGAGCTTCCAACAAAACCATGGCTCCAGCATCAGAGGGTTTGTAGACAACAGGAGAACTGTGCTGTTTGCACCCCTGTATCTGGTCTGTCCAGACGGTGACAGCAAAAACACCTCCTCGATCCAGTTACGACCCGAATCTTCAGGTTTTGGCAGCCTTCTCCTGCACGGCTGCCTTATAGCGACCTTCGTGAGCCAAATCTATCTTCATTCAGAAGCACACAGGAAGTCAGTCTCAGTGGGGTTTGGTCAGAGACTTTTGTGAACTCTGCAAAGTGTCCTGGACCCAGGTTGTCACCAGATCGGCCGAGTGAATACAAATGAGCCACCTCCGCAAAAACAGCGGTGAGTGAAACTTGAGTCAGCCTGTGACTGATCCCCGGCTCCGATGAATTCCATGAGTTCGAGTTCCCAACACAGCTTTGCCCTCAGACTTTAAACTTCGGGTGCCCTCAGGGCAATGCTTGGTTTTCCAGTTGTACAAAGCCTCGGGGGATCCTGCTACTTAGCTGTGTGACTACTTTCCAGATCCAAAGCACAGCCTTCGGCCCTGCTGGCATCTCTTTGCAATCCACTCTATCTGGTCCCACTTCTTCCTGCTAAATCCAATCAGTTCAGCATTTGACAAAAGTGAAAACATGAAAAAGCTGGTTTCTGTTATCATCTCAAAGGTAGATTTATTCTATGACTTTGGACAAATCATTCAACCATTCTGATCTCTGTTCTTTTAAAACATAAGTAGCCAGCATGGATTGTCAGCACATAGCTATCCATGTTTCCAGGGATAGCGTTCAGTAAACTATGAAAACCCTCTGGAAGCGTTACTTTATACAAAACAGGCAAATTCCAACCTTAGGGAGGTTAATCCCTTCGTAAAATAGCATAAAAATACAGAGACACTAAGTTTCAAGAGGATGGAATATGACTCTAGCTAGATTGTTCTGCCTTAAACCTCAGCCAATGTAAGGAGCCAAAAAAAAAAAAGCTTCAAAATCTTAATAATTAAATGCATTTGGATAAGACAGTGGCAAAACCAACTTCCTGAACAATGGAAATGTTATCTGCCTCTAACGGCTTTACTCTGTTTGCAAGAGGACATGAAAACTACCAGGGCAAAACCATTTCACGGCCTTAAGTGACCAGTGTGCCAATATATCATGTTTGCTGTTTTTCATTTTCTGAGAAGCAACACAAAAGATCAGTGTCCTGCCATTTTGAAATATTAACGGGACTGAAAATATCTATTAATCTGATTTACCGGAAGAGGCTTTCAGATGACAGGGATGATCATTTTTGCCCATGAAGTTGAGTAGTTTGGTGACAGTGAGAAGTCGGGCTGATTATTTCTATCTTATCTGATTCTGTCATGACTGTAGAGTTAGTTGGCTTCTGCTGGGGGTTCGGCATCCTGGGAAACTGACCTCTTGGCTCCGGGGCTGTGAAATCACAGAAGCCTGTGGGTTCCACCCAGCTTTCTTAGAAGGAATATTTAAGCAGTTCTACTCTTTGCTGGGTAAGAAGTTATGGAGGACAGTTGACAGACCAAACTGGTAACAAGCATGGTCTCTGTCCTGTAATCTATAGAGTCCTGCACCCAGCTTCAGTGATTAAGTCAGTTTTGCTTTTAAAGTAGACAGCACCAAGATAATCCCATTTGCTTCTATCGGTCCAGGAAGAGTATGTTGTGTTTAAGCACAGTGCAAGACTCTTTTATTTGCTGTTTTATAGGCCTAACATTCCCTTCCCACCCAGAATGGCCAGTTAATATACCAGGGCTAAATGTTTGGAGAATTACTCTACCATATGGAAGTAGCAAATGAAGAACATAAAAAGCAAAAAGATCTATGCCCTGGTGGATAGTGGTCTCAAATTCACTCATTATTCATATGAATGTAAGAAACACAGGGAACAGGAGAAGGTCAGTGGGGTCCATGGAGGCCATTCCTTTCCAATATGCTCTTTTTTTCTTGGGCAGCATCTAATTGCTTCTGTGCTGCTATGGTTGGGCCTGGAATACTGTTCCAAGTATTTATTATTCTCAAGAAAAATTGTTCCTGGTGTCTGTTCTGTATGTAGGTTGTTGAGTTTCAAGTTGTTGGCAAACGAGGTCTTAGGCAGAGATGGTCTTCAGAGGAGCTTCATGCTGCTTCCCAGGAGGTTCTGTCCCTCTTGGAAAGAGGAAAGGCTACTTTAACCCCAATGTTTGTTTATCATTTTCCGTGGGAGGTGTGCTACTGGAAAATGGTGGCAAGTAGGGGGTGGTCAAGGGGGATAGACATTTTTCAGTTAACAACTCAAGAAACAACAGATGTTGGAGAGGATGTGGAAAAAGGGGAACCCTTTTGCACTACTGGTGGGAATGCCAGCTGGTGCAGCGACTCTGGAAAACAGTCTGGAGGCTCCTCAAAAAACTAAAAATAGAACTACCCTACGACGCAGCAATTGCACTACTAGGTATTTATCCAAAGGATACAAAAATGCTGATTCGAAGGAGCACAGGCACCCCCATGTTTATAGTAGGGCTATCAACAATAGCCGAATTATGGAAAGAGCCCAAATGTCCATCAACTGACGAATGGATAAAGATGTGGTATATAGATACAATGGAATATTACTTGGCGATCAGAAAGAATGAAATCTTGCCATTTGCAACAACACAGATGGAACTAAGTGTATTATGCTAAGCAAAATAAGCCAGTCAGAGAAAGACAAATATGCTAGGATTTCAATCATATGTGGAATTTAAGAAACAAAACAGGTAAACATAGGGAAAGGGAAGTAAACATAAGATAAAAACAGAGAGGGAGAAAAAACATAACAGATTCTTAAACACAGAGGACAAACTGAAGGTTGCTGGAGAAGTGTTGGGTGGAGGGATGGGCTAAATGGGGGAGGGGCATTAAGGAGGGCACTTGTCAAGATGAGCACTGGGTGTTATATGTAAGTGAGGAATCACTAAATTCTATTTCTGAAGAAAAAATAAAGAAAACGGAAAAAGAAAAGAAAACATTTCCTGGTTCTCAGGAAAATAGAAAGGCATAAAATGACCTAGGAGTTACCTCCTTTGCAATTATTAAAGTCCTTCCTTCCTCCCTTCCTTCCTTCCTTCCTTCTTTCCTTCCTTCCTACCTACCTTCCTTTTTCCTTTTTCCTTTTATTTTTTTTATTTTTTTTTATTTTTTTATTTTTTTTATCCAGAGCCCACTAGAATAAAGGTGCCTTACATGGGAAATCATTATTTTACCCTGGTTCTCCTTGTTCTGGGAAAATTTCCAATGTCTTCAGAATAGCTATTGGCCTTCACCGTCATACGCCTTCAGAGGTCTGCGGTGCTAACTCTCGTGAGCACCTCAACTTCTTGACGCCAAATGCCTAGGAAATGTTATAGGTCTCCTTCTAACTACACTTAAAGATTTTCATACTAATATATTAGTCCTTAAAAGATGGATAAGAGCCGCGTATTCTTTGTCTATTTAAGTAGAATTACTAATACTCTGGGATCTCTAGTATCTTCATTTGACTCCTAAGAGTTTCTGGAGGCTTCATACCCTGGTATATGCAAGGCAATTGAATGATCAGACAAAAGGATCTTTCTTTTCTAAAAATTTCAGCCCATCAAGTAATGAAATGATGCACTTGGGCTGGAATTCTCTCCTTCCTAGGACTGAACATTAATCATCCAACGAGCTGCTCTGTTCTTCCTCAAAGCAAGGTTTGGTCCATCTAGAGCACGATTCTCACACATGAGAGCTAGAAAACTTTTGACCACTCCGGGCTGCCTGCAAAACAGGATGGAGTTTTCAAGGAGGGCTATTCATTACCTCACAAATCCTACAGTATATCTGCCTTGGGTTTATTAGTTCAGTGAAATTTTGATGGATTTTAATATATATATAAATAACTGTAGTAAAAAGCCTGTGTAGCTTTCACCCACACATGAACTGAGGAAACTAATAGGCACAAGAGCTATGAACACAAACACGCCCAACTGGCTTTGTTTGGTGGGATGGTGATTTCACTCTTGGAAGCCCTGCTACTCTTGGATATGCTTTATTTTTTTTCTTCTAATATAATTCCACATTCAAAAAGGTAAAGCAGAATGGCTTCTCATTGATGTATGCCTCTACAAATACTTACAAAAAGAGAAAGCACCTTAGGTTAGAAATGAGACACAGAAGCCTCAGTCAAGGCAAAGTGGAGAGATTTATGAATTTCCTCATGAATTTTATCCCAATAACCTTGACCACGTAAAGAGTGTTGAGTATATTTGTTGACACCGTGATCTCAGACACTCAAGATAGCAAAAGCAGGACGTGTAAAGGAAGCTTAAAAGTAACAAGAAGAAATGAGGAAGAGTGAATAACAAAGAAAATTAAGGGAAGTGAGAAATGAGAAGCTTCTGCCAATACTAAGGAGTTAACAGTTCCCTAGATTCAGGCTCTATTAATCCACGCCCTAAACTTGGGGGGGAGGGATGAGTTGTATGAACTACCTTAACTTTCTAGACCTTGTGGCTCATTCAGAATAAGCCTTATTATCTCTAATGAGTGGGTGCTGGCAAAACCCGGGAGACTCGCGAGTTCAACTCCCACATTCTACAGATGAAGACATTATGACTCTGAGAAGTAAAGGAACTTTCAAGGATCTCCCAGCTGGTCAGCAGGAGAAATGGAGCTAAATTCCAGATCTGTGTCCTCTCCCATTCTTATTTCCACTCAGCTTCCTTCCTGATTTTGGTTGGGCCCTTCTAATTACTCATTGTGCGTACACCCGTCCTCTTCACCCTCCATCCCACCCCCCGCAACACACACACACACACACACACACACACACACACACACATACTTGCACTTCTGTATGGTTGTGCAATGAGTTTCCATCAGTAAGGACGGGCTGGCGGAAAATAACAAGGAATGTATGTCGCAGCCCAGTGTTTGCACACTGAACGCGAATGCGGTGTAAATGACGGTCTGGCACCCCTGGCCGTTACATATGCCTTAATGTGACCTTTGGGAAAGTCCTGATGGAATTTACCAATTTTCTTCTCCCCGAATCCACCAAATCATTGCACAACACAAGTCCAGCTGTCCAATCCCACCCTGTGAAAGCGAGGAGCTGTGGGGCTGGTGGCATTTCCCAGTGGATTCATTTGTCCAGGCGATCCTGCTGCTGTCACCTCGACTGGGAAACAGCCATTTGTTTTTGTTAGCATTTTTGGAGTCAGGAGGCTTCTTCCATGACACGTGACAGATACATAAGCCCCTTGGTTCAAACGCTTCACCTCCTGGGCGCTAACACTCCCCACCCACACCCCCACCCTCTGAGGCCTTCAACCCCACACTCCACCCTTTGTTTCCACCCTTGGCTTAATGACTAACCCCACTAACGTATTGTAAAAGGCCAAATGAATTAGCCAAAAAAAAAAAAAAAAAAATCTTTCATTCTAAAAAAATTTAAAGGGGCCCATGTGATGTGAAGTGCTCTCCCTCACATGCATATTGTTGTCACTGACAAGCCATGAGAGGAATTTGAGTTTTGAGCTGTTTTCTGAGTGGTAAGGATAGATTTAGGCATTTGGAACTGGATGGGGGGGGGCACCCATAGTGGCGGGGGGGGGGGAGGTGGAATGCTATCCCTCCTTAAAATATTGAATGATAGAAGAGCAAAAATTCTGACCAAGAATTAGAAAGACATCACGACTGGTATATGGAAGGTTAAACTTTGGCTGAAGACAAAGAACTTTCTGATGAAATAGACTAGTACACTCTGCTATTTCAGTGGAGGTCAGAAGACCACCTATGCAGATGCTCCTATCAGGAATTCTCGGGAAAAGGCTGGACCAGACACTCTGAATCCTCTACAGCTCTCCACACCTGCAGCTACAGAAGCCCCTCTGATGGTAGGTTGAGAACAGAATGTGATGTGGGCTTGGAAAGGATCACAGAAGCTGATGGACGTAGGGGTTAAAAATGGACCCATTTGGGGCGCCTGGGTGGCTCAGTCGGTTGAGCGTCCGACTTCAGCTCAGGTCATGATCTCGTGGTTCGTGAGTTCGAGCTCCGCGTCCCGCTCTGTGCTGACAGCTCAGAGCCTGGAGCCTGCTTCAGATTCTGTGTCTCCCTCTCTTTCTCTGCCCCTCCCCTGCTCATGCTCTATCTCTCTCTGTCTCTCAAAACTGAATAAACGTTAAAAAAAAAAAAAATGGACCCATTAGCAGGCTATTCTGACCAACTACGGGGTGATTCTGCAGCTCACAATTGTGTGCTGTAGCCAGTAAACCCTTCAAAGACCTTCTATAATGAGCACAAAGAATATTTTATAAATATCACACCCAAAATTTATTTAACTTTTCAGATGCACGAGCAGACTTGAAAAGTGTATCCCCTTAGGTAATATAAACAGCAACTTTTAACATAAAATTGAGGAAATAATAGCCCCTACTTCTTAGAGGGTATGAGGTTTGAATGAAGTGAGGCATGAAAACCGCTGGACAGATCTCCAAGCACACTTAGTAATTAATAAATGCTAGCTGTTTGTCTTACTTGCAGTCAGTATTGCTTTTCTCAGTAAGCGACTTCTTAATAGATATCACCTAGGTAGATAATCCACACTAGGTCAGAAGGGTCCCAATCCGGGGTTCGCAGAGCCCTAATGCGTGGTCTGTGCCACTCCGCCCGGCCTGCGGGGCTATGCAGAGTGACTGCTCGTGCCTGCAGTACGTTGGCATCTTGGCGTGGTGTATACGTGTAGAAGGAAGTCACGATGAAAGCGAGTCCTCAAAAGGCTCCATTTTTCTCAGAAAGTAAATAAAACCTGATGAAGGTAGAATAAAAGGGGCAAGTAGAAAGAACTGGGTCAAGAGAGACTTGGTATACAGATCTGTGTGTGTGACTGATTTAGTGGGTTAGGGTTGCCTTGCGACTCCGTGGGATTTTCCAGCTGGCTCGAGGGAGTGGAGAATTTAGGGCCAAACATTTGGTGAGTTTCCTAATGAAAGAGATTAAACAACAGCCACTCTGGCTTTTTGTATGCAGAGCCATGTTAGCTGAACTCCAGAAAGGGAAGAAACTCTCACTCTGTTCTACGTTCGTAGGTGTATAGGCCCAGACCGAGGTGAGCACCCCCAGAGATCTCATGTTACCGCTCTGTCCCTTCACCGCCATAACAAAACCTGCAACATACACTGAGGGAGACCCTTAAAAAATGACTTCTGTAAAGTAAGCAAGAGAAACATATTACCCCGCAAAAGCAAAGGCACAAATGCCCAGAGGCTAACGGGTCAATGGCCCAGAGGCTAGCTCCCAGCCAGAACACAAGATCGATGAACTGGAAAGCTTAGACTCTGACAGGACTCAGGACTCAACTCAGACTCATTCGATGGCAAGATCCAATTTGGGATCAACGCAGCCAACCACCCAGCAGAGGTCTCTGTTCCAGGGACAAGCCTGGCAGTGACCACCTGTGTTTGTTCACCTAAAGTCTGCACAGAGTAAGCGGAAAAGATAAGGTACCAAGGCGCGAACGTTCCTGGACATTCATTTTTAGGAACTGTCTGGGACATCCAGTTGTGGTGTCCCTAGACATAGAGGAGTTAAAATGGTCTCTGGCTACCTTGACTCACAGGTCATGAATTCCACTTCACCCAGAATAAAAAAAAACTGATCCAATGTAGTGATGAAATGGGGCATATGGCAGGCAGAGTTCTAAGATGGTCGCCAAGGTTCCTGCTCCCCCCCACCCCCATGTATATGTCTCATATAATTCTTTTGCCTTGATGATGGACAGGACATGTGAATATGATGGGTTAATCATGCCCTTCATCAGATGACTTTCTCTAAATTCCCATTGTGAGATTAGAGAGACACTTTCCTCCTGGCAGAAGTACGTTGAAGAAGAAAAAGTACATTGAAGAAGTACATTGCCATGTGGAGAGAAGACCACGTGGCTAGGACCTGAGAGAGGCTTTCAGTCTCTAACAACGCCTGGCCAACACCAAACGAGACAACGAGACGTCATTTCCTACAGCCACAAGGAAATAAATGCTGCCGACAGCATGAATGAGCTTGGATGAGCTTGGATGAATGAACTTGGAAAAGAACTCTGAGGTCCAGAGAGAACACATCCCAACCACCACCTTGATTTCAGCCCTGTGAGACCCAGAGCAGATGACTTAGTTAAACCTACATGGACTCCTGACCCTGGACACGGAGAGACGATAAGCATGTCATTTTAAACTGTTCAGTTTATGACAATTTGTTACAAAGCAACAGAAAACTAATACATAGCCCCAGTGGAGTGGCATTATGTCCTCATTTATCAACTGTGTGACCTCAAGCAGGTTAAAGAATTCTTCCAGGCCCCCACTTTGTCATTTCTAAAAAAGTGAACTATTGACATATCTGTTCCATTGTTCTCATGTTTAAAGCAAAGATTAAGAGAGATGTTATCTGCAAAAGACATTATTTTGGACACCATAAAGCACTAATCAAGTAATTGGTAATACTCAGTGAAAATCTGTGAGGTAAATGAAAATGCAGAGGTCATGATGGGCTAAAGGCAGAACCATAATCTCTGACTCCAGCCTTTCAAGACAGGGCGGGAGATGAGATGTGACTTAGCTCCAAAGCAAATGCCAAAGGAGGTCTGTGTTCATCCAGCAGAAGGTGTAAACATGGGGAAATTCCCTCTTTGGTGGAAACTGCCAGAGCTCACGCTGCAAACCATCTATTTATCCATGTTGTATATATTTATGTTACTGTGCCAAGTACTAGGTAGGCACTGTGGGTAAGGAGGCAAACAAGGCTCAGCATCTCTTTTTGAAGGCAGTTAAAGTACATAGGAAGACACAAATAAGAGATGAACGATTACAAAGAGGGTGAAAATGTTATATTGGGTCGTATATTGTTATATTGGGTCGTAAATGTTATATTGGGTGAGCACAGAGGAGCCCAGAGAGGAGGAGCCCCTGACTGTCATGGGGATATACAGGAAGGTGTCTCAGAGACAGGCAGCCTTGAGTTGATTAGTAAAGGACAATTAGGGGTAATTAAACAGGTGAGAGTGGCAGGATATTGGGGAAGAGGCATTTTATGGGAAACAGTTGTGTTAAAGATAAAGCGGCTTAAAAACACGATCCTTTTAGGGACAAGCACATTAGTGGCAGCTGGCTTTATAAAAGGAAACATGGGGGACTCCTGGGTGGCTCAGTCAGTTAAGCATCCGACTTCAGCTCAGGTCATGAGCTCATGGTTCATGGGTTCAAACCCCGCATCAGGCTCTGTACTGTCAGCTTAGAGCCTGGAGACTGCTTTGGATTCTGTGTCTCCCTCTCTCTCTGCTCCTCCCCCACTCATGCTCTGTCTCTCAAAAATAAATAAACGTTGAAAAAATTATAAAAGAGAACATGAAGCTACATGACAAAATATAGAGTTTAGAATTAGAGAAAGACCAGACCGTGAAAGATCGTACGTGCTTTGCTCAAGAGTTTGATACTTATTCTAAAGATGATAGGGAGTTTGGTGGCTTTGAAACAGACTGGCATTTCAAACTTGGGCAGCAGTGTAGGTAATGGATTAGAAAGAAGAAAGAATCCACCTTGAAGGTAATTTGAGAAATCTGGGTAAGAAAAGATAAAGACAACATCAGTGCAGATTAACAGAGGGGATGAATTAAGAGCCAGAAAGAAAGTAGTACATGTAGGACCCAGTAGGCCAGCGTGAATCTAGCTGAGAAAGATACCGTGATTGAAGCCAAGGTTTCTAGCATGAGAAACTGGATAATGGCAAGATTCATGAGTACACCAGCTCTCATCCTTCTAGAAGGCAGACAATTTAGGTAAGGGCTTCAAGAATTTCCCAAAGCTTGCCAGAAAGTTGGAGAAAGATATTATTAATACAGCCATTTAATTTATGTCCTAGATCCACTGAGGCCAAACATTACCCGGAATTATTTTCTCACTAATAAAAGAGTGGCTTAGGCAACAAAAGTCCTTCCTATGACTAGGACAAGGCAGTAGTGATTACGTGTCCCCTAATGCCTGGAATGGTTGTGCATATAGATGCTCAATAAGTATATCATGGGACAATTTCTTGATGGGTGTGTCCCATCAAGCATTTGGAAGGCAGAATCTGGCATTTGTTGACTGGCTGGATTCTTGGCTGAGGAATTTAAGGTAACCATGCTTAGCTCAGCACATATGTGCACTTTAAAAAGGAGAATCATAAAGCATCTCACATAACAAAAGAAATTTTAGTCTCCAGAAGTGACTCTTGCAGTAAAGGAGGTAAGAGTGGCCAGAGCTCTCAAGGGTTGTCAACACTTTTTTAAATTCAGCTTTTAGAACCACGTCATTCAAAATGATGTTTTCAATTATTCCTGCTTTCAAATTGAATTTGGCTTGAAAATAAATATACCATACCACTTTTAGTGCGAACACCCCGTAAAAAGCACTGAGAAGGTGGAATCGATTTTTAGATGGTGCACGAGACCTTATATTTGCCAGATCACACCGGTCCTTTTAAAACATATCTCAAGTTGGTCTTCTGCTGCGGAGCATCGCTTCGTTATTGATCTCACTCCAGTCCACCAGCACTACCCTGAATCCACCTATCTCAGTGTTCATTGTTGTGGTTTTTGTATTTATCTGTCCCCATGCCTATTTTTGACCCAATATGTTATCTCTTCTGTCTGTTAGATTGTGCCCAACTTCATTCTTTACTAAATGCCCTCAAAACACGATATGCTCCTATCATCATGGCTAATCACCTAATCTTTGTTTATTATTATTCAAGCAATACACAAACAGACTGAACAACTGTAACCAGAAAGATGTTTTTTTTTTAATAACTTTCTTCTTTGCCTCTCCCCTAGAAACTGACAGTGGCCTTCTTTTTTTTTTTTTTTTTTTTTTTTTTTTTTTTTCCTTTCTTCTCCATGAGAGTAAAAGGAGGGAAATGCAGTAACAGAAATCTTGGATTTGGAATCGCAGAGTTCAAATTCCCATTAGAGAGGATGGCCTCAGCTGGGCAAAATAAGAGCGCAGAGAAGGGCAGCCCGGGGGTGTTATGGGAAAGAGAGCTGAGAGGAAGCCCTGCAGCCATCAATGAAAGTCCAAAGAGTGAGGATGAATACAGGAGGAAGAGTAGCTAGGGTGAGACCTAGGTCAGACCCCAGGTAAGAGAGATTTGAGGAAATGGTGAACAACAGTAAGAGTTACTGCAGTAAAGGAGCAATCTCCATTGCAGCTCATGCTTTTACATGGTTCCCAGATCTTTGTGGCCAGTGGAGGTAGGTGGAGGTGACCCAGCAGAAAAACACAGGGAGAGCATCTCGACTCCATGCGACTGTGGGACTCATGCAACCCAGAATAACTAGGAGTTTATTTTCTGCCTAGCAAGTGAAGAAACATAGGCTGTGATCTCTTACAGAAGTCTGTTTGTGATTTTTCTCACTTTACTATAACCCTATTTTGGTCACACTCAACTCAAGCCAGCCAGCATGTGCTTGCCTCCAAAATCACTACCTGATTTTATTTTCAGTTTGGGATTCTACATCAATTATTCCATTCTCTAACTTGTAATAGATCAACTTATAAGATATCAGAAAGCTTATCGTACATAAGTTTGGCTTAAACTCACCTTTCATGAATAATTGAGACACAAGGTTATATAGTTCCCTATTAGGCTTAGCGGAAATTACTAACCGCCCTATCTCGCTTCTGTAACTTCACCTGCTTTCTAAATAGATAACTTAGGTTGCAAAACGTTCCCCCACCCCTTCTCCCAAGATCTGGCCTAGGCAAGACCAACACGTAAAAAGTCACGAACTCACTGCCCCATGGTATCTTGGGTGTCTAACTATGAATGGTCATTTTAAACCCTCTTAGGACAAAGAACTTTAAATTGATAGGTGCCCGCCGAAACTAACGTCTGTGGGTCGCAATATAATTGGCCACCATGAAATGCTGGAAATTGTAATTGGTTAATTAACTAATGATGTATTCTGACTTGCTAAAATCCATAGAAGCTCACTGCTACCTTTGTTTGGGGCCGTTCTCTGCACTTTTCTCCTTAAGATCAGGAGTTCTGGTTTGGCCTGACTGTGAATAAAATCTTGCCTCGCTTCTATTCGGTGTCTGGTGGTTTTTTTCGACAGCACCCTGTTTCATTTGGAGGTTCCACCGAGAGTCTATGACCACCCGAAATTCGGAGGCTGAAGCGGAACAGCTAGGGGAGAGCTCCCGAGAGACGTTCCTCGGCCCCGGCCTTCCGTTCTCAGACCTGGCTTAAGCAAGGTACGCGAGGCGGCGCCTATTTTCTGTTTTCTGTTCTCTGTTTTCTGTTACTGGACAGATCTGATTCTAGGAGGGAAGGCTGGACGCAGCTTAACTTCCCCCTAACTGGTGTTTGGTGGAGATGTCCCCAGCACCGTCTGGGTCTTTGGACCATCTGGGTTGGGCTTGATCACCCCAACCATTTGTTCTATGTTCAGTGCTCTGTGTGCCCTGTTAAATGTTTCCTGTTAACCTATCATTATCTCTGGTGTGACCCACTGTTTAACCTCCGTCATGGGTCAGTCTTCGTCCGAGCCTTGCTCCCTCCCTTAAATGCATGCTAAATAACTTCTCTGGTTTCAGAAAAAGAGGAAGGAACTATGGCTTTAACCTAAAGCCTTCCTGGCTGCGGACATATTGCCCACTGGACTGGCCGACGTTCTCTGGGGTTGACTGGCCCCCAGAGGGCTCCTAGAATCTTAACCTTGCTTATGTTCATCCTGCAGGATGTTCATCCCGACCAGGAGCCGTATGCTGTGACTTGGGTCGACCTCCTAGAAGACCCACCTTCTTGGTTGACAGAGTGCCAGAAACAGGGCCAAAAGCTGTCATCTGGCATCTCCCTTTCCCACTCCCCTTCCTGTTCTCCTCCCAACTCCAAACCCTTGCTTCCCATCACTCAGCCTTCAAAGAGGCTTTCCCCAGTGCTTCAGGAGATACTCGAAGGGAGGGACTTGTTATCCGATCCTCAGAGACCACTTCCTTCTCCCCAGACTCCACTAGCTCCCCAGGAACCAGAAGCCGCAGGAGACCCTTTGACTAGTCCCCCACATACCAGATCAGGAGCCCTCTATAGAGGAGAACACCAGTCCTCCGATGCCCCAGTTCCCATCCTTCCTCTCAGGCAAACGGCTCCGGCTCCTGGTCCAGACGGGCAGCCAACACACCCGACGCTTGTCTACACTCCTTTCTCCACCACGGACCTCTACAACTGGAAAACTCAGAACCTGCCTTTCTCTGAAAACCCCCAGGGCCTAATTGACTTATTGAGCTCCATTTTCACCACTCACTTACCTACTTGGGAAGACTGTCACCAACTCTTGCAGGTCTTACTGACTTCCGAGGAAAGGGCCCGAGTGCTCCGGGAAGCCACGAGAGCAGTCCTCGGCCCAGATGGGATGCCTACCACAGACCTTCACAGAATTGAGCACGTTTTCCCTTCCGCGCCGCCCCAGGGGGACCCTAACACGGATAACGGTAGGGAGCATCTACTCCAGTGTCGCCAGATTCTGTTACAAGGGCTTCGCACGGCAGCACGAAAGCCCACCGATCTGACAAAGATTCATGACACGGTCCAAGGACCGAATGAGTCGCTTGCAGCCTTCCTAGAAAGGCTTTACCAGGCTTACTGTTTATATTCTCCTATTGACCCCAAGGCAATAGAGAACCGAAAAACCATCACTATGGCTCTCGTTTCTCAGTCGGCCCCCGACATCCATAAAAAGCTCCAAAAATGAGAAGGATTCAAAGGAAAGGTAATTTCAGAGTTGGTAGAAATAGCCCAGCGAGTTTTTCAGAGCAGGGACAGCCCTGCCATTATGCAAGGGAAGGAAATAGGGAAAGTCCTCGTCCTGGGGGAAAACCCCCAGGCAACAGCAAAGGACAGGGAAGGCCTCAACCCCACCAGAAAGGACCCCAGGCAACATTGGGAAAAACTCTATGGCTATCATTATCTCCTTGTACTAGTGGACACCTTCTCTGGATGGGTAGAGGCTTTCCCCACTAGAACAGAGTCCACTCAGATAGTGGCTAAGAAATTACTCAATGAACTGGTTCCCCGATTTGGCATCCCTATTGGTCTGGGGTCAGATAATGGCCCGGCTTTCATAGCCCAGATATCTAAAATATTGGCCAAAAGCTTACAAATAAATTGGAAATTACATTGTGCCCACCATCCCCAAAGTTCAGGGCAGGTAGAAAGAAACCTCTAAAAGAAACCTTGACTAAATTATTTCCAGAAATTAATTAGGTGTACGGGCCCCCCCCCCCCCGCCCCCGTACACCTTACGTAAAAGGCATTACCCCCTTTGAAATCTTATTTGGGAGACCGCCTCCCTTGCTTCCAAAATTGGGAGATGAACAATGGGTGGAAATCTCAAACCAACATCTCCTTAAGTCCTTGCAGGCTCTACAAAGTACACTTCCAGCCATCCATAACCTAGTAAAAGAAAGCCGGAAAGAACCGCCCTCTACAGTCGAACCATCAGACCAAGGACTCGACCTGGAGATTGGATCTGGATGCAACGTCACACCTCCCCAAATTTAGAGGCGCTCTGGGTTGGGCCCTATCCGATCCTCCTGTCCACCCCATCCGCTGTGAAACTTGCCGGCCGGAGCCACTGGATCCATCGCTCTCAAATTAAAGCGGCACACCCCGACCACATTCCTCTACAGTGGACTGTCAAATGGACCGAAAATCCTTTGGAGGTCCGGCTGGTAAAAGAATCTGCTGGGTAATTTTGTTCTTAATAATTTCCTTGGTGGGAGGAACATTTTCTGACCACGCCTCTGTCCAATACCGTTGGATAGTTAGCAAAACCACTACGGGACAGGTTTTAGCAAATTCTACTTCTTACGCTTCCCCCACCTTGACCTTTAATCTGTGTCTTCTGTTCCCCATTGAGTGGAAACAACAACCACAGTATCAAGGTGCTACTGGAGTGTCACCTTACCAGAGAAAGCCAGACTGCCTAAGTTTCAAAGGAGTACAGTTTTATGCTTGTCCCTCTGACGGGCCCCCCAACTGTCAAGGACAAGGCCAGTTTCACTGTGCCTCATGGGTTGTGAAACCATAGCTGACTGGGTTACTGAAAAGGATCAGTTTATACAGTCTATAAGAGCAGTGTCTATGACCAAGAGTCAACACCTAGTCACTATCATCATTAAAAATGGTTTAGATCCCCGATGGAATACGGGGAGAACATGGGGATTGAGATTATACGTTTCTGGTCTTGATCCTGGCACTGAGTTCACCATTCAGAGGTTTAAAGTTAGAGCCACCCCTAGAACGCCCATTGGGCCCAATCCTGTAATTAACCCTCTCCCTGACCCTGGAAAACTGCCCCCCAGGCCTCTAGCCCGGTCATCAGCTAAGTGTATGGCCCTTTCGCCCACCACTACTGCCCTTATGTTGACTCCCTCCCCCACTAGGAACAAACCTGAAGTAAGAGAGACCAATACTTTTAAAGCCTTGTACTATACCTTTAAGTTTTTAAATGCCACCAACCCTAACATCACACAGGATTGTTGACTATGTTTGGATCCTAGGCCCCCCTACTACATAGGAATAGGTGCTCCAGTCCCTTTGGGAATGAGAGAAGACCAAGTCAGGAATTTGAGCCATGGCCAGATGGTCATTGTACCTGGGGGCAGAACCCAAGTCTCACCTTAGGAGATCTAGAAGGAACAGGGACTTGTTTCTATGCTGGAAATTACCAGATAAAACAGTCCAGGTATTTGACTTATTGTAACAGCACCATCTACTTGCCAAATAATACTTATGTGGGGGATACCCTTTACTTCCTTGTACCGCCCTCTGGGACTTGGTTCGCTTGCTCCTTGGGTTTAACCCCTTGTTTAAACCTCCACCTTATAATCAAGAGGTCTGATTTCTGCATTCTAGTCCACCTCCTACCCCAGGTCTTCTACTTTTCAGGTGAAGGAGGAGGAGAACACCTAGGTTTCATTTCCCAGTCTCGATTTACAAGGGAACCCATTTCTACTATCCTAGTGCCCCTCTTTGTAGGACTGGGGGTCGCAGGATCCTTTGGCGTAAGTACTGCCGCTTTCATCACAGGGGATCAGAACTTCAAATTACTAAGCAAACAAACTGATCAGGATATATCAGAATTAGAAAGGAATATCGATAAACTGTCTGAATCTGCAAACTCTTGAGCTGAGGTGGTACTTCAGAATCGGACCTGTTATTTTTGCAACAAGGAGGGCTTTGTATGGCCCTTGGGGAACAGTGCTGTTTTTATGTCAGTAATTCAGGAATCATCAAGCAGAGCTTGAGTCAGATCACACAACGACTAGAGGAAAGAGGAAGACAACGACAAATTCATCAAAATTGGTATGAGTCTATATTTTCCTGATCCCCTTGTCTAAAAACTCTCCTAAGTGCCCTTGCGGGACCCGTTATCTTTCTCTTTCTAGCTATAACCATAGGACCCTGTTTGATAAAACTACTATAAATTGAAAAATAGGATCTATAAAGCTTATGGTATTGCATAGCCAATATGTTCCACTAGCCCAAATGCCAGAATAAGGTTATTCAAAGGTTTGAATAACTAACAAACAGGAGTGGGGAATGTAATAGGTCAACTTAAAGATATCAGAAAGCTTATCGTATATGAGTTCGGCTTAAACTCACCTTTCATGAATAATTGAGACACAAGCTTATGTAGTTCCCTATTAGGCTTAGCGGAAATTACTAACCGCCCTATCTCGCTTCTGTAACTTCACCTGCTTGCTAAATAGATAACTTAGGTTGCAAAACGCTCCCCCACCCCTTCTCTCAAGATCTGGCCTAGGCAAGACCAACACGTAAAAAGTCATGAACTCACTGCCCCACGGTATCTTGGGTGTCTAACTATGATTGGTCATTTTAAACCCTCTTAGGACAAAGAACTTTAAATTGATAGGTGCCCGCCGAAACTAACGTCTGTGGGTCACAATATAATTGGCTACCATGAAATGCTGGAAATTGTAATTGGTTAATTAAATAATGACGTATTCTGACTTGCTAAAATCCATAGAAGCTCACTGCTACCTTTGTTTGGGGCCATTCTCTGCACTTTTCTCCTTAAGATAAGGAGATCAGGTTTGGCCCGACCGTGAATAAAACCTTGCCTCACTTCTATTCGGCCTCTGGTGTTTTTTTTCAACAGCACCCTGTTTCAAACTTACCATTAAAACTCTGACTAGGGGATTTATTCAACAAACAACTGAATGACTTGGGGGTGGGATGGAAGTCAGAAAGAAGAATGTAATTAATCAACTGATGCTCCATCTGTAAGACAAACAAAGGTTCGACCTTTCTGTACCTTAATTTACATCAAATTATGATTGTTCACTCTCCCTCTTCCTGATAGTCCAAAACCATGAGAAGTTGCCATATATCCTAGTATGTTTTCTAGAATTCAGTAATTTCTCTTTTACAGATGTTTCTTTTTGAGGTAGTTTTTCATGACATTGAAACTGAGTACAATCTGGCTTCAGATGGCTTGGGCTTTCCCCTATGAAACTTTTCTTCCAATGCTAGACAAGGGGAGGCCATGCTGGAAAGCTCAGCTCACATAACCTCATTTGACAAATACGACATGTGCCAAAAACTTGACATTTCACAATACAAACTTTTTATGGAGCAGCTTTATATTTCAACTACAATACAGCATTCAAAGAGCATGTGATCTTCCAACCACCTCCCTGAGTCCCAAGGTTCGCTTAAAAATATATGGGGGAGAAACAAAGCTCCTTCACATTATGGCATCAACTCTATGGCTCTCGCTTTGATTCCTTCCTTTTCCATCTGCGTTCTCCCAGGTGGCCAGGTTACTACCCTTGGAGATTCGCTGTCCAGCTAGAGAATGCTGGAGATTCACCAGCACTCCCGGAGGCTGGGGAAGACTTTGATCTAGAAGAAGTGCATTGGAAGTCCTCTCTGGAGGAGCAGTATTGTGACCCAACTGTCATCACAGATGAGATAATGGATAAGAAAATGCTTTGTAAACCATAAAGTCCTAAATGGGAGTGATTGTTTTATCATCGTTAGTATTTTACCTATTAGTATTGTCACCACTGCTAATACAAGGAATCATCAAGCTTCCTAATTCAGAGTTCCAATTTAGGCTACAATGCCTCAGAAAGGTACGGTATGAGAAGCTTCAAGAAAAAAATTGGGAAAAAAAAATACCAACCATCAATGCTCTAGTCTCTGGGAAGAGTTGCCATGCTTATAAGAGCCCAACAGGACCCTAGCTGACTCTAAAAGTAATTTTTTATTGCTGAAATGATCCTCCTTTATCAATGTAACACACCCATATATTCATATTCACACCAAACATTCAAAGATGTTTGCTGCTGAGGTCTCTAGACATTCCACCGTGAAAGGCGTAAAGACCTGGCCACCTTCCTTCCTGCCCCTCACCACCATCCACGGCCTTTTTTCAGACACTCCCACCACCTGCAACAAAAGTTTCCCAAGCAGCTCACAAATTGGGATCACCCAAAAAGAAAAAGGAAAAAAAAATGTGATTCAAGCAACAATCTAAGTAAGCATACGTATTTGGCACTAAAAGACGCGGAAAGTTGAGTCTGCAGCCAGAGGTGGTTACGTGACCGTGCCCATAATTTTACACTAGACAGTTACATGCAGTGATCTTGGGGGGCTCAGATGAATGTAATGAGAAGCACTTTTCAATTTTTACTGAGTATTTTTCAATAGATAAGTCCATTTAAGCTCCAATGGGGCAGCTTGACAAACTGCTTTCTCAACCAGCCTAAAAAAGAAAGAAACAAAAAATAATCATTTCTAACAAGCAAAGATAAAATAAAATGTTAATCTGGAAGAAATATAATTTCAGGTTTAGAACTCAGTTTTATGAAAAGGATAATCCGCTCCTATTTTTCCAGGCCTATAAATGCATTTTTTTCCCCCAGCCCTCGGATAGCTACAAAGACCGAACATGGGGAAGAATTATTTCATTTCTTTTCCGGGGGGGTGTGGGGGGGGGGGGCACTTGGCAATAACATTTTGCAGATCCACCTTGTGCTATTTAGGGACATGAGTTGGAAACGCCCTGTTAGCTGCTGCTTGTCAATGGATCCAATCTACTTTTATAATCTAATGAAGACCCAGCCCTTTTGTATCTGAGGACCATCTGTGAGTTTGGTCAGTGTCTCTGCCATCGTGTGTCTTATGCTCATTATCAGTAATTAACACAAGGAACAGATAACATCTTGGCTGTTTCAGCCTTCAGGGAAAGAATGATTTTTTTTTTTTTTAATGCCAGTTAGAACATAAAACTTGATACCAAAGCACTCATATTAAAGTCACAGGCAGTCCTGAAATATGTCCAATACAAACAATAACCCCACTTTATAAAATTTGTGCTCCAATTTCTCTTTTGCACTTCACAGGGTCCAAGAAGGTACAATTCCAGAAAGGGAAAAGAGATTTCCCTGGTGTCCGGCTTCACCTGAGCGTTCCCCTGCATCACGAGATCCAGTTCAGGAGGGAAAAACAAATGTTGGGCCACGTTTTCTTTTTAGTTCCAGTTGGAATTAAGTTTCATGGTAAACATCTGTATTCAGACAACTTAGGTGGATGATCTAGAAGAATGTAGATGAGGGGCGCCCGCATGGCTCAGTAGGTTAAGTGTCTGACTTCGGCTCAGGTCATGATCTCACCGTTCGTGGGTTCAGACCCCGAGTCGGGCTCTGTGCTGACAGCTCAGAACCTGGAGCCTGCTTCGGATTCTGTGTCTCCAGCTATCTCTGCC
The DNA here is from genome assembly GCF_018350215.1 of Panthera leo. NCBI lineage: Eukaryota > Metazoa > Chordata > Mammalia > Carnivora > Felidae > Panthera > Panthera leo. The sequence continues at coordinate 56,849,728 of NC_056696.1, forward strand.
CATCCCCCTCTCGTGTGCTTACGCTCTCTCTCTCTCTCTCAAAAATAAATTAACATAAAATGTAGATGAGAAAAAATGGCCCTGCTTCTCAACTTCTAAAATTTTCAAGTATGGCCATCACTGAGAAGTAGACAGAGAGAGAAAGGGAGCTGATCTTCTCTCCTGTATTAGATTTCCAGCCATACTGAGCAACTAGCTTGATTTTGCCTAACCTGCAAGACAGAAAGGTGCTTATCAATATCCAAAATATTTCCACAAACATCTACCAGGGAACTTTTGCCATTATAGGAAATACAAACCAAGAAGTCAACTGTCTCATTCAATTTGCTAATAATATGTTTCTAAGGAATCTCAGGACAACAAAGATTGAGTAGGACAACAAGGTAGATGTACAATACAGATTAATTCCAAGTAATGCCCTTGGTAATGAAGGTGGGTTTGGTCTTTACTTAATGTGAGATGAATGCTTTGTAATCAACCAAACTTAGGTCCGGGACCAAGCTCTGGCACTAACTAAGCTCTGTGAGTTTAGAAAAATTACCTAAACTCTCTGAGCCAGTTTCCTTATCTGTAAAAAGGGGACAATTATAATATGTATCTCCTAGTCCTATTGTTAGGATTAAGTGAGTTGATAAAGTTGAAGCAATTTAAGTAGTGTCTGATACCTGTAATCGCGCAATAAATGCTAGCCATCATTATTAGAAATATTCCCAGTCCTCTCTCCTGCTGTGTTCTGATTTTCAGCAGCCAACATTACTTCTCGCTATCACGTAAAGGGGGCAATGTATACATTTCTGAGAAAGACGTCATTCCGGGAACAGACGAGCAAATAGAGAAACACTGAGAATCAGAGAACCCACTCATTTACACTGAAGAGAAAGTTCCATTTTGCTGGAAATCTGAAGAGCCCTAGAGAAAGCAGAACACGATGTTTTCATTTCTGGCCCTCTTACATGTCTGTGAACAGATTCCAATGATAATGCTTTCCCAACAGGGATAGTGACTTTGCATGCCAGAGCATTCCGGAGAAAATTGCTGGAGACCTGCACCCTACCCCCAACCTGGCACCAAATAAGCATAGCTAAACTGGCTTCTCACCTCTGTTAAAAATGGCGGGAATGTAGTCAGCCTCTGTATATGTTTCGCTTCCTTGGAAGGGCCTTTCTAAGAACAGAGAAGGCCTGCATCTTTTTTGCCTGATAGAGAACTATGCTGCCAACAGAGTTTGAATGGTTAACTAAACTATCAAGGAAGGATTCTAGAAGGAATACCTTCCTTTTAGAAGGAAGCACAGGCCAAGCACGGGCTTTTGAGACGAACAGATCTGGCTTTAACCTTAGATCATGCTTCCATTTACTGGCTTTGTGATGTTGGGCAAACTAGTTAACTTATTCTGCGATGTTTCCCCATCTAGGTTGACTATTCATGCCAGTCTGCCTGGAATGGTTCTAGATTATATCTATTGCCCTTGGTAGTTAATAAAAGCTGCCTATTACTCCAAAAGGGCTCCAGTTTGGACAATAAATTATACAGCTACCTCACTCTTCTGTAAAATTTAAGACATAGTGACCTCAAAGGGTGGTTGTGAAGTCTAGCCATAGTGTATATTCACTGCTACCACAGTGCCTTGCATATAGAAAGTGTTCAATTAAAACTCTCTTCCTCTTTATTTACTTCCGATCTGCATTGTCCCGTACATTAGTCATTAGTCTTGCATGGCTGTTGAGCACTTGAAATGCGGCTGGTTCAAGCTGAGATGTACTGTGAGTGCAAAATACACCAGATTTTAAAGATTGCATTTCTAGTGAGCAGCACTGCTTCAGATGGTCTAGTTATACCTCTGCTACACCCTCACACACTTCATTCCATCAACACCACCCCACCTCACCCTCTGAATTCTTCCTTCTAGAACTCAAGGCGAGAATCAGGTATAATTTCATCATATTTATCGGCATATTCTTAAATTATTCTGGGTTTTTCAAGGTAAAAGGGTAATAAACTAAGGGGCAACACAAAATCGACTTTGATCATGTCCCTCAGCTATGGCTTCTCCTTAGGGATAAGAACACTGACCTTGAGTACATTAGGAAAGCTGAGGAGCCCGTGCCAACTCTGGAAAATGTCCATGTTGGCAAGAAAAAAGGAGCTTGGTTTGCCAGAAAAGATATCGCAATCGCTCCCTGGATCAGATGGGCTAATTCTTGCGAATGCTTGTGAAACACCTCAGGCCCCAAATCCAAATAACATAAAGAGCTGGGGCCCAGGAGCATGCCATAGGTACTGCCTCTTAGAAAAGAAGAATTTCACGTCAAGAAAAACCACCGTCAGCCCAAAAAAAAAGTCTTCTAAGAGCATTCAAGTAACCTCTAGCCCAACTTTTGTAGATCCCCCGGACGATGGATGGAAGAGTTGAGGAACAGCAAAGTAGAGGGCAAATTCACTCCAAAACAATAATTCAATCAATGCCCGTGCCACAGTGATACAACTAGTTGGGAAGAAAAAAAAAAAAAGCGCCAACATTCAATTTTTAAAATATTAGCAAATCGGATTTTTAAAACGTTTCTATCAAATAATGTACTTAACAAAACCTCTTTGGGTTCACAATATTTTTACAAAATGTTTTGTCTGGAAAATGGAAAACGTTGGCTGAGGTGGTTGTCCGGGCATCCCAGGCCAACTGTCGTAGACGTAAAGAGAAAGGATTCAAACTGGTTTCTCAGCACAACCAAAAAAGAGCTGTAGTCGATGTATTGAACTTTTCATATTTCAACCAGTTGCTTTGGTGCTGCGCGCACACACACATCGACTTCACTCCTCAAAAGAGCACCTTCCTTACCGATGGCCCCGAAGTTTGGAAGGAGGGAAACGAGAGACAATATGAGAGGTATGTGTTGGGTCGATCTAATATTTAATGTGTTCCATGAGATGCTTTGTGTCTGAGCTCCACGAGCTCTCATCGGGTAACTCCCTCACCCCCTTCACCCCACAATCAAATAATTCCCCTCCCTTTGATAAGAAGCCAACGTAGGGAGAGGCAGTGGTCTGGAAGTGGAAGAAAACACAGCGGACCTCTCACTTTCCCTCTCTAACCACAACAATTGGAGGAGACTTTGGCCTGAAAAATCGATCTGCTACCAAATGGTACCCAGATGGAGATCAGAGCTGGTCTCTGGTACCATCCATCTTCAGAACAAGCCTGTTGCCGAAGAGAAGAAAAGTGGGTTGACAGAGCAGTTAGAGGGCCTCTCTTTTCTTCTGCACGCTTTTCCTTTTATCTTTTCCCCTTCAATTTCAGAGCTTCTTGTTCTCACCTTCATGCTGTGGCAGCGCTAACACAGAAAACTGCAGCCCTGGAAACCCAGTGGTGAGTAATAGCCCCAGGCTCTGAATACCTAATGTCTGTTGTATGTGGTGGGGTGGGGAGAACCAGAGGGAGGGGATCCATTTGGTCAAATTGCCTGCCTTGGAATAAGGACCTTGTGGTGAGGACCCCAATACATCCAGAGAGTATCTGACTTTTGATACCTGTCTTCTAATTAAATCCAAACATCTAATATGCGTGGCCTTTAGGAATGCATTGTTCAAACAGATTTGATTCTTGCCCGGAGCCTTTCAAGCCACTGACCACTTTGAACCTAATTAGAAAAAGCAGAGGACACTGCAGACATTTAATAAAAGGAATCGGGTTGCCGCTTCATCTTCATGACCTGGGATTTATAAGGGAATTTCACTGGCTTTGTAGCAATGTAAAATAAATAGACATTAGATGATGACAGGGAAAACAAAATTGCTGCCAAAGCTAAAAAGAGCTTGGCAAAAGAAGAAAGAACTAGTACATAGTCAGTCATTATTTACTGTACAAACCTTTTCACAAAGCATAAAGGAGAGATACATAGGAATAATGGGCCCTCGCTAAGGATGAAAAGGGCTTTCTGTAGCTACATTATCCCCTGACGAAGACACTTACGTGCCCCAGTGTTACACAATCTTATTGTTCTACTCAGCCATTCAGAAAGCTAAATGAACAGCCCTGCTCTGCAACTTTTGAAGGTTGGAATAAATAGTCCACAGGATTCCAAGGAAAAGAATAAAACCGTAATGGATGGAAATAACTAATTAATATGTTAATCCTTACAGACTGCCACAGTCAAGCACATATGCTCTGACCAGTTAATTATTCTTTAGCCTGTAACGCTCACATGTGAATAAGGACAGTCGCCTAACCTACCAGCTCCTGACAAAAAGATCCAACTGTTCATTATTTAACTTAAAAGGAAGAATCCTTTGCTTTTTCGTGGCGGTGGCAGTGGTGGCGTTGAGATGTTAGCAGACCACTGTGAGCTGAAACAATTTCATTTCATCAGATCTTAAAGAAATGGCTTGACTCTACACGACACTCCCCCTTCCCCCCCCCAGAAAAGCTGAAATCGTGTGGCTTTTTAAGTTGTGTCCATTGAATCCAACAATACAAACTTATTCCTAAATGTTAATGAAGAAAGATGTTTTTTTTATAAACTATAGCGTGCTTACAGCTGCAGAGCACTTTAACTATAAACTTGGCCTAGACTAGAACCAGAGATGCATGACAAAAGATTTGAAGGACCAAGGTATATTATTCATTAACGGTAATTAATAGTTGATTGTTCTACTAGATCGCATTGCCATCGCTAAAATCATAGGTAGACTCAATTAGCCTTTCAAATGTGCATGCTTGTAATGAGGAAGGCGATGGGTGCACTGGGATGGAAAGTGAAAACAAAACGTTCCTATAGCACCTGAGAAACATAAAGGATGGAAATTTAAAAATGTATTCAGGAGAGCGCACAACAAAAAGATCATCTAACAAAGAAAAGAAGTCAAAACCACGGTTAAGTAGGAGGGTCATAAACTAGTGAGGACTGATTAATCCCACCCTCTAAAGCAGTATGGGGTCATTGGGGTCATGTAAAGACCACTAACTGAGTGTCCAACCCGATTCAATAACTTTATGACCACAGGACCTTGGACAAGACACTTGCCCTCTTTAAGCCACCACTCAACAGGAAAATTTGGAAATTGACACCCCCTGCCTCACAATATTGTAATTTCAAATATCAAATACCAAGGTGGTGGGAAGATGTTCTGAAAGCTGTAAATCCCTGTATGATGATGTAATTTAATTTATTATAATAAAGAAGAATCACATATGTAAGCATTAGATTTGTCAGTTTCAAAGAACATGAAAAAATAGTCAACACTGTGACAATCGTGAATGTAATTTAATCTTTGAGAATTTAAGAAGTATTTTAGGAAGCAGAAATGCCTCCCTCTGCCATGAATACAGCCATCAATTATGGAAAAGCCAATGGAATTATATGGCAAAAATTAAAATTATGATTTCATATATGTGGTTGTTCTAAATATTGATAATCAATAACTATTATACCCCTTTATGCCTTTCAACTTCTTCATAGAAGTTGGATGAGACATATGATGCATCTATTGGACAGAATGGTCTAGAACAACGTCAGCTGAGAGGGTTTCCATAAGACATTATTGATTGAGCAGTGTAAGAAGGCACAGGGGGCGTGAGTTTGAGGGAAAATCAGAGAGAGCGTCAGTTGGAGAACTCAAGATACTTTATTTCTGTCGGAATGCTCTCGTAACACACTGCCATCTGCTAGAAAATCATTGTAATAAATACAAAAATCCTCACTGCTGCAATATCATTGGAACCCCATTCGCTGTGGTGCCCTTGTGCAGTGAGTGTAAAAGCTTCCCAACAGTGTATGGTGGCCTTGAGATGTCTAGTTTTACCTTTATACCTTCATTTAGTATTCTTACATGTGCTGCAAAGTTTATGAACTACGTTTGAAAACCCATATATGAAAAAATATGTATCAGTAGACCCTAAAATGAATTTTAATGGCAATGATAAACCTAAGCCTTTCAGCACAGATTTCTGAATGTCTAAATATAAATATGGACATGGGCTCAGAGACTATGATTTCCAGCCCAATTTTCCAAATATGTACATCAACGAACACCTTTGCTACCTTCTTACATCATTTATAAATTTTATAATTATATTTTTTATAAAAGTACTTAATATCCAGTGATGGACAAAACAACTAATCTATAATCTTGAATCTATCTACAATTAATCTACAAGCTTTTAAGGAAAACCTTCATAAGTTTTTAGTTATTATAATATTTTACTTTTTTTAATGTGTAAGCACCATGCTAAATCGTAAATAGATTCTAAGGCTCTGATTCAGCCAAAGTAACTTTCCGTATTCCTGTTTATGCTGTCCAGTGTCACTTCCAATGTTTTACACAGGTATTAAACGTGTATTAGTATTGGAAACCACCCAGATGTCCATGAATAGGTTATTGGTTATTATAATATATTCATACACTAGAATACTAGAAAGCTATTAAAATGATGAGCCGAATGTATGTAGTGTTTGGGGGGAAAATGAAGTTCAAAATCCATGTTCAAAGCAGGCTAAGTAGAGATCAATGCTGATAAAGGATGGATGTATAGACAGTCAACGTATCTGTAGAATAAACTAGAATGATTTACAACACACTGTTGCAGTGGCGATTCATGAATGGCTGGAACATGGGTGATTTCATTTTCATATTTATTCATTGCTGTGGTTGCTGAACCTTTTCTAATAATCATGAGTTGTTTGGTTGGGAATTTCATTGGCAAGGTGGTGCTGAGAAAATTTCTATCACCCACAAACAAGTATTTTGGAGGTAGCCTCTTTGAACAACCTGGAGGAATATTCAATATTTGACTTAAACAAGTAGCATCCACTGTATTCACACTGGCAGAGATTTGTAGAGTTTGAGTCTTGCTTTTCAGTACGTGTCAACAATGATTTTTAAATGTGTTTTCTTCTGGTTTAGCTCTTCAACCATTTTCCCCAGGATAATCGAAAGGAAAGAAAGGTGTGCCCAGGCCTGTTGGTTGAGAATGGTTGGGAAAGACCCAAAGAAACCTTGTAAAGAGTATACGCATTCTCTCCGGGTGATGGCGGACCAGCTTAAATACAGTTCTCTATATTACCTCTTTATTTATACCTATATCTAGATAGGGATATCATGGCCTATTACGTTCCTGACTGTTTTCTTACCCGAATGCAAAGATGAGAAAAGTCAGAACTGCGCTCAAGGAATTACAAGTCGTTCTGTATCTACACAGTCCTGAAGCTTCAAACATAGACACAACCAAGAGAATTAGCCAGAGGACCAATTGTCTTCAAAAATAACCACTCATTTCGTTAAAACCAATGACTGCTCCTTTTCAAAGCATAATTATACTTTATACAAGAAGACAGCCATTAGGATCAGTGAGAGTAGGTCGCCTAATTTACAGATGTCAAAGACAAAAATCTTCACAAGGCATTGAAAACAAAATATGTATTCTTGGTTTGTAAGTGAATATGAAATGTGTATTCATAGCCATGTGGGTGTCCATCTGCAGACCTGCCAGTGAGCAGACATAACCTTGGTGCCGGGGAAGAAGGCGAATTGGAAAACACCGTGAGGAGGGGGGACAGCCTTTTGAAGCTACTGGGGACAGCTGTTTAATGTGGAAGCTATCATCTGCGCACACAGAAGCATTCACATGCTTATGAGCAAAGGGTAATTGCCGGGTGGCTTATTAATTGAAAGTAAATGTTCTCTCTTCTTTGTGAAATGGCTTGATATTGAAAAACCAAACACATGATAAAAGGACATGCACAGTCAGCAGAGAAACCTCAGCTTTGAAAAATCTGCCAGGAAGGAGAAAGTTTAGAATGGATTTGTTTTCTGGCTCCTCACAATAAATAAACCACCAAGAGACTCCCAAGGACCTGAATAATGAATCAATGTTCCCCTCCCTCTCCCCCCTTGTGCTCTGCCTCTCCAGCTCTTTCTCTGTCTCGTCACATGTGCATGGTGATCAAGTACCCAAGGAGATGCCATATTTTCGGTCCTTTTTCTCTTGAGGCATCTAACACTTGAAAGAGAAAATGAATTCCACGCATCCTGCATCAAACAACCGGGGACTTCCTAGGAGACAAAATAAAAATTAGATTTCTAGTGTATGAGTCATTTTTCCCATTGATTTTTTTTAATGTTTATTTACTTTTGAGAGAGAGAAAGACAGAGTGCAAGCAGGGGAGGGGCAGAGAGAGAGAGAGGGAGACACAGAATCCGAAGCAGGCTCCAGGCTCCGAGCGGTCAGCGCAGAGCCTGCCGCGGGGCTCAAACTCACAAACCGTAACATCACAACCTGAGCCCAAGTAGGACACTCAACTGACTGAGCCACCCAGGATCCCCCATTTTTGCCACTGTCAAATAAATATGATGAGCACTCAAAAACTCTGTTCATGAAGTGAATATATGGCTATATTGCAGATTGGATTTCCTTGCCTATATTATTTCTACATTCGTCATCAGGTTGCTAATTTACGCAGTTAACAACATGGCTGCATTATAGGGATATAACTGGCTATATTTACCAAATTCTGTGAATAAATTTAAATTTGCTGCTGAGTGCTCCAGTCAATGGGTGTGCTGTAGTGTTCTCCAGTGGAGACTCGTGGCTTTGAGCCTCTAAGACCTGAGCCCAAAGTATCTTTTCATAATGCAATAATTAGCACCACAAAAACACTATTTCACTATGAGTATTTGCCCCTGAACCAAAACAGTGCTGGGCTTAGGCAAAAGCCACACGTATACACAACACACCCTATCTAGGATCCAGCACTTTCAAGTTTTCTCTCTTCTCCTGGACATATATAATTTGTGCCATGATGTGAGTTTAAGTCAATGAGGTACCTTCTCAAGAGAATATTTGTTGGCAACTGATATCTAAATATGCAAGGAACATCTTTATCAATGTTCCAAGCACCGAGGAAAGGCTTGTGGAAGTAACACTTTTCGGAACCGGCACCATGTTTTCTACTCTTGAGTGAGCGAACTAGTCCCCTTTGCAAAAAAAGACAGAAGCGTCAGCCCAAAAGGAGGCAAAGGTAACTGTGTTCTGGAAATGCAGCCCTGCCAAGAAGTCATCTGTTCTCCTTGGTGTTGGAAAAACCTCAAACATGTTAAATGTATTTTCCAATCAAAGGTTCGAGGGCTCTGGAAAATTCTTCCTGAGCTCCATTCAAAACAATGGAAGGACATGATTTCGATGTCTCGTTCATTTGTGAGTCCAATGTTAGTTCTGTTTTTTTACCTTTGGAAAGCTGAAATCACATGCCTGGACTTCCCAGTATGAGAATCTTTTGACTACCATGGGCTCTCAAGAGGTAGATTTTTACTCCTTTATTTGATGCTGCTGTCTTAGTTACTTCCATTTTCTTCCTAGTGTGAACAGAGAAGACAAATCCCTTCAGGAGAGTTCTTGATCTGGCGTGAGGGTTTAAAAAGGAGGTAAGGGATGTGAAAAGCAAAAGGGAGATGGGATGGAAGCAAGAGCCAGTGCAAAACTGAGTATACGGAGGGAGAGTGTACAGGTGCAGCCAACGAGATGCCATGACAGCTGAGCTTCCGTTGTCCTCTGTGCATTGTGTCAAGGAGGTCATGTGACAGACGCCATTTTTAATGCGGAAATGAAAGTGATTAGAAACGTTATTTTATAAACCTCAAAAAACAAATTATCCTCCCTGACCCTGATGTTGTACTTGTTGTTGTTGTTGTTGTTGTTGTTGTTGTTGTTTTGTACCATAAATGGCCTTTACTGTTTCTATGAAATCAACGTAAAACAAAAGATAAAAGTCTTTCCAAAAATGCACAAATTCTAAATCCTCTGATGCTGGAAACAAGGTTGAACAACATGAAAAACCATTCCAACAGCTGTTTCTTTACAATAGCTATTAAGAATGGAATCTCATGGTGTCACGTAACCAGCTGTCATATTGAGGAAAAGTGAACGTACGATCGATGTAATGCTCCTGGGAGGTGGTTTCTTTGAGAAGAGAAGGGTCAGGAAGGTATCGCTCTAACCTGCGAACAGTGCTTGAATTGTTTGGAATGTTGATTCAGGATCCTACAAAGGCCCCATTTTCCCTATTCTCCTGGTTGATTATACACCTGACAAATGGTAATGGCAACACTAGCAGACCTGAGAGAGTTCTCTAGCTCTCTAATGCGAGCCAATATTAAGTCTGATAATCTCTCTCTCTTTCTCTCTCTCTCTCCTCCCCCGCCCCCTCCCACCTTGCCCCTATTTTGATAGCTGTCTACTGTTTAAGCAAAGCACTGGGTTTCCTTACAGCGGAGGCCCAGGTGGCCTCGGTGTCAGTCTAAACAAGTTGATGTGAAATCGATCTTCCAGGGTTGAAACTAGGTGAGCTGGTGTCAGCAGAGCATTCCACCTTCAGCAAAGATAATTCTTTCAGCATCAAGGGGAGGGGAGGGAGAACCAAGAAGAGCTGGCACAGGTGTCCAAGTTGCCCACTTGTATTTGCTTTTGAAACTCAAATTGCGATGACATCATCCTATCAAAGGACTGTGTTTGTTGATGTTTGTTTCTGTGGGTTGTCAGTATATAACCAGGCACAATTACAGCTGGGACCAACCCTCTATATTAAAAAGATGGAAAAATTGAGCCACAAAAGAAACTATTTGGGCACAGAAATGTTGATGGCAGCAAACAAGGAAAATGCAACCTGAGTGGAAAATTCCATAGTTATAAAAACAATCTGGACAGTGTGGGTGGACTAGTGGTTCAGAAAAAATACATATAGTTGACTCTTAATCATGCCCACCGATAAAATCCAACCAATAGAATCAGTAATCCAGAAATAATTTTCTCTTTAGGTTTTCAAATCAATATGTGAGTTTTTTAGAGGTAGACGTATTTTGTTTAACTATGTTTGGCTTATTACTCTCTTGGCTTTGGCACTTCATCAATCTTTTGGGGCAGTATGTAAGTTTAAAAGAGAAGTCAGAGTGACCTTTGTGTGTGTCTGAACCTAGCATTGTCAATGGAACACACACACACATATACTCACATACATACACACAACTTTGAAGAGAGAAATGGGTCATACTCATGAATTTAGTTGGTGGCATGAATAGGGGCATTTCATTCTTGAATCTCACTGAGTTGGAACCGCTGGAAATGAGGCATGACCTAGAGCTGCAATGCAGAAACAACACTAATCCCTTATCTATCAGACTTGTCCTGAGATTAGGCTAGATCTTAAAATCACTATAAAAACTGATTGGAAAGTGAAAATTTTAGATAAGCAACTGGTTCTTGGGTTTCTGTAATATTAGAATAAGTTGATGTTGGAAAGACCCAGACTTTTCCACTTAAAGAACATTCTGGAAACTCAACATCTGCTTATACAGATGAAAAAAAAATCTGAACTTAAAAAACCAATCCAGTACATTAAAGAGCATCTTTTAGTTCCCAAAAATGTGGAATTAGAGCTAGCAAATGTATAAACAGCAGAATCTCAGAAGAGTTGAGCACCAGCAGTGAAAGATCTAAAGATACACACCATCCCATGCCCTATGACTCTGTGGCCTGAAGCTGCACATGCAAGCTCTTGTAGCCACGGTCTGACTTGACCTCTAAAATTCAATAGAAGTAATAAGGAACACTACCGATGTGGTAAAAGTATTGCTAAGATTACTGGGGAAATCAATGGTTGAATGCGTTGAAGAATAAAAGGCAGGCACTATTCCTACACATTTAAAAAGGTAAAACAAACTATCAAACCTCAGTTCAAACCTACACCAGAGGAACCCTCTCAGAAATGTCTCCTAGAGCTTGGTGAGAAAACATTTTGGGTAAGGGGAACTAAAGTCATCTTGCTTTTTTACTTCCAACAATGTCACTTCATCCTCTACATACCAAGTTGCATGAGACTTTCGGCCCCAACCCAGAGAGTACTAGAAGCCACAACATTTGTTGGGCCCATGAACAAACTGAAAAACAAGGTAATTTTCATAATGCTGTTTCTTTATGCTGGTAAGAGTGATGAAGGACGTGACCTCTCAGCATTTTGCCTGATTTCATTGTCTTGCCTTAATGGGTAACATATGCAGTAGGAAAGTCCTCCTAGTTTGTCAATATAGACAAATCCATACGATAAATCAAGCTTGATGCAGCACTGAATATTTTCCTCAGATGACTGCTTTATGGAGGACTTGAACCAGAATTAGAAGTATTTTGGATCAGTTCTGCACAAATGCACTTGTTCTTTGTATATTTCAAAAAAAAAAGTACCAATGTCTCATTATTGTTACACTATAAAGGTACGAAATAGGCAATCTCAGTGAACACCTTAGATAATTTGTTTACCACTATATTCTAGAACCAAGTTCAATGCTTAGCTGGTGGTAAATGTTCAAAATAAATAACGTAAGCTTGTCCCTTTAACAGACTGAGTTGCTTTTAATATGAGTGGCTTTTAAGTCTAACCATTTTTATCACCTCCATTTGGATCTTAATGAACAGGGCATTCTAAACGTAATTCCATGTTTTGTCAACCAATGCAGTTTACAAAGAGAGCTTCAATCATTTAATTGTGCCGTAGTGGTGGTGCCTTCGGAGAGAGCTGAGGACTGCAAGGCACTGTTCCTCCCTCACGTCTTTTCATAACATGGAGCTCAGCAAGCGTGCCTCCCTTGAAGTTCTCCTTCTCGCCATTCCCCATCCATCCATCTCATAAATGCTTATTGAGCACCTACCTTGTAGTATACCAGGCATCAAAGTCCTAAAACTTCTCTAGGTTTCATTCATACAAAACAAGGTGCTTATACTTTATGATCACTTTCTCGAGGTTTGGTTTTGTTTTTTTTTTTTAATTTTTATTTATTTTTTTTAAAAGCATGAGTGGGGGAGGGGCAGAGAAAGATGGGGGGAAGAGAGAATCCCAAGCAGACCCTGCATTTGGGGCTTGATCCCATGAACCGTGAAATCACGACCTGTGCTGAAATCAAGAGGCAGACGCTTAACTGACTGAGCCACCCAAGCGCCCCGATGATAACGATTTCTTTATGCCGCTCAGAAACTCTTTTAACTTCTGTCTGGCTTTGTGCCTGTGTTCTAAACACAGGTCTCTAGGTTTCCAAATTCTAGGTTCGTGGCGCCTTACTGGGGTAATCTTCTTGCTTTCTCGGCACCTTGACTCAGTGCTAGCTTGTTCCTCTCCATCACGTTTCATGTCTATGCTTCTAATGATTCACAAGTCAGAAGACTACAAAAGTCTCCCTTACTCTGTGGTGCGCATTCTGGAAGTAGATCTCAAAAGTATTCAGGGTTGGCGGAAAGCTCTAACAGAGCGGGATTTGCTTTCTTGAAAGCCTCAGGCCCCACAGTCATATAACCCAGAGATTATAAGCCTACCTTCTTTCCAAAGTGCTGCTCTGATTTCATTCTCAGCGACGTGTCCTTGAATTCCTTCTCGAATCCAATGCCATTTTGCTGTCACGCTGCACCCAATTCATGCCATGCCCCAACAGGAGGTGCCCGCAATAGTGTTGAGGGGCCAGGCAAATCTGAAACAGTCCATTGGCCATTAACTAGTTTTACAAACAACAATGAAACAGGAAATAACAAAGCATGATCCCTGAATTAGTACTTCAGCAAAAATACTCAAGACTTTTTCCACAGCCTGTAAATTGCTCCAGCTGTGTTTGCACGGTTTATGAAATTGAGAGAGGCAAGCTCTAGAGACAAATTAAAATCTTGGATCTGGTCAGAGATGATTTTATAGTAAAGGTGCTCAGTAATACGGCATAGACTTAGATACACACAGAGCTATAAAGCCAAGCTCGACTGAAAATGCAAACAGTTTACCTTATGCATCGTCCACCCAGAGGGATAAGGACTGGCATATATCAAAACACAGATCAACCCAAAGAATAAGGTCCGTTTTATTGCTATGTTTTACCAGGAGAGGATGAGGGTATAATATTTTATTATGAAAGAACTAATAGAAGGAACAGAAGAAAACGGGAAGATGGCCTTACCTTGGAAGGAAATGAATGGTGGGTGAGGAGCGCCACCTTTTGGCTGTCGGATGCTTTGACATTCTCTAGGTAAAAAGCATTTTGGCTTAGCAAACATTGGACTTTGCAATTCAATTCAGAAATATTTCTAAAAGTTCTTTTCCAGGTATCTCTGGGTCTCATCCTGCTTGGAATGAGCCTTCTCAGACTTCCTCATGTTCTGCCCACTTAGTTACTGGCCAAAAGGTTGATGTTAGCTATCACTGCTCCCCTATTACTTCCCGAAGTATCATGGATGTAGCCAGAAAGCCAGGAGAATATTGAAAATCGGGGGACATTTTAAAATTGCAATGCACTCCTGGCTGGAATGGCACATGAGAAACAAATACAGAGTTTGATTAATCTAACACAGTCCTTAAAGTCTAATAGCCCTGAACTTAACCCAAGCTATGACATTTTGGAAGAGATTTATGGTACCTGGTTGGATAAGCATGGAGTTCTCCAGAGAAATAAGTTAAACATACACGTAACACAAATAACATGCAGGTATTGATGCCTGTCACGGAGGCTCCCCACCTCAAGAAAAATCTTAAAATAGCCACACGGGTGCCCATTAATTGTGGCAAACTGAAAAGATGTTGGAGACTCAGAACTGACCAAGGACATGGCTCAGCACGCCATAATGGGAAGGGAAACAAAACCGCTGGCTTCACGTTCCCTGGAGAGAATGGGAACTTCAGCGATCACAGCGAACAAGAGTTCTTACTCCCACCCCGAACAGGGCAGAGATAATGAAAAGCGACAATGTTGAAAAAGTCTTCCCTCCAAAAGTGTTTCCTGGAAGCTCCAGAGATTTCCACCACCATCAATAGATTTTTTACAAAGGAAACAACAGCTCTTTGAGGCCCCACTGCCCGCCCGGGAGAGAGAGCACAGGTGGGCTCCATATGGTCAAAGCCAGGGCTCCATCTCAGCAACAGCTGTGTATCCTCCGCCTTGTCCTCAAGGGTTGACCAAGTCCCTACTGGAGGTCCTTTGTGCTTTGTCCTGATCGAGCACTGCAGGAAAAACAAGCCTTAACAGACTAAAGACGTGTCCCTGTGTTCCTGTAGCCAGGCAGTCAGAAGCTGATCATGAACACCAAAGAACCAATCCAGACAAGATGGTCTTGAGTGCTGAGATGCTCAGGAGAGACCAAAGACTAACAGGTTGGGAGAACCTGGGCCAGTGTTTGGCTCACATCACACACTCAGAACATACTGGTTCACTTGGTTCCTTCTCTCCTCCCATCCACGCTCCTCTCCTCCCTTCTCATCACAGTGATGGCCAGACACACCTCTATCTCTGGGGCTTGGCTGCCACACACAGGTCTCACTTGGGCAGTCACTTATCGCCAGGGAGGACTGATAGGACTTTCAGCAGCAAAGTTCCCAGAGGTCAGGTCTTCTCCTAAAGATGCTGAAACACTTGGAGAAGTCACATCGTAACCACAGAGGCAGGCAGAGCCTGGCAGACTCGGGTACCCACTGCCTGCTCTGTGACATGGGTTGTATACCTGGTGACACAGCCAGGGAAGAAGGATAAATGGACAGCTCCCTTACTTCGGTCCCAGTAAGTTTTTACAATATGCTCTTTCTGAGCAGGCCAGTTCAAGCCTGACAAAAAAAGGACCAGACTCGACCAAGAGTAGATCTACATGATAAATTTCATATTCTCAGGATCATCAAAATGGCCTTGTTCACCACACAGTTCTGGGCTCAGGCCATGGCCCCTCGGAGGGCATGAAGAACTGGGCTCATAATCAGAACTAGGGAAATAAGCAACCCAGTGGACACGACGCACCTGGAAATTCGTGGAAGGAAATCCATTCATTCATCCCGCCAATATTTGCCGAGTATCTATTAAGTGTCCTAGGATACTGTCACCTCAAACACATCATCTCGTTAATCCCCCAAACAACCCAATACCATAAGCATCATTATTATTATTATTCCCATTCGATGGGTGAGGAAGCTGAAGCTCAGAAAGGTGAAATCAACATCTGAACCCAGAAAGAAATTTTCTTGGTGTGTCCACAGAATGGAAAGAATTGATGGGCAGGAACATTTTAGGGAAAAGAAGATCTTGAAGTCTAGGAAGTACAGGCAGGGACAAGCACGGTCAGACATGCAGGAGAAAGCTGAGATAAAGGCCCGGGCACAGCAGATACAAGCATTTTAAACCAGTTAAAAATAATTCTAAGAAGT
The DNA here is from genome assembly GCF_018350215.1 of Panthera leo. Lineage (NCBI taxonomy): Eukaryota > Metazoa > Chordata > Mammalia > Carnivora > Felidae > Panthera > Panthera leo. The sequence goes on from NC_056696.1 coordinate 56,865,924, forward strand.
CTCCAAAAGTTATTTGAAAAAAAACCGTAAGAAAAAAATAACATGTTGATTACTGAAAATATTTCTTTAAAAATTTTTTGATGTTTACTTATTTTTGAGAGAGAGAGACAAACACAGGGAGCTTGGGGGGAGGGACAGAGAGAGAGAGGGAGACACAGAATCCAAAGCAGGCTCCAGGCTCTGAGCTGTCAGCACAGAGCCAGACGGTGGGGCTCGAACCCACGAACCGTGAGATCATAACCCGAGCCTAGGTCGGACGCTTAATTGACTGAGCCACCCAGGCACCCCAGAAAATATTTCTAATTATGATCATTCACCTTTATTTTGTGCTTTGTGATTAAACATTAAATTTTTGTATCTTTTCTCTTGTTTCTCCCAAAGAAACATGGAAGGAAAGTGGGCAGGAAAGACAGTTCAGTCACCATTTTGCAAGTTGAGAAACCAAGGTTTGGAGCAGTTACATCCCCTGACCATGGTTACACAGTTCAAGAACAGTACAGGGGTGGGGTCGAAGCTGGATTTTGCATTTGGATTCTGGTATTTTTATTTTATATTGTTTATACATCCTGGAAAAGCCAAGCAAACCCAAGGTTGCCATTCTCAGGTGAAGTTAAAATAGATGGTTAAAAAGAGACTCAACCCAACTGACTGAAGCCAATATTGTTAAAACTCTTTTTTTTTTCTTTTCCCAGAGAAACAAAGTACTAAGGGTAGGAGATCAAAGGAGAATCACTGAGTCACAGCCACATGCTGAGGAACCAAAGCCAAAGACTTTTTTTGGATAGGACTTTGTTCAGCATCTAAAACATAACAAACTAACTGTTAATTTTTAGTCAATTCTATTTTTTCAATCGATGAATTTTCTTCCAGATGAAAATGTGCCCTGTAGTAAAAATATGAATTACCATGTCATTTTATTACTATTCTCCAAAAGAACAAATTTCACCTCGAGAGAGATTATGGACAATTTACTTCAAACACGTTAGTTTAAAAACACATATAGGTAGAGATTATGGGTCATGTTAGAGGCCACCTGCCCTTCCAGAAGACTAGACGAGTCTCCAGTTTTACGTCCAAGAGACAAAAATAACAACCACCAAACAATTTTAGAATAAATTGTTGACCAAGTAACAGATATTGAAAGAAAGTAACTGACAGCAAGTTTAAGAAATAAGATGCAAAATTATTAATTATTGCATTCTTTGGAAAATAAATGTGCTTTTAAAGATTACCTCAAGGCTATAAAGAGCAAAGGAACGGCAAAGGAAAAAGTGGTGGGAAGAAAAATGACCATTTACTTCATTTCTAAATTTAAAAGGAGTTTGGTTATTGCCAGTATTAGGAGATTAATAGAGCTCTCAGTATAATCATTCTCAGAGAGCTGGCACGTTTCCAACCGGAGCTGACATATTCAAGATACAATAATGGTTTTCTGGCTTCCTAACTAATTTGGAGTTGGCTCTGTGGAATTTTTTTTTCTCCTTTTTTTGACTTTATTTTGTAACAGTTTTAGATTTACAGAAAAATTGCAAATATATTACGGAGTTTCCATATACCCCACACCCATACCCCTTATTAGAAATCTCTTACAAGAGTCTATTACATTTGTTGGAATTACTGAACCAATATTGATACAGAATTATTAACCAACGAAAAGTCCACGGTTTATTTAGATTTCCTCAGTTTTTTCCTAAGTCTTTTTATGTTCCAGGATCCAATCCAGGACATCACATTACTTTTAGTTGTCATGTCTCCTAGGCTCCTCTTGGCTGTGACAGTTTCTCTGACTTTTCTTATTTTTGGTGACCTTGACAGTTTCGAAGAGTACTGGTTGAGTATTTCATAGGATGTCCCTCAATGGAGACTTGACTGATGTTTTTTCTCACAATTAAACTGGGCTTCTGGGTTTTGGGTAGGAAGACTAGAAAGGTAAAAGTGCCATTTTCATCATATCATTAAAGGACACACACTATCACCATGATTTATCACTGTTGACGTTGACCTTGAACAGCAAGCTGAGGTGGGGCTTGTCAGGTTTTTCCACTGCGAAGTTACTTCTCTCTCTGGTTCTCTCTTTCTCTCTCTCTCTTCCTCTCTCTCCATACTGTATTCTTTGGAAGGAAATCAGTATGTGTAGCCCACACTTAAGGGACAAGGAGTTATGTCCTTCCTCCTTGAAGGCAAAATATCTACATAAATTATATGAAATTTTTCTGCAAGGGAGATTTGTCTCCTCTCTCCTATCTATTTAGGTAATCATGACTTATCTCAGCCTGGACTCACAAATATTTATTTTATCCTTTGCATTGTAATTCAATGCTACACCATTTTGTTGCTCAAATTGTTCTAGCTTTGGCACTGGGAGCTCTACCAACTGGACATACCCTCATCAATGTAGGATTTTTTGTTTTGTTTTGTTTTGTTTTTTGTTTGGTGGGTTAGTTTGGGCTTTTATTTTATTTTTATTTTTATTTTTGCACTTCCTCACTTTCTGGCACTACAAGATGCTCCAGGTTTATCTTGTGTATTTCCTACCCAGTCCTAGAATCAGTCATTTCTTCAAAGAGCCTGGTTCCTTTTACTTGAGGATGATGTTAGAAACAAAGCTCTGGATGCCAGGTGTGATCATTGTTGCTGGGGTGGCTTATCTCTATTCTTAATGTCAGCTGAGATTTTTTTTTAATATTTATTGAACATTCACTGTGCACATGGAACTCTATTAGAACACCCAGTCCTGATTAAGACACCCGTGGTTTTCCCTCCTGAAACTTACATTTTATTGGAGTTTAAGTAAAAAAAGAGAGAGAGAGATTTATTAGAAGGCGATGAGTACTCGAGAAAACCAAAGCTTAGAAGAGGAATAAGAGGGAAGGAAGCTGAATTTTAAATAGAGTGATCGGGGAAGGCCTCTCCTGAGGAAGGTAAGACAACTGAAACTAAAGGAGCCACAGGGACATTTGAAGTAGCAACGTTCCAGGAGAGGGAATCACCAGCACAAAGGCTCTGAGGTAGGAGCATACCTGGCATACGCATGGAACAGAAATAAGGCCAACGTGGTGATCGGAGAGAGCGAAGAGAAAAGCAGTAGAAGATGAGGGAAGAAAGGTAAGGGTCTAGTGCTGCAAAAAGATGGGAAGGAGGTACAGATTGTGCAGAGCACGTGGACCATTGTGAAGGCTTTGGTTCCGCTCTAAGAAAAATGAAGGGAGCGCTGAAAGATTTAAATCTTCTTGGCTAATGATAAATAGACACTGCCATTCAAAATAAATGAAAAAATATATTTTCGTTTTTAAATAAATGTGAAAACACATTAGGACTCCGAGTCAAACCAAAGAACACAACCAAGAAGGAGGCCTACATTTTCCAACGTGGCAGTAATGGAAAGTTCCTTGAGAAACCCCAGGTGCTTCTTTGCCTTGGGATATTCCTGTGAGTTCCCCAAGGCAGGGTGCGGAGCCCCCTGGCTGGGGAATTCCTAGGTTCTGCCTTCAGAGATCTGAGAGGGAGCAAGCATCCCAAACATTCCCCCAAGCTCTTCCAGGGTACTCAGGAAAGAGGTTTCATTATCAGCCTTATCATCAGAGTGTTTGCTAAACTAATCTAAAGATTAAGGGCAGGTCTTGGTGGGTGAGGGGAAAATCCACTTGGGAATCCTCAGTGACTTCAGATGGGAGAGCAGCTAAGCACACACATGGCAGTTAGCACTAGCCAGTTTTCCACTTGCCATGGCTCCAATTCCTCATTTTCCTTTCTCTCACCTTCTGGCTTCGTTCTTTTCTGCTCTCCTTTGCAAGACCCTTCTTGCTCTGCGCTGGGCATTTCTAAGGCTACCTAACCCAAGGCTAATCAACAATTAATGGGAGTTAAGAGTTTGGACTCCTTCGTCTGTAACAAAGCCTTCCATACTTCCAGAGTCTCCCTCCTCTTCGTGTGCTCCCTTTCTCTCTGCCTCTCTTAGGACACTCCTAAGGAAGCACCAGATTAGAAAAGAGAGGGTAAGTAACCCACTTCACCACTTTGAGCTCTGTGAGCTCAGGTAAACCTCTCAGCCTCAAACTCCTTAACCACTCAATGGGAAGAAGGGGGTACGTGGGCAGCATCGCCTTCAAAGGGTTACTGTGAGATTTAAATGCACTGAAGAATGTAAAGTGCCCAGAACATTCACGGTAAGTGCTATGTTTTCACTACATTTAACTCACCTCACCGTTCCCCCATTTTGGCGTGGGTACTCAAGACTGTCTTGTCCACTTACGCATCTCCTTCAAAATCTAGCAGTGACTTGCCCTATTAGGGACGCAAAGGCTGCTAGCTGATTCGGTGAATGCGTGAAGCCTATGGTGTCACCGCCTACACCCCCACACCCCCACCCCGCCTGGCTCACGGGAATCATCGTGCACCTTAATGCACATGTTATTGACGCGAAGCTTTCCGCAGCTCGACAATGAGCGGGAGTTCAATACATGGTGTTGACTGACTGACAGCACAGACTCCACGAGGGATGGAGACTTATTAGGGTCAACAGTTACCACCTGTGATTCCTAAAACCGCTGCCGTCCTCCACACAGGAAGGGCAGAAAAACCAAACACTCAAGTGGCCATTGTTGTAAAGGACACAGAGATCTTACCCAGGCCTCACACTGACTATATGTGTGCCCCGCCATGTGCTTTTCAGCTCCTTAATTATAGCAGGAATTGAATGCGCTTATTGTAAATGGAACGAAGTTGAAATGATGGATGGGCTGCCTTTGAGAGCATTGCCACTCTGCCACCATTTGGTCTCTTTCCCTTGGAGTGGGCTTTCCAGAGGCTGCTTGTTGGCCTGTAGGGTATGCTGGGACAAAGACTCTCTGGGGCTGCCTGAAACTAGGGTCTCAGTGCTTGCACACGGTCCAAATTTACATTGCTCCCCGGATAGTGTCTCCATACTAGTAAGGGAAATAGAAAAATGCCTCTTAAAGTTGACTTCAAAGTACAAAAAGAAGTCCTCACATAAGAGCTGAGGGACTCGAGTGAAAAGGCTCGGGGTGGGGGGGGGGGGGGGGGGGGAGGTTACGTGACAGGACTCTGCCTGCCAAACAGCGCCCTCTCCTGATGACTTCTCCAGGATTAAACGGTGGCAGCTGTGTTTGGGGACTAGGGAAAAGGTTTCCTTGCTCTGCCGTTTTAGGAGTCCCTTTGAATTAACCTGCTTCTTAGGTCAGTTGTCGGGAAGCACTCACATGTGTTGGAGCGGTCCAGCCAAAGAAAAGTAGAGGCCAGGCTTGGAGAGGGGCAGAATATACGATCTCCATCGTGTCTTCCTCTGGGCTGGTTCTGCAGTTGGAAGCGGAGCCAGGCCTACGATCAAGGTCTAAAGTCCAGTCTCATCCGCCTTGGTCGTGCTGACAACCAAAGGGAGCCACAGCAGGGAACAAAGGCACCCAAAGAGCCAGCAGGGATGTGAGGGGCGCTTATTCAAGCCATTGGAGCTCACGTTTTGTTGCCGTTAGAATCGCCCAGGGAGACCTTTCAAACATCCTAGTGCCCAGGGCCACCTTCACGCTCTCTTGGGATAAGTTCAGGCACATGCTTAAGACCCTTCAGGTGACACCCGGGAGAAGGCAAGTTTGGAAAGCAGCACCTCGGGCCCTCAGGACCCACTGGAAAGGCAGAGGCTGGAAGCAGACTTGGCATAGGCCTCATCAGCTCCAGCCCTCCGGAAGCTGGCCGAGTCGGTCAGCACCCCTCACCCCAAAGCGGACACACATCTGTCGGCACATATCCCACCTGTTTCTGGTGCCTGGAGGGCAGAATGCTCCCTGGAGTGATTTTCTAAGAGCACCAACTTCACCATGCGTAACCGAGAGGGTATAGACATATCAGCTGACGCTACTCCGTTTCGAGACAAAGGACTTCAGTAAGAATGGTCTAGAATCAGTCTCTGCTCAATTCACAGGGACAAAGAGCAACTGTTGCACCACCAGCAGTGTGATCCTTCGATGCCAAAGGTTTGGCAAAGGCTACGTTTAATTGTTTCTAAGGAGAACAGGAAATATTTATTTAGGATTAGCAGCAGCTGCTCCAGTGGTACAGCTGGGGACGGTGGAAGATATAATTAAGAAAATTGTGTGAGGGAGGTCTGGAAAAGCACCAGAAGGTACAGGAGCCTTGGTAGAAGTTGTTTGTATAGGCTTTTTGTGTGGGGGCATTTGAGTGTTAATAGGCACTTAGAAGAAGAGAAAGATAAATACACGGTCTAATTAGCCGCTGACTTCAGGTTGCAAGATCAAATACAGGTAGAATCCTATTATAGCCTACACCACAGGTCCTCAAAATTGTTTTGCTGAGTGAAATTGCATCATAACGTGCCCATGCTGGAAATCATCATTCATATCGCCCAGCCTTTCCCCTCTCCTAGAAGACTCTTCTAAAACAGAAGCACTGGGGAAGGGAGTGACAGGTAAGTTTATGATCACGGAAAATACGGTAGAATTGTCCACAGTAAACAAAAGGAGCCGTGTAATGGAATGAGCAGAAGGGGCAGAAGCGATCATTCTAGTCTCTAGAAGTATACATTTGGAATTGCTTCAGCGTGATGAAAAGTAAAAACAATTATCGTGCACAAAAATGCTCTGTGCCCTTAAACCAACGGGTTTGGTCACGCCTCTAATTTCTCACACCTTTGAAGGCGCCAGACTCTTCTCTCGGACCTGAGTAGCCATAGGCCACCCACTTTGCACACTTCCCTGTGAAAGAAGAACTGTCTTCCTTAATGGCCCCTCCCCACATTGTTTGTATGGATATTCATACAGACTCATTTCCTCCTGCCCTGGGTCATACTGAGTTGTCCCTCCCTCCCCAACCAGGTTACAAGCAATCAAAAAGCAGAGAATTTATTTTATCCATCCTTTATGGGACCGTGTTCATAGTCGGTAAAGACTGACTATTTATGAATTTCAGTTGTGGTAGCCCAGATTCCCTGCAGAGCCAAGATTTTTGTGACCGTAAGCTTCCCTCCCTCCCCAGCCTTTCAACAATGCTGGAATCAGAATGGCTTTGAGATGTGCCCACCAAGAAAGAGTGATTTACAAAGCATAGGCGCTCTTCTTTTCAAGAGGTGTTGGCGTTTTAAAGGACCTCAGAGAAGAATGGCCCGGTGCGGGTGAGTGGTTTGCCCAAGGAGACACAGCAGGTTAGGTCAGACTAGACCCACCACTGGCACTCAGACCCATGCCTTCCAGCCTCTTCTAGATGTCCTTTACCGAAGCTCCTGGTTACGCTGTAGTCACTCTGAAAAGTCACTCCCTAGTATTCTTTTGCTCGATAAATGCTTGTCAATTGAATTCTGTGTCAGAAACAACTCAGTCTCCAGTCTAATTTACATGTAATCATCAGTGTCTCTACCTTTCGACTTCTCTTTAATCATCAACAGTAAGCTCTGTCAAATGTACCAGAGCCCCCCCTCCCTCCCATACAGCCACTGATCACCCCAGGAAGGCAGTTCCAATTTACATGAATTAAAACTAAATGAAATTAAAAATGTCATTCCTCAGTTGCCACAGCCACGTTCAAATACACGCTCAACAGTCACACGTGGGGGGAGCGCCTGGGTGGCTCAGTAGGTTAAGCATCTGACTCTTGGTTTCGGCTCAGGTCACGATCTCACAGTTCATGAGTTCAAGCCCGGAGTCGGGTTCTGTGCTGGCAGTGCGGAGCCTGCTTGGGATTCTCTCTCTCCTTCTCTCTGCCTCTCCCCTGCTCGTACTGTCTCTGTTTTTCTCCAAATGAATAAATAAACTTAAAAAAAGATAGTCCCGTGTGGTTAGTGGCCACCACGCCGGACAGCACAGACTGTTCCCATCAGCACAGAAAGCTGCTACTGGAGCAAGTCGCTAAGTGAAACAGACCCCGTCACGAGCGAAAGGAGGATCCTCGTAATGTGAACAGACGTCGCCAAATCCACCTGCTGTGAGTCAGAATTCTGCCACCGGGTTTTCTCACCGTAGGCAACCGTGTGCACAGTTCTCAGAGAACTCCTATAAACTTTAGGTTTGGTACATGTCTCCTCCAATACAGAACCGAAAGTTATCCCTGGAAGACTTTGAGTATCAACTCGCAAATATGCCCCGAACGCTCGCTCAGTCTAGAAAACTGCTCTCCCTTGTCATCACCACACACTCCATCAGACCAAAATAGGTACTTCCTAAAGCAACTGGCACGGCTTTTTGGTGTAAGGAGTCTCCCATTCCAAAGTTTCAGAGCCAGGAAAAAGTTATTACTTGCAGCCACTATTTTTCGCTTTCTCCTCTAAGCCAGGTTTGTGCAGGGTGCTTCACACTTTATGGCTTTTAATCATCTCAGCAACTCCCTGAGGTAAGTATTGTCATCCACATTTTATAACAAAGAGAATGAGCTACAGGGCGATTAAATTTCTTGCTCGTCTTAAGGTTGTCCAACTGCCCCAGTGGGCAAGAGGCCGGGATTTTCCAGAATGCAGGTCTTTCGGTACTATAAAGAGGATGTCCTGGACAAACTGAGATGGTCGGTCTGCCTATCAGGTCATAAAACTAAGGGTCTCAAACAAAAATCAAGCTGACGCCTACTTAGATCCAAAACCCAAGCGTGGAGACACCTAGAAAACATTCGCACGTGGTTGTATAACGAAGATTTCCTTCTTGTGTCGCTCCTATTCTTATCCTATTTCCTTCCTCTGTTTCCAGTGGTCATCGGATTAGAAAGCAATTTGAACAGTTAGTCTGTGTAATCAGATTTTCTCTTTTTGTTGACTCCAGTTTTCTTCCTACATAAATGAAGCTTTGTGTTGACATTCCAGTTATTAAGACGATCCCACAGGGTTTCAGGCATTTGTTTACTGGCTTGGCACCTCCTCCAGTATGATCTAACATTTCCGATGTGTCCCTTATAGGGTTTAAGAAAGTCCCTTTAAGAGACTCTGGTGGACACATTTGACAACCCGCTTTTGCTCGAGGGTCTTTGTCCGCTCGGCCTGCAGGAGAGACAAATGAGCTACCCAGGTGCTATTCAAGATGTGGTCATCACCAGTATCACCTTGATAGAGACTGAGCCCCACCCCAGACCTGGAGAATCAGAATCTCTAGGCATGCAGACCAGCAATCTGTGTTTTAACAAGCTCTCCGGGAGATCTGCATGCACTTTCAAGTTTGAGAATCACCAGACTCTACTAGGTCAGGGGTTCTCAAATGTAGCTGAACATTAGAATCACTTGGGGAGCTTTTAAAACTGCTAATGCCCATGCCACACCCAGACGCATAAAGTCAGTCTTTCTGGGTTGGAAACCCAGCGATAGGCACTTTTTTTTTTAACTTTCCAGATGATTCCAACGTGCAGCCCAGGTTGAGAATTGATAAACTAAGAGGAATGGAAGCACACTTCCTTCTGTAATTTTTAGAGTAATTTCCTGCCTCTGCGAAATAATACGATGACACTTGGAGTGATTTCTAACATATTTTCTAAATACATCATTTTTTGGAATGATAGTGAACAAAGAAAATAATAGCAAAACATCGTTGTTGTTGTTGTTTGTTTGGTTTTAATTTTTGAGTGGGAAAAAAAAAAATGTCTCCTTCAGGAGTGCCTTGTGGGAAACGCCCGAACACAAATCACGTATTCGTGACAAGTTTCAATGCTTTCAACAAGCAAATAAGCCAATACTGCCATAGGCAGGATTGCATTTTCTTCTTAAGGTCAAATTAGACGGCAAGAATAAGTTGGCAATCAAAGAAATGACTTTTAGATATCTGTTTTCTATTAGTCTCATTATGGAAAGTGATGATAGTCCATTTGCTATTAACGTTTCTACAACTCTGTGATTTGTGGCCAAATATTGAAGTTTACTTGATGGTGTAGTGATTTTAAGCACAGCCAAAATGATCGGAGATAAAGGAAAAGTGTTGACACGGGGCACTTTTGAACACTGGGAGCATGGCTCTCCTCTCTGGCAGTTGTAAGCTATGGTGTAACCTTGATAGCCCATGGCTGTGTTTGTAAGGCCAACCAGTTTGACAGGATTTGACTAAATCAGCACCTGGCCAATTTATTCATCTCATCGATTGCTTGAAGTTAAATATGATGAAAACAAATTTAATCAGATCTGCCCAATTGACCAGTTTGCTGTTGTTGTTTTCACTTGGAGGATAATGTGGTTCTTATTATAACCTGAAGGATGATGCAAAAGTCACCAAAATTCAGTGCCCTTGCTGAAGCGTGTGGTATGGTAACACCACAGCTTCACAATGGCCTTTGGACGAGAAAACCATTTTCATCTGGCAAACAGCTGGGAGTCATGGGCTTGGTGGCCTCTTTAAAGACAAGGAGCAGTGGGAACCCTGTAAATTCCAGGCTGCTTTGGCAAATGGTTCTTCTTGTCCTGGAACAAAAAACTCATGATCGTTAAGAGTGGGGAGTCCCAGCAAAGGGAGTCAGATCAAGCAGGAAAATAGGCATTACCTGGGTGCCCATAATCAGATAAAGTAGAGGAAAGCTACGAGAACTGAGCAGTAATGCTCAAAAGAGAATACCATGCTGTCTGGGTTTAGAGGCCAGATGTTCCAGAACAGTCAGGGCGGTACCACATCCTATGACTTAATACTTCATAAATAGGAAAAGAAGTAATATGAGTGGCCTGGAGGTACTCTAAGACATAATGCTTCTTCTTTTTTTCTTGCCAAGAAAAGCTATCGTATTTTAGAGTGGTGTGGACTTACTCCTCTTGAGACCGCCTTCTATCCAGTGTTTTCCAAGGCACAGGATTCATGCCATTGCTGGAATATGAGAGAATTGGGGGGACATAGCATTTTAAATATGAGCTCAGGATAAACCCTGGGAAGAAGTACCTAGGCCCCCAGCTCACTTTCTTTACCCACCTTGAATCCTGCCCTGCATTGCAAGAGGTCTCCCATGCATGTCTGTGGACCCAAAACACCACATGTCTAAGCACTAAATATGTCCTTCCTACTGAACAGCCTTCACTTGCTCATCTCACACACCTAGGAGTCAATACACCAGCAGCACAGCCCATCCTCAGGAGGACAAACAAGGGGAAGCATCTGGTAACCTTGGGTGTCTGGAGTGAGGAGTGAATGTCTGGAGGTCCAGGAGAACTTGTCCCTCGGATAACATGGACCCCTATGCCCATGGGTGGGACACAATCAGAGGAGAACCAAGATAGGGCCCTCTTAAAAAAAAAAAAAAAAACGGGGCCCAGATCAGGGGCCCACTTGCTTTTGCCATGAATACACTATCTGCTCGATCCTCAGCAGGTGCTCTTCCAGTCTCTGTCTGAGCACCTTGAAGGGCAGAGTGATGTCCACTCTCAAGGGGCTTAAGTCATCAGGAAGAATCACGATCTCAAAAAAGCTGCAAGAGCCGGGAAGTAACATAAATGAGTGAAGGAGCCTGAGGTAGGTCCAAAGAAAGTTGTGGGGAATGTGGTGAGCTGGAAAGAACAAGTTCTTTCCAAAGGAAACAGCCTCCAGCTGGGGCTGGGGGTGGGGGGGGGGGGGGGAGTTGGGGCTCAGTGTTGCTGAATCCTTCACATTTTCAACAACAACAACAAGAAGAAGCCATCGATCTAAGATCTTGTTCAATTCCTTGATCCTAAATGTCGGCAACGAATTCACATTTTGTCTTAAACACTCTGGGGGTCCAACAAGCCACATCTGCTAGTGGTTTTTAACTTACAGGCTACTGGTTTGCAACCTCTGAATAGAAGCGAACTTCCTCATTAGATTGTATTGAAGTCTGCTTCCTTGGGAATCCACGCACCTGGAGTAACCAAGAATTACCCTCTTCCACATGCCCTATTTTGAAGCTAAACCTCATTCCCCCAAATATCTCCTCTTTGTGCAACTACCTTCTGTGTAGAAGCCACACTGCCACAGCCACCCACCTCTGGAAGCCCCGCCCTCATCTCTTTCGGTAAGTGGGCAACACAATTAGCCAAAGGCTTCAGCAACGATTGCTTTTCCTTGCTGGTAATCATTTTTCTTAGGTTTGCATGCCTGGCTTCAGAAAAGGAAATGATGACTCAATCCCTGAACTTCTTGTACAAGGCGGGTGATTTCAGTAAGTGGATGGAAGGCTGACACTGTTAACAGCATTCTTGATTAGTCCGAGAGTATAAAATGAGGTGTGTATTTGATCTACTGTCGGAGTAGCAGATGGAACACAGCAACCATGACATGGTCGAGGTAGGACTTAATGGATCATCCTGAAGTGCCTGGGACTGATTAGCCGTGGTACAGCTACATGCAGTTTTTAATTGATTGATTTGAGTTTGTGGTCAGAAAATGGCTGTCGGCTCCAGCTTATCTATAATTATCAGTAATCAGAACCAGACTTCTCTCTCCTTAATAGGCCAGGGCTCCTCGAGCATGCTTGACTTTTCTACTTTTCAGACTGCAAGCACTACCTAATAGCTTTCGCTGCCATAACATGATACCTGCTGACCGTTGGGGAAAAAGACTCTGGGGGAATGAGTACAAAGGTAACAGGAACGCGGCTCATTCATTAGTTTAATAGCTTGACTCTTTTGCGTTCAAGACAGCTTCAAATTAATACGAGGTCTCTTGGTCACAATTTAGCTAGTCTATTGTAGGCAAAACCAAGTGAAGGATTAAAACGAGAATTCCTGTGACTCTGGCCAGCATCTCGTTTTTAACGTAAAAAATGATCTTGATCCTAATTAGAGGCTGGAACTATTTACAGGAGTCAGGGTGTCCCTATCCTGGGTAAGGCACCTCTAACTGTCCACCAGACCACCCAAATCAGGAACCTAGACATTATTCTAGACCACCTCTCCTCACAGCCCCAGCCCCCTGCCACGGCCAGTCACCACCCATTGATCCCACCCATCAAATCTGCAGGACTTTAGAACAAGTGTCTGAGCCACAGAGGCCTAGTTTCAGGTCCTGATACTATCACATATGAGTTGCAAGGCCTTGAACAAGTTATTCTCCCTTCTTGGCCTCATTTCCTCCCAGGCCAATAGAGAATAACATACTTTCTTTAAGGGAGATTAAATAACAATTAAATGAGATAGTCTCTATATCAAATGCTATGTATGTGCTTAATGCTTTATTTAAAATATTGTTATTGATTTATTAGGTCTATATCCCCACCAATACAATCTAAGTCCTGGAGAGTGAATCTCATACCTACATGAAGGAGGAGGGAGGAGTAAGGGAGAAGGAGGGGATGGGAGAGGAAGTGGAGAGGGGAAGGTGGGGATGGGGGAGAAGGGGGGTAGGAGAGGAGAAGGGGGCGGGGGTGTTGGGTATGGAGACGGAAATGGAGACATTTGTGAAGGTGGTGCCTGCCACCTTCATTGCCTCTGAAATTGTGTGGATTCCCCTTGGTGCCATCTTGTTGCTGGGACCAGCCATTTAGGGACAAAATCTGTACCACTGGTGCCACCACATACTAAAGCCATTAGTCTGCTAAAAGCCCTCCCACCGCCTGCTAACCCACTGCGCTAAATTAGCTTTTACTTTTGATCTCGTAAAGTCATGCTTTGTTACTTCAGTCTCAAAGATGGAGTATCTGACTCTCTTCAAATCTTCCTGGGATTTTGTGAAAAGACAGTTCCTGTGGCTTTTTTTTTTTTTTTTCTCTTAGAAAGTGACTCTTCTATGACTCTACGGGGAAGGTCGTTAACCCCACTGTAGAAATGAGAAAACCAAGCCTAAGAAGGTTACAAAAATCTGTTCCAAGCCACACGGCAGAGCTATGATCCCCTGACCTCAAAGGCCAGGTTATTTCACCATAGAAATGGTCCCTTCGGCTCTTCCTTATGAATCCATCATTATAGATGTTGTTTTCTCTGTGTGTTGTCTTATTTCCTGAAGGGAGAAGAGCCAATGCTGGCATGGCCTTCTGAGGAATGAGTCTGCCTTGATTTACTTCATTCTACTCTCGGCAAGAGGCAAGAAAAGGGGATTAATAGAAATATCTACAATATCCTGGTCCTTACCGTATGTTCCTCCCTTTAAGGGGCTCTGAGGTATTCAAAATGCAAGAAGAAACAGCCTGGGCCTGGGACAAAGACATGAGTTGGAGTTCTGGCTCCTTCCTTCCTATCATTCAGTATCAAATTTTCCTTAGTGGGCCAGACCCTGCTTTAGACCTGGAGATAGAACAATAAACAAAGCAAAGTTTCCACTCTCAAGCAGCTCACATTCTTGTGGGAAAAGAGAGAAAATAAATGAATGAAGAAATAGATAAATAAATGTCAGGTGGTAATAAACACTATGAAAAAAATAAAGCAGGGTAAAGGATAAAGAGAGTTGGAGTTTATGATATTATAAATAGGGTAACCAGGGAAGGGTTTGAAGAAGACGTGACATTGAAGCAGGGATAAGAATGAAGGGATAGATTCCAGGCAGAGCAGGCACAGCAGGTGCAAAGGCCCTGAGGTGGAGACACATCAGGTATGTGTGAAGAAGGGCACTGAGTCCAGGGAACAAGACAGAGAGAGATGGGGGAGGGAGAAGTAAGAGCAGAGACTGGGGTGGTTGGGAAAGTTGGGAGCAAGGAGGAAGAGATCATATAGGGTCTTACGGGACAGAGTAATTACTTTGGATTTTACTCTGAAGGATTTTTCAGTAAAGGATTTAAGCAGAGGAATGACATGATCAGCCTTATGTTTTTTAAAGGCTCACTTTGCCCATGATATAAGGGCTAAGGGTAGCAGTTACGGAGCTATCGCAGTACCTCGAACAGCAGACTAGGGTGGCTCCAACAGAGGTGGTAATGATGGCCATGAAGATGTCAATGACTGGCTGTTCTTCCAAGGCAGAGTCATGGAACAGCTGGGCTGCTTTAACTGGAATACTTAGCCTCTCCCGGCGTCAGTTCCTCCATCAGTAACATGAGGATAACAATACCAACCTCATGAAAGCACTCTGCAGATGAAACACAATCATCTACAGGAAGTGTTACATCTGCTATTGGTTTCCTTTGTTATTTGGGACAAAGTCTGCACCATTATGGAAAACCCCATCGTGTATATCCCCAGACCCCAAGATGTGAGATACAGTACCTTGTGTTCAGAGTAGCAAAAACAATTTTGAGTCTATAGCAAAATGATATAGGCACCCATCTCAGTCTTCCAATAAGAAACCAATGATTGCTATAAATACGTCCACCAGGCTTTGCAGTCCACACTGGGACGATGGCTCCTCAAAAATTATACAATCATGAGCCAAGTGAGGGGGAAGGGAATCACGAGAATTTTATTCGTAGAACAGAAACGGGAAATGTTTGTGAAAATACCTTCCTAGTGATTATACTTGGTCAGTGACATTGCAGAGAAGTTTAATTTGCTTTGTACTATCCCACATTTTCCAGAACAACACGATTCAAAGGGCGTCTTAAGAGGACTTGCTCCTATATATACCCATTTAGCAGGAAGGGTTAGAATCTCTCAGAGAAAAAGTGAGACAAATAAGTTATGATGAAATTGTAAGGGAGGGAAAAGGGTTAAAAAATGGACACTTTGTGGGCATCAGTTATGCACAGGACACAACAAGTAGCTATTTGATTTATGCGACTTAATTATCTCTGTCTTGCACTCATTACAGCAACAGACAGGATCCAAAATGACAATGTTTAGGGAAGTATGGTTGGTTACAGGAAAGGGATACGATATAGCAGTAGCATTGAAGTGAAGATACGCATCCGAAAAAGCTCTGGAGAAGCCAGACTCGTGCTCCAAGTTGTCCCGTCTTAGCGAACAGAGCCAGGACGCACTTCTTTCTAGATCTGAGGACCACTGATGTGTGCATGAAATGCATCAGCACCAGTGAGCCCAACGGGAGTCCCAGCCTGGACTTCATATACCCTGCTGGTCACTCAGTCATAGTCCTGCTGTGTAACCAGCCCAACTACAGAGCCTTTTAGGTCTGACTGAGATCAGGGACAAATCATCAGACTCACTCTTACCAGGAAAAAAAAGAAAAAGTGCTTACAAACTCATACAGACCTCCCTGGGTGACTCCTTAGATATGTGGTTACAAGGCAGCGCTATCGATCTGTACGTTTCGTGTCTTGGCTCCTTAGTGCCCCGCTTCTTCTTCCTCTTGAAGGAGATGCAGACTTCTGCGTTCCATCTGGCTTCTCCCTCTGGCTTCTCCCCCTGTGGATATGCTGGAATCATTAGATCCTGCACGTGCAAAGACAGGACGAAGAAAAGTGGCCTGCCTTTAAAGCATCTGTAAGGTAAGCGTCGCCACTGCTAAACTGAATCACTTCATACATAAGTCTCGTCAATATTAGGCTAAGGGCTTCCACCTCTAAGACTCTCTGCCTCGCCAAATATCTCATCTGGTTATCATATCTTGGTATAAGGACGCCGCTGAGGAGTAGAAAGGAGCAAACCATCCAGCCACACATATAAGGAAGATGGGATTCAGAAGGTGTAAGTGATTTGCCTAATCCCTGACCCTACTGAAATCTAACTTAGCCATTTCTCCTTCATGAACTTTCCATCTCCAATCGAATTCATCCATACATCGCAACATCTCTCTCTGGTTTCAGGACAACGATCAGAGCCCCAACCTGTTCATACAATACTTTTGCGCAAGTCACGGAAGGCACCCCAGCGTCTCTGCAGATGAGGCCCCACTGAGGCTAGAGCCCCGCCTCCGTTCCCTCGTGGGTGCCAGACCCTCCTGCTGGTTATAGCCTGTCCTGGCTACATGAAGTCCCTCCCCATGGCTGGATAATTCAGATGCCTCCCAGCATGACAAAATTTCCACTTCAATATCTTGTCGACGTTTTAAATTAGGTAGTATCCTCGTGCTTAAATCTTTTTCCATTTTTGTCTGTTCCCATCAGCGGCGTGCTTAGACACCCCTGCTCTCAACTTGGGAATCAATATTTATTCTAGCTGGCTTGTCTTCATCCTCACATCCAGGTTGACATCGAATCTTTCCAATTCTCTTTTGAAAAATAACTTAGGTATATTTTTTCCCCTCCAACTACAACCCTCGGTTAGCCTGTGGATTTCATTCCTAGACTCCCGTAACAGATTCCCAGTCTGTTTTATATTTTAGCCTCTTACACTTCCAGACCTTCCAACACAGCAACAAGAATCATATTTCTTGGCCACCACTTTCAATCATGTTAATCCCTTTCTCAGAATACTGCATCTGCTAAAAATAAAATAAAAAAATAAAAAAATTCCCAGGCTTTTATAACGCTTGACTAGTTTTAATCCCACAAAAATGCCCCCAGTCATATAACACTTTGTAGGTTCGGTTGTCCAGCTGCAGACCTGAGACCAAGCTCAGTGTTCAGTATACAGGGTGTTCCCTTGGGATCAACACCCGTGGAAGGGAGGAGGAGAGCAGGGTTGAGGAAAAGGAGATAACGGGTTGTGATCCAGACCTGGAGACTTGGCGGGCTCAGCCAACCCCACAGGGAGTTCCAGAACTCGTCAGACTTATCCCACTCAGGGCTAAAATGGAGAGGCCTTTACAGTCCTCCCTCCATCAGTCCCTCCTGGGCCACCTGAGGGAGGGGTGGCCCCCGAAGATGCTGAGAGGTAGAGCCCATCTGCTGAAGATACCACAGCTGGAGACCCATCCTCCCAGAAAGGAGATGTGGGCACACATCTCTGTGTCCACCACAGCCTATCCTTTTTGTCACTTGGATCCACTTCTCCATATACATTCCGGGAGTTCTCCCACTGTGCCACCAAGCACCTTTTCCTGGGGAAAGCCAGGAAGAGGAGATTCATTGGGATGAACTACAGCCTCTGCTCCTACACCTGGTCTTGGAGTTGTAGCCGGTGCTCACCATCACCCTTTCCCATTGTCCAGTCTAGATTCCTCTCCCCACAGGCAATACCTCTGCTGGTATTATGGCTTCTCTGGCGGCAAGCCCCAGACCCTCGTGTCTGAGGGATCTGGGCCCTTAGTCACCGTGCCCCCATCAGCCAAGCGTTGCTGTGCTTGTCCATTTACCATCAGAACTGAGCAAGGTACAACAGACACCCAAGTGGAGCCAGCCAGATGTCGGAACATTCCTCCCTGCAGCACTGCCCCCTCTGCTGATCAGAGCCAGCTACTCTGCCAAGATGAAGACTCCACTTCTTGTCCATTGGTCCCTGAAAACAAGAAACCCAAAGCGTCCAGACAGGAGCTGTAGAATATAGTGAAATGAGACTCTTGCCGTGCCCCGAGCAGAAGTGTCCCCCTTGGAGGGAAAGGACTTCTAACCCTTCAGAATCCAGAAATGTGGAGACGGACAGCACAACATAGCAGGTTGTGAATTCTACAGATTTTTTTTATAAATAGTACAGTATTATAATTATTTTCCTCGACTTTCTTCATAATATTTTTTTCTTTAGCTTAAAGAATACTATATATAATACATATAACATATGAAATATGTGTTAATTGGTTGTTTATATATTGGTAAGACTTCTTGTCAACAGCAGGCTATTAATAGTTAAGTTTGTGGGGAGCCAAAAGGTATATATAGATTTTCCACTGCAGGGGTGGCAGGGTTTGGTGCCCCTCACCCCTGTATTGGCCGAGGATCAACTGAATCGTTATTATTGCTGTGTTAACATTTTAAAGGGAATTTTTTAAAGACAGTCATCTTCAATAGGTTCTAAAGATTTGATACCAGGAAAGTGTTTTGCTGAGATGATTTACCTACCACTATCAGTCAACTTAATTGAATTAGAGTTGCCTTTGACCGGAATTTGGAGAAATACAAATAATGGCTTTGCAGTATGAGCGCTTTAGTTGTTGGAGGACTGAAGTTGTGCCCTGATAAATAGACCCTTAGAAATGTATTCAGTGAACAAAACCTATATGAGTGAACACAGATCCTGGAAATGCCTCTATCGTCACCAGTGACGATATCCCATCGTTGGTACTAAATGCAAGGTCTTCCTGGAGTCCAGTAAATACAGTATGAGATTTGTGAAGAGCTATCTAGGATTCCCTTAAAGGCTTAACTCAGAGATATTAAGTTTTAGCTGCAAGGGGCGGGGGGGGGGGGGGGGGGGGGGGAGGGGAAAGCAAGATAACAACAACAAACAGAAAAGAAAGAGAAGTTGATCGCTTTTGAACCCTTTAAGAATTACTGAGGAGACACATTCAGTAAATGTTTCAGGCTTTCCTATCCTGTTTTATTCATTCAATGATTATTTATTGAGTGCCTCCCTTGGCCAGGCACTATTGTAAGTGCTGAGAATACAACAGTGACCAAAACAGATAAAAATCCCTGATTTCATGGAGCTGATATTTTAATTAAGGGAGACACAATAAAAAATTAAAGTAAGCGTTATATGTTAGAGGTAATGAACGCTATGTAGAAAAATTAAAACAGAGAATAAAGAATGGAGGGAGGTTGTAATTTTCAATAGGGTAATCATTGACAAAGGGACATTTGAGAAAATACCTGACAGGGTTCATGGAGCATGCGAAAAGGAAGGAAGGAAGGAAGGAAGGAAGGAAGGAAGGAAGGAAGGAAGGAAGGAAAGAAAAAGGAAAGAAAGAAAAGAAAAAGGAAAGAGAGAAAGAAAGAAGAAAGAAAGAGAGAGAGGGAGAGGGAGGGAGGAAGGAAGGAAGAAAACCCGAAGGAAAAACAATCCAGGTAGACAGAACAGCAAATGGAAAGGCACTGAATAGGGACTATGCCCATCTTGTGTGAAAAGCAGCGTGGAGGTCAACATGGCTGGAGCAGAGTGAATGATGGGAAAAGTATTAGGAGATAAAGTCAGGCAAGTCGCCGGGGTCCGATGAGGTATCACCTTGTGGGGTGTTATAGAGCATCGCCTTTTACTCCTAGTGATGGAGTTTCTTGAGGTCTTTGGGTAGAGGATAGCACGTTCTGTCTGACTTGTGTGCTGAGAAGACTACTCTGGCTGGTACGCTGAGTACAGACTAAAGCAGGGAGACCAGGTAGGAGGCTACTACAGCCAAGTTAAGAGGGGAAGTGGCTTTGACCAGGTATTGCGGTGACGCTGATGACAGGTGATGGGATTCTGGATATATTTTTAAAGTAGAGACAAAGAGTATTTAGTAGATAGATTTTTATTTAGACAGTTTGAACATGTGATAGGAGAATAAGAGACGAGTCAGACACGACCCCAAGGTTTTTGGCCCAAGCATCTAGGAGCATGGAGTGGCCATTTACTGAGATGGAAAACTACAGAAAGAATACATTTGGAGGCAAGATCAGGAGCTGAATTTTGGATACATTATGTCTGAAATGTGTGAACCTTAAAACTGTCAGTAATTTTACCAGCAAAAAAAAAAAAAAAAAAAAATGGGTTTATTCAGGAATAGCTGAGAATTGCAATCTGCGACAAGCAAACCATAGCAAAACCATAGTCATTCCAGAGAAGGGGAGGAACCCTCTTTTGTAAGGAAAGGGGGGGGGGCGGTTAGGAGGGGCTGTTGTAAACTTAAAGGAGTAAACTGGGAGTTGGAAGTATAGTAGCTTCTCATTGGCTGAGCTGTGACCGTCTCTTCTTGGCTAAGCCCCTGTTAGGAGCAGAAGAAATCTTCCTTGGTTCTGCTGAGATAGTGAAGTAGTGGCCACCTGCCAGGTCTGTTTCTTTTGGGTCTGCAATTGACAAATGGGGTGGACCTGGGAGCTCCTCCTGCTGGCCTCCCAACTCCACTCTCAATGAGGTTTCCTTTTATTAATTTTCACAGATGCTTATGGACGAACAGGTGGGAAGTTGGATAAGTTTTGAGTTCAGGGGAGAAATTCGGAGCTAATTCTTCAAGTATGTGTTGGATCCTATCACTTCTTTACCCTAAACCCTCCAATTGCTTCCCAGATATAAACTAGGGAATTGGCAGTGTTGGGATGCTTTTTAAAGCTGTGACAAAAAGATGAGATCACCAAGGGAATGAGAGTACCTAAAAATAGAGAGGAAAGGCAAGGATGGGGCCCTGGGTGACTCCAACATAATCTCTTTCCAGCCCTTTCTACAGGAAACTGAAAATATCCCCAGAGACAGGACCTGGGCCATCTGGGGTTCACAGTACGCTTGGAGGTCTGAGGAAACTGGGGAGCCACTTCCAGGGTTTGTGTCCATGTCACTGATATTCTGCAAGACTGTGGAAGATGTCTACTCTCCTAACTGGTGGGGTCGAGTATTGGAGCAAAGCACAATGAGAAGCTGTTAAATTAGGGGACGTAGTAATGAAGGGATAATCTAAAGATCCCATCCAAAGAGCATAAAAGCTTCCTCCCAGAGAGCCAGAATTTTGCTGTGAAATCAGCATAAACTACAGTTAGTTGTAGGGATGTTGAACTAGGTGCTGTCCAGTGAAAAGGAAATATAAGGATCTGTTAGACCATTCAATTCCTGCCCTGTGTTCCTGAGAGCATAATGTGACAGCTGTGAGCACTGGGAAAAGAAAGAAGCCGGTAACCAAAATGAAGTGAGTTGTTTGGGACCTAAGACAAGCAAACACAACTTGGCTAAGTATGAAACATCTACCTTGCCAATTTGGACATTTTATCCAAAGCAGCAATTCTCTAGAGTCACAATGCTAGGCTTCTTATCCCTAGACAAGGTTGTGGTGTGGGGGAATAGGATCTAGGCTTTTGTGGAGCTGAAACTTATACAGTTTGGGGTGGGGATGATTTTGAGAAAAAGAATACAAAACGAGGTGTATGGTCTTGGAAGAGATCTATGCAAGTTGAAGGTCCTAAAGTCACAGTTTCATTAGCTTTACATGATGACAGAGACCACGGGAGCAGTAAAGGATCAGTTAATCCACTGGGGTCAAGTTTACCATAGAAATGCCAAGAAGTATTCAGACTTAGCCATACATCATGGGGGAAATTCTTCCTGATGTCTATTTCCCATTCAAAACCATTCAAATAAAGGGAAACATACATTAAAGTCACATAGATGAAAGGGGAGAGAGTAAATATCCTCATCACTTGGGATACAAGAGGGGAGGACCACCTCAACAACCTGAATGCGTCCAAAAGTCTGAGCAACCTAGCTTCGCTTCCCTGAGGCTGGCACATTGGGGTCTGAACCAAAGAACCAGAGATAGTATCAGATAGGATGCCACTGGCTTTTATCCTACTTGTCGTGTTGCTAGATACAATGCATGATGCCCATTTACATTTGAATTTCGACGTAACCATCAATATTTTTCTACTGTAATTATGTCCCAACATACTTATACCAGAAAAGCACTTGTTTCTCTGAAATTCAGATTTAACGGGGCATTCTTTATTTTCATTTGCTAAATCTGGCAGTGCTACCTGCGCTGATCTGTGCTTTGGGATTTTGAATAAGATAGCAATTTGGAGAGTTCCAGCAAATCCAAGGGCCACACCACCAACATCGTATCTGTAGGTCACACCGTTACTCCCACACTTGTCCTAAGAGGTATCATGACTCATACAAGGCCCAGTTGTGGTTTCAGAATCTGTAGGACGAGAACTGAGGACTTTGCAGAATTTGCGCCTATTTGTAGGGCGAGGTGAATGATGAGTAAAGGCTATTCCCGTTGAACTGTTGGAAAGGATGAAAACATTGCTGTGTGATAGGCAGCATTATTACAAACAAAATATTCCACTGTGCCCCAGTCTCCCAGAGGGATTCGAAATTTTGTAATTGCTGGAGTATAATAGTGAGCAAGGAATGAATACATCAAATTGTGAAAAGTAAGTCATGAGTATTTTGTCCAGCTGAGTAAAATTCACTCATTTCTTCAGAAGACAGAAACTAGAATTAAATATAAGACCCAAGTCTCAGCTCATGGAGACACTTAGTACTATGTCCCAATACTTTGTGTGCCTTGTAGCCATTTTAGTTTTAGGTCTCTGATCAACTAATATCTTAGTACTTCACAGTTTAAAGGACGCATAAGTATGTGTATGTTCTCTTAGTACATCCTTGCAAAGACTGAAAGATAATATCTTATCATCACCCCCATTTAAAAACTATGTATTCATTTGAGAGATATTTACTGGGTATTCCGTATGTGCTTTGAATAGTGAACAAGACAGACAAAGTCCATCCTTATGGAATTTACCTTCTGGTAAGGAAGAAATAGTGAAAAATAATAAAATTTCAGGTGGCAAGGTTGCCATGAAGGAAAAAAAAAAAACAGGGCAAGAGGATTGAGAGAGACCAAGACTATTTTAGGCAGGGTGGGGAAAGCCTTTTCAAGATGGTAGCATATGAGCTAGACATAGAGCTTCTGTAATAAGATGCCACACATGTGGAAACAGAGTAAGAGCACCGCTTGAGGAAGAAATGAGTTTAACAAGTTTCTAGGCATGATGACTGCAGTGGAGTGAGTAAGGTATGGAAGGAAAGGAGCGTCAGATGTGACTGGAGATGAGGCAGACAGGGACAAGTTCCCAGGGAGCTACGAAGGGCATGGAGAGGAGCGTGTATGGTATTCCAGTACAGTGGGCAGAAACTAGAGGGTTCAGAAAAGGGGAGTCTAATTGGGAGTAATTGGTGTAGTGCATTGGTGTAACCCAATGCATACTCAAAGATCAATCTGGTATTCAGCCAAGAAGAGGGGAAGACAAGGTTTGAGGGGACGACAAAAGTAGTAGTTTAGAGGCTAATGACTTAAGCAAGACATGCGGGCACTTTGCATTTAGGCAGTAACTGCAAAAGGGAGAGAAGGGTTCACATCTATTTAAAAGTAGAGCCAGCAGGATTTACTGCTAAATAGTAGGTAAGGGGTGAGGGAAAATGACGGATAGTCCCCAGGATTTCTACCTGAAAGGTTCGATGCTATTACCTGAGACAGAAACTGAGGCCCATTAAAATGAAAATACATTCCTATAATCACATTGTATGTAACAGAGCCAAAATTCAAATTTAGATCTCTCTGTGCTCCAATACTTTTGGACTGGCATATTAAGTCTCCTAATTTGTGTACTTATTTAAAAAGCCCCCCTTTTAAACTATAAGTTCCTCTGTGACCAGGATCTGGTAATATCTCATATCCAATCATAGCAGTCAAAGGCACAGTGCTTTTTTGATGGTGAGAACATTTGTAAGAGGATATGACAAGTGTATCGGCCCCCATGTTTCCCACCATCCTCGACTGATTCACTAATCTGATTCTTTCAGAAGGCTTTCTGTGCTTCCTATCTTGTTGGCTTTGGATTCTGCTATGGAAGTACTAATCTCATTTCAGAGACCAGCAAACTTTCTCCTCCTAAAAAAAGTTGTATGGGTGCAATTGCAAACATATGTTCATGGAGATAAAAACACATGGTTATTGTCCTACAGGCAAAATTAGCTTGATGGAATCAACAACAGCCTTTATTTATTTGAGAAAATCAAGTGTAAGAATATCTCGTCAGCTATCTCATTCTGTGTTTGATTACTAGCTGAAATAGTCTAAACCCAGTATTAGTTTCTGATACATTTTTTCTTTTTTTTGTAGAAACCTACAGTTTCCAATATCAGTGCAATTCTCGGTCAGTCTTGGCATGATTTTGATTTTCTTGTAAATCATTAGGGGTCACACCGTTCCACATATTTCCTGATCATCCTTCTAGAGAATATGTAAACTTGACACATCAAAACTTTGATGAACCCAACCATTATTACAGTATTTAACTGGTCTTCAATTCTCAGGCCTTTGACATCTTTTTCAGAAAATCAAAGGAAGTTTTTCTTCACACTTTTTGTAACCCTCTTACTTTGTATGTAATATTAAGACTTGAGGCTCTCCTCAAAGTTATCTTGAACGAATTTACCAAAAAAATAATAAATCATGAGTTACCAACTTGCCTCTTTCAGTGACAAAATATAATTTAAACTGTATCACTCTATCAATTCCAGTTTTTCTAAGTACCCTTCAGAGAAAATTCAAGTCTAGGAATGAGGGAGTTAGAACAGGAAACACATTCCCCTTGGCACTTATTCTTGCAACATTGAACTGTGCCCGGAGTATCCGCTTCAATCTGAGGAATTTTGCATTCCTGATAAACAGGGGGAAATTTTTCTGAAAGGGTTCACGAAAGCAGAGATCTTTCTCGCTCCAGATTCTGATCAACTTAAAACACCTTGGCTCAAATCCCTTTCTGATAAATACCAAGATCTTACCATGTGATTAAGAAGTTTGCTGATACAGTATTAAAGAAGGAGGAGGAAGAAGAGGAGGAGGAGGAGGAGGAGGAGGAGGAGGAGGAGAAGGAGAAAGAAGGAGAAGGAGAAGGAGAAGGAGAAGGAGAAGGAGAAGGAGAAGGAGAAGGAGAAGAAGAAATGCCCACTGAGACATCCCTAAGTGAATCTTTAGATATCCTCAGTGAAACTTTCTGGAAAGTTACCTAGGGGTCTGTTGGGCAACATTAGGTGTGGTAATTGTTCTTCATTCTTTTGATTTTATCCCCAAAATGAGGGGTGAACAATTTTTGCCCTACCCACTAAATTTGAAAACTGAATTTTTGCCCTAACCACTAAAGCCATGGCCACAGAAAAATGCATCCTACTAATTTGGCAGGGGAGAGGTCAGGGTGACAATGGTAAGCAGAGAAGGAATATTGTTTGTTTGTCACATTAAAATATTCCAAGTGATTTGTCTATGTATTTGAGAGTAAATGGATTGGAGCTCCTAAAAACTACTAAGAGAAACTGAAGAATGAAGCATTGATTACTCTGAAGAGATCTAAACATTTTTGGAGCATATTTAGGGACTGCCACTTCTGAATGTGATTGAATAACTGATACCAGATTTGTCCCCCTGCTATAAGTGATTAGGAAACTGAATACATAAGCAAGTGTTTTGGGACCTTGGAAAACAGACACAGCACAATATGGTGAGTTCTGACAACAGGGGAAGAAATGAGGTACATCCTAGGATCAACATGGCTTTCTAGCTAGAGGCAGCCACTCTTGAGACTACCACAGAATGAGGTGGAACCCTAGCAGAGCAGAGCCATCTCATTGAATCTAGAAAACAGAGATCAGAGCTCAAGAAGGCCAAGAGAGCTGAAACATGAGGGGCAGAGTGCCAGAAAAAGAGCTCTGGAAATACATCTGAAAGTTACCTTGGGTCCTCTGTTGAATATCCAGCTATACATGGATAAGATGATACTCTAAGAGGCCAACTTTCTGAGCTCTGTGAACCAGAAGTTGACTTGTAACCAGATAGAATGGAGAGATCTTGCTGAATGCCCTGAATATTTACTAGAGACTCCTGAAGGAGCAGTGCTTTCAGAGTAGAATTAAATCAGCCCAAAAGGAAAACATGATTTCGACTCACTCTAAGAAAGCTTCAAAACACGCCTCACAAGGATCAAGCTGAGCTGCAAGTCACTTAGCTCTCTGCCCAAGATTCAATTCTAAAGGAAGACTGGTAAATCCAGACGTTCAACAGCATCGCATTTACAATATCCAGCATCCTAACAAAATTATTTAAAATGAAAAGCAGCAGGAAATTATGACCCATCACCAAACGAAAAATAAGCCAGTACAAACAGGTGCACAATGACAGAGATAATGGAGTTAGCAGACTTCAGCTATTACAGATATGCACAACAATTTTAAGGAAAATATGAACATATGAAGATAGAAATGGAACACACACACACACACACACACACACACACACACACACACAAAGGAAAAGTTGGCTCATTGAAAAAAAAAATCAACAAAACGGACAAATCTTTAGCAAGACTTAACAAAGAGAGAAAGAGAAGATATAAATTACCAACATCAGGAAGGGCAAAAGAGGATATCACTACAGACACTGCATACATCAGAAGGGTAATAAGACGAATGAATAAATAAACTGTAGTATAGCCATACCATGGAACATTTGCTCAGCAATAAAAAGTAACAACACAACAACACATTTCAAGACACAACAATGTGGATGAATCTCAAAACCTTTATGCCCAAAGAAGCCACACACAGGGGCACCTGGGTGGCTCAGTCAGTTAAGCATCTGACTCTTGACTTCGGCTCAGGTCATGATCTCATGGTTCCTAGATTTGAGCCTCATGACAGGCTCCACACGGACAGTGTGGAACCTGCTTTGGATTCTCTCTCTCCCTCCCTCTTTCCCTGCCCCCTTCCCCACTTGCTCTCTCTCAAAATAAATAAATAAACTTTAAAAAAAAATTTTTTAAAAAAGAAGGCACACACAAAGGAATCCATACTGGATAATTCTATTGAGATAAAGTTCTAGATTAGGCAAAACTAATCTATAGTGACAGAAGATCGGTAATTGCTTGAAGCGGGGGGTACAGGTGAGGATTGACCACAAAGAGACCGAGGGAAATTCGGAGTGACAGGAATATACCTTTATCGGGATCATGGTGCTGTTGGTTACACAGGAGAACACAACTGTCAAGACTCCAACTGGAAGATATTGTCGTTTGTAAATTTTACCTCAATAAGGTTCATGAAAAATAAAACCCAAAACATTCAACAAATATACACACTTACTAACACATTGTTGTTGCGAGGCCAATTAAATTGTGTAATATTCATATGTCAGAGCAACTAAAAATTAATTTTAAGAGTATGATGTAGCTGATTCTTCAATATGCCATCTTATTTTTTGTGTAGAAAACAACCGCATAAATTCAGAATCGTTTCAATGTGACCTTGTTTATAAAGTTCATATTGCAGAAAGGAAGGAGGGCTGCTCACCAGCCAGAGGCTGGGGATTACCAGTTCTTTAATTCATGAAAATTACAGGTTTGCTCTCATTCAAGAGTTCAAATTAAGACCCTTCCAAGAACTTTTGTGTGTGTGGTCAAGGGGGGAGAAAGCTCTTCCCCGAGTCAGGTAGCAAGGGGGGATCTCACGATTCTCAGCAGTGGTGGGAGGAGGGCAGATTAAGAGTCTCAAGAAAGGAAGCTTCAGGAAGGCTGTTTTAAAGGGGTGATCAATAACACCCACTACAGCGAGCTCAGAGTATTTGTCCATAAAACGGGTAGATCTCTAGAAGAGGCACCCTGTTTGACAAGGGGTGTAAGACATTGACGATGGCTTTGCTGAGACTTTACCTTTCCTGGTAACTACAGGCATGTAGCACTATCTTATTATGGCGGGGCCAATTACCTCCTTTCTTGGTGGGTCTGAGGCCATCAACCCACACATTATGGTCAAAAACATTTTCAGGAACCACTTTTTTTTTTTTTCTGGCAGAGAAAAGGCAGAAAAGAAACGTTACAAAAAAGAAACATTACAAAAGAAACATTACAAAAAGAAAACATTACAAACCGTTAAACCTGGTTGCCTTTCAATGCCAAAAATACGGATATATTTTCACTAACTTTCTATATTTCCAAATGTTGTTTTGTAAGTATGACTTTTACAGTGGAAAAAAAATAGTAAACATGTCATTATGGTCTGCATTTATTGGTAATGAAGAAAATTCAGGGACAACAAATTGTTCTGTTCTCCTCTTCAGGCTTCTATAAATTTCTGTTACTTTTGCAAGAAAATTGCTGCATATTCTAGTCTTTTCTATTAATAAACAAAATGTGCCTTTCTATACCACAAACAATTTTACCCCTGTTGGTTCTTTTTTTCCACTGCATGTGTCCAATACGTCAATGTTCCCTCCTACACACCGCAAGCCACAGACCACGCGTGGCCACCCGGGGCAAGCAGGAGTCTCCTCTCATTTTGTTCATCTAGGAAAGGAATTCATTCTACTTCATCTCAGACTAGTTCGGTAGTTCATATGTTCAAAGTGTTAGCAGATGAGGTGTTTTTACTCTGAAAGAAATACCAAGTCTCCTAAATAAATTTAGGAAATACAATGAAAGAATTGCATACCATTACAGAAATGCCTCCCCTTTGCAGCGTAGGGTTGTTCTTTGAAACTGGTGACAATGGTTTAAAATGGTACTTGATTATCACCCAAAGGCACTGAACACAGAATGCAAAATTTGCAGCCCTTTGCTGGCAAGAAAGGTTTTTCTACATCTCTTTCCATCTTCTTAAAGATCAGCGAGCTTAAACAAACGCCAATAGGCTCTCATGCCAGAATTCAAACGGATGTGCTCAGCAGTGGACGTTAGGTGTGGGGTGTGAGTATAGTTTTGCCCTTCCCTTCCCAACAGACGATCGTTGAAATTTCGTCAAATGTATAGCTGGCTTATGGATTTAGGCCATCGTGTGAGTGGTCATGAGCCATCTCCGTGGTTGTCACAACCATCTAATTTCTTTAAAATAACTCTCAAAAACATCTTGTACACTTTTTTTTGGCAAGCCCGCCACTTAGTTCTTAGCTCAGAGAAGATAAAGCAGTTGTTTGGGAACCAGGAATCAGGCAATCCCTCTGACCTGGGTAATTTTTCTCATGTTAGTGCTGCTGGTGCCATACTGCCGAGAGCCGGAATTCAGACACTACTCCACTCTTCCCTCAACTGCATTCAAAGAAGACCCTACGAGGGGGTTATGGGAGGGGGTGTCTTTTTAATGTGCATTTTATGTTACCTCTGACTCTGTGCCGAATGACAAGTCGAGCACTTTTATCGTAGGTCCTAAAATCAAACGGAAAGCAGAGCAAACGGGTGATCAGAAAGGAGAAGGAAGCGGGTATTTATTGAATGCCTACGGTGAACCAAACATTTGACAAGCATTGTGCTCTCGCAGTTCGTGGTCAGCCCTCAAACCAGCAGCAGCAGCAGCACCTGGGAGCCTGTTAGAAATTCAAAATTGCAGGCGCCGTCCAGGCTTGCATTTTAAAAGATCCTAAGCGTCACTTTATATCATTCCATCCCCACCAAAATTGTGGATAAATATAGTATGACCTCTCTTTCATATTAGGAGACTAAGGATCAAAAAAGGTTAAGAAATTTACATAAAAGGCAGAAAATAGCAATGAGGAAAGCTGGATTTGGGCCCATTTTGAAATTTCTCATATTTCCACTCTACCAGGCAAAGTCCTAAACCAGCCTTAAGCTGTAAGACTTGGGTTTTGATCCAGGCTCCACCATTAATATCTTTCTGGGCTCATATACACCAGTTAATCTATCTGGATGTCACTTTTCTGTCCCACTTATTTCATGGAATTGCTACAAAACAAATGAAATGAATATATGTGAAAACACTCTGCACAGCATATAGTGCTGGCCAAAATTAACCTGCTAATGGAATCGTACTCTTTCTCAGAGACTTTTTCTCACTCAGTTTTTGCCAAGGAAGAAAGACCAAGAACAAAACACTGGAGGCCAAGTATCTCCACATCACATACTGAGGGATCAGACTGCCTAGGTGGTTTTGAAGCTGGCTAGGTCAGCCCTCATCCATTACCCAACCTCAAGGTTATACAAGGTTTGAAAAGAAGAGAAGAGAGGTTTTCTCTAAAAAGCGTTTTTATTGGAGAATGGGGCGAGGTAAGATCATTTCTCCTGCATTTCCATCCTACAGAAAGAGGCTCTAAGAAGCCCACACAGAGAGCTTGCTATTTGTCCTCTAAAAAAAGACAACTTCATCTGGAAGGAGAGATCTACCATAAACCTTCCTTTCCCCTGCAGGCTTGCCAGACTAAAGCAATACTGTGTTTTGGTATTGCCATGCTAGCTATTAAACTGGGCGGATATTTCAATTTTCAAATTTCAAGATATTTCAAATTTCAAGAAATTTCACAATATTTCAAATTTCAATTGCATATCTTGAGGCTAAAAGGGACTAGTGTATTTTTTATCATTTAAAAGTGTCTGAAATGTTTTCAGGAACCTGGTCAAGACTTCAACCCAAAGGAAAGGAAAAACCAATCCACAGATTTGGTTTAAAGGAGCCGGGTGAAAAAAAATAGTATCCTTTGCTGTTTGCATCCAATGGGGAATGCTTTTCCAACACCCTAGTTTCTGTGATTAGCACCCTAAAATCAACACAAGATCAATAGAAATAGTGTTTCCAAAGCAAAAATCTAGTTTTACAGATAAAAGTCATGGGAGAGAGATGCGACAAGCGAGTAGGCTTTCCCAAACTACCTTCTTATCCTAAAGTCAAAACCCTAAAGGACGTCCTAGTCTATACCCTTATAGCTGCTCATTACACTGTGTAGGTAAAGCTTCCCACCATGTGGGCAGGGGGTTGGGGGGGGGGGTGAGGCTGACTCCATGTTTCTGTAGGAAACCACAGAGGTTTAGAAAAAGAAGAAATGATTCTACCCAAAGTGAAATACAAGCTCTGCATATGGGATAGGATGATAGGCTATTGAGAATCAAGGTCCCAGTCAAACTAGTTAAGGCAGGGAAAGCCGAGAGCAGAAGTTTAGGCAGGCCCAGAAAGCTGAACAGGAGCTGGGGACCTGAATATAGGAGCTAGGTCACAGGTAGTTGGTCTGAGACAAAATCACACATAGAAAGCTGAGAAACCAAGAGATCAATATATGTGTTGGGAAAAAGAAACAAAAAAAAAGATCCAAATTGACCAACATGTTTGATTACTATGTGTGTCAAGATGACTTCAAATTCACACCTCTATCCCAAATGTTTAGAGGCAGGTCAACATCCACAGACATAATCTTTCTCTCTCTATCCTATAACCCCACCTCCCCCACCCCTTCCTCTCTCCTGACCATCCAAATGTCCAAGAGTGGACTTTTCAAAATAGTCGTATCATTGCCCTCCATATAAAGATCTTTCACTTCCTTCCACAGCCTTCAGGTAAAGGCAAAGTCCCTTAGGTGGTGCCTGAGGTCTCTCATGATCTGGCTCCTGCTTACTTTCCAACACATCTCTCACTGACTCCCATCCCACAACCCACAATCCAACCAGCTGGAACCTCTCAGTTTCCAAACACATCTTACCTTTGGGTCTTACCACATCCCACGCGGCAGAGTTTTCCAAACTTGCTGGTTGATAAGAATCACCTGCAAAGCTTGTTAAAATGCAAATTTCCAGGTCCTCCTCCAGACCTACAAATTCAGAATTTCCAAGGAAAGGATCTGGAAATGTGTGTGTTTAACAAAACCTTCCAGGTGAAACTTATCATCTAGGAACTCAAGGGAAAGGTCTGTGAGAGCAAGGACTCTGCCTTTTTCATAGCGTCACATTCAGAAGTCAGCTTAACCACCATTCCCTTTGCCCACAATGCTTGCCCTCCACTCTACTTTTGACCTAACTCCTGCACCAGTGCAATTCCTGTAATATAAGAAGCAATTGATACATAATGAATAGACGAGAAAAATAATAATAATAGAATGAGTGAGTACATCAGATGAGCAGGAAATCTGCAGAGTAGATGGGAGTTCACAAATGGTAGGCAAAAACAAATGTCCCCATACTAGGACAGCATCTAGAAGGCCTGAGCACAGGGATTCTGATTTCAGAAGGAATAAATCCAGGCCCGGAGGCCTTGGCTAACAGGTAAGTATCTAGTCACTAAAGGGACTAAGATCACAATGCAGGGATCTTATCAATAATAATGGGGAAGAGCAGAGAAATTTGTTCACTTAGAGAGGTAACTGAAAACAGAGACTCAGCCATACTGGGACTTAGTAACAAGATGGGAACCCAATAACTGGGGAAATTATTGCTAAAATTTGAGTGGTAGCAGCCGTAAGACGTTCTTAATAATGAATTACTGAGGGCCCCTTAGAAGACACAATGGGACACAGCAGTATGTACAAGAAGGCATTGCAACCCAGCTCTGAAGGTAGGAAGAAGATACAGGGCCCGAGAGCCTCCCTCCAGGTGCAAAAGAGATTATTAAACTTACTGAGGATTTTCTGCCTCCTTATCAACTAAGACAGTACTTGTCTAGGGTTGTAAGTTATAAAAGGAAATAGCAGAGTTGATTTAATTATACTTGGGAGTATGCGAGGACAGAGAGATTTTAAAAATGTCCAGAAAAATTTGAAAGCTGGACAAATAGGGAAACGAAAGAGAAATGGAGAAAACCTCAGACTGTGCTCTTCTGACACCAGACCCACCTGGTGAAGCTGAGAATGTTTATTAGTTTTCCACAGCTACATTTATTTATGTAATAAAAACTCATCCATAAAGTCTTCAATGGTGGCAAGAAGAAAGCCAGGTGTATTTGAGGTTTTGTGAAGCTCTCAATCTCTCCTTTGTCCTTCGCAGATGGGAGGAAAGAGGCTCGAAGACTCAGAAAGAGAGAAAACCACTTTGCCATTCATGTTGAAACCATGTGTACTTGAGCAGAAATGTAACCCATGTGATCCTGATCCATTTACACCATAATCATCAAAATATTGTTTTCCAGGAGCAATTTAGTGTCCACAAAGATTTTTTGAATCTTTTCAGAAACATTTTTAATCCATTTTCCCCCTAAAAACAGGAAGTTGCCTTTGCCAACTGTCAACTGACTCAATCATGAATAAAACGTCCAGATTCCCTTCAAATTTTCAAGGCTATGAATTCTGGCAGATTTTCATTAGGTCCCATCAGGCTTCCTAAGCTCACAAAGAAAAGACAGAGCTTGCCCAGGTGGGTGAGCTGATTTTCCACAGGTGTTACCAGACGCTGAGCTCACCCAGCAGGTAGGATTCCTGTCCATTCTACACGGCCCCTGTGTTCTTTACTTTTCCATGGTGACCTTGTGTCTTCTTCCTCCCTGCCTTTATTCTTTTCCTTTCCACACTGAACTATATTCAATGCTTAGTTTATGTCAGGCTCTGTTCTACCCAATATTGTTATCAATGACTGGGATGAGAACAGCTCAGCCCCTTAGAAAGTATGTGAGAACATCAAGATCAGAGGACAAGCTGATCAACTAGGTGATAGGGACGCCTGGTTCGAATAAAATAACAAGTTGTAAGGAAAAATGAAAGTACTGTCTTTAGGTATACAATATCTACACATAGGTTAAGTGCACAACAAAGAGTGAATTTAAGGAGTCAGAGGCTAAGAGGAACCTCAGCAAACTAAAATGGTTTCCAGTGGAGAGAAATCTAGATGAGAAAGAATCCAAGTCACTTGATAGTATAGCAATTGGGACCATTTAGCCTGAAGATGAAAAGACTTTGGGAGTGTAAGACCACTCTTTGAATAAATTAGAAGACCGATAAACAACCACCAACACATTTGAAAGTCAGATTCACGCAGAAATCAACGCACTAGATGATTCTCAACATGCCTCTGGATCTGAGATTCTGTGTTTCTCCTCACCAAGGCCCAGGCAGCTCTTCACCTTCAGAGTTCCTCACCTAGTTTAGAAATTTATAAATACCAGCGACAGGTTTGGAAAGCTCCAATACAAAGTTTTCAACTTCAAAAACGTCACTGGCTTTTTACCTTGCTTTTTGTCTTCTCGGGCTCTTCTAAAAAGCGATGCCCTTCCATGGAGGAATTACCTTCCCTAAGATTCAAAGACAAAAACAAACCCATGCGTGAACTCGAAGTATCTCATCAACCTGTAATCAGCTCCCTTTCGCATAGGCACATTCTCTGAGTCTTTCTTAAAATGTCTAAGATCCAGTCCCTCCTCTCTTTTCAGGATTTTCAGTTATTGAATTGAGAAGCAAGCAATGGCAAATATATCCGATAATGGAAGAAAATAACAGTCATGATTTCTTAGGACATTTAAGAAAATGGGAAAAAGGATAAACTCTGTATAACTATTCTAAAGGTGTTGGGTGTTTGGCCACTTCCTCCTCCCACCCCCCCCCGCCACCCCCCACATAACCATTAACAGTTGTGATGGCAAGAGCTCCAGAACCCAAGACTGGCATTTGACTGACAAGCTAAAAGAGACTGGTGGTGAGCATTCACTGTGCACGCCATCCAAAATATTCCATTTGGGAAAACTAAGACAAGCAAATCAATTAACTTTACAAGAGGAAAGGAAAAAAAAGTCCATTTCTCTCTACATTTACCACTGTGAGAATTGAGAAGACTCCACTTCCAAGAAAACTATTAATTTTTACAATGTCAGCATGCTTTTTTTACAAACTGCATTTTTATGACACCGTACTCAGTGTTGGAAACATTTTATACTCAAGGGGAAAGTCTAAGCTTTTGCAAAGTGGAGGAACAGTATCGCATTGAAACCATCTGATCTATTTTTAAAAACACTGTATTTAAGCCTACAGAACTACATCTTTCAAGGTCTTTTATATAGTCTTTTGTAAGACGTCTCATAAGCATTGTAATCCTGGTCTGTCTCTCTTTTGTCTTACCTCCTGCCATACTTTGCATGTTCCAGGAATATACGCTGTCCGTGAAGTCAGACTGCTGGGTGTCACATGCACAGCGCACGTATCCACGGAGATTCCTCATGCCCCAGGATGAATGAATCTGCTCTCTCTTCTTTTGGCAAGAGACGAACAGCCAATGTGATTCAAGGGATGAGAAAGAGTTACTGCAAGAAAAGGTTAAAGGAACTGGAGGTGTTTACCTACAGAAGAGAGTGACTTGAGCATAGCTCTTTAGTCCACTGAGATTTCTTCTGTAAACACTATAAATAAATGATTATACTCCATGTCTATAGAGAAACAAAAGGAAGCATGTTTAAGTCATATCCAGAGAGCTTGCCATTGGACAAAAGAAGGTCTTTGCAAGATTTGAGTGATAAAGCATTGAAAGGATCTCCTCTGGGGGGTTATGGAGGCTGTCTCCCTGTGAAGCTTTCCTAAGAGAAGAGTTGTCCCTTTGTCTTGGCTGGTACAAACAAAGAACACCTGTAGCTAAATTGCAGAAATGGGGCCCTGTGGCCCAATGACACCAGAGAGAGAAGAATCTATCCTGTTATAAATGCCTGTGGGAAAGTATTCCCAGAGCTTGCCTTGGTGATCAATTCTAGTACTTAGCAGCTTTCCCTGGCAGAGAGTTCCTCTTCATAGGATCAAAATCCACAAGTTAAGTTCAGGTATTTCTCCATGGCAGTGAGGACACACAACACAGCCTTGAGCAGTCCTTGATTTCCTCGCTGATGAAGTGCCTGCTTGCACCCTGGTATCATGGTATTCTATCTGGGCTACTCTCTAATGTGCCCATCCTAGGGCCATGAATAGAAGAGCTCTTCAAAGAGCACCTACACAATTATACTGGCAGTGGACAAAAGAGGCACATGTTCCCCTTGGTGATCTCAGAAGGCACCTGCAGCAAAACGTCAACTGAACTCAGTAAGTACATTCAACTGAACTCAGTAAGTACATTCAACGGAACTCAGTAAGTACATTTTTCATGACTATCTTTGCCCCGCTCTAAGCTAACTGTTGGGAAGGAACACAATAAAAATATGTCATGGTATCTGCCTCAAGTCACTACCATATTTTAGGTAAAAATGAAGCATATTCCTACGAAAGAAAGGGAGTGGGACAGCTT
The DNA here is from genome assembly GCF_018350215.1 of Panthera leo. Classification (NCBI taxonomy): domain Eukaryota; kingdom Metazoa; phylum Chordata; class Mammalia; order Carnivora; family Felidae; genus Panthera; species Panthera leo. The sequence continues at coordinate 56,902,179 of NC_056696.1, forward strand.
CTGTTAAGTGATGAGGTGACAGAGTGAATAAGTGATAAAGAAACCAGATGTGACAGGAGCATCTGTGGGCTAGAATGGCTGGGCAAGCCTTCCTGCTGGTGATACGACAAATGTTGGAAAGCTGAGTACATGCCTTAGCTAATCTTCCATCTACATGCTTCCCAGGTTGACTTATACTCTTTTCTCTCTGTGGAGCACACTAACCGATGCCCACAAACAGCCAATCCCTCTTGCTTTGTAGGGACTTGTCTTGTGAACATCTTATACCAGCTGAATTGGTTTTTGCATAGTTCTTTCAGTGTTTTAGTATTAGTGTTTTTACATAGAGATCCAACTGGAAAGCATGGTTTATATAAAGAAGGACACATGACCTCTAATCCCTGGACTCATACTCAGAAAAAATAAATTAGCCACGGCCATACTTTTTTTTTAAGGCGTTCAAAATGTGTTCACTTATATACTTTTAAGATACAAGAAAATGTTAATGCTAAAATATATGTACTATCATTTCTAATGATTCTTTATTTTAAATGACTTAATCAGTCAACTACTTACCCCATAGCATTGGACATCAAGGCTTTACCTGTCAAAACTCATATAAGAATCACTGGAACAGAAGAAAAAAGAAATGAATTCTAGCTTTTACCCTCCACTGGAACTTGGCAAGTCCATTCGTTTCCTGGCCCCAGTTTTCAGTTCTATAAAAGAACTGGGGTAAATTTTAAAAAAATTTAAAAAAATAAAAAAAAAAGGGGGGGCGCCTGGGTGGCTCAGTCGGTTAAGTGGACAACTTCGGCTCAGGTCACGATCTTGCGGTCCGTGAGTTCGAGCCCCGCGTCGGGCTCTGTGCTGACCGCTTAGAGCCTGGAACCTGCTTCCGATTCTGTGTCTCCCTCTCTCTCTGCCCCTCCCCTGTTCATGCTCTGTCTCTCTCTGTCTCAAAAATAAATAATTTAAAAAAAAATTAAAAAAAAAAAAAAGAACTGGGATAAAGTAGGTCTCTCTATGGCCCCTTCCATCCTTGGCATTCTAAGAATCGATGACACCAGCTTTCATGAGCTCGCTGTGCATTATAAGCCCATAATAAAAACCTATTAACTAACAGTCATTTGTACTTTTTACTGTCCCAACATAGCACATCTTTAAATGTTCTGGGGCTCCAGCACCCTTGGCGCTGCCTGTGACTTGACTGCTTCTTCTCAGCAGGAAATATGGTATCTTAATTTTCATCTGCATTGGGTTTGAAACACAACGGAAAGCAAGGTGTGTGAGAAAAAGACACTTCCTACAAGTGGAAAATTATGAGAAAGGGTTATTAGGGAGCATTAACTTCTGGGGAAAACCAAATCCTTGATGCTTGCGGCCTATGCCTCGAGAGGAGACATGAGAAATACAGTAAATTCCCATTACATAGAGACAATACGTGTCTTTCCCAACAAAGAAGCACTACAACCTGGGAAAAAAAGAAAAGGACCTGAAAATACAAAAATAAAATAAGAAAGCTACTAAATGCAATCTGATGTCCTGGGTTGGGTGCTGAAATAAATAGGACATTAGTGGAAAAGCTGGTGAAAGCTGCATAAATTCTCTAAACTAATTATTGGTAATGTGCCAATGGTTAATTTCTTAGTTTTAAGAAATGTATGATGTTACACAAGAGGAAGCTGAGTGTAGGACAGACAGGAGTTCTCTGGACTATCTTTCCAATTTTTCCAGAAATCTAAAATTATTCCAAAATTAAAAAGTTTATACAAAAAAAGAAATGAGGGGCACAAAAGACAACAGAGACCTACAGAGTCTCTACAGAGAAGAAGAGTTTCATGGAGAGAGAGAGAGAGAGAGAGACAAAGAAATAAAGACACAGAAAGGGAGACACAAAAAGGGAAAGACAGAAAGAAACAGGGAAGTGACGAATTCATGACGAAGAAGTATAGCTCAATCCTAGTTTTTGTTTATCCCTTTTGTGGTCTCGTTATTCTGCACCTTTAGTGTTCGTTAGCATTAGTCTACAGCGAGTGGGGCATGAGCGTTTAACAGTTTTTTTGCTAAAATGCTGCACTGTAATAAAGGCAGCTCCTTCCCTACCCACTTACTGCTGACTCAAATACTACCAGGATGGGAAGAAATATCTGCAATTTGTACTTTGTTGGCACAAAAACAGGATTCAGTAATCAAGGGGTAACCCATGATGTTGCTTTTGCCCAAACTCTCAACAAGGAAAATTATTTTTCCAGCAAAACTGGAAATCTCCTTGGGTCACTCCCACTCCCCAGCTCTGATACTGAGTTTCTCTGAAAAGTGCCTTTTTTTTTTTTTTTTTTTTTTTTTTTTTTTTGCTATAAGCCTTTTAACATTATGTTTGGAGATTACCACCCTGCAGCCCAGGGGAGAGAATGTTCAGCCCACTCTCCTACTGACAAGGACCAGAACCATGTAACTGTAACTTTTTGCTATCCTTTTATTGGAATAAATCCTTTCCTGATTACATTTAGGCCCAAAGGACATTCATAAGAGTCATCAAAGCCAAATTTGGGGCACAAAATATTTACCAAAGCTTTCACAGTGGCATGGCCATCCTCCCAGGAAGACAGTGACCAAGTAACTCACATGCAGGAAAATTATAGGACATTTATTTTCCATTGAAGAGGAAAGAAATATTCACAGATGATGCTTCTATGGGTCTTTTGCAGACAGGGAATAACAAACATTCATGGGCTCTCCAGTTACCTTCTCCCTTTATATCAGGGTCTCCTTCCATCAAGGGCCAGTACAGCCAAAGTGATAGGAGTACAAAAAAAAAAGAAAAAAGGAAAAGCTCATCTCAGAAAATACAATCTTAATGGTCTCCAGAGGAAATATGGCTTCTTTAGGAATGATTGATCATCTTTAGGCTCCAGAGTTTAATGCTCAGTCACATCATGTATTCTGTAATATTGGTTTAATTAAATCAAAAAACTCAAGTAAAGAGAATTTTAGTGCTAGAGTTTATCATCTCATCCAATTCTTTCATTATTTAACCACTTAGCCATAAAAATACAATGAGAAAGATGACTGCTTTACCAGTCACCGCGGCTAACAGGGGCAGGATGCTCCTCTGATGGCCATTACCACCTAGAAATGAATAGTGGCCATGGACTGCAGAGCCTGGAAAAAAGAGCAGGGGACTGGACAGACAGACTGGTGCATGGTGAGGACACAAAGGAGACGTGTCAGTGATTCCCCGTGGTGAGGCAGCCCTGGGCAGGAAAGATACACAATACCACCCTCTTGGAAAACCTTGAGTGAGCCACAGCCAGCGAGACAGTTTTGTATTCTAAAATATTGATTTAATGTCACTTAGCTCTCAGACTGTTCACTTCAAAGGGACGGTGAAAGCCTACGCGGTTCAACCTCCAAATTGAAACACGAATAAAGACTTTTACAACTCTTAACGGTGGCACATGAGTTGCAAAACAACCGGGCTGTTGCTGGGCTCTACGTCTCTTTGATTTAACAGTTTCTTCATTGGAAATGAAAATGTGATTAATGACACGGAATGATCGTATGTTACCAGGCCCCAGAGAGTCATGAGAGGAGAAGAGGAACAAAACGGAGAGAGAACAAGAAAAACCTGCCTTTCCTCCACGCTCTCAGAACTCTGCTCTTCCCTGGGGAAGCTGCCTGTGACTGTAAAGGAGGCTTCTGTGACAGCAGCCATACGGGAGGTGAACACACCTTCAGGAAACTCACGAGGGACAGTTTAATGAATTACTGACCTCCTAAGAGCATCTGGAGGCCCAGCTACTTTGCTGGAGTTGAGGGGGCAATCGGCGGGCTTACTCCCATCCCTAAGGGCAAAATAAAAATTAAGAGGTGATCACTCAGCCACAGAGAATAGAGGAAAGTACTCTATCGCCAGTGTGAGTAGAATCCAAGCATTATAGGCTGGAAGCAGATCTGGAAATACAATATACTCTATTCTTTGTTCGACTCAAAGGCATTCGAAAGCAAAACTAATGTGTTCCTCAAGTTTCACGCCTCTGAGAAAATAGCCCTCTATATTAGGAACATTGTTGTACCAAAAAAAAAAAAAAAAAAAAAACAACCCAAAAAACGAAAACAAAAGCAAAGACAAAAAAACGCCCTTGAGATCCATGTCCGATAAGTAGCACCACCTTATAATGAGGTACTGTTGGCCCTTCGGTTCCTAATCTTTCTTTAACGGTGTCCAAGATCAGCCTGTCTCAGACTGGATCCCATTCAATATTAAGACCTTATAGTGAGGTTTTGGCAGGCATTTAAAAGTCAAAGGAAAAAGCAACCAGCCGCCTCTAGTAACATTTTATTATTTTCATCATATATACTGAGGAAGCAATTTTTTGACCACTTTGGGATAGGCAGCCACTTAAACCACTATATTCAACTAGAAAGGCTGAAGTCATTATTAAACCCCACCTCACAATCTAGAGAGAAAAGTTGCTTCTCCTGTCAAATATTAGGAAATATTTAGCATAATTCAGGGGTCAGCAATCTATGACCCGGGATCCTCCCCACTGCCTATTTTTTTAAAAAAGTTTTATTGGAAAACAGGAATGCCCATTCATTGACTTCATTCACAATACAACGGCAAAACTGAGTAGTGATCACAGAAACCATACAATCCCATGGAGCCAGAAATACTCAGTATCTGGCCCTTTACAGAGAAAATTTGCAGACCCTTGGGTGAGCCACAGCTTGGTCTGCTAAACAAGATTACCTTGATTCGGGAACTGAGAAAGATATCTCTTAGTGGACAAAACAATCTCTCTGAATGGTCATGGATGGAAATATATTTCCAGAGGCACACGCATTATTCTGCATAATAGAATCAATTCTCAGTATATACTTCCTCTCTGGTAGAAGCCTATCATTTTGCCATATTGGAGCTAGGGCAGAGTCATGAAGGCACTCAGCATCACGTACTGTAAATAAAATTGAACTCTCCAATGGCTCTTGTTCAAATCATATTTATAAGCACTATGGCTTGCTTTCGTCGGTGTGTGTTTTTCTTCAGAATTAAGTAAAAAAAAAAAAATCTCATGACATAACGTTCATCTGCTTAGGAATTATCTGAAGATTGTGGAAAAGCCATCATGGTTTTCAATGACTTTTTTTTTAATTGCAAACCGTCCCTTTTGACTTCCCTTTTTACTTTCAAAAGGGAACATGAAAAGAATTACACTCCAGCCCTCTAAACATAATTCCCTGAAGACTCAATGATCAAGTTGACTCTCTTTTTGACTCAAAAACATTCTGTGTCTGTCTATATTATCCGTCCAGCTAAAAGAGACTGATGAAACATGAATGAAATTAATGCTGTCCCAGTTCAATAGTTTCTTTTCAATTGTTTTTATTTTGCCTAACCAAGTCACTTGGCCTCAGTTGCCCAAGTCATGGGAGCTTTGCTCGTACTGGATACCCTTCACTCTAATCCCCAAAGCCTCATATCCTGTTTTTCACTCTCTCTTGATTTTAGCAGATGTTGTCTATTAATGTGTCTGAGAGCTTAGGATGTTCCAATTATTGACTAAAGAAACAGGCTGTTTTCACTCTGTGTGCTTCCCCACAGTTACTATCCATTTGTCACTTGCAAGAGTGTGACCATTGGGATAAATGAATCACAAATTAGAATATGTGGAATGATCAGGCCATGAAGATTCAGACTCTGGGGATCAGAAAGCAGCAACACCACAGCTGCCCCATTGTACTATCACAACAACTCATAAACTCTCACTTGTCTCAAATGATCCAGGCAAAGTTTCCCTGTTTTTAAAAATCTGCCATCCATCTGACCTCCCTTTTTTGGGTGTCAAAACACAGTACAAATCCAGAGCTAAGCTCCGAGCGTGTAGTGAATGTTGTCTTGTTGGTTGAACGTAAGTTCGCTGGGAAAGCTGGACGAAGCTGAAGCTAGAAATGGCAGCATTAGCCCTGATCATCTCGTTAAGGCATTTGGTGCTTATTCTCAAGGCACAGAGAGCCAGCAAAAACGTTTCACTCGTCAGAACAATTGGGTGCTGGAGCTCCATTCACTTCTCATTAGCTGGTTGGTTTGGGATATTTGTCCTTAAGTTTTACCAGCAGTTGAATGAAGAAAGTAAAAACCACTTTATGCGGATCACAGCATGGTTCAGCGGAGTAGATGGGATATGTGTGCAGAATGTGTGTAATGATAAGGCTTAACAATTGCCATCATATTCATCATCATAGCCCAAGTTAGCCAATGAATTTCAACTCATTGGAACCAGATTAGCAGAGTAGACCCAAAATGCCTGGGCTTGAATCCTGGCTCTCCATCTTCCTATATGGTTTACCTAAGCTTCAACTTTCTCTTTCAAAGAAACAGTTATACTAATAGTATCTACTTCACAACCTACTAAAGGACAAATATTTAGGGTGGGAATTAAAAGAATGCATGTAAAACATTTAGGACAAGGCTTGACACACGGTAAGAGATAAGGGTTGGCGTTACCATCATCTTCATTAATAGCTCACAGTGGGAATGTAGGTGGGTGTGAAGGACAGAGCCGCTTTACCCCATATCACACGCCAAGGAGTATGGGCAGAGTCACTCCAGTGGAGAAATGTTCCCAGTCCGTAGATGTCTTTCTTAGATCAGTGAGCAGCGTGCCTAGCTCAACAAAACGTTAGTTACTTCATTCAGCAGTGAGCATTCAACAAACATGTGTTGAGGACCTAATTTATGCCACACAATGTGGAATACAACTGAGGAAGACCATCTAGAATTTAGATTGCACAAACCAAACAACAGACTGTGATAAGTTCAGGGTGCTGAAGGAATTCACAGCAGAGTCACCTAATCCATTCCAGGAAGACTGGAAAGGGCTTCTTAGAGGAAATAATGGCTAAGTCAAGACTTGAAGCAGGAAGAGGAAATGGCCACGAAAAGCAGCATGGGAGGAAGGATGTTTCATCAGAGGCAACAAGATGGGGAAAGTCCCAGGGGCAAGAGGGGTCATGGCAATCCATAGACTGAAATAAAATTAATATGGCTGGAGAGTCGAATATAATGGGGAAATATGGCGTAGAAAAGGAGTCTCGTGGCAGAGGGCACTGAATGTATGTTATACATTCCAAAGCCACCAGAAAATAAAAGGTTTCAAGCAAGGGAATGTGATACAGCCATCTTGGCATTTGGAAAAGAAATTGAAAAAAATGAGTGGCTGTGTGTAGAGAATAAAGTTGCCTAGCTGAGAGATAATCATGACTTCTACTTTCCACCCTTAACAATCAGCCATTTAAGGGCAGCAGCAGGTAGGTTTGAGATATCCAAGGACATGAGGAATGGTGAGGGACTGAACAGTAAGCCACAGTTCCTAAGAGTGGAGGAACTCTTGGTTCTTATCTCCGAGTTTCAGTCGTGCTCAGTGATCAAGAACCATAGTGTTCCAATTTATAATGACAGCATGTGACAAGGATTCAAAAATTATACAAATGTATGTGCTTGCCATATTTCCCACCTCCCCCACCCTCACCTGCCTTTGAAAAAAAAAAAATAGGTTCTTGCTTTTGTGCTCAGCTTTTATAACCTTCTTTGCTGCAAAGAATGAAGAAAAAAAGCTCCAACACAAAAATTGAAAGATATCAAGAGACCAAGTTGATTTACCTAATAAATAATTGATCCAGAAAGAGGAGGAAAGGGGCCAGAAACATAACTGTGTTTGTAAAAGTTTGGGAAAGCTTAACACAGAGAGATATTTCAGGGTGCGGGAAAGGGTAGGAGACATTAAGAACAAGATAAATGAGGGGAAACATATTAAGGAATTTTCCTTTCTTATACATGATGTAATCACATAACAGTGCAGCAAGATGTAAATTGTTTTTCAGTTATTTTGAAGGCAGGACAGGCCTTTCTCTGACTGTAACACCATGCTGAAATGGGGCCACAAGACCCCTAAGCTATGAAGCTTACCTACATAATGAGGAGACTTCCCCAAAACCGAGATCCATTTCCAAAGAAAGTCTGCTTAGAATTCTCACTCAGGAGGAAAGATAAGAGGAAAAAATGAAGAACCATTTTTTTCCACATCCCAATGCATAGGATATAAAGAATTTTGGCAGACACCGTTTTTTTCCCTTCCAATTTATGCTCACTTAATAGTATTTAATAAGAAAGGTCTTGGGAAAGATGAATGAAAAAGAAGCTCCAAGGAAAGAATGTGGCCCTGGAAAACCCTGAGCAGCTACACTGGGGAGGGAAGAGAGTTGATGGTATAATCATTATCTGCTCAGAACACAGCAGAGCAGGGACTGGTGTTCTTTTGCTGCTTAAAATATTTCACATAAACGAATCAACCATGGAAGCTAAATCAAACAGTTTAACAGACGAGAATAAGATATCTAAAGACCACAGAAATGAGAGAAAATCACTGCTTTAATCGACCAAAAATGTAACCGTGATTTATAAGGAATTCAAAAATATGTTTATCTCTTATTATCAGAAAGCAATGATCCCAAACAAACAATTGCTCAGCCTGTTGGGGAGCGAGGAGTGTTTGGGAGCCTAAGAAAGCAGGCCACCCAAGGCATTTGAAGGTGCAAGGCAAGACAGTGCTTTTCTAATTGTTTTTTAATTTTATTTGTTTTTAAGAGAGAGACAGAGCACGAGCAGGGGAGGGTCAGAGAGAGAGGGAGACACAGAATCTGAAACAGGCTCCAGGCTCTGAGCTGTCAGCACTGAGCCCAACGCGGGGCTCAAACTCACAAACCACAACATGGTGACCTGAGCCGAAGTCAGATGCTTAACCCATTGAGCCACCCAGGTACCCCAAGAACAGAGATTTTCTTTGCAAAATTGTGTCTTTGAGTCTCAAGTTGAAACTTACATTGTTTACATAGCAGCATGAGGGCTTGGGATGTTTTGTTATTTTCATTCTGAAAACAATAATGAGCTTGTCTCTGCACAAACATTATATCTAGTCTATTGCACAGGAAGTAGAAAATTGGGCGTAACTGAGAATGTTGCATAAAGCCTTCACATTGCCACCAAATGGCTAGCAGCCTGTGTTTTCATTCTAGACCCAGAAAAGGGGAAATTTATGGGAAAGGGAAATTGTGTGTGTATATTTGGATACTAGATGTTCATTCACCATTCACATTTATGGAAAAGCTGAGATATTCTATTTTTAAACCTTGACGGTCAGCTATAAAGGAAAATCAATTTTGAATGTGCATCATTGGAATAGAGTTTCTCCCATTTGTTCCGGACGCTAAGAACTAATTACCAGCTCCACACTGGTTGGCAGCCTCTGTCAGGATGCCACAGCAAGACACACGCTCTAGTCTACAAATAACAATAGAGTGTGTGGTTTGCCTCATTCAGCGGGATATGCCAATACATGCACACACAGGGAACTCTTTCCTCTGCACAGTCCCCAAAGACGGATGGAACAATTAGGATCTAATCCTGGTATGGTCGCAACCCTGGAAACCGAGTGAGCAATTACCAGGGACTCAATCCAGGCATCACCAAAAGATGCAGATGGTTATTAATCGGTACGTGAAGACACACAGTACTTTCTCTCCAATCCCCTACTGCCCACAGAAGAGAATCAGAATCAACAATAGGGTCATAGAGAGTTGCCATTTCAGTCCACTTTTATTTCTAAATGATTATCTCCACTTTGTAAAACAAAGATGGCAAGTAACTTATCGTGTGTGTGAGTGTGTGTGTGTGTGCGTGTGTATAAACTGAGTAAGGTCAGCTGCCCTTCCACAAATTTCCTGGACTACTAATGAGCACCCAAAAGCAGAAGACCAAATTCCCAGGCCAGTGTTTCTCCCATTAGACCGTGGAGTTTCCCGTGGCCACGCCTCCAGAAAGGGCTACAGCAGTGTTATGCTGTTACAAACCCCTATTACAAAGTTCTGATCTGCCCTACAGCATAGCAGTGAATTAAGTCATTTCTTTGGTGGTCATTAAGCAATACAGGGGATCCCTGCCACACAAACACGGGTATTACTTTTAAGCCCAACAGCAACCATACACTGATAATCTACTTATCAGTTAGAAGCTGTAAAAATATACATCACCATATAAACAATCACTTGGCATCCCTTTTTCACTTGGCATTTCGTAGACATTCTCAAAATGCTGGTATTCATCCTGTCACACCAGGTAATGTGTGGATGAAGTAGGACCTGGGAGTATTTTGAGGAACCACTAAGTTCTGGGGACCTCTGGATTAATAGAGATACCAACCAGGAGAAGTTGGATTATTCTAAAGCCAGAGCATACTTACAATCACCCACCAAAGCCAAATGTAAATTCTAAGTCGAGTTTAAACCTCTTCTGTAAATCCTTTAATAATTATCTTCCCGGATCCATCGTGCAGTTGAAAGGGCTTTCCACCGTAGATAAGTTACAGAACATACAATATTCCACTTAGAATATTTTAAGTATGAATTTTACAATCTGCAAAATTGGGTCAGGCTTATTCATCAAAGATCGCTAAAATAGGAATATCACTGTTCTAGCCGTCACGTTCTAGCCGTCCATGTAAAAATGGATCATATTTACATGAAGATATTAGGTGAAGCCTATTGTGGTGCTCCCCTCTTGTTATGAGTCTTTTTTTTTTTTTTAAGATGTCCTCATGGGGCATCTGGTGGCTCAGTTGGTCAAGCGTCCAACTTCAGCTCAGGTCATGATCTCACAATTCATGAGTTCAAGCCCCACATCAGGCTCTCTGCTGTCAGCATAGAGCCTGCTTCGGAACTTCTGTCCTCTCTCTCTGCCCCTCCCCTGCTGGTTCTCTCTTCTCTCTCTTTCTCTCTCTCGTACACGCTCTCTCCCTCCCTCTTTCCCTCAAAATGAATAAATAAACTTTAAAAAAAAGACATCCTCATTATGGATATGAGAATGTAAGAAATACCACTTTAAGTTGGGACCAAGATTCTTCCAGGAATAACACCACCATAGGACATAATAGTGGGAGACCATCTGTTTCTTCAAGCAAGATGATTGCGTAAGGATTGTATGCATGCAAACTGAATATCTTAAAAATTACTCAAAACCATGAAATCTTGATTTCAAATGGAATCATTCATTCAACACTTGGAGTTCTGTTCTTCCTGGGACACTAATTCCAAGGAGAGAAATTTTCTGGGGTTGAAAATCAGAGCCGATGAACACTTTTCAGAGGGGTCCTGGGGTAAGTTGTCTTTGCTCATACGCTGCCTTTAAATATAAGGTCCTCCTCTGAATGACTGCTCAGGGTAAATTCATCTCCATTCCTGGAAAAAAATAATGCTAGGTGATAACACAGGATCATACTGGAAAAAAAATATTTCCCTTGGGATATAGACAGACACAGCCCTCGGTGATCATCAGTAAGAAAGTTTTCATCTCTCTGAAATAGATCAGAGCTGTGAAAACAGTAGAACTGAAAAAATGGTCAAAAATGTATAAATATTATCTCCAACCCCACCACAACAAGCTAAGTGTTGGAGTTAAACACTGGGATTAAACAATATCAAAGGATAATTCCAAAGAGCCTCCTCAGCTTGTGCATGATAGAAATTATAATAGATGATTCCAAACCTAAAATTACAAACTGTTCCAGTTGGTGAACCTAGAAATTATTGGCTTATATAAAAGATAATACTTGAGGTCTAGTACAACGAAAAGTTTCAGCCTGAGGGAAAAGGTAAAATGCATTTATAACATAGGAAATGTAGTGTTTCTCTGGCATAGTAAAATAGTCTCAACTTATCCTCAAACAAATGTCATTTGCTGATAAACATGTCTCAACCAGATTGGCAAAGATGGGACGAGAAATCTCTGAATCTTGCCTGGTGTTGCATATTAAACTGTTCTCCTTCATAGGAAGGAGCAGTGGATACAAAACCATGGGACTTCAGTTGGTGTTGGACGTTTGCCCTAAGCACATTTTACAAAGAAAAGCCGTTTGTGTATGGAAAAACAATAATCTAGTCAGGAGCAAGCCCCTGTGTGTTTTGCAATCAAAGGGATAGTTGCGGAGCTCTAACTTGCTTGCCAATGTTACAGGGAGTCTTCAAAAAGCTAACACAGCAGAGATTATAAAGTCCATATGTTGGCTGACCTATTCCGGGTCCTTCTTGGAAGAGCAATGGTAGTTAAAGGCAGGCAGAAGGGTGGGTAGCAGCAGGTGGGTCATGAGTTTTGGATTTACATTGGGTTGTTTTTGTATTTCCATTAAGTGAGACCTGATGGAATCCCTAGGATGAGACTGGAAACATCTTTCTGGCCCTTCTAAATAGGAGTCATTCGACTAAGACCTATCTGTGACACACGTGTGGAAAAGCAATAATATCCAGGTACATGAATGTGAAGTATAGCAAGCCCTTGACTATAAAGATTAATTAGAACGGGTACTAACAGAAATATGGACATCAACCTGAGCAGTATCTCAGGACCCTTCTTCTTCAGAGGACATAGGAGAAATCATTCATCCTCACAACAAAGGATCCAAAGGAATCGCACAGTAGGTGAGATACCTGTTCTCCAAAGATTGGCTTCATAACATAGACATGATCTCTGAAGAGATATAGTATCAGTTATTTATTGCCACATAACATACCAAACCCAAACTCAGGGGAGTTAAAAAAAACAATTTATTATTGCTCATGATGCTGTGGGTTGATGGGGCTGAGCTGGGCAGTTCTCCCCTGCCTGGTAGATCCAAGGTCATTCACGTGGCTTCATTCATCTGGGCCATCAGCTGGGGCTGGAATGTCCAAATGACCTCTCATGTTGCACAGCCTCCTGCCACATGATGTCTCATTTAGTAGTCCAGCCTGAGCTGCTTTCCAGCATGGTGATTAGTTTCCAAGAGGAAGACCTTGCAAGATGACAAACCCCACTGTGCAAGCACTTTACCAGTCTATGCTTGTACTGTGTTTGCTGACACCCCATAGACCACAGTCATTCACATGGCCAAGCCCATGTGCATTGTGGAAGAGGCTACAGAAAAGCATGGATACTGGAAGGCAAGGTTCACTGGGACCACATATATAACAGTCTATAACAGACTCACAGGGAGTTTGCATCCCATTACATTGTATCACATTATTTGTTTTCTATTATATCAGTATCACACTACATTTGTGGCATTGAATTGACTGAGAAATTCAAAAACAAAGTGTGACTGCATTAGCCCACGATAACTGGTGGAAAAACCCCTTGCCACTCCTGGGGATGGTTGGTTTATTAACTATCAATTTCACCTCATTCCCTCCCATCCCACTAACGTAATCTCGTCTTTTCACATCACTGAAGGACACATTTTGAAGAAAGGCTATCGAGCCAATGGAGGAGGGAAGATGGCTGCCATCAGATTTGCAAAATATTTTATCATGTTGGTATTTTATTACTATGAATTAATGACTAGAATACGTACACTTGCTTCAAGTTTCTGATGCATTTATGAAAGCCAAAACTCACTTGGGCCCTCTTGGCTGCTTTACAGACCAAGGCGGTCCCCCTACCTGAGACCAGGCCAAGTGCTATTGCCTGGGATCCTTAGTCCATTTTGGCACCAAAGCATTACGTGCCAAAGTCAGATACTTAAGACAAATCATTTCCAACTGGCCTGTCATTCCTTCAATGAATGAAAACCAACTTTGCCTCCAAGTCGTCCCTACCCCTTATCTTCTCAATCTCTTCATTCCTCACCCATTGTGGGCTTTCTCCATACCCGCTCCCCCACTATTGACTTACCACTGACATCACCCTCCACAATCCTTCTAACACCTTCTTGTTGTTGGGAATATAGCTACAATAACCTTTTCACTGAATTCTACACCTACCTACGTCTCCAGCAGAGCATATTATGAGCCTAAAGCCTTCTCTTTCTGCTTTCACATACTCTTCTACTCTCATGTAAAAGTTCACCTTTCTATGAGATCTGGACCATTTGGCAACATCACTCTCAAGCCCTACTATGGCCGTCTACAACGTGAATGCTGCTGACCCCAAAGTCCATTTCTCTAGCCAAGTCCTCCCCTGGCCCAAGACTTCAGACTTGTAGCTATACGTCTGCTGCTAGAAATCTCCACCTGTTTATACCACAGCCGTCTTAACTTCCATGGTTTGAAAGCGGACCCACTGTCTTTGCTTAAATTGTTCCTTACTTCATTGTCATCTGTATCAACATTACCCTTAAAAACTCAGAAGTCATCCTTGATGATCTCCTCTCCTTTACTCCTCGTGTCCATTGGTCACTGAGTCCCGTAGGTTTCCAGTTGAAATATTTTTAGAATCCTCCTCCCTCTTTCCATCCACTACAGCCTATTTCAAGCCCCCAGCATATCTTCCCCGCCCTACTGACGCCATGTCCTAACTAGCCAACCCGCTTCCAATTTCGTTATCTTATCCTTAAGTCCTTCCTGTGCACAGCCACCAGCATGAGAACTGACAAATCCAACACTGCCATTGCTTAATTTAAAAACACCAATGAGTCCCTATTCATTTCTTTTGCAAAGCATTGAGCATTTTCTGTATGCCAGGCATTGCTCGAGAGCTGAGGGTATAAGAGTGAACCAGACAGTTTTAGTCTTCATAGAATTGCATTCTGCTGGAAAATACAATAGCAAAAAATTTTTGAAATAGATCAGTAATACTATGTCAGGAAATGATAGGTGCTCTAAAAAGAAAAAGGTAAAGGAATACAAGTTGTCAAGAAGTGTCAGGGATGACCTTTGAGGGAAAGCAGAATGAGAAAGGGAGCCAAGGAGATTCTTAGGGGAAGATGGCGCCACCAACCTCAGGATGAAGTCTAAGTGTGTAACACCATAGACAAAACACTCTGCACTGACTTCTACAAACTTTCCCCTCTCTTTACTACCTCTCACTTTCCACCAGCAACACTGAGCTGTCTTAGTTCTCCAGAGTCATCGTCTATTTCTTACTTTTACTCCTTTGCTTACGTAATGCCCTCTGCCTGAGATGGTCTCCCCATTGGTCGCTCCACCACAATCTCCAGGCAGCTTTTCCTGATTGTCTCATCTACACACACACACACACACACACACACACACACACACACACGACACATGGAGTTTACTTCTGTCATCACCCTCATCATATTGTTTTATATGGTAATAACATTAGACAGTAAATTGAAAAACATGAATTTAAAATGTTGTAATCGAAAATATTAATAGAGTTTTATTTCATGCATCCAACTTGAAATAATGTATATCATCAATTTTTTTAAATCATGAAGAGTTGTTTAATTTCAGAGTCAGCACTCTGTATGTCTGCCATTAATAAATGATAGTGCCACTTTGACTAATAGAAAGGGCTGCCGTCTTTGACCAATTAGGAAATTTGTCTTGAATTTTATTCTTTGGTTTTGGGGTTGTTCTGTTTTGTTTAGTTTTTGGTGTCCCTGTCAGATATTTATAGTGTATTTTTAGTTCCTCCATGTCCAATTTACCAATTAGGGGTCATTTTTGGCATAGCAATATGCCTAGAAACATAGGAAAAAATACTATTTTAGGAGGAGGTTAGAGGAGCAGAGCTAGGAAGTCAACTGAAAGGTATAAGAGATATAACTGACATACAACTAACTACAGGTGTGTATAGTATAAAATTTGGGGGTGCCTAGGTGGCTCAGCCAATTAAGCGTCAACTGTAGCTCAGGTCATGATCTCACCATTCATGAGTTCGAGTCCCACGTCGGGCTCTGTGCTGACAGCTCAGAGCCTGGATGGAGCCTGCTTTGGATTCTGTGTCTCCCTCTGTCTCTGTCCCTCCCCTGCTCATGTTCTGTCTCTGTCTCTCAAAAATGAAGAAACGTTAAAAAAAAAATTAGTATAAAATCTGGTAAATTTTTATAAATGTATATACCCATCAAACCCATCACCACAATCAAGAAAATGAATATGTTTATCACCCGCGACTCTTTCTGTGTGCCCCTTCCCTACCTTCTCCTACTCCTTCTCTGGGAGACCACTCACCTACTTTCAGAAACTCACTAGTTTCAGATTCTTCCATGTTTTTGTGTGAACAAATAATCTATTCCTTTTTATTGCTGAACACCACTCCATTATAAGATTATTCCACTATTTGTTGGTCCATTCACCCAGTTGTTGACCCATTTGAGTTGTTTAAGTTGTGGGCTGTTACCTCTGTTGCTGTCGTTACCATTTTTACAATAAAACTATTTGAGGCAAGGTCCAAAAAAGATCAATACGTAACTCCATAATTACTATTGCATTTCTTAGCTGAAATATATCTGTAAAGAGAAACTTTCCCTCATCAGCATTTTGGTTACACTAAAGTATTCTTGACAAACATATAACCAGCCTACCCCCTCACACAGTGACTCGTGGCTGACAGGGTCCCCAAAGTGTTATTGTGCAAGGTCACTTTATGCAGAAAATTCATTGTGTCCAGAATAATCTGCTAACTTCACTGTATCCATAATAATTTTCAAAGCAACAACAACAAAAAGCCAGCACGGACGCTGGAGGGAAGCAGAGCAGGATATGAATCAAGATATCAGTTCTGCCCACTGTCTATGCCTTCGAGTACAACTTAAGCTACCCATCCTTCAGTTTATTTATCTATAAAATAATAAAAATAAAATGTGTGTCCAGGATTGTGGGGATGAAAAATTATATATATATATATATATATATATATATATATATATATATATATATAAAATGCACAGTGTAGTGCTCGGTAAATGATGGCAGCTATCACAGCAAAGCACAAAGACTATGATCGTATATAAAACAGCGTTTGGAAGGCCAAATCCTGTACTAGAAAAAGCCTAAGTTTTAGAGTCAAATTGGGATTCAAATTTTGATTACGTTTTATCCCTTTGCCACTGAACCTCAGGTCCTTCCTCTGTGAGATGGCAATAATAAGATACCTTATACATTCATTGAAAGAAGGAGATGAAATAATGTTTGCACAGTACTTGGCAAATAGCAGGGATATCATAAATTTTAGTTCTCCCTTCTTCCCATTTTTGGCAGTGATATTTGTTTTCATACTTTTCACCTATGTTCAGTATATACAGACAGCCCCTTAGCTTTATAAACATGTGTAGTCGTTGTTTGCTAAAAGCAAAACTTGCACAATGACTCCAGTCGGGATTATCATCTGAGAAGCGACTCGTAACTACCCATGTATTCAATTCTTACATCCATCCAGGGAGCACAGCTCTCATTCCTGGGGCCAAACCATACTTTCTTCAAGCAATGATCTCATTCAGAGCTTCCCTCTCATTTCTCTCCTACTTCCCTCCTGCAGAGCCCATCTATTTCTATTATCCTGAAGGCCTTGGTGTCCATGGGACAAGCTGTACTTCCATCATCTTCAGACCTGGAATTCGCTCTGCCCAAAAATATTTATTTTCTTAAAGCAAACTGGAGGATTCACAAGTTCACGCAGACAGGAGGTGTCTGTTTTTGCCAAGAATGCTCCTTTCATTTTAAGGACATTGTTTCAGGCACCAGAAATATAAATGATGGAGAAGCTGAGTGCCGGTCTGTGTGGTTCCATTGGGTCTAGGCTGTCGCTGGACACTAAGCAAGGAACAAGGAGCTGAGAAACTTAGTAACCCTTCCCACTCAAAAGGTGGCTGCAAAGAAGAGTTCAGCTCAAGAAGACTGGAAGTTTAGAACTGTACTGCTTATTCTGTTTGACGGCTGTGTGATTTTGGCATGAAAAACTTAGGATTCAAGCCGCAATTCAATGGTCAAAAAAATAAAGACGGAAAATCAAACAGCGATTTTTAAATGGAATTTAAGTAATGGACACAAACATGTGCTGTTGATTCAAATTGTAGAGTTCGGCAGAGAAACAGAACCAGAAACCCAAGTAGATATAGACTAAATTGTGAACGGTGCCTAATGGTTGCTTAGGCTTCCGAGTCGAGAGGCAAAATCAAGCTGCTGTTATTTTTTAAATGCACAGAAAGCTTTGAAAAAAGTATTCTCTGAAGTCTTCTTTATACAAATCTGTTAACTGAACAGTCTTTGAATATTTGGTAACTGTCTCTTGCTCCTGATTGTTTCACGTGTCCTGGACTTCCAATGAGAAAGTAGTAAGACCTGGAGAACATCACCTCATTTCTTCCGGCATCCTTAACAGCACCTACCATGACGGTTCCAGTAGTGCGCTGTGGAATAAATGAATGAATGTGCAATCGATAATATAATGTTATATTAATATCCTAAAGCACAGCGTGTGCTTTTGTTATTATAATAAGCGTTAATAACTTCTGCTGTTTAAGAGGATATTTTGAAAGGTTAACAAAATTCTCCAATAAAACAAGAGCTGAATTACCATTCAGGGTGGTGCAAAAGTCACAGGAAAACTTTACACTAAGATGGCCAATCTTCTCCCCGTATCTTATTCCAAAGAGGACAGAAGGTAAGCAATTTCTATATCCTCAATCTTATAAAATTGATTACCAGTTCATATCACATTGCATTTTCAAGAATTTCACAGTTTAAGAAGTCCTTGCCTATCTCTTATCTCATTGAAATTTTTGAGCTACTCTAGGAAGAAGATATTAGCATGCTCATTTCACTATTAAAAAACAAGTAGATTCAGAGAAGCAACTTCCTGTCACAAGTTCACAGAATAGGTGAGTTTTGGAGCCACGACTCACATCCGGTTTCCTCACCCTCTCAGTTTTCCCTGCTCTCCTGAAGAGGCTAATTCCAGACTTTGGGAGAGATCATATGGACAATCTGGTCCAGGCAGAGAGAGATGTCTCCTTTGTGACATATGACAAATGGCAGCCTGAGCTGGAAGTGACTAAGAAAACAAGCAAGAGCTTGAGGATCTAGACAAATACCCAAGGTTTTCAAGAATCCCCAAATTCAAGAATACCACATAATTTACTTCATTAAAAAAAATCCCATGGTGATGAGCAAAGAACAGTCAAGTCCATTGAGAGACTGATGCCGGGCAACGAGCTGAGCTCCCTCACCAGCTATATGACTGACAGCAGAGACCCCAGCATTCCTGCTTCACCAGAACCCTGTGCCACGGGTCTTCTAGAGCTCTTAATTTCAGACTGTGGGGTCAAAATGTCTCCCTGTTATAGAAACTAACTGAATCAGCTCTTCAGAAAGCACTGACAATTTCATGAAATTGCACCTACTTACACTTTGGGGAAACTTAAACCAAAAGTTAAGGATTCAGGATTTGCCTGAATGTGTATAGTAACTTAGACGGTAATACAAATTGTTGCCAAAAATAGTCCTTATGGGTTATGCCAGATCTCTCATCTGGCAGAGCCCAGGAGAATATGTTAGTCACTACCTAAAAGTTTCTCTTGATGATATCATCCAAGATCAGCCACGATGCCCTGAAAGTTGCCAATTTTGCTCTATTTGAGCAAGAGTTGTATCTCCAACCATATAACTAGGTGAAGTCAGCTGGCAGAGCTGAAACAGAAGTCATCTATCTGAAAATAGGGAAAGATCAATGTTGAGTGCTGGAAGAATCAGAAAAGATGAAAAAACCTAGCTTGTGGAATGAGAACCCAGTAAGAAGGTGGGCAGGCCAAGAGTAGGGTCTGAGATCAGGCCAGCCTAGCAGCCCATGTCGCAGCCTCTGATAGTGCAGCAGAGAAGAGGGAGATAGCAGACACTAGCACAAGCATTGGGTCAGCTGGAAAAGAGACCCATGGAGGGGTCACCTACACCAACTTTATTTTTTTTAATGTTTATTTATTTTTGAGAGAGACAGAGCATGAGTAGGGGAGGGGCAGAGAGAGAGAGGGAGACACAGAATGCGAAGCAGTCTCCAGGCTCCAGCTGTCAGCACAGAGCCTCGCGTGGGGCTCAAACCCATGAATCACGAGATCATGACCTGAGCCAAAGTCGGATGCTTAACCAACTGAACCACCCAGACGCCCCCACCTACACCAGTTTTAAAAGCTCAGCTCTCTACAAGCAGAGACCCGAACACAAAGGAAGGACTCTCCTTGAGGACAGGAATCAAACTTCTGTGAATAAGAGGGATCTATAAATACCATGGTTCCTGATGAAATTGAAAGAGATGAAGAGAATCTACTGCCTAAAGATGCTACCAATGTGGCTGAGAGACACTTTATTTCAGAGAGAAAAGAATAGATTTATTTTTTTAGAATTTCCCTCTGCTTCCTAAGGAGATTGTCCCTAAAAGTGGGGTCTTCCTAGTGAGATGACGGTTGAAGGTAAAGATGGGAGAAGCTAAGAGAAGATTCGGTGGCTTTACATGGAGAAGGGGTCTTGGGTATTCTGGGAGGCAAGGAAAGATTGATTCAGTGAGGCTGTCTAGGCTACAGGTTGGGGGCATCCAGGAGTTAAGAGCAGCAGCTGATAACTGACGATGTACTGGAGGGACAAGGTATTTGTTTTTTTTTTTTTTTAAGTTTTGCTGTATGGTGTAAACACCTCCTTTCTTGCCTGTAACATCTTCAGTAAAATTCACATTATTCTCTAAGGCTCCATAGAACCGGATTGAATTTTGGAGATTTGATAAAAGTGACCAGTCACGCTTGGAAGAGAAAGAAAGGGGCAATGATATAAGCCAATCCTGGGGGCAGGGGCACATTTGGAATACACAATAAAATTCTTTTATTCTTTAGTTACATTTATAGGGGATGCTGATCCCAGAGAGAGCTCTGAACATTGTATATGCCGGTTGTAAATGATCAGGGAAAACCCAAAATTACAGGTAGCCTAAAAACTTGCAGAGGACCAACATAAAAAGGATGACCTCACCTTCAAATCTCATTATTTTTATATTAAATGATATAGTCCAAAACAAGAATTAGAACACTTAGTTTTAATAGTACTCCAAAGATTGTCAAAATACTAATCTTAAGCAGCAATTTGATCTTACACCAACCATGTGTCAACTCAGGTCCCAAGTGTATCCAGATGAAAGGTAAAAGGTGAGGGGCTAAGGAGCACCAGTCCCCTTCTAGCTCGCATGGCCATGATGTCACAACCCCATCTTACTTTGATTCCACAACATAAGTCTCTCAGATTTTTTTTTAAAGTTTATTTACTTTGAAAAAGACAGAGTGCATGAGCAGGGGAGGAGCAGAGAGAGAAGGAGAGAAAAAAATCCCAAGCTGTCAACATAGAGCCTGATGTGGGGTTTGATCTCATGAACTGTGAGATCATGACCTGAGCTGAAATTAAGAGTCAGATGCTTGACCAACTGAGCCACCCAGGCACCCCAGTCTCTCAGGTTTTTAAGTCCGATTCAAGCTGTTGGTCTCACCCATCAAAACTGCAACATTAATAAGTCAGATTGTAGGTTCTTGTGGATGCAGAACTAGTTTAACGAATAGGCTCTTCTCAGTAGGAGTTTCAATTCTTTGTTGTCTTTCTTTATTCTCCAATTATTGCATCCAACTCTGCTCTGTTGAGGTTCTCTTTCTAGTCCCCAAACAATGTCTTCAGACATTTTCACAATTTACCCATGATTTAATTTTCTGATGATTTAATTTCAAACTCAAAGCCTCCCTTCCAGTATAGCATGGGGTGGAGAAGGCCTGATCTGCTCTTTGATTTCTCCCCCACTGCTTCTTAGAGGGGAGGGAAGTGCATTCTGGGTTTGGCATCTCTCTTCCTTCTCCTTTCCTTAGGTTTTACTCCACTGGTATTGAGGGTTGGAAAGATAAATTGGTAAGAAACACATGCCTCTAATTAAACTGCAATCTTCTCTTTGCCACACAGATGCCCATCACTGATCAATATCAATGCCCTCTGAGTGATCACACATTCAATACTGCCTCTTTCATAGAACACATGTGAAAGTTCTTTGGAGCATCTTCAAGACCACCCATACTGTATAGTTCTCTCAAGTGGGATTTCTGGTCTTGAAGGAGCATCTCACAGCCTCTTGATGCTAGCCCCTTCACCTTGTGGCCCATTGCCTTGAATGGCGAGCTG
This sequence comes from Panthera leo, assembly GCF_018350215.1. Classification (NCBI taxonomy): domain Eukaryota; kingdom Metazoa; phylum Chordata; class Mammalia; order Carnivora; family Felidae; genus Panthera; species Panthera leo. The sequence goes on from NC_056696.1 coordinate 56,924,124, forward strand.
GTAAGTGACTTCAGTACAACAACTTTTTCAGAGTCCTTCTGGCCCAAAAAAGATCCCACATCTTCTTTCCCCCTGCACCTTTGACATTCCAGTCAGTGTGAGTGTGGACTACTCAACGTCATTTCCTCTCTTTGTCCTGCCGTCACCCTTCCATAACTGTTTCTTACACGCTTTGTTATACAGAAGGAGTACTTCGATAAGTGTTCCCTAAGCAGGCGACCCATCAGGGACAGCCTTCCCTTCTTGTAGTCACCCTCAGTCTCGACCAGTGAGTCCTTAGGGCCATCATTCACTTGGTTCTGAAAGGGGGAGGGAGGCCACTGCACTTCCAAACGTGCCATGACTGTTGCAGTAACTGTTGATGCTCGCAAATGTCTATGTACTCCTCTACATCTCCCAGACTCTTTGTGGTTAAGCTAACCACGTGGCTAATTCCGGCCAATAAAATATGAGTGGAACTGACACATGTTACCAGGGCGGCCTTGGACACACGAGATGGCAGAGCCACAAGGTGGAAGGAGCACCGTGTAGAAGTCCCAAGGAGGTTTTCCGGCTCCAGTTTTTGGGTTTTTCCTTTTTAGAAGGTGAAATGCTTCATGTCTGTTTGTCCTCAGCTTTGAATCCTTATGCAGCCAAGAGGAAGAGTCATCCAGCTACCAGGGTTATCACCTTTGCCTCCTCACACGGTGATCTGAACAGAAGGCCAAGGACAGCCAGTCCAGGCAGCCACAAAGAAAAAGGCCCTTTAGGCGGTAACAAAACGTGTGTGTGTGTGTGTGTGTGTGTGTGTGTGTGTGTGTGTGTGTGTGTTCCATGTATGTTTCCTACCCTAATGGTCTCTCTGTATATATAGGTTTGGGCAGTTCTAACAGCTCAGTCTAGACTCTATCTCACAATCACATACAATGTTTAACATTTAATTAACTGAAATACACAAAGCAAGAAACATTTGACAATTACTGCGGTATAAACATGGAGAGATTCCCATGTGAAAAAAGGATTACTTGAGCGATAAGCTCCTTTCATGTTTTGTCAATTCAACCCCACATCTGCCTGGCCACAATAAATTAATGTTCTTCAGAGAACTTAAAGAAGCACGCAAGGTAAAAATTCATTTTTATCAAGGAACTGGAGCCAATGAGATCCCATGGCGTTTTCAGTTCCTATGTTTGATCCTACTTACTGTTTCCTAGCTGCATTGCTTCTTACAATTTCAGAAAAGTAACATTATGAGAGTCTCCAGTATGCACTCTGGGGAACGCACATTTGCCGGGGTTCCTTGGAGTGTTTTTCTTTAACTGAGGTTTCCTAGCACAAAACCATATAAAGTACAAATGCCAACATGTAACAATTTCACCCACAAACTATATTTAAGCACGGCATAGTTACCAAATAAAATAAGACTACAGAAACAGTTTTACTGCTTAGGGGGAAAAAATGTATGTTTTTAGAACAGTTAACCCACAATAGCACAGCTGACAACTTCAAATAAAGGCCACAATCCTGTGAGCCTGTAACTCAATTTTCCATAGGCTCGGTGTAGTGTTTCATGTCATGGATAGAGTTTCTTTACCGCTTTTAATGGTGGACTTTAGAAGCCTTCTTCCTGCAATTAGTATAATGGAGGATATAAGAGTGGAAATAGAAGACTTTTCCCCTGTTCACCCAGGCAATGCAAAAGTTTAAAATCATAGTCCCAAGGTTAAAATGAGGTCACACAGATTATCCCCCTGACTTGGTAACTGTGCTGGTGTTTTGAGAGAATTTCCCGCTTAAAAATCATTCTGGTTAAACCGCATCCTAAAAAGGGAGACCCAGTCCACTGTCCACCGACAAATAAGATCCTTGGCCCCAGAGGAAATTCTTCGCCGTGCGGGACCTAGTCAGCATGGCCTGTGCACGGGTCTCTTCTCCTCCAGGTGAGAGACCGTGCACTTTCTGAAAACCAGGGTGGTCGGCGCTGGTCCCTTGATAGACAGCCTCTCGGTCGCGCCCACTTTGCCTCCAGGTTATCGGTGCATTTGTAACACCAACCCTGGACTGTGAGCTCCCTGCACAAGAACTACGCTTCAAGTCTTTTTAACTCTCCACCCGAAGGTTCTTAGCGTGTAGCAATCTATCACTTCAAAATACTGAGAAAAAAATGAATGGTGTCTATATATTTTTCTTTCCTTATGGGCTTGCTTGATAAGTAACTAGTGTGATACGTTATTTAATCTTAAAGTTCCAATGACTTCATAGATGATACGTTTCATGCATTAGCTACCACCCGTGAATTTAATTTCGAAAACATTGGTAAGATCCTAGTACCCTGATTTAAACAAAACAAAACAAGATCTCCCTGTGTTGCCAAGGCCTGACATTCACATTCCACATTTCATTTCCTCGTGGATAGATTTGTTACCTGGTAATAATTAAACAGCCTCAGGAAGAGTGGCACATAGTTATTATCACTGATAAAAGCACGAATAAGGAACCTTGAAGAAAGGTGCTGTGGAAACGTGGTTTGGAAACGGAAAGTTCTGAGGACACAAGTGCAATAAAAGGATCAGAGGCAGAGAACTGCAAGTTTAAGGGCAAAAAGGAACATCATCGATTTTCTATAATGAGAAGTAGTTCTCCCCCAGAGTTCCAGAGAGCCTCAATTTTCATCTAAAATTAAATTTTTTTTTTTAACGTTTATTTATTTTTGGGACAGAGAGAGACAGAGCATGAACGGGGGAGGGGCAGAGAGAGAGGGAGACACAGAATCGGAAGCAGGCTCCAGGCTCTGAGCCATCAGCCCAGAGCCCGACGCGGGGCTCGAACTCACAGACCGTGAGATCGTGACCTGAGCTGAAGTCGGACGCTCAACCGACTGAGCCACCCAGGCGCCCCTTTCATCTAAAATTAAATACATTTTTTGAAAGATTCCAAATGTCCATCAACTGATGAGTGGATAAAAAGATGTGGTAGAAATACACAATGGAATATAACTCAGTCAACAAAAAGAATGAAATCTTGCCATTTGCAAAAACGTGGATGGAACTAGAGTGTAAGCAAAATGCGTGAGTCACAGAAAGACAAATACCATATGATTTTACTCATATGTAGAATTTAAGAAACAAAACTGATGCACATAGGGGAAGGGAAGGAAAAATAAAATAAGATAAAAACAGAGAGGGAGGCAAACCATAAGAAACTCTTAACTATAGAGAACAAATTGACAGTTGCTGGGTAGGGGGACATGGCCTGAATGACCGATGGGCATAAAGGAGGGCATTTGTTGGGATGAGCACTGGGTGTTGTATGTAAGTGATGAATCACTAAATTCTACTCCTGAAACCAATGCTATACTATGTGTTAACTAACTTGAATTTAAATAAAATCTTGGAAGAAAAATTAAATTAAGTACCTTTTGTAACAGCTCTTTGGAAACATACTTGGGAAGAGGAGGGCTTTTTAGAGCATATCTTAAAAAACAAAAATAGCCTACTGTTGAATGCCTACAATGTTCTAGGAACTGTACGTATGTATTCTTACTTAACTCTCAAAAAATGCAACGTCAAGGGCTCCAGTTTTACAGATGATGAATCAAAGGTTCAGAGAGATTAAACAACAATTGGAAAAACAGAGATTCCAACCACATCACAATATCACCATCACCCCCAACAAGCAAGTCCTCCCAAATGTAACACTACCCGTGTGATTGCAAATATGATTCTGTGCGGTTCTGATCCAACCGAGCACTTGGCCGTACGACGGCTGGTCCTGATGCAGCAATACCGTGAAACTATATCCTGCAATGACCTGGTACAGAACTCTTTTTCAGAAGAGACCCAAATAGAAAGTGGCATTAATATTAATAGAAATAAATATTCTTTGAAACTCAGAAAGTCAGATTTAAGGATTGGCCCAAGGCTTGCACTAAATCTGAGTTTGGTGCTTAGCACATTCATGCTTAATGATCTAAGCACTTCATAGTCACTGCTCCCCATTCGGTGCAGCCTTTTCCCAGCAGCCTAGATCAAGCTGGTGGTGAGTATCCAGTCATCAGAGCTGGAAATGGACTCAGCACCTAGCATGAGCCAAATTATGACTTCATGCAAGGACCTTCTTTTTTTTTTTTTTTTTTTGGTTTGTTTGTTTCTGTAGCTGTAATGATGAATTAAGGAGGAAAACATTAATGTCAACTTTCAGTTCAACAACTGTCTTTGAGCAATTCTGACTGCAAAAACCCTTGTGCACAGCAGGCACTGAAGGGAAATAGATTTCAACATGTGACCTCAAGGAACTTATCTGATGGCTGGCACAGAGATTTCAGGGAAAACGGGCCATACCGGCCTTCCGGAAGGAGACTGCACGGTCTTGGGGAAAGAGACAACTCTTTGCCAGATTGAAATAACGTCTTGGTCTTCTCCTGAAGCATAATACACTTTCCTTTATTTGACAAAATTGACCCTTATCCACTCACGCCTGCTGTATAGGGAGCCGCTACTGCGAGCTGAGAGGTTTCTGTCAGTCACTGGCTGAGAGTTACTGCTAAATCTCCCCTCACATGCTGCCTGTAACGTCTTCTCACCCTTTGTTTGAACATAATGTAAGTACATGTGTAATTTTAAGATTGATTTCATAGCCACATTCAATATCTCTGCCTTAGCGGGGCACGTCTCAGTCATTACCTCTGTCCACTTACTCCACTCAAAGTGCAATCCCGCCCCTCCTGAGACGGATTAATGTGATACAAATTGACATTTTCCTCGTCACCCTAGCGGGCAACCTGGTTCTCATTAGGGCCAATGAAATTAACACATCCCCAAAAAGCATATTTAAATTTTACTCTGCGAACAAAGGAGCATGGGCACGTATCATCTGTCGGTTTCCCTGAGCAAAATTTTGTGGGGTGTACTTAACGAAGAAACTGCTGCTAACTCATAAAAAAGCCATTAGCAAAACAAAAACTGCCAAATAAAATATTATCTCCTACTCTGCTCCTCTCTTTTCAGACCGCAGAGTAAAAGGTCAATAAATCTGCTGATCGATCCACCACAGAGATACAAGAAGAACACTGAGGATCTATAATCAGGTTATAAGACCTGATTCTAAGATCCGGATCTAAGAAAAAGAGAAAAATACTTTTGCCTCAATTACCTTAAAATGTTGCACTCAAGAGACGCCTGGGTGGCACAGTCAGTTGAGCGTCTGACTTCGGCTCAGGTCACGATCTCACAGGTCGTGGCTTCGAACCCTGCATTGGGCTCTGTGCTGACAGCTCGGAGCCTGGAGCCTGCTTCGGATTCTTTGTCTCCCGCTCTTTCTGCCCTTCTCCCACTCACACTCTGTCTCTGTCTCTCAAAAATAAATACATGTTTAAAAAAAATTTTTTTTTTAATGTTGCACTAAAAATCTTGCTTTGGAGTTGACATTTTCAGTTTACTCTTTCACCTCTCACTTCTTATGCACACACATAACCTTAGTGCTTAGAAGACCCATTTAGCCCGATTCCCTCATTTCAGAAATGGAGATCAGGAGCCCAGGGGAGGCAAAGGGAAGCCCCTGGGAGTAGAGCTGCACTGAGAACCAGATGTCCTCACTTCAGCCCCTTCCAAGATGGCAGCATCTTCTCCTCAATCACAAAAAGAGGGGAGGTGAGGAGGACACCCCCACTGCACAGAGGAGGGGGCAGTCTTACGGTGGCCCTACCCTGGAAGGCACTGAGAGGGTATTGTTCCTGGAGAGCCTGATGGCATCAGGGTGGGGGGGTCAGGGGTCTTCCAAAAGGAAGCCTATGGTGCTGTCAGATCTGACCAAATCACAAAGACCAAGATTAGGATGGTGTGGGGCGGTGGGGAGGTGGCTGGAGAAGAGGGGACCCTAGGCCAGGCCAGCTGCAAAATGACTAACTTCTAGAATGGGACTGTGTGACAAGATTCCTCTCTTGAGTCTCCTGAATGTTTTTCTTTTTTTTTTTAAAAGCTCTTCAGCTGCATCCATTTGGTTCTCCGGCGCCCTTTGTTTCCTGGCTGATGAGTCTTTTCTTTTTCCTTCCCTACATTTAAGAAAGAAAAGGAAAGACGGGGGTGGGAGCAGGGAACTGTTCCCACAGTCTCCGGACGGACACACTGTGCAGCCTGTCTTAGAGCTCCCCCTGCTGGTCGCAGCGTGGCGCTTTGCCTTAAACAACCCTACTGGGTCTTACACCTCAACTTCGTGAAGAGTTTCCTACTCTGTGTTGAGTTCCGCTGATAAACAGCAATTATCTCTGCAGACACTGCGCTTCTGTACCCTCAACAGGAAAAGCTTGAAAAAGAGCAAAATTGAGTTTATAAACATTGTTTCCTGCCGGACCGCCTTCTAATTCAACCAGAATGTCGCTCACCAGTGGGCTGAAATAAACCCTTAATCTTAAACATCCACTTTATCATGAAAATGGCACTGTTTATTCCACTGGTAATATCTTGTGTCGAAATCTGAACAGTATTTCTTCTCTAATGGGAGTGAGACAGAAAGCCCTGCCAATCAAACAGGAAAGAGAAGCCAGCATCGGACAGCAGGCCTCTGTTTTCAGGGGAAAAAAAAAAAAAAAAAAAAAAAAAAAAAAAAAATATATATATATATATATATATATATATGTATATATTCATTTGCACAGGACCACTGCAACTTTAAAAAACAATATCAAAAGGAAAAGAAGTTAGAATTGCAGAGGAAGTTTCTCTGGGAGCTTCTGTTTTTTTCATCTCTTTTCTCTCTCACTTTGTCCCCTTAAGGAAAAAAATTAAAGCTGGTGAGATTTCTTGTTTGCTTAAAGGCTAATGTATATTTACAGAAGCATCCAAGGCAAGGATTGCTTTGAGTTTAGGAGCCCTTAGGTATACAATAGGGCTACTGTGTTTCAAAGGATTTTGGCCACCCATCATGACCGACTATTCAGTCTGCTGTCCATTAATCTAAACACAGGCTCCTTCAGATATATCCAGATGCCCGAAACCTTTTTACATTTGTTGATACGACCTTCTTGTTACTGTATCGGGGGGGGGGGGGGGGGGGGAATTGTTGCTGAGACATATTCCAATGTGTCCCCCAATGGGCTTTTAGGCAAGTTGCCATCCACTTGTCATAAGCACAAAAGAACAGGTTTTCTTCTCCCATGCCCAGTATCCATTTTCCTATCAGGTAGACATCAATTCCTGCTACAAGCTGAGATGGTAACAAGGGGGCAACCCACAGAGGGAACCGTCTTTCCATCACAGCGAAATCTGATGAGGATTTGGTGTGGCTACGTAACTCTTTTTTTGAGCCATTTCTAATTAGCAGAAATATAGTTTCTACTAATAGTGCAATAAATAAACATTATCAGTGGGACTTTGGAAGAATGACAATTTTAAAAAGAAAGAAGAAAGAAAGCTGACTCCCCAGTGTCTATGCCAGGTAGCCCACTCCCAGCTATGTTATCAGTTCCTTCCCCTTGCCTTACCAACAGCTACATGTTACCAGCCAGGTTTCCCCCCCAAAAAATCCCCTCTCTTTCCCCCATTGGATCAAGTGATTCATGGAACCCACCAGAGAGTTATGATAAAATTTTATTCTACCGTAATGCAGAACCCGATGTCACACGGAAATTTCTTCCTGCTCAATTTCACTTGTGACATCCTTCTGACCTAACACAATGCAAGAAGAAAATCACTTATTCTGCCTGAAATTCATTTACTTATCTGTAATGTAGGATCATTGCCTCCTCTACTATATTCCTAATTTTATTTGGATTGACAAAAAAGGAAACCAAGAGCATTTGTGTTCCCTAAGATTCCTTCCCATTTATGCAATAAAAGAAGTTTTGAGGTCTGACTCAATTACTCTCCAAACATCCAAGTACCCAAATCTAAAATTTCTAAGGTATCCAAAACCCCTACAAACCTCAGATGGGTGAAAGCTTCCCTTATTTGGAAGATCACCATAGGAGAAGAGACCTCACATCCTTATTTTAACTCATTGCTAAGCCTAAGCTGCATTCCTCTAGAAACTGCTCAGCACTGGTTATCAGAGCAGAATTAGATATTATGAGTCACTAGCCCAGGGATGACTGCTTCCATTTATCACTGCCATGGCTAATTCACAAAATTAAACTTCTAATCAATTCTTTATTCACATCCAAATGCTACAGAAAACAATTTGACCCAACTGAACTGAAGTTCTTTCATTATGGCCAGGCACTCTCCAGAAATTCTGTTCTCTAACTTCATCACCCACACCCTTCACCCAACCACACAACCTTTTAACCACCTCCAATGACCTGGAAAAGTTAACGCCCCCATCATATCACAAGGATCCATAACTATGTGTCGATACACATGCTGTTGTTCTGCCTGTTGAGCTTCTATGCATCCTTCAAAACCCATAGCACATACCGCAACCTCTACTGAGAAGCCTCTCCTAACTCCACCTCCAAACAAAGGCTTATCCCACCTCCTTAATGTTGCTTCTGCTCCCAGCAAGACAGTGCTCTTCCGAGTATAGGCCATGAACACCTGCATCAGAATTACCCAGGATGCTTGGTAAAATCACAGAACCCCAAGCTCTGTCCAGATCTGCTAAATCAGAAGCTCTGAGGTGGAGACCCACGAAGCTGTATTTACTAAGCTCCCTCTCCCCTCCCCTGGTTAGTCTGATGCAAATACAAACATGTGTTTTATTGCTCACATAATTCTGAGTAGCCATTAATATTTATTGAGCTCCTATGTTATGCCAGGCACTGTTCTAAGCACTTTATACACGTATTAACTGATTTAATTATCACAATAACTGTATAAGAAGAGACCATTTTTTATCTCCATTTATATGTTAATTAACTTCTCTGAGATAAAGGGAAATTGGAAACTCTCCCAAGAACACACCCCTAATAAACGGCAGAGAAAAGATTCAGAACTAGACAGTCTTCTTCCTGGGTGCCTGTCCCTAAATCATTGGGTTTTATAGTCTCGAAAATAATTGTTTGTCTTCTGTCCCCTTTACTAGGCTGTGAATTCCTCCAGAGCGGGAATTATATCTTTTCATCTTGGTAACAGTAACACTTCTCATAGTCCATGATGTACTCAATAAATGTTTATTGAATTGTTTAAAATGTAGGATAAGCCAAGGTACCATTTTTTGTCTATAGATAATAATATCAGTGAAGTAAAAAAAAACATTAAAAAAAAAACAAAACAACAACACACCATCATGGACCACAAAAAAATAAATAAAAATAAATATGGCAATACTTTGGTGAAACACCAGTGCAATTATGTCTGCTTTTCATTAAAAATTATAAGTAATGTAGTAAATAGAAATAAATTAATTCATACCAGAAACCAAAGCCTCCACAGTGTCATGTCGTAAACCTGATACCACAGAAAGCAGGCCCGGGGACAGTGAAACGGTCCCCAGGGAATTACTAGTAACTTTCCAAACCGTATTTTCACATGTCTTCATCTAGACGTAACTTCAAACACTAGAAAAATACATCAGGCTATGCAGCTGTTTCATTTTGAGGAATGGTATATGACTGCCCTTCTTCCTTATCAAATACCTAGAAACTTGAGCCAAACAGCTTGAGTAAGTAAATTTTTCAAAATCTTTGAAGAAAGACCCAGCTCTACCGGGATGGTAGTACCTTTCGGGTTTGGCTCTGTTCCCTAAAAGGCATCTCATATGCATTCCTTCCTTTCACCAAGGTGGGATATCGACAGGCGGGCCCGAGTGCATTAGAATGCCACAGATGTTTCCACTGGCCCCGTCCGGAGAAGAAAAAAGGCCTGGACTCTGACCTGTTAAAAACTGGCATGTTATTTATACAAGTGATATCAGAACTTACATGCTGGGTCTACACTTGGCCTAAAAACCCAATGAAAATTGAGAAAGTCGTAAACCGTTCAGCCAGAAGTGTACCATTATAGAGCATTCTATATATGGGTAACAAATGAGATATTTTTCTCTTTTTTTTTTTTTTTACCCAGATGTTTTGATCTTATGTATACATACATATACACACAAATGGTTTTGATCCTCACATTCCTAATCTGCTGCTTACATCTCCCAAGTGTCAGCTATCGGCCAGGGTCCCAGGTATCTTATCTGCAGGTGCACATGCCCCCACACAGTGGGGACCCCAATAGGATTTCGAGATGAATTTGAGTGGGTCTCACATCTGAATCAATCTGAAACTTCATCAAAAGAAACCCCTGATCCTCAGAAATAAACTCTCCCCTTGCTTCCACACTTGCTGGGAAAACATTTTTCTCTTTTTTAAGAAAATGTGTATAGAGGCGCCTAGGTGGTTCAGTGAAGTGTCTGACTTCGGTTCAGCTCACGATCTCACAGTTCATGAAGTTCCAGCCGTGCATGGGGCTCTGTGCTGATGGCTTAGAGCCTGGAGCCTGCTTCAGATTCTGTGTCTCCTTCTCTCTCTCTCTCTCTCTCTCTCTCAGCCCCTCCTTCCCTGCGCCTTCTCTCTCCCTCTCTCTCTCTGTCTCTCTCTCTCTCTCTCTCAAAAATAAACAAACAAAAATTAAAAAGATAAAAGAAGAAAATGTATATATAACACCAGGCAAGAGTACGTGTCATCTGAATTACTCAAGTGTAAGGGACAGTTTGCTAGCAGTGACTTAGAAGTTCAGAACAAACACTCAGAGCAAATAGAATATCTGAAGACAGGCTGTCCCCAGACATGTGGCCACACGTTGCCCAGGGCTCCTCAGCCACAGACAGCTGGCATCACACGCTTACACCTTCCGGGTTCTCCAGCATTGCGGCCGTGTGGGGCTCACCGAATCTCAGACGACATAAGTAGGCGCCTTGCTCTACGAGAGCGGCAGAGGTTGTCAACGTCCCTGTGACTTTCAGGGGTGGAAGGTTGCCCTCCCTTTCGTTTCCAAGAGTTCCAAAAACAATGGTGAAGGATGTAGCTCTCGTCAGCAACTCCAGGACCGACAAGAAAAAGCAGAGGGCTCACCCCTCAAAAGTCAGATTTTATACGATCTCTGTTTCCTTCTGTGATTTGCCTACCGATTCTCCTGCCAAGGAGCGCAACAGCTTTATAAACAGTGACATGAGGACGTGGCTGGACTTTGCAGTCTAAGCCAGAAGCAGTTTGGTTCGGACCCGCCAAGGGGAAGCGCTCTGTGTTCAGCCTGATTGGTTCTCTCAACCCTCCTTTCTAAGGAAGTCTTGTCCCCCAACTGTCAGAACCACAAAACACGAGACCATTCATCTCTGGCTTTTAGAACCTCGCCTGAGCCACTCAACACCCCTAACTGAGGCATGCGCCTCTCCGATCAGGGACACTGGTTTCTCAGAGCCAAGTACATTTCTATAAACACTTCACGTGGGAAGGAACAAAACCAATAAGTCAGAAAGCTGACTCAGAAATGAGTGGAAGCGTTTCCTTTCCTCCCCCAGCAGATTTGTTGTTCTGTGGTGATTTTCCGGTGTGATCACTATGCAAAGGCTTGGCGGCCTGTCAGTACAGGACAAAGGATTTGGCTACCAACATCATAACTTTTACATTTGGGGCAATTGCTTGGAACGAATACAAATGTGCCAGCGGAAAGCACTAAAGTGTACAAATTATGCTCCACAGCAATAAGTTCAAGGGGACAAACGCTCCAGATGTTTGGGAGTCTCATCTATCTTTCTCAACAGTGGAAGCCCGCTCTAAGGGCCATACCTTTGGAAGCTTTGGATCCACCACCCGTTAGAGACTGGACAACAGCCAGTAGAACTCAGGATTGTTGGGCCCCGGATATTGTGCACATCAATCGACAAGTGCTTACTGATCCTTAGGCCTAGACCAAAAGGCTCTTTTTTACTTAAAACAGCCATCACTGGCAACCACCTTTGCATGTATAAAATAGTACAGCATAAAAACACTTGCAAATACACACTGTTCTTTCGGCCCAGGCAACAGCCTCATTAGCAATTAGTCTCACTCTGTCTTTATTGACACATGAGAAAACTCCACCTCAGCGGAATTAGACGCTGTGCCCCAAATCACAAAGCTGGTAAGTTCAGAGCCACACGTAGGCTTAGTCTCTTTCCACTGGCCCTCAGGTGTGGATAGTAACCAGAAACTCAGTTGTAGTACCATTTTTGGAAAAGTCCCGCACCCCCAAGAGTGTTAACAAAGTTGCTTAGGAATCACAGCACCAGGGGATTACAGGAAGGAGCTGTCCCTGCCATGACCCACTCCTCCAAAGGCAGCCGGGCCTCCCTGCCTCAGCTCCTTCAGAACCTGCCACCATGTTGGTATTTCTTGGTTCTTGTGTGACTAGTTGTCCTCATCCAGAAGATGGGAAGGGGAATCAAGACGTGGGTTCACCACAGAGTATTTAGTGCAAAAGCTCTGAGACCAGCTTGGAAATTCCTACTTCCAAGGGTCATTAGAAGAATGAAATGATACTGAGGGCACCTGGGTGGCTCATTGGGTTAAGCGTGCGACTCTTGACCTTGGCTCAGGTCATGGTCTCATGGTTCGTGAGTTCGAGACCCACTTTGGGCTCTGCACTGACAGCACAGAGCTTGCTTAGGATTCTGTCTCTCCCTCTCCTCCTGCCCCTTCCCCTCATGCTCTCTCTCTCTCTCAAAATAAATAAATAAACGTAAAGAAAAGAATTAAATGATACAGAAAACAAAGTCATAGTTGCCAGCATACAGTAAGCATTGAATAATCACTATTAATATTGTTATCATCCTTAACATTATACTTATAAACTACTTGTAGACTGATTTTGTTCCAAAGTGTATATACTCATTTCCTGTATGAAGACAGTCTGACAAACATCAGTGCAGCACCAGGCACTAGGCGAGGCCCCAGGGACGGGGAGGCATTGGACGCGGTCTCTTTAGTGGAGAAAGGAACTCCCCCGTAGGAGGAACTTGACTCATGGAAAGAGTAAGTGAGCGCCAATTAGAACCTAGAATATTGTTTCATTATTCAAAATTTGGGAAAAGACATTCCATGCAGGTCCAGGAATGCCTTAGCTACACACAGTGCCTCCCCCCTCACAGTCCTTGATCCTTTACGTTTCTTTTCCCCAAAATAATGCCTTACTTCTGTCCCATTCTCTTGGGCTTTTACTAAATAAAGAGCTATTTAGTTTGGAGGAAAATAAAAATCACAGTGAGATATTAGTAATTCAAGTTTACTACTCCTGGAAAATAAATTTGAATCGGATGGGAGTACTGAAATCTCTCCCCATTAGGACCTTCAAGGGCTACTGTCCTGAGGGGCGGGGTTCAGCAGATGGAAATCCATTCATTCATTTATCCAGCCAGCCAGCCTTTTGTTTAACCAATGTGCCAGGTTGTAGGTGCTGGGTAACACAGCATGGCCTTGACCTCACTGGTCTTCTTCCAATCTAGCATGAGTGACAGGCATGACACAAGTGAACTAAAAAAGAAATAATTACAAATCATGGTAAGAGCTAAAGAATGACAGGTAAGATGACAAAGGAGGAGCAGACAGTACGTATATACCGAGTGATGTCAATAAAGACTTCTTATATTTAAATGAAGTGTGTGGGTGGATATTTGATTTGAGGCATTAAAGAGCCAACTTTTATATGGCAATTATTTTGCCATATCATTTCAAAATATCAAATCATTTTTTGCACACCTGAAATTAATATAATGTTATAGGTCAATTATACCTCAATTTTTAAGAAAAATATTTAAGTCTATCCATTTTGAGAGAGAGTAAGAGAGAGAGAGCAGGGGAGGGCCAGAGAGAGAGGGCGAGAGTGAGAATCCCAAGCAGACTCTGCACGGTCAGCACGGAGCTCGACATGGAGCTCGAACTCATGAAATGTGAGATCACGACCTGAGCAGAAACCAAGGGTCAGGCACTCAACGGGCTGAGCCACCCAGGTGCCCCTAAAAAAATTTTTTTTTAATAGGATCCAGCCCTACAAAAGAGGACAGGCTGGGACTACATAAAATGGCAGTACAAAGACCAAGGCAGGAAATTACCTGGAGCCTAGGACTCAGACGAGAATAACACCGAAACTTGGGATAGAGAGCCAGGGAGGGATCACACATCACCTTGTAGATCCCAGAAGGTGTATGGCTTTTACTGAAGGACTGGACCAGGACAGCTTTCCAGATCCCTTACCTGTGTCTGATTCTTTAATATACATATAGATAGATATAATTTTTTCAAGGAAATGTAAATTCATGTTTAAGACAAAAATCTTAGCTCTCTTAATTCTAGGCCAGCACCTTCTCACTCCTCTGTAGTTTCAGACTCTTGCCCCCACCCAGCGCACTGTGCTGGGAGGGGCCCAGGTCGTCTTTGTGACGATGCTGGTACTGCCAGAAGTGTGACCTTGAACAAGCCACCAGTCACTGCAAGCCTGGACTCCCTCATCTATAGAAGAGGTGGAACCAGATGATCTCAGAGATCGCTTTGGCTCTAAGTCAATTTGGTCAAAACCGGAGGGGGGAAATGCCCCTACACTCTCAAGGCTTAGTGCTTACACTTCCTGCTATAGACATGGTTTGACATGAGGGTCAAGAGCCCGAACTTTGATTCTAGTCACGACTACATGCGAACTCCTCTACCTTGGACAGGTGACTTTATCTCCCTAAGCCTCTTTTCTCATCTGTAAAATATGGATAATAGCCATGCCGACTTTACAGAATTCTTATGAAGAAGTAGGGGTATAATTATTACTGTCATCGTTATGCATCGATCTTCCCATAACAGGATGGCAGGACTTGGACCGGAGAGAAATAACAGGTTTAAGACTTGAGGCAGGTCTTTGGAACGTACTCTCATGAATCAGCATCTATTATGCCAATATTAAGGGTGAACCAACATGAAGTAAGCCTGGATCTGTTTGGAGCCCAGAGGTAAAGTCTGGTCTGGAAACTTGAGGCCGTTGAAAGGTTTTCAGCTGAAAAGGTATTTGCTCACTTGATGTGAAACACATGGTCCATGGGGAACCTCAGAAAAACACCAGCCATCCTCGGTTCCCATCTCACGTGTGCGAGGAACGAGAGGATGTAGACAAAGCTTTATTCTCCTAGATATAGTCACTGCCAGCAAAAAGACGAAGAAGAAAAAAACAATTAAGCTTCTAACATGAGCTAAGTCAAATAAGCCCACCAACCTCTTAGTAAAATATACAGGCATTAAGCCAGGCTGTCCTGACACGTGTTTAAAGAATACCCAACTTTCAGAGGGATTGAATAAATAGACTTCAAGTCGTGTAGTTCTTGGGAAAATTTCAAAAGAGTCAATGCCATACGATGGCATCGTTTCCCTCCTCCTGTTCATAAAAGTCCCAGAGTCACAGGGTTGGAAGAGAAATCAGAGGTCATCTTGCCCGAACCTGATTTCTAACACGTTTGCTTCAGAAGCAAAATGGTTCTGAGCCAGACGATGCCAGAGTTCGTATCGCCATTTGAACCTAACCGCTTAACCAAATAAGCAGTGATCTGAAGTGGAAATAGAGACAGGGAGCGAGAGAGCAGTCCCGGTCTTGGTAGCTTTTTATTTCTCTGAGTGCCCGACAGCTTACGAGTCAGCCTTACTGTGTAGAATTCTGAGAATGTTCTACCTCTTTGAGCGTTTCTTTCAAACACATCTTTTGAGATGGGCATGTATGTTTCCTGAACTTGGATCCTTCCAGTTATCAGCCATTTGGAAAGCCAGGAGGGGGTGAGGGTGCCCTTGGCAGGGTGACAGAGGGCAGACTACCAAATCTAACTCCATTGCTGACGCTACGGCAGGGGAACACACGGATACTAGGCATTGTCAAAAAAATTAGTGAATGAGGAACCGGGCCTTACTCTTACTAAGGATTGCTTGATTCAAATGTTCTAGACAGAATATCTATGGTAAGTTGGTTATCAATCTGTATGTAGTCTATGCATTATAAAGAAGGAGGGAGAGAAGGGGGAAGAGGGGAGGGGGGTAGAGGCAAAGAGGTGAACATGCTTCAACACACTAAAATACTAAACAAAATGTACAATCATTTCTTGAAGGCTTGGTCCCGGGCTTGCCGCTATTTTAAATATGCTATTTGTGTTCGTCCTCAAAAGAGGTTACATTTTTCCCATTCTACAAGCAAGAAAACTGATGGTTTGTGAATTACCTCAGAAGGTTTGAGGAACTTTTTGTTTTCTTCCCTTTTTGTAACATGGAAAGTGTGCTTTGAAAATGAACAACAGGGGTGCCTGGGTGGCTCAGTCAGTGGAGCGTCAGCTCAGGTCATGATCTCACGGCTGGCAGGTTTGAGCCCCGCGTCAGCCTCTGTGCTGACAGCTCGGAGCCTGGAGCCTGCTGCGGATTCTGTGTCTCCCTCTCTTTCTCGGTCCCTTTCCTGCTCGCGCTCTGTCTCTCTCTCTCTAAAATAAATAATAACATTAAAAAAAATTGTTTAAAGAAAATGAAAAACAAATATTTACGGCCTTCCGTTTGGTCCTGTGTGTGTAAAAGCACTGGGCAAAAAGCAGCAGACCCGGGACTCAGAAGGAAGCTACGAAAAAAAAGGCAGAGCAGGACTTATACGCAGATGCGGGCACACAGGAGACCCCCAGGGGTTCAACAAACATTACTGACCTCTCAGAAATTCCTTCGTTTACGTTGATCCCCTCTCTGCAACCTGTACTGCAACCCTAGCCTCTCTGAAAAAGGTAGTTAAAATCCACATGAAACGGTCTCTCTCTCTTAACCCAGTCCTACGTGGACAATTTTAACGGAGTCAACTCCTCATCACCAAGCACTTACTGGAGAGCATTCATTTATAATATAAATAGCATTTAAACAGATACAGGTTTCCCTTTTCGAAAAAAAAAAAATTGTCTTCTATTTTGGAATTGCAACAGTGGAGGTATTTAAGAGAACAAGCTTGTAACAACAGAGTAAGCAACAGAACAATCGTCTCTAATTGGGAGGAAAGTTCCTCGTTTTTCCATAACGGCATCTACATTACATGTCCAGATGCTCTGCCAGATTGTTAACTCTACACCCCAAAGCATCTGATTTTGGCGAGCTTGGATCAGGACACATGACTGAAGCCAGAACTGCTGAGGAGCCGTGTGAATAAAGACCAAGCCTCAATTAGCAGGTCAAGAAACACGCTAATCAATTAGCGGCCTGGCTTTCTCCAACTTACCAAATTAAGATGGCTTTAAAAGCATAACCGATCTTTGTAAATGAACGTTCCTCGCTGGTCCCTCCTCTGGGAGGTTAGACATTATAAGAAAATAATGGTATGAATCATTTATATTTCTGGAAAATCCTGAGAACCTCCAGGTGTGACACAGATGGTACACAATAAAGGGGGGAGGGAATGATTTTTCATGAATAAGGCACACACATCCGTGCGCGCGCATAAACAGCAAGTCCTACTTCTTCCCGGCGGGAATCCCCGCCTCTCCACCAAGGCCATCAGAAATACCAAGGTCCCCATGCGCCATATGCAATAAAATTGTCTAAAGGGAGAGAGAAATCTAACAGACACAAAAAGTACCCGAAAAGGGCTCTGGAGACAGATTGCCTGGATTCCAATTTCAGTGCCACCTTTTATGCATTGTGTGATAGTTGGGTAAGCAATGAAACCTCTCTAAGCCACGGCTTCATCAGCCACAAAAGGGGGATTATATCAATGCTTCCCTCTTGGAATTGTCGTGAAGATGAACTTAATGCCTGCAGAGTAACCAGCATGGGGCCTGATGCTAAGCTTTATGGTTGGGACATCATTGTTAACCTGCACGATTTCTACCAAAAGAGAGGAAGGAGGAAGGGGAAGAGGAGGAGGAAGAAAGAGGAGGAGGAGAAAGACAAAGGGAGAGAAGAAGAAAGAGGAGGAGAGAACGATTCCTCTTCACATTTCTGTGATGATGGAAGAAACTTGAGCTGAACATCTTCAGCCGGGAAGAGCGAGATGTGTTTTCATAGAGGGAAGAGGAGGGGCCCCTGGGTGGCTCAGTCAATTAAGTGCCCAAATGTTGATTTCAGCTCAGGTCATGATCTCATGGTTCATGCGTCTGAGCCCCATGTCGGGCTCTGTTCTGACAGCTCAGAGCCTGGAGCCTGCTCCGGATTCTGTGTCTCCCTCTCTCCCTTCCTCTGCTTGCTTCTCTCTCTCTCTCTCTCCCTCCCTCCCTCCCTCCCAAAAATAAACAAACATAAAAAACAACTCAAAGAGGGAAGAGGAAGCAGGAGAATCTATGCTCCCTGAATATTGAAGATGTGCCAATTATCACCACACATCTGTCTGTAGAAGCACACTCACAAGCTTCAGTCACCTGCCACATGTCACAGAGTCAGCTGAGCAGTGGAACTGAGATTCAAAGCTCCACTTTTGCCTATGAAGCACCCTCTCTCTGTAAACATTCTTCTGGAAATCACGTGCACCGTCCTGTTCTGAGTGTGCTTTCCTGGCAAACGATGCCGGCAAAGAAATACTTAAGCTGCAACATTAGCACAGATTAGATGTGTAACCTATTTTTGTTTAATTTGAGAGAAAGATCACACATGAGCAGGGGAGAGGGGCAGAGGGAGAGAGAAAGAAGGAGAGAGAGAGTCTTAAGCAGGCCCCATCCACCTCAGCACAGAGACGGCCGTGGGGCTTGATCTCATAACTCTGGGATCATGACCTGAGCTGAAATCGAGAGTCGGACACTCAACTGACCGAGCCACCCAGACGCCCAGTACAATCCCTGCCTTACACTCAAACTCTGAATGACACGCTGAGGAGTTAATAGATTTTGGTGATGGTGGTTTGGAACGTCAGACTGGTCAAAAGAAGGAACTGAGGGGCACCTGGGTGGCGCGGTTGGTTAAGCTTTCCACTTGGGCTCAGGTCACCATCTCGTGGTTTGTGGGCTCGAGCCCGGCATCGGGCTCTGTGCGGACAGCTCAGAGCCTGGAGCCTGCTTCACATTCCGTCTCCCTCCTTCTCTGCCCCTCCCCCATTGGCATGCGAACACACCCAGAGCGCCATTCCCTCTGCCACGTCCTTCCCCACCCACTGCCTAAATAAAGTACACCTTAAGCCCGTATAAGCTCCATCCACGCCCCTGTCTCTTCCTCATCTCAGCCCTCAGTTTCCTTTAGAGTACTCTCACATGCCAGCCTCCATTGGCTCCTCAGTGCTGGGCACAACACTTGACACATGGAGGGCCCTCGATGAAATGTTGTTGGGCAAATAAGCCAATGAATGAAGGTGTATGGGGCATGTTATCTTTATTTTGCCTCTCCCTAAATCTCTTATCATTCCCTAATATTATATTATTGCTTTCTCTGCTTACATTTTTATTGTTTGACTCTCCCACTAAGAAATAAACTCCACGAGAATAGACACTTTCCATGTTTACTACTTTATCCGTGGTATCTGAACAAGTGCCTAGCCCATAATAGGCACCCAGCATTTTTCAAATGAATGAATGAATGAACGAATGAATGAACGAGTACTTGTATCCCTAGGATAAAGTACAGTGCCTAGATCAGAATAAATGCTTAATGAATGGAAATGTATAGTAACGATTCGATTTGGGCCCCTAGAGTGACTACAGTTAATTTCTCATCTAGTCAAAGGTGATAACAGACTGAATTTTACACAGAGTTCACTTTCAGGAAGAGGAAATATCGTTTGCATCACCAAAGCTTGGTAATGGTCATCTGTCGCAGGTTCTGAGCTGAAAACTCCTCTCCTGGTATGGGTCACTTTTGGCTTAATCGTCCGCCACCACCTTCCCTTAAGGCCAATGAAAATCAATCTCGAGAGAGAAGAGCAATGTGCCCTTCAAACAGCTGTTTTCATGACCAAATCCCACTTGGACTCTTTCAAGTATTGCCTCTAACACTCACAAAAGAAAACAAATCTGTCTTGACACAACATTTTGACCAAGTTCAATGCGGTTATTCATGTTATTCCAACTTTTTTTGGTAGAAAAGATAAACACGGTCTCTGAAAGAAAACATAATCAAAAAAGCACCACCCAGGCCCTTCCAAGGCCCAGCCCTGCTTTCCAGATGCTCTCCTGTTTCAGCTTGGTTTAATTAAAGCTCCATATGTCAGCAACCCATCAGCTTCAGGGTGATTCAGATTGCCCCAAAGCATCAGAAAGCCTGCCAAACTAGCCAAGCATGAGAGCAAAGTTGAGAAATGTACTCTCTAGAACAAAGCCCATCATTACAAGGGGAAGGCTTGTTGGGAGGAGGAGTAAAGTGATTATCTCCCTCCCTGCTTTGGATTTTGAAACATCACAAAGAGAGCTTGGTTCAGATTCAGTCCATGTCTCAGATCAGTGACAGTGCTCTTGAGGGAGGCACGAGACATCTGAAGTCTAACTCCTGGTCAAACTTGGCTACCTCTCAAACTACGGTCATGGTATGCAAAGATGCTGAGAACTCAAGTGCATCTGTGCCCTTACACAGTAGAAAGCTCACAGCACACTTGTTGATTCTTCTTTTTCCCCTTGGTGTGTCAGATCTGAGCTTTTTATAGTACCTCTGGGTCTGTAGTGAGACAAAAAAAAAAAAAAAAAACACAAAAAAAACAAAAAAACAATGCAATCAGCTAAGAGTTTCCTGGCTGCGGTAGCCAGAAATTGAAAGAAAACTCCCAGCATGATCCAGTCATAGATGAAAACCAAACTCCTGTAGGGGGTGGGGTGGGGGATTATTTTTTTAATGAACAGGGTCCTTGCTCAAGACCTGAAGCCCAGAGTGAACGAGCCTGGCAAAGACAGCAAGAGAAAGTATGAAAAAGCTCCCCCAAATCCACAACAAGGAATACTTACATGAGCCCCCGCTTACATGAATGAAAGCTTAACCGAACTCAAGAATTTTACTTCATGCAGCTAAAACAAATGTAGGACTAAAGTGGTGCCTCCATGTAACTGAACAGATAGACAATTTCATCTATATAATTCTAGAAGTCACCAAATATCTTCTCTCCACCACATTTCCAAGAGCTGTACCCAGAAGTGTTAGGTACTGTGTGAACACAGAGTCGCTCGTTAACGTTATTTGTTCTATACACTTCCAGAACAATAGATTTGAGGGGCTCATGCTTTGGACTGAGTGGATTGGCCGTCTTCTGATCACGAAGAGAAAGGCTGCGCATTTGGTAGCTTGCAAATTGATTCATGTGGGTTCAGAGGACTCTTCTTGCAACAGTTTTATGGTATCTGCTGCACCTTGAAACATGTTGAGAGGAATCTAAAAAAACAAAACAAACAAACCAACAAACCTGCAGCTCCTAAAGTGGCCTTGATACACAGAATATGGAGCGGTGGACAGCTAGATAGAGTGTTTATCCCTGGGATGGGGGATGCTGTTCCTCAGGAAACCCACAAGGGCTGCCGCACTAATCAGTGTTGGAGTGTTGGCCCTTCATTACTCTGTAGGCACCTCTCCTCTGGACCCAGCAGACCATGCTCCCAATCTCCATTTTAGCTGCAACATATTCTTGCCTAGCCACTGGCCTCCTTCCCTAGACTTCATGCCCTTCACAACAGAGCACATCCAGCCAAGATGTAAAAAACCAGTCCTTCACTCCTACAACCCCAATCTCAATGAATGCTTGTCCACCAGTGGGAAAAGAAAGAAAATAACATCTCATTGCAAACAATACATTCTCATTTCCTTTCTCTCTTCTCCCCTCCACATTTTTTTGTATTGGAAGGAGAAAGAAAAGCAGCCATGATCAGGGTGCCCGGGTGGCTCAGTCGGTTGAGCATCTGACTTCAGCTCGGGTCATCATCTTGTAGTTTGTAAGTTCTAGTCCCTGATTAGGCTCTGTGCTCAGAGCCTGGAGCCTGTTTCGGATTATGTGTCTCCCTCTCTTTCTTTCCCTACCTCTCTCTCTCTCTCTCTTTCTCTCTCTCTCTCTCTCAAAACATAAATAAACATTAAAATTTTTTTTTTAAAGAAGGAAAGCAGCCATGATGGGTGGAAGTTGGTTCAGCCTCCCCTTCCACAGGATCTGTAGTCAGGTTGGTTATTGAGCCAAAGTATAAAGAATGTTAATCCAGAGTATGAAGGGTTTAACCGCTATTGTTTTTAGTTATGGGATATTAGCATCAAACTCAGAGTAACAGAAAAATATCTCACACAAGATCTTGTACATATATGTTCCCCATTTCTATGAAATCGATAGTAACACAATGTTGGTATTAGATCCATATAACTCTGTCTTGATGTAGATCTTCGATGTATTCATCCTTTATAGAAAGTAACAAAATTAACACATGACAAACTTCTGGTGAATACTATCCCTCTTAAAAATGTATATACATATGTATGAATAAGCATATGTATTGAATAATTTTATGTAAAAAAAAACACTGTGCAAGATACTTTTTATTCGACAAATTCTTTTCCAGATAACTATATATTTAGGTTCAACATATTCTCCACAAATCTAAAAACCTGAAAACTAAACCCAAAAGAAAAACAAAAACCCATATACATATGTGTGTGTGTGTGTGTGTGTGTGTGTGTGTGTGTGTATACCCACATTAAATGGTTAAATTGTAAAATCTTGGCTAGCCCAACCAGAAGTAATATTTGACAGTGGTAACAATAATTAAAATAAAGTTGGTAATTTCTATGTATTTGGAACAATATTTCAGGCACTACACAACTTATAGGAGTGCTGTCCACCTCCAAATCTAAAAAATTTGTGATTACTTCCATGGTTGCTATATAGGACAGAAAGAAAATCACTTTCAGGAAGGAAAAAAAAAAGACATTTCTGCATACAGGCAGCAGACAATTCTGCAGAATGAGTATTGCAGTAAAGTGAACTTTCTTAAATTTCATAAATGCATGGGACGACTTCTTAGGAACCAGTAAGCAACCATTAGGACTAAAGGTTTGGAGACTTGTATTAAAAACGATTCTTCAGGGGCGCCTGGGTGGCTCAGTCAGTTAAGCATCCAACTTTGGCTCAGGTCATGACCTCACGGTTTGGGAGTTTGAGCCCCACACCGGACTCTCTACTGTCAGCACAGAGCCCGCTTCAGATCCTCTGTCCCCCTCTCTCTCTCTCTGCCCTTCCTCTGCTCGCATGCGTGCACACACTCTATCTCGCTCTCTCTCAAGAATAAGTAAACATTAAAAATAATATTGTGGAGATGTCCACAATATTACTTTTAATAATGATTAAAATTTCCTAATTAAAAATAAATAATTTAAAGCAACCTACAGATTCAACGATATTTAGAAAAAATTCTTCATAGGTCTCTTGCATTTCTTCACACTTTGCAAGCAAGGCTACCCTTTATTCTATCCTTTCAAAGATTTGTGTAGTAAATATTTTTGGAATGTAGAGATAGTATCTTCCATTGGAGCAAAGGGCAGGTGTGCTTAAAGTCTTAGAATATAAAGACATGGCCTCCCTCTGAAGGAACAGGCAGTCACGCTTACTGTCCAGAATAATAAAGTTAATGTCCTCCTTTAGAACAAAGAACAGCATGCTTACTACCCAATATCAAAGATTCAAGTTGCCTGAACTCTGATTTCTCTCTTGGAGCCCAACCCATTGGGCATGCAAGTATCATCTCACCCTCTGGGCATTACCCTCTGGGAACTGGGGTTTAGGGAAATGACGCCAAAATGCTGATGCTCTAATTGCTGCTAGTGATATGAATATAATAAACTTGCTTTTGTTTTATTTTTTAGAGTCCACATAGAATCACATGTATTTGTGATCACATGTCTTCCTGTCCGACCTATTTCACTTAGCATTGTACCCTCTAGGTTCATCTGTGTTGTTGCAAATGGCAAAATCTCATTCTTTTTTTTTTTTTTTGGTTGATAATATTACAACGTTTGTTGTGTGTGTGTGTGTGTGTGTCTTTATCCATTCCCCTATTTATGGACATTTAGGTTGCATTCGTATCTTAGCCATTGCAAACAATGCTGCTATAAACACAGGGGTGCATGTATCTTTTTGAATTAATGTTTTTGTTCTTTGGATAAATACCCAAAAGTGGAATTACTGGGTCATATGGTATTTCTATTTTCAATTTTTGAGGAACCTCCATACTGTTTTCCACAGTGGCTGTGCCAATTTACATTCCCACAAACATCGCACAAGGATTCCCTTTTCTCCACATCCTCGCCAACACTTCCTGTTTTTTGTCTCTTTGGTACTTGCCATTCTGACTGGTGTGAGGTAATATCTCTTCGTGCTTTTTATTTGCATACCCTTGATAATTAGTGATGCTGAGCATCTTATGTGTCTGTTGGCCTTCTGCATGTTTTCTTTGGAAAAATATCTATCAGGTCCTCTGTGCATTTTTTAATTGGATTTTGGGGGGTGTTGAGTTGTTTAAATTCTTTGCAAACCAACCAATTCTCACTTAAGCTCATTTCTTTCTTTGAAAAACTAGCTAAGTCAGTAACAATCAACACACTCCATTAACATTCTGTTTTCCAATCCAGAACTATACACTTTGTCTTCATTGTGTCTCTTTTCGACCTCTCATAGAATAATGGCTTTCCCAAATGTTTCACCGCTGAATAGCATGGGTCTTTATCTTCCCAGATTTGAATGTCAATTTTCCCGCCACCCATTGCCAGGAAACCAGATGCTAAGTCAGTGTCACATATTATGATTTTGATTATATCATACCACTTTTGGTTCCAATTTCTATGTTAAGGTAACAGTCGCTTCTGTGACAGATAAACCCCTAAACTGCAGTGACTTCATGAGTTCCTCTGGTCTTCAACAGCCAACTAGCCAATAATAGAAAAGAGAATATTCTCTGTGGAGAAAGACTTTTTGTGAACAAAACTGGGATGTGGTACTCATTGTTACTACCCAAATTCTCTCAGCCAAAATTCTGTTGAGTGGCCATCCATAGCTGCAAGGGATGTTGGGATATGTAGTTCTGGCTGTGTTTCTAGAAAGAATAAGAAGAAGTTTTGATAAAGTTATCACAGCTTGTTATGAATACTTTTATGTTGTGGCCTATCCTGCTTCTACAACCTCATAATTACCTGGAATTGAGTGATAAATATTGAGAAAATAAGGACGTCCCATAAACCTTAGAAAATCAAGATTGATCTAGTAATCAGTTGCAAACTAAGCTGTGCTGGAGGGGAGTTTTTTCTTTTTCATGTTATCAGCAAATAATTATTGAGTCTTTATTTTGTTCCCCAAATGGTGAGCCATCTACCATATTTGCCTTCATTCATAGGGTAATTCATGCATCCTGCTTGCTCCCTCTTTCCCAGATACTATCATGCTTTTTCTATGCACCAAAGCTAGCTCCCAAGAAAAGATATTTAAAGTTTACAACTTTATCCACACTGCGGTGCCAATCACTGAAATGACTTAATGTGTAAATTTTCTAGCCTGTATTTACATTTCAGGCAGGACAGGAATGGTTTTGTCTTTCTGGAATTTCAGGAGACCACAGTTTTGCTGTCTGAGAGAGTTATGCTCATCCTGAAATCATATGTTGCAAGCTAATCTGGCCTCTTTAAGTATGAATTACATTTCAAGGTCTTAAAGGACTGAACCTGGGTGGTTCAGTTGGTTCAGTGTCTGACTCTTGATTTCGGCTCAGGTCACGATCTCACGGTTCGTGGAATTGAGTGAGCCTGTGTTGGGCTCTGGGATGACAGCATGAAGCCTGTTTGGGATTCTCTCTCACCCTCTCTCTCTCTCTGCCTCTCTTCTGCTTGCACACATGTGCGTGCTCTTTCTCTCTCTCTCAAAATAAATAAATAAACTTAAAAAAAAAAAAAGAAACAAAGGATAGAAGGAACGGTGAACTGATTTCCCTAAAACCCCTGCCCAGCAATCTAGCATACTAGAATTCTACTCAGCTGTCATGATGGAGTCAGAACAGTTTAGGTAGAAAAACAAATGACTTTAAACACTCTATTCCTTTGCTGCATAGGAGTTTTATGTACCTACTCACCTGACATGGCAACCCCATACTTTGGCAACGCAAAGAAAGTCAGCAGCCAGGAGAGAAGGCAAAGAAACCATGCATTAAATGAAATAACACTATTCTACCCAACAAAGGACAACACATAGAAATCCAATTGTTTGTATTCCAAGAACCCTAAGCATTCTGAACACAGACGGCCTACAAGAATTTTTCAGCACCTATTATATACCAGATATTAAACTAGATGGTAACATATATGTTATATCATCTTTTGCAGTATACCATATTTGTGCTTTTTTTAAAAGCAAGCTCTATACCCAACATGAGACTTGAACTCATAACCCCAAGATCAAGAGTCACATGCTCCACTGAATGAGCCAACCAGGTGCCCCTGCAGTATACAACATTGGCCTAATTTTTGTAGATGTAAATAGAGGTTGAATGAGTTCCTAAAGTCATAGCTAAGTAAGGGAAGCATCATTATAACTAAGCAAGAGAAGCACCATTTCAGCCCTAGCCAGTTTAACACTATCCAACTTTCTAATAAACTTGGTGACCTCATAAACCAGCACCTGATTTCTCCCACTGTTACCTATCCTTAGTATGTAACTACTGGGGACATAAAAGTCAGAGGTAAGGGCATTCCCAGAGGATCTTTTGCTTCTTGTCAAACTAAGGTTGAAAATCCAACATGTAATTTTCCCATCATGACAAAAAGGACAAAGCAAAACCAATACGCAGTGAGAAAGGGCAGGAAAAGTGCTAAGAAGTATCTAAAGGACCTATCTTTTGAAATCTTCTTTCTATATACTTTAATGAATAAGAGGTTACCTCAATATTTTCAAGGATCTTACTTGAGGAGTGGTCAGAGAGCAATGATAAAGAACAATTCAACATCTGATTGTGTATCTTATGCCTTTCCCTGTATAGCCAGGTTTGTTATGTATGAAGAATCATCTCTCTTTGTTGTAGAAGACACAGTTTAACCATGTGAGTTGAGGGCAGTAATACTTCCCCTATTTTGCTAAAAGCGTTACAGTCAAGGTATTCCAAACGGGTCAATTTCTTGCAGCCTGAATCCGGTGAAAGATAAATGAGGAGCTATTGAAATCACTGGAAATGTACGTCTGATGCACCTTGCTCTTTAAAAATCCCACATCAAGTTTCAATTATGCAAGATAAACAAGTTTTAGAGATCTACCCTACAACATCATGTCTGCAGTTAACAATACTCCATTGTACACTTAGAGATTTGTTAAGAGGGTTGATCTTCTGCTAAACACTAAAAACATTAACACAATTTTAAAAAATGTAACCCTGGATGACATCAAGAAGAGAAGTTGTCAAAGACTGGTCAGGACGTTTCTTGACTGGAAATTTGAGAGGTCTAAGATTGTACTTTTAAGGGACCAATAATGGCAGCCTGCCTAACTGGAAAGCTTCCTCTTTATGTGATGATGAAAGGTTATTTTTAAAGAAGCTGGAATTAGATACTAAAGGAATCTTTTAACATCTTTTGTCAAAGCAGAAGAGTTTCTAAGAGGTGAATGCCAATCAATTTCTTTTCATGTCTGTGAAGATGAAACAAAGGGAATAGGCTTAAATTACTGTTTGAAAGCTTTCATATCAATCAAGAAAAGGGCCTTCTTGAGGATGATAAAGCACTTGTTTAGAATATTGAGAAATGTGGCAAAGTCTCCATGTTTAGACATCTTCAGGAAGATAAAATACCTGGCCTAGATAAGCATCCCTTGCTAAAGTCAGGAAAAACACAAAATGTTTTCATAAGGTTCCCGCTAGCTCTAATTCTGTAAAATGAGTATCTCCCAAAGATCTAGGAGTGTAGCTGATTTCTAGTATTTTCTCTATAAATTCAGGGCTGAAATTTAAGCTAAAACAAAGTGATTCCAAAGCCTATTTTGATTATGCTTGAAAGCGACAAAATGGTCCTTCTCTGAAAATCATTACGTTCAAGATAAACTTTAAAATACAGATATGTCCATCCTACCAGTGGAGCAATGTTCACTCATATTTCCCCACCGTGGTGTGCTGAGAATGGCTCATACTGACTCAAAAAATAAACAGTCATGCACATCTCTTTCCAATTCCACATTCAGTGACTTCACAATGAGAGCTTGAAATTGGCCATTGTGTATTTATACCATAAAAATTAGCAAACACTGCAAATCAGGGATTTGTTCATTTGTTTTTGCTGTTGTTTTCAGAAATCTTGTTGTTAAACATTTACCAGTTCATCATGGTTTCCTATTGTTTAGAAAGAGAAACGTCAACTTTCTGCCCAGCAGAAATTCCAGCTATGTGATATTTGACAAATCACTTAATTGCTCTAAATCTCTCCGCTTACTTATCTTTGAAATGAAAATGATAATTCCTGCTTCGTAGGGTTGTTGTGTTATTGGGATAGTTCGTGTGAAGTACAAGTGCAGTGCCTACCCTGGGAAGCAGTTGGCTGTGGCCACGATTGTGGATGTGTGAGTAATTGGCATGGTTGTAGCAATCTTGATATAGTCAGGATTCTTAAAACTTACTCTGGGGATTGAGTATTAGAACTGTTATTACAAATTTGGAGACCAATTCTAAGTTTCTGAGAGTCAACATAAAATAGGTAGCGTCACATCAAATAAAAATTCTTTGTTTTTCAACTTACTTGACGTTTTCATACTTCTTAAATAATTGTACCTATTTGCGTGATTTGAGTGTATTCAGAATTACCAAATCATGAGTACCACCCAAAGAATTTCCAGGGGAGAGGTATAAGAAATTTTCTTCTTATCCCATTCCCTTTAAATCTGAGTGGTTTTCAAATTTTCATGAGCATCACAATCACTTGGAGGGCTTATAAAAAGACAGATTGTTGAGCCCTACCTGCAGAGTTTGTGATTCAGTGAGTCCGAGAATTTGTATTTCCAGTAAGTTCAACGATGATGTTAATGCTGTCAGTTCTGAGACAATCTTTATCCTCTGTCTCATTCTGTCCTCTGAAATGAGCTGTTATCCTTGAACCAAACTAGTGGATGTTAGTGCCCTTTACCTTTAGGATCATGGTTTCCCAGGAGACACTTCGGTTTCTGTGTCAATTATATATTGCTGCATAACAAACCGTCCCAAAATTCAGTAGCTCAAAAATAAAAATTGATTGTTGTTAATGAGTCTATTGTTCAGCTAGATGGTTCTGCTGATTTGGACTCCGGTGATCTCCAGCTGGGCTTAATTATAAAGCTGGGGTCAATGGGCTGGAGGTTGGCTGGTCTAGGACCGTTTCACAAGTCTGATGGTTGACTGACATTAGCTGTGGTGACAAGGGTGACTGGGTTCTGTGCTGCTCATCATCCAGTAGAATAGCCCAGGCTGGTTCAAATGGTGGTGACAAGTTTCCAAGAGGGAGAACAGAAGCACTCGCGGTCTCTTGCTATCTAGATTTAGAACTGACATAATTTCCTTTCCTCTACATTCTGTGTCCAAAGCAAGTCATAAGGACGGCACAGATGCCAATGGTGGGGAACTAGATTCTTTCCCTTGATGGAAGGAGCTGCAAATTTACATTGCAAAGGGAGTGGCTGAAGGGAAAGATAGAAAACTGGGGATTTTTTTTTATAATTAATCTCTCATAATCTCTTCTTCAAAGAAAACACTGGTTAACACATTGGGTATTCTAAGAAATTCCCAGAAACATCTAAACACCAAGGTAAAAACAGTTTGGGTTCTCTAGCTGGAATTCCTACTACACAGATTATAGCTCTTGGAGTACGCCTTGCCTCTCCCTATATCTGAGGATGAAAAAAACACTCCCCCAAATGTAGTTATCCATAATCACGTATTACAGGGCCAAACTTCTGCATCCCAGGTGTAGCTGGATCCTATCCACTCCCACATGTGCACATCAACCACTTACGAATTGTTTGGTCTTGGAAGAGGAATGTTACATAATAGGTTTACCACATAATTAAGAAATATTTTTTTTGGATCCCTATATCTCCCTCCTCCACTTTGTCCTTAAATGCATTTTATATTTTAATAACATTTGCCCAAGACACTGCACTCAAAGAAATTCAGAGAAGTGTTTTTAAAGAACACTTTGATCTAACTTCCCAGATGAAATCTTTTCAAATCCATTTAACTCTCATTTAGTATTAAAATGCCACGTATTGTTTCCTTAATAGAAATAATGCCAACACTACCTCAGGAAAAGGTCAAAGAGATGAGAAGACTCAGTGAGCCATGCCATATTTATATTGTGTATGGATATTTTTTCTTCTTTATTCTTCCACTATTGACATTAGCCTTTGAAAACGCTTGACATGATTTAAAATTATAGCTCATTATTGGGATTTATTACAACATGTATAGAAGCCAGAACTCATTTCTAACACTTTGCGCTCTTCTAGGAAAAGCATCCCTAAGTTTGGGCTCCAAATGGTAATATCGTGGAAAAAATCTCCATGAATAAATGAATTACGTATGTAACAACCCTGAAAATTTGCTGATGAACATTCCGTCAGGTTCTACACCCTGGAGTGAATAAATCTGTAAGATCTCTTCTCTTTCTCCCCTCCACTTCTTTTTCTCTGTATCCCTATTCCCATACAAGTGAATATCAAGGTATGTCTTTGAAGAAAGAAAAAAAAATATCACAAAATAGCAGCATATCACCTAACATAGGAATCTGTGTAAATGGGAAGGACCAGTCTCTCCTGTTTTGCTCTGGTGACTTGGAAAAGAATCTATGAGCTTATTGTATGTATACTGGTTAGTAGTTTCCTTGGCTGCAACAACATTGCAAAAGTAAAGCTCTATTTTCATTATTATTAATATTAATATTATTATTATTAGAGTGAGAGAGAGAGAAAAAACACACAAGCAGGGAGAGGTGCATATGGAGAGGGAGAGAGAGAGAGGGAGAGGGAAAGGGTCTTAAACAGGTTCCACACCCAGCTTGGAGTCTTACACGGGCCCAATCCCACAACCCCAGGATCATAATCCTGGGATTATGACCCAAGCGGAAACCAAGAGTCAGATGTTCAAGTGACTGAGCCACCCAGAGACCCCAAGTAAAATTCTCTTTTCCATCACTGATCTCAAATCTGGATCATCCATTACAGCTCAGCAACAGAAAATCTAATTTAGCCCAATATGATACAGCACACAATTCAATTTAAGCTCAGTTATTTTCTTAAAGGAGTTTTTCCACTGCTTCTCTCCTCTCTCATTCTCTTTCCTCCTGAAAGCATGGAGCATTTAGGCACTCAGGTACTGATAATAAAAGTCTGGAAGGGAAGGGCAAGGAGGGGGATGGCATGTTCCCATTCTTGGTACAGTTTTGTTCGCGCCTTCTCAGATACATGGTCATTTGGCTCTATGTGAAGGGTAACGATTTGAGGAGACTCAGGTGGCATTTTAGATGGTCTAGAGCCACTCAGGTGGATCCCTGTCCAGCTTCCTGGCCTGAATGATCCCATAGAGACAGCCCCTACCTCCAGTGAGCACTCAGTGGTCTCCACATACTTCATCCTTAGAGTGTGCTCAATTTGTCAAATAACCCCTTGGGTCATGTTCACAGATAATATTCTCTATACTCTGGGTACAAAGGAAACTCAGGAGTCTTTGCCAACCATGTAAGGAACATGGTCCAGTCTCTTCCAACTTATGCCATCATCTTTGTCCAGTTCCCTAGCTTTATGAGGATCTATGTTAAGCCTCATCCCAACTCTCTCTGGGACAACTGGTTTGTGTGTAAGGACAAGTTTAAGTTTTCACTGAATTTTTGGAACCACATTTATATGTGTAAGCAATCTAATAGAAGTGAAATTCAGAGCGAAAATGATTGCATATTTATTTACCCAAGCACCAAAGAAATCCAAGTCTATTAACATATGGGAAATTCACTCTATATATTGAAAAATGGGAATTCACTTTATATATTAGCTATGAAAAATAACCAAAGATTGACCAAACCAATGCTTTTGACTGAACAAAATGTTCTGATTTCACTTTAACAGGCTCACAAATAATTATAAATTATAATGCCAGTGAACTCCCTGAGTGTTCAAATTGATTATAACAGGCAACTGAGTGTTTAGGAAAGAGGCCATCTCACCAATAAGCTTGAAATGTGTGATTATTTTTGCTAGTTAAATCTAGAGATTTTGCTTTGCTATGACTTCTAAACCTAAGGTTTATAGGTTGGTTTTTTACTGTTTATTGAGTACTCATGATTTCTCTCTAGCAAGACTATACGATCCAATGGGACAGTACGTTTCATTCTCCATATGCCCCAGCAACAAATATAAAACTGTATTTTAAATATATTAATAAATACTGGTAAGTATTTGATTAATTCAGAAAATTCCTAAAGAAAAATAAAGATCTCTTTTGTCAGAATAGTCTTATATCTGGGTCATACTCTTCTTCTTCAGTCAACACTTCATCTTTAAATGTATGGGAAAAAAATCTTTCCACTTTTATGGAACTGGATTAAGAGAAAACAGTTGATGAGTGCAACATTTTAAAAGAAATAGATGTGGAAATTCTTATTCATGATTAGGGGCTGATTAGACCATATCAATTAGCTACTTGGCAAGAAATAATAATAATAATAAGCAATAAAAATAATAAAGGCTCTTTCAACAAAATAGAGAACTGCAAATATACAGTGATATATGGTTTATTTCCATCATGTATCAACAGCTTGTGAAATAAAATGACATAAGTTTTGTACCTGGAGAGGGCTATAAACTAGAAAGCAAAACTCTTCATTGAAATCACTATGAGGGGCACCTAGGTGGCTCAGTCCATTGAGCATCCGACTTTGGCTCAGGTCATGATCTCACAGTTCGTGAGTTCAAGCCCCACATCGGGCTTGCCGCTGTCAGCTCAGAGCCAGCTTCAGATCCTCTGTCTCCCTTTTTCTCTGCCCCTCTCCCGTGCTCGCTCACTTTCTCTCTCTCCCTCTCTCAAAAATAAATAAAACATTTAAAAAAATCACTATGAAGTTTAGCACATTCTGGAATAGTATTTCACAACAAGTTTCATGTGCTTTAGTCATCACGTGTTAAAAAAAAAAAAAAAAAAAAGGATTCCCTGGTCAAGTAAGTTAGAAAACACTGCATTAAATAAACACTGCAAAAGTAAACAGGTTTCTTCACTACAGGTCTTCCCAAAGCCTTCAATATGCTAATGACGTGACCAACCTGAGAAGGAATTATAGTGTGTACATCTCCAAAACGTACTTTACTAAGAAACACTTTTCCTCAGGGAAGAAAGGTCGGTATTTGTGATGAAAAGAATCTGATTTGTGGGATCTAGACACTAAAAATAGTATATATGTTTCACATGTACCAAAGAATTTGTTTTAATGCTTCTAGGTACGTATTCAGCTGATCCAAATGGTTTGAAAACATCTGTCAAGTAGCTGGGTCTACGTTATTCTAAACATTTAACCTTTCCAAATATCTGGATTTTTGTCATTATTTAAATTAAAAAGTTCAGACGGCAAACTGAATCTTTCACTTCAGTTGCAGACATAACCTATATAGCATGTACTATGTTTTCAAAAGAAAGGAAGAAAGGGAAGTTATGGGATCTATTCAATCCTTAGTTTTCTCATCTAAAATTTAGGATTATAATAGTTTCTGCCACATAAAGTTTATTCGTTCATTGATTCATTCATTCATTCATTCATTCATTCATTCAACAAGTATTTACAGCCAGCGATATACCAAGCATTGTTCCAGGGCTGAGGGCATAAGGGTGATCAGGGAAGAGTCAAACAACGCAGAAGGAAACAAGGTAGTTTCAGATAATGAGATGAACCGTGAAGACAACAGAACAGTTGGAGAGAGGGGACTGATGGATACTCCAGTTTACATGATCAGGGGAGGCCTCACTGAGGTCATAAGTGACATGAAACCTGAATGCTTAACAAGAGCCAACCAGCAATAATCAGAGGAAGAATGTTCCCGACAGATGAGGCCGAAGCCAAAGCCCTAACATAGTAACACGATTGGCTTTTTCAAGGATTGAAGAACCTGAACTGTGTGGCTGGAGTACAGGAGGGAGAGGAAGATGGAATATTCCTAATTCAATGAGCTATGTGGAAAAGCCTTAGGCTACTACCTGACCCATAGCGAGTGCTCAATATATGAGGGCTAAGGTGGTAGTGATGAGGAGGAGGATGGTAACAATGATGTTTTAGGAATAGAAATAAAATAGAATAAACTCCCCAGTGTCAGAGTCAGGAAATAATGTTTGAGAGTAAACGTACAGTCAGCTACATGGCCAGTGGCCCTTGACCTTCCTGTCATGTTGTAGATGATGTAAATATCAGTCAAGGTAAGTAAGGCTAGTAACAAGCAATGCTGAAATCTCACTGGTTTACCCAAATAACAGTTCCTTTCTCACTTATTTCTCGGCCACAATCTCCTTTCCGTTCTCAGCTCTGCCCCAGCTGGTACCTCAGTGATTCCAGCCCTTTCCATCATGTTCCTCCACCATCTTGGAATCCTTCTGTTCTTGTGCCGAGCAGATAAGAAGGGGAGCAGAGAGTAAGGAATCTACACTCCACGCTCCACCATCTCCCAGAAGTGAAGACCACAACTCCAGTTCATATTTCCTTGACCTGGATGAGTCACATGCTCCTACCTAGATCCAAAAGGGCTGGAAACACATGGTCTGCCCGTGTGCTCAGGAGGGAAATGGAACAGTTCAGTGAACACGATTGCATTCTCTCTGTACAATGTGCTTAATCTCATGAGCATAGCCAGATTTGGGGAAAAACTCCTCCTTGAGCTGACAGAGAAGTAGAACAGTGCAACAAAATTTGAGAGATTCAAAGGTCATTCACTTCAGGCTGTGAAAGGATTAACCAATTTCTGGGTTATCTTACCCTTTTTCCCTCTTATTCGAGAAAGTATATCATATTGTCAGTAGAGGCTTTGAATTAAGCTCTACAGGCTATTTTTTTAGAAAGCCACTGGAAAACTTTCTTTTAACAACAAATTTTTAAACAAGCCTCATGACAGATTGCTACACAGTGCCTCATCTGAACATTAGAGTTAGGAACTGCTAAATGTACATCATTGTTTAATACAACAAACATAAAAGACGGTGTTGGTCATTGTTCAGTCCATTTGCCCTTTCCTTCAGTGATTATTTACTGAGCACCCATTATGTGCCTTCAACGGCCACATGGGAACCTTCATACCTTGACAATATGTTTATCATCCCCATTCTGAAGGGCCAGCCGGAGTCTGTCCCTTCCCCATGACTTTTCCTGATGACACTCTGACTAGAGGGTAGAGAATTATGGGAAGAGTGGGAGATGAGGAGGCAGAAGCCTTTTAGACTTCAGGGTCTGAAGTGACTGGAGAAATGAAGAGGTTTGGGCATCTTTGCATGAAAAGGGTAATGGAGAACAGTGTTTAGGAGCACAATGGTTTTTCAAACAGTGAGACACTGCACAAGTTATCTTATCTCCCTCAGCCTCAGTTCCTTAAGTCGTAAAACAGATGACAGGGTTATGGTAAGGATTCAATGAGAAAATATGTGCAAATCACTTAGCTCAGTGCCTAGTGTATAATAAGCGGTAAATGTCAGTACGTAGTATGGTTAAGCGGAGGATATATGTACGTATCCATGAAATGTGATCCGTGTGATTAGCTGAGGTAACCGAGGAACACTATCCAAGAACAGACTAAGGGAAGGATGACTAACATGATAAAGTGAACACACTATAAAGAAACCACAGGGAGATAACTTGGTGCATGTTCTGCCTCGGATGAGGGCAGACGGGGAGGGAAGGGAGACGCATGAGCAAGTCTGTCCTGCAGGAGAGCTCAGGGGGTGACCTGTGTGTGCTCCATCCCAACCATGCTGCCGCAAGGAACCTTCTCTGAGCTCAGACCACCCACTCCCTAATTTGGCCCAGTCCTGCCAGGATTCCTGATACAATGCAGCAGCCACACCACCCACAGCCTGTGGTTAGCACGCCCCTGAAAGAGAAGGGACGGACCCAGCAAAGAAATAAAGGAAACCACAGCGGAAAACGGGGTGCGGGGAGAAACAACGTGTCCTGATGGTAGCTATATTATTAGGTGCTCACGCTTAGAAGGGATAGGAAGCTGAAGTCTAGACGGTCTGCAATTAAATTAAATCTAATTAGTGTAACTAGATACGAGTGAATATACAAATATAGTTGATATACAGTATATTAACTCAATTGCAGTACCATGAAAAGCCTGTGGTAGATTACCTGACCTGATGGGGCCATGATTAACAACTCCAGGGATCAACAGGAATAAAACGCTGCACCAAGCAAGACAGACAGTCTCTAAAAGTTAAGTAGGTACTGTTCCAATACTTGGAATCTCATATCGCAGAATTTATTTCCAAATCCATTCACTAAGTTTTGCCATTCTAAATCTGAGAAAACATATAAAAACGCGTTTGTTGCTCCAAAGACATGAGCTACAAGGAACAAGCCGAGGGCTCTATCCTACCGTATCTCCTCATCAAGTTTCTGAAATGCTGCTTATTTATTTCAGTCTTTCATGTTCTAACCCTGGAATTCCAGAGGTGTGCATCCCAGGGTGAGGTGACATATTAAACCATTCTCAGCTGTTAAAAACTAAGCACAAACCATTACATCAAATAACTCAAAATAACCTAAGAAAGCAGAGGATAGAGTCCTGAGAGAATGCACAGAAGGACGGCTACAGAAACGGAACCTTAGTAGCCCAGGATCCACAGGAGGGCATTAACACCTGGGGAAGAGAGAGAGGAGGGCAAAAAATATGGAGAAGGAGGTCCAAAGGCAAACTTCCCTGTAACTTGGCGTGAGCCAACCCTGTACAACAAGATAGATGAATGCAAGCAGCCCCTGAAAGCTGAGTTCAGATCCCATCACAAGAACAGAATCATACAACACGGGAGAGCTACGACCCCGCACACAGGTCTAAAAATGCTCTATTCCATTGGGAAGGTCAATATTTTTAGTCGATTACATGAGAAAGCTTTGGGTCCTAGTTTATAAATATGTAGAATTCTCCCGGGTGTCATAAACCTTTGTTATCTTTATCGGACTGTTTCCAGGCTGGTGGACGTTTTGGTGAGTCCAGATCCTTCTAAAATCTTTCTGCAAGTCTGATTAAATCCATCTGGGTCTGATTAATTTACAATTAACCTGCCAAGTACTGTCTCAGAAGAACGGCAGAGTCCAAGCCTCTCTGAACCATCTTGCTAAAACTAGATCTTAGGAGAGAGCGTGAAGCCCAACGTGAGCTCAAAGGAGGGTGACATCACTGGGGGCTGGAGGATCAAGAGGTTCCGCGGAGAAAAGAGAATGTGGGCCAGGCTTGAAGGATGTAAGAATTTTCTTCCTTTGTAGCCACCCCAGTGTTTAACAGTGTCTTACAAATGATAGATATGTAATAACTATGTGTTGACTGAAATGGAGGCCAATAAGAGCTAACATACTTCTCAATAAATCACAAACAGAGCATCTGCAAGATTTCAGTTAAACATCAATCCCAAGGTTTCAGGACCTCATGTGACCCCAGTGAAAAGATGTGCCTTCCTAAACATCTAGCACCCCACTGGGGAGGCTCGCGGGAGTACTGACGTTCCCAGTCACTTCCGAGACCTTCGCCCCAGTCGACTGGTCTACGCATTGAGAGTCAAAAATCCTCTCTTTACAGGTGATGGGACAGGGAGAAGACAACATATGAATTGGTTGTTTGACTGGATTCATTAGGTATATTGATGGGTTCTTGTTTTTTCTTCCGATTTCGGCCAAACCTATTATTCCTATGGGAGCTTTAGCCTCAGTATTCTATGTCCAGAATATTAGGGGAAAAGAGGGAAAGTGTCAGGGACAAACATGAGCCCAGTGGATCTCTGATGTTGTCTACTGATAATATCTATTTGATCCCTTTTTAACAAGTTGTTTTGCTACTACACAGACCCAGCCTTTGGTTTCATAAAGAGAGATAAATGTCTCCTGAAGACTCAATACTATGTAATTCTTTTTTCTCCTGAAGGTTGACAAATAATTCGACTTTCATGTCCTCAGTGGCTCTGACTGAAGAGTATTTCCTTCCCCGGCATTTCCAAGATGGCTCCTCATCCTTGGCCCCTTCCTTCTGCACTGGCATTTCCTAGGCTCCTGCCTTCAATCCTCTTCTGCTCTTACCCTCCATAATCTTCCTTGTTTATCATATATAGCCATAACTTATAGACTGATGATTCCCAAATTATAGCTTCACATAGCTCTGACTCCTGACTTCTGAATGCTTCAGGGATATATCTACTTTTCCCCGTGTTTCCTGTTTTAGAGAATATGAGTCATCTATCCTTCCCACAAACCAGACACTTATGTGTACAACCTTTCTCATTCTCACACCCCATTCCCAAAGTATCACCAAGACCTGCTGACTAACAGGGGGCTACCTCTCAGAGTCACCCACTTGTCTCTTTGATGCCCCCACTCTCATTTTGGCCTCTAGGTCTCACTCTGACTATTGCAATAGGCTTGACTGACCTCCCACATCTCCACCCCCGTTCATCTCCAAACCCTTGTCCACACTGCGGCCAATGTGATCTTCATAAAATTTATAAAACTCAAATGTGATTCGATCACACACATCCCACTTTGCCTAAAATTCTTCTCTTGGTTCCCCTGACTCTGAAGATAAATACCAGAACCCCCTGCACAGCCTTTAAGAACCTGTGTGACTGGCTCCTACCTTCTCTCCAATCTTATCTCATACCACTGTCCACCTTTACCTTACATTCCAGCTACACTGGTCTTCCCCTATACCTCCCATGCTCATGTTTCCCACAACCACAGGCCCTCAGTGCAATTCTGGCTCAGCCTGTGTGTGATTCTCTTCTCCACGACTTCCCCTCCAGAATCTGGTTGGTTTCTGATCCCAGTTCGAAGCTCCCTCCCTCAGGGCGGCCTTCTCTGCACTGTAGTCTAGATTAGGCTCCCTGTTATACCCACACAATCCATACCATCCTTCTCCTGTGTTTCAGACCACTTACGAGTTTATATTTGTGATTACTTGATCACAATAAGTCCCCTACAAAACCATCATATCAATGAGCAGGGACTGCATCTGTTTTACTCGCCATTATTTCTCCAGAGCCCAGCACAATGCCTAGTACATTGTAAGTAGTCCAGAAATGTGATGAATAAAGGATGAAATGAATAAGTGAATGGATTCTTAATATTCCTTCAAACAATCTGTAGCCAATTTTTTTTTATTCTACCTCTTTAACATCTCATCTTCATCTCTGTCTCTCTGTCCCCAAGACTACTCATTCAGAGCCCAACAACTTCTCGCCTCATCTGTTACAGAAGTTCCCTAAGCATCTCTATGCTTCCATTGTTACAGCATTCCAATCCAACCTACATACTTGGAGGAGAGTAAACAATTTAAAAGACAAATTTGAGAACAGCACACCCTGTTCAAAATCCTTTGCATGTTTCTAAAAATGGTTTCGATTCCCATCTCAATCTATTTGCCGTGGCACCTCCCTCTACTTCTTCCCTCTTCCCATGTGTCAGCTTGCAGTGATCCCCAACATGTTTTGTGCCATTGGCACCCATTTAAAAATGGTAATATTTGTACAACATGCTGGAGTCTATAGAGGAGGTTCCAAGAGCGCAAAGGCTTCCAAGAGAACTTAGCACACCTATAATCCCTATAAACCCAGAATGAGAAGCTCTGGCTCGGGAAATACGAGTTCAACAGTCAAGTCTTGCTGAAGAGTGACTTTCTCTATGAAATATTTTCTGTCACTTTTGTGACTCTATTACTGCCTGGCAGACTTTTTAATAGTACTCTGAATACTTATTCTGTTTACATTCCTGTCTTTTCTGTGAGACTGAAAACCCCTTTGGAACAGACAACATATCTCACCCATCTATGAATTTTCAGAATACAATGGTTGTGCCCAGATGAATGAATAATGAACAGAAAAGGGGACTAGAAAGACCCAAGTGTCCAAGAATCCTAGATGACCATTAATTTCCTTCAGTCATCACTCTAATATATAGAGATTATTTTAGAAATTAAAGTGATTTCTTTCCCTTCCCCCAAGCTCTTTTTTCTAGAGGCAAGCTTCCAAACTATAACTATGACTAAACAAAGTGCTGGCATTTTAAATTATAAATATCTCCAAAAGCAAAATACAGCTACTCTGAGAAATTGAGTCCTCAGTACCCAATAAGTCATTGTGCTTTTTACTGCCAGAATATTTTCTATCAATTGATACTTCTAAAATCAGATGTTTCTCATCACCAAGAAGAGATTTCAGAAGGTGAAGATTTTATAAACGCATTGAAATAATGTCAACATTTTTGGTTCAAGTTATGATTTAAACAAGTATGACTTCATATTTTAAATGCTAGGAATGCTCTCAATGTGGTGAAAAAGCAAAAGGAGAGCTGAGGCCCCCCCATAGTGTATTTTCATTTCTCAGATGGACCTGACAACAGAATGAACATGGCCGGAGGCCCACTTCACCAGAAAAGCTCTCAGGTGCCTACTGAGAAGCCAATGGACATCATTGCTTGTCCTGGAAAGGATGGCTCTAATCAACATGCCCAAGTTCACCAATTCCCTTCAGACTTTACTTGGGACACTCAATTTACTGTTACTGACCTAAAAGCCAAGGAATCATTTCTTTGTGGTGGTAATGTCCCTGCTTCTTTGTCTCCCTCAGGCTCCCTGGTGAACACATACCCCAGTACCCTCAACTGTAAGATGTAGAGGATATAATAGCCATCTTTCAGGGTTGCTGGGAGGAATAAGTGAGAAAATAGCTACAAAAGCTCATCAATCTACACATCTTAGTATTAAATGCCAGCTGAATCAAAAGTCAATGTTGCACTCTCTTCTAGTAGGATCGCAGAAGAATTCTATGGGAAATGTAGAAGCACGTGACCACTCTAAGGCCTTCTCTCACTCTGTACTTAAAACAAGGATCTTATGACATGTGGTTGGTGGCTTCATACCGTGTCATCTTAGACAAGCTGGACTGCACTTCTCAAAATTTCCTTCCCTTTATGGTGCCGGGTTAGGACTGGCCAGAGAAATTTCTGTAACGCTTGTAAGGCAGAAGTGAAGCAGCAGCCTTTATACTCTGAAGGTCAATGAACGGTGTGAGGCACAGTTACAGCTTGTAGACGTTGTTATTCATCTTCCAGTTCACCTTGGTGACCCGGGACTCTCCAGGTCGACAGCAACTCCAGTCCTTGACGCAGAACTTCCTTCACGTTATTCTAGTCCAAGGCAGTTTGTCCTTCAGTCGTCCAGTTGAACCTCATGGGATCCAATTGATTTTTGTTCTCTCCCATTGCACGTGCAGCTTTTCTTTCTGACAACAGTCCTACAGACTCACAGCAACTTCGTGCCCACATCAGATACATCAGAAGCGATAGTCTTCTATAGAATTCTTTACCAGATTCCACAGTTGTGGGAAGTCTAACCCCTATCACAAACCCCTTATTTCATATCACTCATTGTGGTTCTCCTTCTCAAGTCAAACCTGATACAGGAGAATTCCTTCTCATCTTACCTTTCCCTCCAACTTACCTTGGAAAATGAAGGGAAGCTTCCTAAAGAAGTATACTATCCTCTGTCCTTGGTGAAGTTACCTTTGCAGTCACATGACTCAGGAATGCACAGTCACCAATGCCTCTTCCACCTCATCCCCAACAGCTGGTGATCAGAATGAACGTCTATATCCTCGTGAAACAAATACCTGTAAGAGAAATGCATGATCTTCAGTCTGAAGTATCCAATGGGCTCAGATCCAAAGGAAGCAAATCTCAATTCCTGTAACAGCATATGAAACCAGGTGGGAGCATCCTAACGCTTCTCCAAATTTATTCATTTTCTAAATTATGTACACTTGATATGATCAAAGTAAAAGGAGTTTTTCTGCTTTAAAATATTCATCTTAGGGGCTCGTGGGTGGCTCAGGTGGTTAAGTGTACGACTCTTGATTTCAGCTCAGGTCATCTCAGGTAGTGAGATGGGGCCCCACATCGGGCTCTGCACTGGGCATAGAGCTTGCTTACGATTCTCTCCCTCCCAGCCTCCCCCCTCCCCTTCGCACGCATGAATATGCATGTACATGGACACACTCACTCAAAAAAATAATCATAAAATACTCATCTTAAGGTACAGAATAGGGAAGACCGT
This sequence comes from Panthera leo, assembly GCF_018350215.1. Classification (NCBI taxonomy): domain Eukaryota; kingdom Metazoa; phylum Chordata; class Mammalia; order Carnivora; family Felidae; genus Panthera; species Panthera leo. The sequence goes on from NC_056696.1 coordinate 56,966,234, forward strand.
CGGTGGTACTGTAATTGCCCTTTATGGTGACACGTAGTAGCTACACTTGTGGTGAGCACAGCATAATATATAGACTTGTCAAATCACTCTATTGCACCCCTGAAACTATTGCAACATGTGTGCCAACTATATTTCAAGTAAAAAAAAAAACACAAAACAAAACACACCTCACCTTCACATCCTGGCCCCCTTCCTCAATAGCCCTTTCAGAAGCAGAAGATAAAAGACATATACTTTGTATACCATGGTGTTGGTGTCTTTGCTAAGTTTCCCGGGGAACCAGAACCACTGACTCCAATACTTCTGTCAAACGTTTCAGAAAATACATTTTAGCTACAGAGGACGACTTCTACGATTCAGCCTTGCTTCAGAGCATCACAGCCGAATAGCCATTGTGTAACCTCATGAAAGTCCAGATGTGTGCAGAAAACTGGGTGCCCTGTCAGTGTAAGCACCTTAATGACAGCACCTCACACGGCTAGAGTGTCTGCCAGTACTCAAGAGGCTCCTCGCACCCCGTCTCTCCTGAACCTCACAATCCTCTTACTGAACGGTGATCACGAGACTAGAGCAGCCATTTTACAAATGAGAAAATGGCAACTCAGTATTGACATGACTTGCCACAGTCACATAACCACTGAGTAGTAGGGTCTGAGCAAGAGCCCCACTATTCCAGGTCTCCACTCTGAGGGTTTCTACTATTTCACACTAACTTAAGAAAGTTGTTCTTGCACAGATATATCATTTACAAATAGACCAGGTGGTTTCTACCTTCCCCAAGTGAAGTTCACCATACCCACTCAACTGTTATAAGCACTGGTCAATGATCAGGATGAGCACCCAGGCCCAAAGAAAAGAGCAAAATGGATTCCACTGATTCAATATATCAAAAATGTTCATTTTTAGTAACAGCTCCTCTGTTTTCCAGCCTTCAAAAAATTTCAAGCTGTTATTCATGGAGAAATAACCAAATAGAACTTCTCCAGAGAAAGAAGGTATCTACAGGAGGCATGATATCTCCTTCATTCCACATACATACTCTATTAGAGGACACAGAGAGCCCTTTTTACTGGCTTCCACTCCCAGCATGTCTTGGGAAAATTCCCTTAGGCAGCCTCAGCTCTCTTGAGTGTACGATAAGGAGCTGGAGTAGATATTCCCAAATATCCCTTACAGATATTATGTTCAATGTTTGGTGTACAATGCCTGAGGGAAACAATGTGTTATGGCAGAACACTGGATGAGGAGACAGAGGATAGACTCAGGATAAGCTTATCTGTACCTCTTGCTGGCTATGTGACACCAGGCAACTCAGCCCCTCAGAGGTGACACTGCCCATCTCATAGATATTTTGTGAGGAGCAAATGTGCACAGGTCAATGGTAGGTTATCGGTAACTATCACAAAAGAGTTACCCTGCTAACCCCAAATGGAGATGCACCGTCTGGCTGAGTCAGGTGAACCCGTGAGCCAGTGGAACTCTAGGACCTCTTGCCTAAGGTGATGGAAATGAAGGAAAGGAGGTCTGAAGGCAAGAAGTTTTACTCATGGGATCTTGAAGACAGAAGAGATGGCTATTAGAGAAGACAAGGTTGGTGTGTAATCATGTGTCACCACCCAGGCTTAGAGGGCTAGGTTTACCTTTGACCCCAGGAAGTTACAAGTAGAAGCCAAAATCATTTCTCCGAGGAACTTATATCTCAGGATCAATCAAGGTTACTTTTGGGACCCCAGAGACCAGATTCATCCAGTTAGAGAATGGGGACATTTTTACAGGTGAACACAGCATTGCTCTAGGCACCAAGGAGGACCCAGAAAAAGCAATATTTGGCATTGCAGAGCTCCCACCATGGCAGCACTCTCTCCTAGAATGCCTGCAACAGTGGCTACCCCCATATTTCCCTCTAGTAGTCAGTGTGGGGTGTGGGGCTTATAACGGCAGAGGGTATGATAAGAGAAAACTACACATGAGCACATAGATGCTTCAGAGACTCCCAACACCTCTGCATTTGCTGGGGCGGGGAAGGGGGCATATATTAATTTTAATATGATCCCATGGATATCCACAAGCTAGAAACATGGGGGCTATTTGGGCTCTAGTCCATAAACTACAGTAGGGTGGATGAGAAAAATACTTATCCCAAAAGGCCATGTCAAATACACAAACTGCAAAGCAAAAATTCAGACTAAACCTGCCTTACTTGATCTCTACACTTACCAGATATTTTTAAAAATGTATTTTTAAAAATTCCTCCAAAACGATATATTCCTTAGCCACTTGACAAATACAAATGGACTCTCCATCCATTGTTCACAGGATAGTGTCAATTAACAAAGAAGCTGGTCCCTGTTTTCCAAGCCAGAAGATTCAGTTTTGTTGATGCGCCTTGCTCAGAGTTTCTTACAGAAGTAATGAATTTCAAGTCGTTCTATTTATAAGAGGAAATTCCCACACTGGGAAACGATTTTTGAATGTGCTCTGCGCTATGAGTCATAACCAACTTTCACGGAGGGTGACAGCATCCCAGAGAACATGTGGAGAGTGTGACATGGAAATACATCAAATTGTAAGCTTTCTTATTCACCTGTGCAACTGAGTACACTGCCCACATGTTCGTAAAGGGCTCATCCAGCTTCAAAAGTGCATCTCAGCGTTTCCAGCATGATGGGACCTGAGAAGCCCTTCCATAGGCATCGATCTCCCCAAAACCCTTTAGAACACGTTGAAGTACTGAATGGCGTAGGATACATTTTGAAATAAAGACTCGTTTTAGATTGGAATAGTATTGATTGCATTGCAGTCACATCATTAATAATAATCATGACGCACGACTCATTTTGACCTAAGTTCCATAAAATTTTGTAACTTAAAATAATTTACAAAGAAAGTTTAAAAGTGGCATGTCATATTTAGAGACCATAGGATATACCTAATTTTATACATACAAATATATATGCAGATGTAAAAATTACATATGTATATCTGTTAAAATGTGCACTAACATTTACCCAACTATTGGCCACAAATTTGACTTTTTCAGTTTTGTTTCCAAATTCAGAAAGAAGGGTTTTAGACTATTATTTGTAAACCAGCTCCACATATATTGCCAGTATATAGTCTTTATTTTCGATTACAGCTCTCTGTAAACAATTTTCTAAAGTACTAGGATATCTCAATTAATTGTATAATTTTCATCAGATAAATGAAACAAATATAGTAAAGAGCATCCTGAGGTTAATTTACAGAATTGTAGCCGTATTTCAGCATCAGTACTCTTTGTCGTCCTGTAGTTATCCAACAACGCTATTATGGGTACAAATTTTAAGATACATGATTAAGAGTAACAGTCATTTTTAACTGGACCACAAGAGAAGGAGGTGTGCAGCTGAGAAATAAATTAGCTGAGTGACAGGATCTTGAGATTTCCGAGAAGCTCATGTGTTCCCTAGTCCCTGAGAGTCTTTCACACTGATTTGTTTCGAAGGGAAAAAAATAATGACTTCTATTTGATTAAAAACCAGATGGCATTCTTGTCTTTAGTTATGTAATCCACAAAATACTTCTCAAACCCAAGTCTGATAGCCATGCGGCAGGAAATTTCTTAACACTGAATCATTTTCTAAAAGGGTCTGCTGTAACTGAGTTCTGTTTGTCAAGATCACCAGAGCTTGGGGAGCCAGAGATACCCTTTCCCCACTGAAGTCCTGGGATTGGCCACACAGACAGACACATCCCTGGAACATCTAAAACCGCCTGGCTTTTTGTCAAAGGCAGGCTTTGTATCCTGTGGAACACCCTTTCTTACTAATAACACCCCCCCAACTCTGCTTATGAGTGGTTTCTTTGGTTTTTGCAAATTCTTTGCCAACTCCATCCTTCCCGGTTCTGAATTACCTGTGTGGTTTGACCTAGGACTTGACTCTCAAGCTCTCCCTCGACCTTACCTGCCCTCTCTCCCAGTTTAAAATCCTGAGTCAGCACGCAAAATAAAAAGCAATTGTTTGCTCCTTTTCAATATTACTGCTCAGCTCTGAGATGACCGCTCTGAAAAAAGACCTCAGAGTTTTAGGCAAAAGGTGGTAAATTCTAAGACAATGGGACACTATCCACGGAAAGCAGGCAAGGGAAAACTTAGCAAACTGCGTTACTAGGCACAGCTGACCTCCTTCCATTTGAATGGAAGAGAAAAGAGAATACATTCTCTTAATTAGGTCTATTTTTTCCTGTTTCTAGACTGTGTTTCTTTTTAAGATCAAAAAGAATCAGAGAAATCTCTTGAGGCTGTATTCTTGTCATTGATCTTTTAAAAACTGTAAAACACCTTCACTGAATTGTCATAAATTCAATGCTGCATAAAGGAAAATGTTTATTGTGCTTTTCTTTTGTCAGAAAACATTTTTGCAAATCCTCTTCATATCACTCATAACTGTTATTTTTTTAAATTATTTCCAATACACTCTTGTTGACCTTTTTTTGCCTATCGCAGTGGGGTCAGACCAACAGATCTTGCTAATGGAAAGGAAACATCATGCACATGTGAAGCAAACTTCACACTGACCTCTAGCATGTCCTCTGCAGCTGTCGTCACTGTCTGACAACTAAGTGTGGAGTCCAGCCCTTTAAGAAGACAGCAAGAGGCAAGTGCCACCGATAACCGCGATGCCTTCCTCTCAGCAAGTGACTTTAGGCTGTTGCTATGGCAGAAGACAGTGGCCCAGCTCAGCAGTCTGTACCTACTCGGACAAGCATTTCTGAGAGGAGAACCTCAGAAAACTCCTCTCATGGAGTAGGCAGCCACGGCCTTGGCATTGCCGGGTGTCAGAAGGAACACCCCATTGCCTACAGGAAAAATGGAGAAACAGGTTGCCATGCTTCTAAGAGTTTAAATTATACAAGATCCAAAAGCCCATTCTAACTCTAATCAGGGACCGTAAGGATAAGAAGGCTTTTGTTCTCAGGAAGAGTTCTCTTCTCTGACACTACCATTATCTTTTGCCACTGAAGTGACCACTAGAGAGATCATTGGCCTTTGTATCGGTCATTATTTTAGAAAAAAATATTTATAAAGAATAAACAATACGAAGTGTAAGTTGGGGGTGGGTAGGATTGGAAGGATAAGAAATGATAAACTTCATAAGAGTGAATAAACCCCAACACTGGAAAATCTAGTCTTTTTTATCCTTCAGAATTTGGCTTTAGAAAATTTCAATCTCATTATGGATCAGAATTAGCCCAGTGAAATGTGGGGAGGAAAATTTTTTTTCTCTAGCCTCTTTGATTCTATAACTGGGGCTTAGAAATTAAACTGGCAAAAGACATATTAACAAGATCAAAAACATACAAATTGCATTAACATTTTTAATTTTACATGCACAGTGGCTTTATAGAAAAAAAATGTAGCTACAGATAAAGAAAGCAGTTAGACTGGAAGATTTATATACCATTTTAACAAAGGGTAATAAATTACTACATATAACTACACAAAGGGAAAGGGGTTTGAGGTTCTAGGAGCAATAAACTATGGGAAATATACAGGGGAAACTCATGGTATAGATAACAATTATTTAGTAAGTTTTATGCAGACTCACATCAATGCCATCTCTGAAAAGATAAAGTTTATTCTCCTCGTCCTAATATAGGATAAGGGGAATAACTTCAGAAGATAAATGTATGCCTTGCTTTTAGGTAGACAGGGGAAGAACTGAGAGCTGTTCCCAGATCTGCTTGTTCTCAATGGCCTTCAGCTCAAAATAATCCTTATCCCAAAGTGGCACAGGGTGTGGTGGGAGATCCAATCAGTATCCTTCAACTCTGACAGGTGACATAAGCAGTAAAGGGATTTTGTGAGCCCGTGCTAAACACAGGCATTATTAAACATTGAACCATATAAACTCACAATTAAATGAATTATACTGAAAAACAAAGGTAATACTCAAAACTCCCCACTTATTTTACTACATTTTACAATCCCCTATGCAGTTAGACACATCTACCACACCTGTGTGATGAGAACCCCGTAAAGTATCCTTACAGAGCACCACCTCTCCCCAGTTTCTCTTCCAATGGCATGTTGGTAACTATAAATCAGCAACGGTGGGAGTGTTTGCACCATGGAAATCAGCAAAAAGTAAAAATCTGGGTTTGATTCCTTGTGTTATTCTCTAGTCTTAAGATGGAGAAAATGTTAATCGTGAAAATTAAACTTTAAAAACAAGTCACATGGGGCACCTGGGTGGCTCAGTCAGTTGAGCTCCGACTTCAGCTCAGGTCATGATCTCATGGTTCAGGAGTTCGAACCCCGCATCAGACTCACTGCTGTCAGCACAGAGCCCACTTCAGATCTTCCGTCTCCTTCTCTCTGTCGGCCCCTTTCCCACTCAAGCTCTCTCTCAAAAATGAATAAACTTTTTTTTTTTTTAATTTTAAACAAGTGTCCTATCGAGAGCCATATATTCTAAACTACGCAAAATCCTGAGGAAATATTCTTCCAATATTTGAAAGGTATCTGATTCAGCAAAGAAGTCACTCATGTTAGCAACAAATGAGTAAAGTTCTGACATGCTTAGTATTAAAGCTAAAAGAAAATGAAACAAATTTGTTTAATGAATGTGATTTGGACAAGAATGGGAAACAGCTTAATCATAGGTCATATAACATGTATGAAGACAATAAATTTTGCTGGGAGAAGAATTAGCAGATCGAGACAGCACTCCATTTGTCGGGTCATGGTTGATCTGCAACCACAGATTGGCTACAGACAATTTCGGCAAAAATCAACAAAAGCATTCTCTGAGAATCCATCAGCTATATGGAATTTACAATAAAGAGTATTCTATGTGCTACTATTTGTAAAGTGTGTGTTATATGTCTGTATGCCTGTAATATTTATAACAAAGTACACACACACACACACACTCCCTAATACACACTTTTTTTTTTTTTTTTGCACCAGTGATTAAACATTTACCAGCACATCATCAGCCATTAGGTGCAAGGATGGTTATGGGAAACCATGGGAGCTGACCTCCACTTATGAGCTTTGAATGTGATGAGCCCCGAACATTCCTATGTTCTTTTTAAATTTAGTAGATGGACCTTTTATCTATGGATTTAACTAAAACTGACATGAATGTGCCCATATTTTTGGCCTACATGATCTCAGGGGATAATGAGTTCCATATTTCATATTCATGCTTCATAAGCTTTTAGAAAAAAAAACTCTTTAATCAAGCAATGTCCAAGCTTGTTTTAAAATTAATTGCCCCACATACGTAAGATAATCTCAATGGTCTGCCCTGGGAAGTGAGGTTGAGGAGTCAGGAAAGGTGAAGGGGTATTTTGATTTTCATTCTCTATTAGTCTAAATTGGTTTCCTGAGAAAGAAATATAAGGTAGGAAGAGGAGGTTCAGAAATGTGCTATGTAGCAGAGAAAGATTTTTATTTATTTATATCCCACTATATTCAAGAAATATTTAAAAGGCTTATTGAAATTTGTATAATGCAATAGGATAAAAATAATGACAATGAAACCAAGGCGATGTGATAATCAAGGTAGCATAGAAGGGTAAGCCATAGGTAATGTTAAGATACAAAAAAATGCATGTCCTAAGGTCTTGCGTTACTATTATAGGTAGATAGAACTCACTTCTACACTTGGGAAATTTAGAGATCAACATAGAAAGCTACATAAACGGACTTTTTCAGACTTGTTCACAACGACTTCTGGGCCCCAAATAACTCTTGCTCACCCTGCACGTGATTGGAGACGGCAAAGAGCCATTTACAGAACATCCTGAGCGGGGAAGAGCGAACAGAACCCTTGTTGCTTTTAGCTACCAGTCTTCCCTCTGGCGATGCTTCTGGTTCCTATCAGCTGAACACATTAGCATTCCAATGCTTCAGGATTCCACATTGAAGTGGTCCTTGTGGGAGCCAGAGAGCTAAATTAGATGAGCCTCTAAACTCTCTTGACCTTCTATTTAGTTCAATGACTACTTCACAGGGCACTCCAGAATGTTACCTTCACTCCAGACCGGGCTGTCACATAAGGGTCAACTAGCCGGTAAAGCAATTCTTTTAAAACCTAGAAATGTATCTGTTTCCACTACCCTTAATCAAATTTTCCCAATCAATCGGTCAAAGCCCAGCTGAAGTCCCAGGTGCTCTGTTTTTGAGCACACATTGATTGAAAGGTTTATCTACCTTCCACGAATAAATCTAAATATCTTCCTGGCTGCTTCCCAGCCATAATTATTTGAGATGGGAGGCTTAGTGACAATAGGCACCCGTGGCTAAATGATAAAATGGCATAGCTGCCTTATATGCACAGAAAGGAAGTCTGAGAAACAAGGCAGAATGAGAAAAAAAAAAAAAAAAGAAATCAATAAGACAGCTTTTTAAAGTACTGCTATGTTCTCATATGTGGAACTTGAGAAACTTAACAGAAGACCATGGGGAAAGGGAAGGGGAAAAAAATAGTTGCAAACAGAGAGGGAGGGAGGCAAACCATAAAACACTCTTAAACACAGAGAACAAACTGAGAGTTGACGGTTGGGGGCAGGGGCAAGAAAGAGGGGAAAATGGGTGACGGGCATGGAGGAGGGCACTTATTGGGATGAGCACTGGGTGTTGTATGTAAGCTATGAATCACGGGACTCTACCCCCAAAACCAAGAGCACACTGTATACATTGTACATTAGCCAACTTGACAATAAATTATATCTAAGTATTTATTGAACAAATGCAAAATAAATGAACTAGAACGTTTCAATAAATAAGTAAATAAATAAAGTGCTGCTATGTTGCATAAACATCACAGTCAAAGCACTGGGGAAATGACCCAGAAGACATTTTCATTCAGGTATATTTTCTTTAAAAAAATACATGACAGCTGGGGAAAAAATTGTTCCATTCTTTTGGGGAAACAACTATCAAGAAACAGACTTTCATTTCCAGGAAGACGGAGTAGATGTATTTTCCTGTTGCTTCCATGAAGTACAACCACACTTCTCTTGGGATGGTGTCAGAAAAAGCCAACTATGGAGCCAGGATGGATAGCCCCACAGCTAGTAGCAAGGTCCCCTCACCACGGCATCAATAGGAATTAGATGGGGAGCTGGAACACCCACCTCAACCCACGGGAAACAAGGAATTTCCCTAACTTGCATGTCAACGACGAACAAATAAATTTGACAACAATGACCAATTCCTCAAAAAAAAAAAAAAAAAAAAAAAAAAAAAAAAAAAAAAAAAAAAAAACCAAAAAACCCACAAACCACCATAACTCATTCCATCTGAAATAGATAATATGAGTAGCTCTCAAGTTAATAAGGAAACTGAATTGATAATTTAAAAACTCCCCAAAATGAAATCTCCAGGCCCAAGTGGTCTCACTGGAGAATTCTACCAAATGTTTAAAGAAGTAACACCAATCCTATACAATTCTTTCCAAAATATAAAAGGGAACACTTCCCCCAACTTGTTTTATGAAGCTAGTGTTACCCTGATACCAATACCAGACAAAGGCAATATAAAGAAGAAAAAAAGGAGGGAAGGAGGGGAAAAAAAGAAACACATTTGCAGACCCACTATGTCCTCACTAAATAACTATTTGTTATGGAGTATAAATCAATAGCAGAATTCTTCCCCTAAGAGATTCCAGGTTGGCATTAAATACTCAGCAAACTTGTTTACCTTTAAGTAGTATTACAGAGCCAAAGTGATAATGCAGAAATCATACAGGATCTGGATTAAGAAGATATCGTGCAAACTGCTGGTGGGAATGCAAACTGGTGTAGCCACTCTGGAAAACAGTATGGAGGTTCCTCAAAAAGTTAAAAAATAGAACTACCCTATGACCCAGCAATTGCACTGCTAGGTACTTATCAAGGGACACCCGTGTGCTATTTTGAAGGGGCACGTGCACCCCAGTGTTTATAGCAGCGCCATCAACAATAGCCAAAGTACAGAAAGAGCCCAAATGTCCATCAACAGATGAATGGGTAAAGAAGACGTGGCATATATATACAATGGAGTATTATTCAGCAATCAAAAAGAATGAAATCTTGCCATTCGCAGCGACGTGGATAGAACTAGAGAGTATTATGCTAAGCAGAATCAGTCAGAGAAAGACAAATATCATATGACTTCAGTCATATGTGGAATTTAAGATACAAAACAGATGAACATAAGGGAAGGGAAGCAAAAATAATATAAAAACGGGGGAGGACATAAAAGACTTAAATATAGAGAACTGAGGGTTGCTGGAGGGGTTGTAGGTGGGGGGATGGGCTAAATGGGGAAGGGGCACCAAGGAAGACACTTGTTGGAATGAGCACTGGGTGTTATACACAGAGGATGAAGCACTGGAACCGACTCCTGAAATCATTATTGCACTATATGCTAATAACTTGGGTGTAAATTAAAAAATAAAAAATAAATAAAAATAATATCAATCAATCAATAGAAGATACTGTGCAAGTGGGGTGCCTGGATGGCTGGTCGGTTGAGTGTCCAACTCTCGATTTCGACTCAGGTCATGATCTCACGGTTTGCGAGTTGGTGCCCTGCGTTGGGCTCCGGGCTGACAGCACGGAGCCTGCTTGGGATTCTTTCTCTCCCTCTCTTTCTCTGCCCCTCCCCCACTCATGCTCTCGCTCTCTCTCAAAGTAAACATTTGTAAAAAAATCAGATATCGTGCAAGTGCTCCTTTTACATAAAAGTTTCTCAACCTTTAGCATTCTTTACAATCCTTGGAGGGATTATTAAATCACAAGTTTCTGGACCCCCCTCAAGTGTCTCTGACTCCATATATCAGGAGTGGGAGCCTGAAAATTCACCTATCTAACAAGCTCCAGGGGAAACTAATGCTGCTGGTCCAGGAACCACACTTTGAGAACCACTGCCTCCTACTTCCTAGCTTTGTGACAGTAAGGATACCACCGAAGTTTCGATGTCCTCATTTGTAAAGTTCATATGGCAATACTATCTATCCAAATAAAACAGTAAGCTATGAAAATTAAAATAAGAAAATGTATGCAAAAATTTGTATGTATATTTCATCAGTTAGAATGAATTACATGAACTCCTCCATTCAAAAGATATTTTTTTATAACACATGATTTGCCGCTACTAAGTTGGGAGGCAAAACGAAATCAATCATTGGAGCTTATAGTCGAGTATGGAAGACAAACAGTCAATAGATAACTATCTAACGTGAGCAGAAATGTTATTTGTCAGTAATAAAAATATTTGAACGAGTTTTAAAATTTTGAAACAGGAAGCAATATAGTAAAAATAAGGGACTAGAAAAACAAAGAAACCAAATGAACATCAAAAAGTGAGGCCACTGAAAGTTCAAGATAAAGCCCTGTCAACCCATGAGCTATACTGCAGTGTACCAGAGTCCTTCTATAGAAAAATTAATTGAGGAAATAATCTCCAGTCCTCCTAAATCACTGTCAGGCAAGTTGCAAAAGTTTTGTGGCATTCGGAATACAGAAGATACAGCAATCAGACACAGTAAAAAGAGGCAATTGAAGAGAGGAAATTGTTCAGTCCCAGCACCTGCAGGAAGCAGTCCTGACCACTTGCCTCAACGTTCAACAGCACTTTGTGTTTTGCCAGTTATTACTCAGAGCCCCAGCATGCTGCCTTTTATTAACTCGGACTGGAAGTAAACTGGATGTTTTCTTTAATCAAGCCCACACTGCAGCCTGAGTTATCTTTAGGCCAAAATGTATTCTCCTGTGCCCATCGGAAGGCTCTGTAGGAGGGTTTTCTCTTTGGGAGAGGATCTCCCAGCTTTGTCAAGCAGGCAGTGAGCAGGTTCTCTGTCTGCCCTCCAAGAGCAGCCAGCAAAGCTGGAAGAGCCCGATGTTACCCATCTGTTGTTAGTGACAAACTGATCTGCTCACCCACTTGAATATCCAGCCAAATGAAAGGTCAGACTGGAGGTCCCTTTTCATTGCTCCATTCTGGGTCCTTTTTTTTTTTTTTTTTTTAATGTTTATTTCAGAGAGAGAGCAGGCGCGCATGCGAGAGCGAGCATGTGCACACATGTGCACATGGAAGCAGGGAAGAGGCAGAAAGAGAGGGAGAGAGAGAGAATCCCAAGCAGGCTCCTCAATGTCAGCTTGGAGCCTGACACGGAGCTCGATCTGATGACTGTGAGATCATGACCTGGGCCAAAATCAAGAGTTGGACACTTAACCAACTGAGCCACCTACCCAGCTGCCCCTGGGTCCTTTTAAAACTAAGAATTGTACATTTTTTCTACTCAGTACTTTAAAAGGGTAAAATATATGATTTCTTCAAAGAGCTTTCGATGACTACGCAAGACAGTTTTGTTTTCCAGAGCTCATTTTCCAGGAAGAGACCAAATTTCCAATTTTAAAAGGTGAGAATTTACCCTTGCTGCTCCTGTGTCCAACTCAGAGAGGGCAGGTCTAGAATCTGGATAGGGTCAGATAGGCATTAGTAGGTGATGGGACAGCATGTCATCAACTTTATTTAACGCATTGAATCTATCTTGGGATAGTTTATCCTTGAAAAATATCTCTAAATGGTCCTTTCAACCACTATCTCTTTCTAATTTCCTTTATCTCTCTCATTGTTATTCTTCTTTCTTCTCTCCACACTAATCTAGGAATAGAATTATTGTGTCTTGACTTGAGAGACCTGAAGAGACCCAACTGGCCCAGTTCGCCACCTGGTTTCATGCCTAGAATCACTGCCATGACTCATCTTGATCAAGGTGGCTCTCTTCAGTGGAGGACCAATCACCAGAATGGAACTCAGCCTCTAACACTGGAGGAATGAGTATATAAATCTTAAAAGAGGAGATTTGGACAACACACCATCTACTACAAACACTAACCACTGTCCTGTTCTTTTCATAATTTTGCCTTAATCTACCAAACTCTAAGAGATCAGGCTTATTACTAGCAAGGGGAACAGGGAGGATCAGTCAGGATCCCAACAGGAAGACTTAATTACGATGGAGCTGTTTGCAAAGATATAGGTCAGGTACAAGGGAATAACAAAGTGGCCATGTAGCCATTACTACTCCTAGGCCAGAAGGAACGAAAAGAAGGAAAATACTGGAACACAGAAGGCATATACCAAGTAAGGGAAGCTATGTTGAAAGGAGCAGAGACTTTTGACTGAGGGTACAGCCAACTCAAAGTCCTCACGGAGAGAAGCCAGGGGATTGAATATACCAAACTTACTCTCTTACCAGGGCTCCCAACTGGCCCAAACCAACCAAGCAAGGGAACCTATTGCTGCCATCCACTTATGTCAGCCTCCTGGGACAGAGAGCTAGAAGACAAGAGAGGAGAATGGATCCAGAGGCACAGAGAGAAACTACCTGACAATGATTTAAAAGGACATTTATTCACTCAAAACACACAGCTTCACGCTATGTCCCATTTCCAGCAATAAATCTCAAGGTAGTGTCAATGGGTCTCCATACCTTAGAGAATAAGTTCATAACGCAAAGTACCATAGTGGTGGTGAGGCGGGGGAATGTCAATGAATGTTCAGAGATCAGGGAGACCTGTCTTTCAAAAATAAAAGTTTAAGCCTTTGGAATGTCCTGATAATGAAAATCAGTGATGTGGTGTGCTTAGAGACTGGGGGTTAAGAAAGATAAAAAGAACATAGCAGTAATGAAAAAGTAACACCTGGGAATACACCAGTGATTTAAGAGCCTTAAAAAAAAAAAAAAGTTGAGCCTTATGGACACTGAGTTTGAATCAGTACAACCTTGATATTTGCATCTTTAAAAATTCCACAAGTGCTCACCATGCACAATTGTGGTTAAGAACCATTGTCATGTCCCTGAATGGATAGGCTCAGGGTAGAAGTTCTAGGGACTCCTGCAAAATAGAAAATGAGAGAAAGCAGGACATTTTAGCACTTGACTCATTTCAAGACTATGAAGGCATACAGTACTCGGAGAGTGTTTTCTAAAGATTAATGTCAAGCAATTTGAACATAAAAATAACTTGTTCTTTCTCATTGATTAATGTTTATTATTCATATCAGGCTATTAACAGCTATATGCTCTGTGTAAATATAATCTCCAAAGCATATAGAGGAGAGGATAGTGCTGAGTTTTCTCAAAGTACAACCCTATTGTATCATGCAGTTAATTACATCCCATATATGTCAAAACTATAAAAACAGGTCGCAGAGTCTTAGAGGAGATTTTAGGAAAATGGCAACCTCAATTTACCTAATGATCCCTCCACCCCTGACTCTGGTCTGTATATTCTTGAGCCAAACTGCTGCTGAGGTCCATGGTCACCTAGGTGTAAGAGAAGACCCTGGCCTCTGACTCAAATCAAATAGAGAGGGGGACACTTGGGTGGCTCAGCCAGTCAAGTGGCCGACTTCGGCTCAGGTCATGATCTCTCCAGTTTGTGAGTTCGAGCCCGGCAGTCGGGCTCTTTGCTGCTAGCTTGGAACTTGGATTCTGCTTCAGATTCTGTGTCTCCCTCCCTCTCTGCCCCTCCCCCCCACACACTCCATCTGTCTCAAAAATAAACATCAAATCAAGTAGAGAGGAAGGATACTAGCATTTCTCTCTGGAGAGCTGGCCTAATGGAAGCTAGGAAAAAACTAGCAGGGTGGACTGAGTCCTCCCTACCCCCAAAGCGGGAAGAGTACAAGGAGCTCTGGAAGAAGGAACAGCACAGGGCCCCCTCTCTATGGGAAGAACAGCAACCATTTATAGGTCAGCATCTCAGCAACCAGACCTGCCCGTCTGAGCCCACAGCATGGAACAACATCTAAGGGTGTTCAGCACCCAGAGAAGGGAAGAAGCAGGAACACAAAGCAAGCACACAAGTTTTTATAATCAACGAAAAAGGATAAAATCCCCTTACTTAAAAAAGACTGGCAGATGAAGCCATGCAACAAAAATAAAACTATATTCTATTTACAAGAAACACACTATAAAAAAAGATAAAGAATGGTTGACAATAGAGCAAAGGGCAAGAAAATACCAGGCAAATGTCAAGAAAAACAATAGCAGCAAGAAAAATATCAAGTAAGTAGAATTTGGGAGCACCTGGGTGGCTCAGTAGGCTAAGCATCAACTCTTGATTTCGCCTTAGGTCATGATCTCATGGTTCATGAGTTCGAGCTCCACGTCAGACTGAGAGTGCAGAGCCTGACTGGGATTCCCTCTCCGTCTCTCTGTCCCTCCCTCCCTCTCTGTCAAAAATAAGCAAGCTGTTTTAAATAGAATTTAAAGACAAAAACACGAACCAGAATGGAGCACATTATATTAGTGAAAGGCACAACTTACGAAAACAAAATAGTGATAAATCTAAATGCGTCACATAACAGTTAAATATATGAAACACATAAAAATAAAAGAAATTTTGGCTAAACTACAATTATAAGCAGTGATTTTAATATATTTCTTACAGAATTGAACACATCTAATATACAAGTAATAGGTAAGTGAAGGCTAAATTAAATAACACTTGATTTTAGATGGAGTAGAACCTTATGGTCCTTGAATTGAGTGTATATTGATTCCGTATATTTATTAAACATTTGCAAAAGCAAGTATTTGACCACAAAAGAAAAGTTTAAGAAATTTAATGTAATAGAAGCGGTATAGGTTACGTTTTCTTATGATAATAAAATTACAAATGAGAAAAGGTTGATGGCAAAAATATTAAACACTTAGAAGTACATACAAATATGTAGATAATCCTTGACTCAAAAGGTGAAGCCAGTTCACAAAATGTGGTAGTGGTGAAGTAGAAAATAAATTGGTAGATATGATAAATAAACCCAAGAGTTTACTTTTAAAAAAAACAAAAAACAAAAACAGACAATATCATTGTGTACCTGATTATGGCACAAAAAGATCTGACCCAGAATGAGAAAAGGGAGAAAATTAGATTCAGGAAAGATCAAAAGAAATATAAGAGAATTTTTCATAGTACTCTGTGACAACAGATTTTAAGCCCGTGAGAAATGATTTGCTACTATCACAAAAATAATTTTTTACAAGATGTGGAAAACTTGAATAGACAAATAACCATAGAAGAAAATGGGAAAGGTGATTTAAATCTACTATGGACAAGGACACAGGAGGGTCAACAGCTAACTTCTATCTGATATTTAAAGAACAGGCTGTTTCTATGTTATTCAAAATATTCTGGCCATAGAAATTATGGTTCCCAATTCGCTTTATGAAATCACTATATCTCTAAGGCCAGAATGTAACAAGCAAGTAAAAACAATTTCACTCTTAAATATAAAAGAAAAATATATAAATAAAATTGAAATCTAGCAATCAAATGAATAACACACTCTAAGGAAGGCTTATTCCAGAAATGCAAAGGTAATTCAGTATTGGCAATAACTATAACCCTTCTGTGAATTCCTTACCATACCTTCCACTCTCCCACCACTATCTTGATCTTTCTGGCTCATTCTCTTTGGTATTCAACGCTTACAATTATTTCCCCACACAGGATCTCCAATCCATTGATCACACAATTGTATCACTGGTCCCCACCTCTCCCCCAGCTTTACTCCATGATTAGTCGTCATAATCAGGCCCTTACATATGCCTTCAACAGTCTTGACTTCTCTAATTTTAGTGGGGTTTTTTTATTATTATTATTTTGAGGGGGAGAAGGGCAGAGAGAGAATACCAAGAAGACTGCATTGTCAGCGCAGAGTCCGAAGCAGAGCTCGAATTCATGAACCTTGAGATCATGACCTGAGCCAAAGCCAAGAGACAGACGCTTAACCCACTGAGACACCCAGGCATCCTGCCCCCTCTAGTTTTATACCTTCTTGGAAAACCACAACCCCTGGCTACATCCAGCACCCCAACCCTCATGCTCTCACCCAAGTATCTGAACATGACTAAGGAAAACACTTAAGTGTCCTGAATGGTCACTGAAGTTTGTTATTGAACCTCAAGTGACCCTTTAATGATGCTCAGTAATCATATTGAATTTCCCTAGCACCCACACTTTCCCTCTCTCCTGAAACCTTCAAAACTCAGCTGTTGATCATTTCCCGTTTCAATGAGAAAGTTGATCAGCAGCTAATTTCAACAGACTCACACTATCATATGTACAAATATCTGTTGACATCTATACCCATACACTCTCCTTTCCTGCCTTTCACTAACGATGTGCTCTCATCCAAAGCCAATCCCTTGTGCACTAGATCCAAAAAAGTGTACGCACAGTCCCTAATTCCTCTCCTTCTATACTCAGTGTTTCTCTTTTCAACTTTTATTGAGAAAAATGTTAATCGCATTTAAAAGTTACGATAGTGGAACGAAGGTCCATATACACTCCACCTAAATTTACTAGCTACTAATATTTTGTCACATTTTCTTGATACCTGTACATATAAATAAACATAAAAAGTATGCATGTGTTTATTACACATGCCTATATGTATTCTTTTCGCTGAAGCATTTAAGAGGTAATCTTTAGCATTCCTAAA
The DNA here is from genome assembly GCF_018350215.1 of Panthera leo. Taxonomy (NCBI): domain Eukaryota; kingdom Metazoa; phylum Chordata; class Mammalia; order Carnivora; family Felidae; genus Panthera; species Panthera leo. The sequence continues at coordinate 56,983,731 of NC_056696.1, forward strand.
TACTTCAGCATGCATATCCTAAAACTATTTCCCTATAGGACTGCCATAAAATCACACTTGGAAAATCTACCACTGCTACCATATAATTATTTAATAGCTTGTGTTCAATTTCCCAATAGTAGCCTTTTTCCCAATAATTTTTCCCAATAATAGCCTTTACAGATTTTTTGGGTTATTGATGGCGGTGGTAATAGCCAAGGTGACAATAGTGTTTTAATCTAAGAGTCAATCAAAGATCATGCATCACATTTCATTATTATCCTTGAATTCTGTATTACATGCATTCCAATCAGACTTTCACCCCCACACTGCACTCCATTTGTGGCTTCTTGTCAGGGCCACAGATGCCTTCCATGTTACCAAGTCCCATATCCTCTTACTTGGCCTATAAGTAGCATCTTGACACGGCTGATCACACCCTCCTCCTCAAAAAATTTTGTTCCCTTAGTTCCAAGGCACCAGACTCCCCTTGTTTTTCTCTCACTAATCTTGTTCTTCTTCATCACTCCCCAATATCTTAATGCTAGTTCTCTTGTTCTCTTCCTCTGTGCTCCTCTAGTGATCTCAAACAAGTGATCTTTCAGTTTGAACACTCTATGCAATGACTCCCAATTTTCTGTATCTAGCCCAGACCTTTCACTTAAACTCCAAACTCCTATGTCCAACTGCCTTCAGAATGGAATTTCAGAAAGAAATTCTGAAATAAAAGGTAGAGGAGGGGGAGAAGTCTCTTATTTTCAACAGGGAGAATTAAGTCGCTTAATTTGTATTTGCCTTTACACTAATTCTTGGGTGAGAAAACTTATCTTTGTGAAAAATTTAACTATCCAAAATTAAAACATGAATATAATGCAAATCCAAACTAGAATCTCAATGGGTGGGATTATTTTGGAATTGGATAACCACTAAATTTTATATAAATTAATAAATGCCTAAAAATAACCAAAAGGAATATGGAAAAGGAGGCACAAGATAAAGGGCATGCTATAAGGTCAAGGTAATCAGATCAATGTGGTAATGGTAGGCTAGACCTGTCAATCATGGAACAGAACGAAATACAGAAATAGGTCACAGTATATATGAGAGTGAAAAATAAAACAAGGTGGAAAAAAAGGTAATTATTATTTAATGATGCCACCATAGCTGGCTATGCATCCAGAAAAAAAATAATAAAACTCCCTCCCCATGTTACGATATACAAAACTGAACTTTAATTAATGGCTTCAACATACCATGAGAAACTGTTGAAAACTTACAAGAAAATCCAAGTTACATCAGAGTAAGGCTTGAGGATACCATTTTAATAAGACTGGCAACCCAGAAAGATAGAGTATATGTTTACAATGCAAGGCACATCCAGAAATGAATGTGCAGAATGTGCAGGAAGAAATTTGCAGAATTTTATTCTTTCTGAAGACTTTTGGGAACTCATTTTAAAGTAATTTGTTATAGGGGCACCTAGGTAGCTCAGCTGGTTAGCATCTGATTCTTAATGTCTGCTTAGGTGATGATCTCACAGTTTTTGAGTTTGAGCCCCACATCAGGCTCTGTGCTGACAGCATGGAGCCTGCTTGGGATTCTCTCTTTCCCTCTCTGCCCCTCCCCAGTTCATGCTCTCTCTCAAAAATCACTAAAACATTTAAAAAAAATAAAGTGATTTGCTACATCCTCATAGTTTTATGAGCTGTCGTTTGCTAAGGATATGTATCCATGGGAAATGTAACCATGGGAAATCCTGGTTTCTAGGCATCCAAGTAGTCATTAGTCTTTGGGCTGAGATAACAGATATGCACTTTGTCAGTTTACTCCTGTGGCTAAGGAGTAACGATGTACTAGGATGTAGTCTTCTCTGCTCTACCTACCCCATCCCCCTGCCACAAAAAGACACCACATGAAAAACTATGGATACCCAGGTCTCCCCAAGTGACGATCATTATTTTTTAAAACCTCCTTCAGATTAGATTTCAAACTAATAGAAAATGATCAAAGGCTCTATCGATAATCCAGAGAAGAAGAATTCTAAATAACCATCAAATGTATGACAAGAGGTATAAACTCTTGGTGCAGCCATTGTGGAAAACACCATGGAGGGTCCTCAAAAAGTTAAAAATAGGACTACCATAGGATCCAGCAATATCCTTTGGGTATTTATCCAAAGGAAATGAAAACGCTAACTCAAGAAGATATACATACCCCCATGTTCATTGCAGCATTATTTACAATAGCCAAGACAAGGAAACAACCTAAGTGTCCATCGGTAGATGAATGAATAATGAAAACGTGTGTGTATACATATACACACATAAGCACAATGAAATATTATTTGTAAAAAAAAAAAAAAAAAAAAAAAAAGGGAAAATCCTGCCATTTGTGACAACATGGGTAGGCCTTAAGGGCATTATGCTAAATGAAATAAGGAAGACAGAGAAAGCCAAATACCATATGATCTCACTTACATGTGGAATATAAAAAAACAAAAACTTTATAGATACAGAGAACAGATTGATCATTTCCAGAAGACTGGGTTGGGTAGTGGGTGAAATGGATGAAGGTGGTCAAAAGGTACAAACTTCCAGTTATAAAATAAATGTCACGGAGATGTGATATATAGAAAGCATGGTGACTGTAGTTAATACTGCATTGTATGTTTGAAAATTACTGAGAGTAAGTCTTAAAAGCTCTCATCACAACTATGTGAGGTAATGGATATTAACTAGACTTATGTGGTGATCATTTCACAATATTTGCAAATAACAAATCAGTATGGTGTATACCTAAAACTAATATAATGTTATATTTCAGTTCTATCTCAAATTTTTTTTAAGTATAAACTCATTTGCAGGGACCTGTTTTCATGAGATCTAGAAGACAGACAAAAACCCAAACTAACATAATACCTATTACTGTTAGGGTGAAGGAGGGAATGGTAGAGACGGGGAACGTTGCAACCTTCATCTATGCATGGACATACGGGTTCCTGTAAAAATATATCTTTAGTAAAATCTTAAAATAACATTTTTTACTTTTTTTTTTTATAGAGAGAGAGCATGAGTTGGGGAGAGGGGCAGAGAGAGAATCTTAAGCAGGCTCCATCCCTGACACAGGGCTCAATCCCACAACCTTGGGATCATGACCTGAACCGAAATCTAGAGTTGGATGCTCAACCTACTGAGCCACCCAAGTGCCCCGATGTTTTTTAACCTTTTAAAAAATGCATCAAAAAGAGAAGCCCCAAATGGAAATATATACCTTCCAAGTAGGTTCATTTACCAAGAGAAATGCTCAAGAGGAATGCCTGAGATCCTGGAAGAGGAGACAGAAGAAAGAGATGGGGAAGGAGAAAAAGGAAAGGTCAAAGTGGCTAGAAGCCCTCTGTTCTATCCCGAAATTCCCTCCCAGCCATTTAGCCAGAGCACCGAAATTTCCTGAAGGATTAAAAACAAAAATAAAAACACATCTCACCAGAAGTAATGAGTGCTGATTTCCAACACAACTAGAATCATTTTAACCAGCACTGAAAGCCACCGGCACACAAAGAAGTTATATTATAGTTGTCTGTAGCCTGGAATTCATTTGGCCATAAAAACAGCATCATAAATCTCCTAAAGCAACTCAAACTTAAAGCACTTTAACTGACAATGAGGAGAAAATGTAAAATCTTGTTGCTAAAATACATTATTTCAGCAACATTCTGTGTCTGCTTTGAAACCTAAACTCCATTTGTAATAATGTTTCCGTGGTCTTAGTCATCTCCTAAATGTTATATGCTCCCAATCCTCCCAACTCCCCAGTTGGAGAATAATGATATCAATGTCTACGACCTAACCAGGGTCAAGTTCAGGATACTTTTTGCATGCATCATTTAATTCGACCCTCACACATCCCATGATATAGATATTATTGTCCCTATCTTCCTTAAACAAGGCAATAGGTTCCAAAATACTTGTCTTCTGCCACGTGACCAATAGGCCACTGAGGGAGACATATCTGCTTCTGAAGCCATGTTCTTCTTATCTGCGACACCACCAAAGTTACAGTGTTCCACCCCCACAACCCTGGGTCACACACCACTGGCCCTGGGCTCCTAGACTATGCCCCCAACCAAATTCTAGAAACACCAGGCTCCTGGACCTTTACCACCACACCACGCTTTGTTCACAACCGCTAAGAAGAGAGTGTGTGGACATCCAAGTGACGCATCTTTGCTCCTGACAACATTCCTTGGGACAAAATGGATCCCCCACTCAAACGTACAGAATAATTCTAGATCATTGGAGAGCTCCTGTCTAGTGTTTGGTTGCATCCGTGGAGGCTGTAGAGATAAGGATTATGTCCCGATTCCTGCCGAAATGTAGCCAGAATCCAACTTGTTTTAGACACTCTGCATTCGGGAACGTTTGGAGTCACGAATGTCTAGGATCCTGCATGCTGGCCCACATGAAACCAGCACATGAGCCTCTTACTTACTAGGTGACCTTCTCAAAATAGCCTCAGATATGAGCTCTCCCTGCAAGGTCTCTCTGGGGAGGCTTAAGAGACGGATTTGCCTTTTAGCTTTCCAAATCCTTTGTTTGGGGTTTCAGAGAATAACCCACAAGACGGCACTCCCTGTACCTATCATCGCTTTACTTTTTAGAAAGTTGAATCACTTGGAGCTTTGTACTATGTTCATTTTCACTGATCTCATTTTTTCCCCTTTCTTCATTTTTTCCACTTAAGGGGCCATTTTCCCACATTTTGCCAAAGGCTCTGTCTCATGAGAGGTGATAATAACTGAGTTGAGTGCTGAAAACTTCCAAGATGTTTCTTGTGGACCATTTTGGACTGTCGTTTCTCTTCTTCCTAACACTAAAGACGAAGGGGATGGGAGGACAGGATATCATCGAGATACTAGAGCAGGTATACAGCTTCCCCAAGATGAGCTCATTTCCTATTTTGGAAGAGATGGAATTTTTAAGAACTGAATTTCTCAAGTGATATCATCATCCTGTGACGGGGAAGGGAAAAGTCTATGAGACAAAGGACTCTTAGCGTAGCAGCATGCTCTTCAAACAAAGAGCCCCGAGGCAGACTGACCCATGTGAAAAAGCAAAGGAAGCCAGAGGTCAAGTTGGCCACACCTGACCTCTGGAGACTTCTAAGAGGGAGAACTGGCCCACAGCATTAGGTCAATGGGAAAACACATTCATTCATTCATCCATGCTAGTTATTGAACATCTAGCAAGTTCCTGATACATTATGCTAGGCACTAGGATATCAAGATAATTAAAGACTCAGTTCTTACCAAAGAACCACCAACACCCCACGCCCCCCACTCAGGTGCAGTGGCTTCTAACATTTTCTGCCACGTTGCTTCTTTTTTAATATCAAAAACTTTGGTGAGAGTAACAATCGTAATTCCACTCTTAAAATCCACTGGCCGGGAAAATACGTACGCCTATGGACTTACAGATTCCTTAAGTCGGGGTGGTACCTGGGGATGGAGAAGTGCTGGGTCAATGAGATGATCAATAAAAGCAACACAATGAAAGCTGAACCTTGCTCTGCTCAGCATGAGACAGGATTTGCCCTCTGAACTAAAATCTATTGGCACCGAGGCCCCCTCCACTCACACAAATATCTACTAATTCTTTGCCTGATGCCTTCAATTCCATATTAGCGATAGATCTATGACATACAAAGCACTATCAGAATCATCATCTCGTGTGCTGTTTACCGTGACCCCATGAGATAAGGTTATTAACGGCAACTGAAACAGACCTCTGATGTGGCTGCACAAGATCACGGAGATAGAGTGGCTTTTCCACATCACCCATGGTCCTTGCGACTCCAATGTGCTTTATGCTATATCAGGCTGGTTCCTCTAATAAAGACCTTGCATAATCCCCCCAGATTACTAAATATGCCCCATATTACAAATGGGAGGAAGAACGAAAGGGGGCGAGTGGGAGGAAGGAAGGGAAAAAGAAGAGAGACACTGAGCTAAATGCTTTTTATAATGTTATCATCCCCCTCAACCTGCATACTTATGAAATAATTATTTTACAAATAATCTCATATATGAGGAACCTAAAACTCGGAGAGATTGAATCACTTGCCCAATGTCACACAGCCTGTAAGCAATGAAGCCAGAACTAAATCCCAAATCCATCTAATCCCTCATCCCTAACACCTCACCTCCCTGCCTAGGAGGGTTTGTGCAGGCAACTTTGAGGAGCTCACAAAACACCTGAGGATTAGGTTTCTCAGCCCTCAAATAGGATCTTAACAGAAACAACCATTTGTTCAGCATACTTTACCTGCTTCTTTTTCAGAGCTCACAAAAGTGCTGCATGATATGTATTTCAGCCCCATCTTACGGATAAAGCTTGGATCTCCAAACAACAAATCGAAGGCGGAGTCCGGATTTGAACCCAGGACTCTCTCATACCACAACTCAAGCCCTGTCCCCTCTTCTGTGCCATCTCTCCAGATGGGGCACGGCACATGGTGGGGGACGAATGAGACAATGAATTTAAAAGCCCTTCATCAAGCGTAAGTGAGTACACGAATGCAATATATTGTTGGTATTAGTAATAGTCGCATTCCTATTATTCAGCTGAGATGTCAGACAGAGGTTGGAGACTGAATAACTGGCCCAAGAGGACACTGCCAAGCAATGAGAGTCGGGTTTCTGTTCCAAGTTCTACGTCCCAGTGCCCTGTCCTTTTCACTTCCTGCTGTGACTCAATTAATTTATGGGGGCCTCAGCCTCCCCGCACCAAAATGGGAGCCGCGGTAACGGGCTGTCGTGAGGGCACATAGACACCCAGTGGACGCTCAGTGAAAGGCTGCTCCTCCCTTCTCCCCAGAGCTCCAATCGAGAGCTGCACCCTGGCTTCGTGTTTATAATGACTTGCCACATTTTCCCAACCACACAGATAAAACAGCATTTTGAGAGCTCATCTCCATCCCCGATGGCTCCTTACGGAAACGCTGACCACAAGAGGATCTGTGAGAAGTCACCTCTGTTGTGCTTGGAGGTGGTGCTGCAGTAATCTCAGACTGGGGACAAATGGTGTTTCTTTGACGGCATCATCCTTTCAACAAATGTCCCAACCACTCCTTCCCCAGGGAAGAACTCTAATGACCTAATGCACCGGAACTTTAGTGCTACTAACACCGTCTTCATCATCAATTCATGCTGTCAAGATGCTTCCAGGAATTGTACAAGGCAGCAACCGAGCTTCTCAAAACAAATAAAAAGACCAAGTTCTCAAGGGTAGGGTTTTCCCATGGGAGCATATAACTCAGCGGATGTTTAGCTAGTGCCAGATTTATCAGGATCCTTCCAACCCTGCATCTGATAAGAAGTGTCTGGAGAATAAAGTCTTCTATTTCTCCACCCGGACCTAAACAACCGAATCCTCACCACTCCCAGACCCCACAGAATCACCGCTGGCCTTTGCTGCTTGCATGAAGGTCATGCAGATAAGCTTGTGCATGGTTTACAAATATATTTGAAAAGCAGAATGCCTCCAGCAACCGCAATTCCACCATGCTTTTTTCCAGGCGATTCTGTCCCCGGCATCGATCTTCCTAGGACACGCTTCTTTCAATTTTATGGTGGTTACTGAGATAATAAAATTACCCGTGCCCACAACAGACGATCTTCACAGCGATGCTATTCGGGCAGTTTATTCAGGGTGAGGCAACGCCACAAAACAGGTAGGGCACGTTCCAGGGATGCTCAACTCACAGGCAGTTTTTAGGAATGGCACACATCTCTGGTCATCCTCTCCCCCCAGAAAAGCCACATCACACATATTCTCATGCTATGTGAGAGATCAATTGTTCGCTCTCTGTGCTCTCACAGCACTTTGTTCTTGATTTGTATACGTTTGTGGTTTGCCTGTATGCACGTCTGTCTCCTCCACAGCCCGTGAGCTCCCTCAAGAGCAGACCAAGAGCCACAGCTAATGGATTTCTTCTATTTGCATCATCGAGCCCAATGCTAGGGGTCCAAAAAATGTCAAATGAATAAACTTAACTAGTTAACATGAGCCCAAGGATATACGCTGCAGTTGGTTTTCGATGGACAGGGTTCCGTGAAGGGACAATATTGGAAGCAGACTATATAGGGTAGGCCAAGGGTTCGTGTGAGTTGCGTTCCTTTTACCTGTCATTAACCAAGTGGCCGGATCTCCTAAGTGATGGTCAGGACTGCGGTTCTGAAAGAACAACTTGTCAGCAATGCAAACCCCTCCAATTGCTCTGGAGACCGTCCCCTACCTCAGGTCTGAGACGAGCTCTCAGACAAAACCCACTAAAACTCTGAAGGGAGTGAAGTCCCCTGTGTTCCTCCTTTAGCCTAGAACAGAACACTTCAGTCAGTGGCTCATTGCCCATCTTCTCTCCATCAAAACCCCACAGCACATAGCCCGTCTCTCAGCGTCAACACATCTTTTTGCTTGACAAACTCCCCTCCCTCCAACAACTGTGACTCATTCCCCACTGGAGTCACATGGAGATGACCAATTGTCCTAGGCTCAGTGGGTCATGAAAAAGCTTGGCACAGGGACGGTGCACTCTCCCAATCCCCGGTCACAAGCCGATTTGGCCGCCCGTCCCCAATTCTGCCTTTTAATTGCTCACCCACTTCCCATTTGCTCCTCTCTGTGACCCGACACAGAGGTTCAGAGTACCAAGGGAAACGGATGAAAGAGTCCACCCAAGCATCTTACAATCACTCAGAGGCTGACAGCTTTGGCCTCTAACCACGTTCCGTAATGAAATCTCGTCATTTGCAGAAGGACGAGGACGCAGGAGGGAGATTTTTAAGGAAGACGATGATTAAGATGACAGAAAACCCCAAAACACAGCCACCATCATTCTAATAGGTCAATTTGGTAGAAACGCACCAAAATTTTTTAGAAAGACACTCAGTGAAAACGATTCATCTGCATGGAGTCAAGAAAACGAAGGGTGCTTTGGATTACAAAGACCATCTCATGATGCTTCCACTGATTCTGACACACTTGTGAATCCCTATGAAAGAAACTTTCCACAAGTTAAACAACAGAAACAGGATGCTGTTCCACTGATAGAATGTTCTATTACACAAACTGGAAGAACAGATCGCTGGGGATACTAAGAAAGACACAGTTTAAAAAAACAAGCGAACAACAACAAAAAACTCCCTCCTGTTTTCCATGCTTAAGTGCTGAGTCAATTAAGAGGCGCACAAAAGAAATATGTAGAGATTAAAAAATCTTTTTTTTTTTTCTGTCAGTCTCCCATTGGAGAACGTGGCTTACACGCACAGCAATGACCCCTTTGTTGCAGGCGTACGTAAGGCTGAAAAAACACAGGCTTCCTAGTTAGGAGCTTGTCCCTGCAAAACTTTCAGTGTGAAGAAGCAGGTCAGAGCGTGTTCAGAGGCAGCCAAGTCTCCTCTGTACCCCCATCACGCCTTCACCCCCGCCCCACATCCACACAAGGCAAAAAGAGACTGACCTATTTCACCTTCCCCCCATCCCAAATGTCTTCACTTCCTCATCTCAAACTTCCTGATCCCCAGTGTCTTCTCCATAAGACACTCCTTGCCGAGGAAGATGTGTGTGAGGCTAGGGCATTCTGCTGATAGAAATTCCTCAACACAGAAGAACAGTTCTCAATACTGAAGAACGGTTCTCATGGGGGTTATAATCATTCACCCCCAACGAATCTGTTGATTGCTCAGTTGACAGCAAACTTTGCCTTGGGCATCGAGGAGGACAGCAAAGGAAGAGGGGGAAGCTACCAATTGTGGACCCCGTGCAAATGCCAGGCACCATGTTAGGGACTCTTGCATCTCGCTCAGTCTGTTCAGTCCACACGATTCTGAGAGGTATTAACTGGCATCCTCTTTTTTCTGTTTACAGATGAGGAAAGAAAGGCTTCAAAGGATTGTAGAGAAGACGTAAGTTTACGGCCAGTTCACAGCACCAACGAAACAATGATGAGGCCACAGCCAACCAATGGTCCGTACGGAAGACAACATGAATGAAAAGTAAATGCTGTGGTGCTTAGATGGAGAACATAATAAACGGGTCAACAGCCTGCAAAGCCAGAGAACAGAGGGCGAGGTGGGTTCACGACTGAAAGTAGATGCAGCGGGTTGGAGATGGGCGTGGGGAACGGAGCGAGGAGAGAGGCTCCGAAGATAAGGGAGGAAGTCAGGCAACTTTGAACCTGCTGGCCTCAGTGATACAGCTTTGAAGTCGGCAGCAGGCATTAGCACTGAAATGCACTCCTCCTGCATTTAGGTCCTTATCAGCACTTACGCTCCAGAGAGGTTAAGGAGGAAAGTCAGTCTGAGAAGGTGACTGGGTGGGGAAAAGAGGGAAATGAGCGTGGAAGAACTTCCCTTCTTTGTTCCTGGCGCCCTGTGAGCCATATGTATTTATGTTTTACTATCCTCCATTGCGCAGGGTAACGATCCTCAACGGGATCAGCATATGCCGTCCCCATGCATCCAGTGTCAATGCTCGACAATCATTTCAGACTCGAAAGACTTTCTCTGCAACTATTCAGAAAGGGAAGGACTAAGTCAACCAAATATTTGGCTACTGTAGAAGGCCAAAATGCTTTGAAAAAAAAAAAAATGTGTTTATCCTAGGAAACAGTAAACTGGTTCTTAAAACTTGACAACATAGATCTAATAACATTACTACCACCTGCTAAAGGAATTTGGGTAATGATAGCAGATTCCAATTGTAGAGTTCTGCAAAGCTGCCTCACATGTAAAAATCATTTTTATTCAAGTTTTGTAGGTGATGAGACCAAAGCTTGGAGAATGTAACCTATTTGGTGTCACGTATCTTAAAGACAGTAGGTTAAGATTCCGGTCCAGGATTCTCTGACTTCAAAAAATACTCTAGGGGCTCCTGGGTGGCTCAGTCGGGTAAGCATCCAACTTCTGCTCAGGTCATGATCTCACGGTTCCTGAGTTTAAGCCCCACGTAGGGCTCTGGGCTGTCGGCACAGAGCCTGCTTCGTATCCTCAGTCTCCTCTCTCTCTGTCCCTCCCCTGCTTCTGCTCTTTCTCTCAAAAATAAACATTAAAAACAAAATACTCCAAATATGTCATCATGTCATCCAAAAATATATCTATATAGGACACAAAGATATCCAGAAAATTTTTAACTGACTTGTGATATCTTTGCTCAAATGTCTCTTGTTCTATGAGTGAAATTGAGCAATCATCCAAATAAGCAAAATTTTTGGTTTTTCTTTTTTTTTTTTGGTCACTTGTGGACCCATAAGAGAAAGGTTTTGTCTTTTATTTTTTCTTCTCTTAATAGTGGAAAAAGCACAAGGACAAGTGCCGTGCTGATAAACGTCAAGCACTCAGATCTCTCAGGGCCTTTTACACTTTGAGGATTTCTGTGATACGATACTCCCACCACAGTTTCAAGCTACCACTGGGACATCACTGAATGAGGAACTGGGGAGAGATCCGCACATCAGCTCCCATGAGCCGTACATATGGGGGGGGGCACCCCGCTGCCAACACCATACTGAATAAATCAAGAACCCTCGTGATGCAGCGGCTTGTGAAGAAACGCGTCAGTGACAGAGCACTGCGTACAAATAATAAGCTCCGGGTGTGACATTCATCAGGCTAAGGATTGGAAATGGAGTTGGCCCGACTTGCAAACGAAGATATGAGCCCTCATAATCTCCATTTTCCGAATAAAACCAAAATCAGAACCGCCGACCAGAGGTTTTCACCTTGAGAAACGAGTCTCCAGGTGCAAAGACGTCAAGGAGCTGCAGCCTTGATCTGACCCTTGGCTTTGCCCTTTCCCTGTGAGGCTTCTCACTTTTACCCCCTAGTGACCCCACTTACTTCACTGGCCCGATGGCGAGCTGCCTTCCTTCCAACACTGTTGGTTCCCCTTGGCATAGTCACATTTTCCGAATCCTGTCACTTAACAGAGAAAAGGCAGGAAACACAAGGAATCTGGGTTTTGATCTTACCTTGGTTTTCTTGGCCCCAGGACTCACAAACCCTGTCACACTGTGCACTGAGATACTTACGCTCAGGCCCAAAGGGCCGGTCCAAATGGACAGCCTCCTCCCTGCTCACTTCTAACTTCTGGACTATTTTCACAAGGAAGCCACCCTGATAGGCCCCACCACCTGGTGGCCCCCTTTGAAAGACCTCAATATCTTCACCCATGCTTAAGACCAAACACTAGATTCATTGAATTCATTCCTACCTGAAATCATTTCATGCTCTCCCTTCTTGTACCATTTTCTCACCTGAGCCATAACTCTTCCTCATATCAAAAGTCATCACCCCTATAAAGATACAGCCCCACCTCCTACAGACTCACACCATTTTCTTTAAAATCTACAACAGCCATAGCATTCTAATAATGAGAAATGCACAAGTATAGCAATGGGGGTATCGTTCCCTCCCTCCCGCTGACCCGAGGCCTAAGCAATCTGACCCCTTCTTCACCACCTCCATATTTTAGGAAACCAGAATGCCGTAGGTACTCCAGGTTTGAAAAGGAGATGGTCCTCTCCTTGATGTTCAGAATAAAATTTAAAGTTAAAAAACATCTTCCTGAGATGCCTTTGTGCCTCAGTTGCTTAAGCGTCCAACTCCGGCTCAGGTCATGATCTCGTAGTTCATGGGTTTTAGCCCTGAATCGGGCTCTGTGCTGACAGCTTGGAGCCTGGAGACTGCTTCAGATTCTATGTCTCCCTGTCTCTGTCTGTGCCCCTTTTTCACTCAAATAAACGTAAAAAAAAATTTTTTTTTAAGTCTTCCTTCCTTGAGGATCAAGTCAAGTTCCATAGCATATTGACCCAAATCAGTATTCCCCTTAAAGTAGCCTCTGAGGCAGATACACACACTCTCCCTAAAAGCCCTGTTGATGCTGAAACAACTTTTGGAGCTTCACTTTGAGAATTGCCTTCAAAGTTATGGTTCACCCAAGATTGTCAATTTCATTCTACTTTATTTTTCTCACCCATCATATAAACTGTACCTGGATCTTGAAAAAAGGCCACCAAAGTGTTGCCATTACTGAGAATCTTCAGAACAGTTGCCAGAAAACTCCACACACACACCCCCATTCCCCCTCATCTCACACAGCCCGAAAGACAACTTCTAAGGACACTCGAATGCATTTTCACAACAGAAGCTTCTATCATTGTTCACTCTTACCCAATTGTTCCTTAATGAAATGGGTGGAGATTGGAGAAAAACACACAGTGTGACCAAAGCCCAGGCTGGTGTTCTCCTCAGAGGGGCCCAAAAGCCAAGATACTGGCGCCTAAGAGGGACCTAAACCCACCTAACCCATCTTCCAGACTCCGGCAGTTGCTTCCCACATTTAGGGTGATCACAGACTGAGCTGGACTGGACCAGGTCACAAGACCATAGTGCTAGCTGCTTGTTATTCTTCAAACATGCCAGGCAAGTTTCCACTATCTACCATTCATACTGGCTGAAAGAGCTCTTCTGAATAGCTCACTCTCTCCCCTCCTTCAAGCTTCTGCTTAAGTATCATTCTGCACACTACAATCCTTATTTAAAATTGTAATCATTCTTCACTCCTATCCAGATTCCTGCCAATACTGCTCTACTCCCTTTCTCCGTATAATTATCACATTCTAATACATAATGTATTTATTTATTACATGCATTACTTATCTTCTGCCCCTCTTCTCCCCTATTGGAAGATAAACTTGTAGAAGGCAGGGATTTTTGTCTCTTTTGTTGACTGAATATCCTAAGTGGTTGGCACAGAAGCTAGCTCATAGTTGGCACTCAAAAATATTTGAATTCATGAACACTAGCAGAGACCTTCTTATCCTAACTGTAAACCCCTCCCCAAATATGCTCAATAGATAGTCATAGTGTTTTTCCGTGACCACTAACCATCCTCTGTCAAGTTTCCATTGCCCTAGAGATGGTGGGCACCAAAGCTAATGTGTTCCCAGGAACACGTGGATAGGATTTTTCTAATCTCGCCTTTTCTTCCAGAACCACACCCATGAGCAATACCCACTGTCTGCACCATCATCAGTACACACACTGAGCCAGGAAGGATGGGGGAGAGGAGCGTGGGGTAAGGAATGTGGACTACACGTGCAGGTCAGAGAGATTCTGCAGGTGACACAAGACTGTGCATATACACAGGGGTGAGGCGATGAGGTGAGGAAGTGCATGCTCCACGGTCCTTATGCCTGCACCATCTGGGAAGGGGGGGAATCCACCTGTCGATGTCCATGCCTCCCCGAGCCAGCAAAAATAAACACATTGAAAGCTCAGTCTTCATGTGAGTTTTCACCATGTGGTTTAGCTCCTTCTACAAGCTTCCCCCAAAGGGGGGGAAAAAACTTTCATTTTTGTTTTAAACCTTTAGGACTGCAAAGAAAAGGTAAAGATGAGAAAGTACTGTTGCTAGGCGATCCCCCCCCTCCAATTCTCTTTCATAAAACAGTTCAAACGTTTGAAAGATCATAACTCACTGTCAGTGAATTGAGAGCCATGAATCGAAATGTGTGCCAGGACACAATCACCTACGTAGGGTTTTCCTGTGGTTTGTAGGGTTATTCCAAGTGTACACGAAGTAGGACTGTGAAATGGATCCTGTGCTTCAGCACCACCCTGGGCTGGAGGAAGTGAGAGGGAGACCATCCACTGTTGGGCTGAGAAACCAAATGCGTAGGATCCATGTGTCTGCCAAGGAAACTTCTGGTCTACTCATCACCTTCAGAACCATCACCAGAAGGAAACTGTGAAAGCACTCCCCTTTCTCCACGAACAGCTTTAATGAAGCTCACATATTCATGTACCAAAAATGCTACTTTTACAGTTGCATTGGTCTTGATGTTTTGTTAGTCTTACAAGGTGTTCTAACAGCACGATTGTCTATGTAAAAAAATCTAATAGCACCTACCAAAATCTATTAGAGAGAGTGAGTTTCCCAAGGTCTCAGGATACAGGAGCAATGTACAAAAAACAACTCTATGTCTGTACGATAGCAACAAACAATTGAAAATTGCAGTCATCAAAATACTACTTACAATAGGAAAAAATATAAAATACTTCAGAAGATCACAAATTATGTGCAAGACTTGAAATAAACACTGAAGAGAAATTAAATCACATTTAAACCGGCGATGAGATACAATACGTTCATGGGTTGAGAGGCTCAATATCGTTAAAATGTCGGTCCTCCCTCAATTGGTCCGTAGATTCAATACAACGCCAATCAAAATCCCAACAGGTGTTTTTTATTTATGGAAACCAGCAACCTGATTTTAAAGGTTATCTAGAAAAATGATCTATAACACCCAAAACAATTTTGAACAAAATAAAAGAACAAATTTGAGAACTAACACTATCTGATTTCAAGCCCTGTTATAAAGCTGCAGTAATCAAGACAATGTGATATTGGCCTCAACAGAGGCAAACAGCAATGGAACAAAGGTAAGGCCCATACATGTCTCAGATATATGGACAACTGATTTGACAAAAGGAAAAACAAAACAATTCAATCAGCAAAGAACAGTATTTTTAACAAATGGTGCAGGAACAATTGGCGACTCGTATATAGAAAAATAAAATTTCACCCAGACCTTATACCAAAAATTAACTCAAATTATAGGCCCACATGCAAACCCAAAGCCATAAAACGTAGAAAAAAATCCTCGGGACCTTGGGTTAGGCAAAGATTCCTTTGATTTCTTCGACACAACACCAAAAGCATGATCCATAAAAGAAAAACAAATAATTTGGACCTTATCAAAATGTGAAAGTTTTTGAAAAACTATTTAGAAAATGAAAAACAAATCACAGAGTTGGACGAAATATTTTCAGATCACGTGTCTGATAAAGGACTTGCATCCAAAATATACGAAGAACCCTCAAAACTAAATACCAGATTTTTTAAGTAGGCAAAAGATCTGAAGAGACACTTCACCGAAGTTATACAGAAGGCAAACGAGCGTATGAATACATTCAACATCATTACATCATTAGGTAAATCCCACTTACGACCACAATAAAATATGACTACATGCATATTAAAACGGCTGAATTTAAAAGGACTAACTATAGCAAGTGTCGGTGAGGATGTGGAGGAACTGGTAGGACTATAAAATGATTCGACCATTCTGGAAAACACTTTGGCAGTTTCTTTAAAAAGCATGCAGTTTCTGGGGCGCCTGGGTGGCTCAGTCGGTTGAGCGGCCGACTTCAGCTCAGGTCACGATCTCACAG